>NC_067451.1:8078333-8790000 GCF_025434085.1 Hippocampus zosterae | reverse complement strand
AAACGTCACGCTTGGATGGAAAGTTCCAGAAAAACAAAACCGCTTAAAGTACTCCATCACTGATTAGCCAAAAGGAATTAATATGATTGTGAATAAGTTCCCAATTTGGCAAACTTGAGTTTCCTTATGAGAATGTTTGCCGTTTACTGGTTCTCATCACCACCCCCAAAACTCACTCAGCCCTTAAACAGGGGTGGGCAATTATTTTTTGCATAGGGCCACATGAGAACCAGAAAATATTATGGACGGCCGGATCCAAAGGGTGAACTAAATTCGACATAATATTAATTGGATTTCTTTATTTAAAAAGCAGTATTTTGCATTTTTTGGCACGTTTTTCAGACCTTAAGAGTACATTATTTCGTTGTATCGAACGGGATTTGCTTGACTTGGCGCTGCTGCGGGCTTCCGTATCGTCTCCCCCTTCCTCCCAATGCTCTGCAACTTCAAGTAACAGTGCCACCTGGCGTTGAAATGCCTGTCATTACAAGTCCAAATGAAATGAATGCAGTCATTGACATTGAACCTTAATGGTGTACCAACCTTTGGCGGGCCGGATTAAAAAGTCCAATGGGCCGGATTTGGCCCGCTGGCCATAGTTTGCCCACACTGCACTAGAAAGTTCCAAAAAAATCCCCCCGCCTCCTGTTTTACAGATAAACACAAAATTGGATGGACATGTGTCTCAAGACACACGAAAAAGTCTGAAGAACCCACATCTGAAAATGAACAGGAAGTAGGACAGTTTGGGTTGAAGAAGGCTAATAGAAACTAAGGAATTTTAACATGATCATTATTTTCACCAAAATTCATTCTCTGCAATGATTGATAATGACATTTAAAGGTCATGAAAGTACATTTAAGAATTGTGTATCAAACTTGTCGCCCTTCACATGAATCCATACAGAAGAAGTAGCTCTTAATTACAAAAAGGTTGCTGACACCTGATAGAGCACAGGTGTCAAAGTCAAAGCACGGGGGCCAGATCTGGTCCGCTACATCATTTGATGTGAGCCCGCGAAAGCAAATCAAACATAAGATAAGATAAGATATCCTTTATTCATCCCACACTGGGGAAATTTACAGCCTCCAGCAGCAAGAATGTATGTAGAAAGAAGAAAGGAGACAGAGAAAAAAAAACAACAAACATCTTTCAATTAAATACAATATGAACACAAATGGATAAATCGCAGTACTATTTACAATTTTCCTTCACATCATTTAATTATTATTATTATTATTATGATTGATATTTTTTGTTCATCAGCCTGGATCAACATGATGACTTCTATGATGCTTGTTAAAATTTGTACCAAAATTTCAAATTCTCATATATAATATACAAGAGAGATATTGTGAGTTTTATTGTTACCAAACTCTTCATTACAGTAACTTAAACTATAGTTGAATATACTAGGCAGGGTGTCAACCTTCTTTGTTACTTCGTTGCTGTCCTGTCGTTTAGTTAGCTAGCTAGCTGGTTTGTCTAGCTCGTCTTCAACAATGCAGATTAATTTATGAAACTGAGGATAAAAAAAAAACAAGAAATCCTGGATTCTACCAATGGCCAGGGTACGACAAGGGAGCCTAGAGATGAAAATAAGCTCTGTTAAAATGAAAAGGAAAATATAATAAATATATAGTTCAACGCACCAGTGTACAATCGGTTTCAATACATACAATACGCCTTCATTTAAGTGAATGAATGAGGCTTTATAAAGTGCTTTGGACACCATGTAGTGTATAGAGTGTTACTTAAGAGCTCTCCTCTTACCGTCAACCATTTTGATCTAACTGCATTTTTCATTTGTCAGACTATGAAGCTGTTTTGGGTAAAAGGTACAATAAGTAACTGATTCAAGTTCATTGGATACTCACTTGTTAATGTAAACACGAATTGTGAAAGCAGATTTCGGGTCTGCGTCCGAGCTCGACAAAGATTCACTGTAACTATTTACAACTCAAATTCTATAATGCTTCTCTTCATCAAGGATAATTCATTTTTTTAAAAGCAAAAATTGTTTCTTCCACTCTCAGCTCTGTGTCACAGTGTGTCATGTGAACTTGCCGCATTTATGATCTCCAAGTAACTGCTTTAAAAATGGCAAAGTTACTTCAGATTGCTCTTGTTTTGGTTCTGAACGTAAAAATGGGGTTCAGGTGCTGTTCGGTGCAGAGGCGTCTCTATTCTAATCTGAAAAAGGACCCGACACCCCAAGAGCTTGAAAAATCTTTAAATAATTGTCTTAAATAATTGTCCATTTTACAATGGCAGTTTTTCAAAATAACTTTCAGTTGTAAACCATATTTAATTGCTTGATTGAGAGATTTTGGTGTGTGTACTGAATCAAAGTCGTAAAAAATGTTTAAATGGCCCACGTATCCTTTGATTTTTCTGTATGTGGAACTGAGAGGAAAAAGTTTGGACCTCCTTGCACGAGACTGATAATCAACTTTTTTTGCCTCTACGCCAAACAATGTGTACATGATGTGTAGATATTTTGACCAACCGAGTTAGCTAATGTTTTTGAGAGTTTCACAACACTTACAGGAGTCCTCAGATGACTTATGTGTTTGAGTAGACATTTCACCCGGATGACAGGCATAACATGGCTCTTATATCGGGTGCAGCTTGCTCACCCGTACTTATTAACATAAATCACTGCACTGTGATATGCTATGTTGCTATTTATAGACATGCACACACACACACACACACACACACACAAACACACACAAACACACACAAACACACACACACACACACAAACAAACAAAAACACACACACAAATACTACTGTAATTCAAGTCAGAGGTTTATTTAAAACTCGGGGTTCATCAAAAGATCACAACAGCAAAAATAGTACATATACTGTACGGTAAAGTAAATACTGACACATGTCATGAAGGGGCGGCCCGGTAGTCCAGTGGTTAGCACTTCGGCTTCACAGTGCAGAGGTACCGGGTTCGATTCCAGCTCCGGCCTCCCTGTGTGGAGTTTGCATGTTCTCCCCGTGCCTGCGTGGGTTTTCTCCGGGTACTCCGGTTTTCTCCCACATTCCAAAAACATGCGTGGCAGGCTGATTGAGCACTCTAAATATTCCCTAGGTGTGAGTGTGAGCGTGGATGGTTGTTCGTCTCTGTGTGCCCTGCGATTGGCTGGCAACCGATTCAGGGTGTCCCCCGCCTACTGCCCGAAGACAGCTGGGATAGGCTCCAGCACCACCCGCGACCAGAGTGAGGATCAAGCGGCTCGGAAGATGAATGAATGAATGAATGTCATGAAGGAGGATATGAAACAACACAACATGAAGAAAAAAAACAACAACTTTTCCTTTCATGTGTGTCTTACTTTTTGTGTCCATTTTTCTTCACCTTTTCATTTCCTCGTGTTTATAAGTATATTTTGTGTCATTTAACTTCACGTTTCACTTCCTGTGTCCCAAAAGTTTTGTCGAAATCCAACAATTTGCTGATTTTCTTTCCCAATACTTTTGTCCATATTTACTTCACTTCCCGATTGTGTCCCAACGCGCTGTTATCCAAAATTCACGTTGTCTCTACTATTCATTTCTTGTCTTGGCACCAATATGTCTGTCCATTTTCATTTCGTGCACAGATCCCAATATTGTACTTTTTTCCACATTTACTTCACTTTTGACTTCATATACAGTATGTGTCCCAATACTTTTGTCCACACTTCCCTTCTTTTTTTTAACTTCCTGTCGCTGTTCTAATACTTTCATCAAATTAGCCCCCACATCCTTTAGGTGTCCCAATACTTTGTGCATATTTTCTTTTCACATCCTCTAAGTATCTCAATACTTTTATATTTCACTCCAAACCTTTTATCCAAATCTCCTTCATGTCCCGAAAATGTCCCATGACTTTTGTAGTGCGTAGAGTGTGTGTCAAAGTAGGTCCTTAAAAATAAATAAATAAATAAATAAATAAATAAAATAAAATCTCATGGGCAAATACTCCATCTAATTGCTCAGTTGCTCATTTGGTTTTGTTTATTTGCTTGTATAACACCGTGGTGTTATACAAGCAAAGCATGGTCTTTCCCCCCACACCCTCTTTTTGGCATTGCTGTTTGTTTTGCCAACAGGATGTTAGAATCCGGAATAATCCGGTTCGGGGATGATCCCACAAACGCAGACATGGACAAATGATCCATACAAAAAAAAAGTTTTATTCCAGAAAGTGCAAGATCGACAAAGTACGAATTTGATCACTGGTACTCAGAACCAGGATAAAACTCCTCATTAAAGTAACTTAAGAAATTTCATCTGTGCTGCATGTTATATAAAAGCATATTTGACAATAAAGATGACATTGACCTTGACCTTAAACAACAGTTGAATAAACCGTGATACTTGATTTCTTGATATGGTTTCAGTCCAAGGGAAACGGTAACTAAAATAGGGCCCACAATAAAAAAGTGTTTGATACAATTGCCTTATGAAGTAGTCCATCGTTTGAAACTCATGACAGGTGGGCCACTGGAGAGAACGCCCTACACACTTAATTTTTTTAATTAGAAAAAAGAGTGAGAAGAATCAAAATGTTTGAAAATATGAAAAAAGGGAAGATGTAATATAAAAAATAACATGAGATGACAACATTTTCTAAGTACAGGGTGTCCCTAATGAAATGTCTTCAAAGACGTTTTGATTTGCGATGAAAATCACGTGATGTTGCATCCATATTGTAAACATTTTTTCAACTTTTACTTCAGTGAAGCAGTTGAATGAGTACTTCTACTTTGAGACGCGTCCTTTTTTTCACCTTCCGCAAAAGCGCTCGCACTTTTGGCTTCCTGACATGTTAAGCACACATGTCACGGCCCTCTTGAGCACGCGTGGATCTGACATCTGATTGGTTGCCGAAGCCCAGGTGCAATTGACATGCAAGGGGTGCATGTGTCGTTGTGGAAGCATCACCCCCCCTCACCCACCCACTAAAAACGTGTGTGACATTGTACTTGGAAAGAACATCTGTACCGCTGCCCCATGTGAGCAAATGACAATAACGTGTGTCCTCAGGCTGATAGCGGGTTGGTTATCGCACATGCCGTTGCAATGTAAATACCTTTTTATTTTTGAGTAGGGCATGTGGTGGACTTTGTGTTTTGAGTGCGAGTAAGATTGTATGTGCGTGTGAAGTTGAAGCACGGTGGAAAAACATCTGCATGTGTTTGCCATGTGCGTGTGAAGTTGAAGCACGGTGGAAAAACATCTGCATGTGTTTGCCATGCTTCAGAGACAAAAGTGAGTTTGGCGCTTACTTGAAAGGGGAAAATAATGACAACCACCAAAGCACATCACCATTGAATTGAGCAAAACAGATCCAAACAAACACTGCTAACAAACCAAATTGAGGAGAATTTGATCGTTTGTCAATGGCACCTTTAAATCAAGCTATCTAGCGTCTGGTGTGTTTCGCAGCGAAGCTTTTTAATTATGTTTGTGTCTTATATTGGTGAATATGGTCTTGTGATTTTGTGGCAGTCGGACAAATTTGTTTGCACGTGTTTGTCCTTTCTGTGTGACTTGGGTTTCATTTTAAGTCGACTTGATTTTTGTGGGTCTTGTCAGAATAAACACTCGATTTTGTGTCAATCGAATAAAATCACATGAATTATTTATCTAGTTTTGGCTTGGGTTGCTATTTATGGCTTGTTGATTATTTTGGGTCTTTTCATGTCTTTCAGGACGCAGACGCACATGATGAACACAAAAATAACGCAAAACACACCAAAACATTTGTACACAAATCACAGCACATACTCTACTCATTACTCATGATACAATTACAAAGCACACTAATGACACAGACACACACAAATAAATGACACTAACTTAAGATGAAACCAAATCACAAAATGAATGAGCGTTCAAAATTTGTCCACCAGATGGCGCCGCTCCCAAACAAAACGCTGCTAACCAAATTCGAAGAACCTCAAGCCAACATGGCGACGCCGGATTCGGTACGTTCCCATTTAAAGTATTTTACGCTGCCAAAAACCGACGAAAGTACACGTTAAGTTGTTTTAAACCGTTGATGACGTAACTTCCACCCCCAACTGTGTGAGAATAAGTGTTTTAGCAATGAACTGTCTTTGTTAAAAGAGTTATACAATTAAGAACCCTCGTGTTGTACAAACCAAAAAGAGAAGAAAAAAACAAGATCTGGACGCGACCAATTTTGGGCATTCGTCGTTGGATAGCTGGTTAGCGAGTATCTGAAATGTCCCCCGCGCCCTCCTCCCCGTCAAGTGTTAAATTAAACAACGCAATTTATCTTTGGTTGAACTTTTTAAAATTGCTGAGGTAAAAATGCACACCGTCTCCTTTAAAAAAAGCTAATTTAGATATTGCCGAATTAATAAAAAAAGTTCAGGACCCACCAATTGCCACGAGGGGGCACGGTGACTTAAGAAAAAATTCTCCCCCAACACGATTTTATAAAACCATTTTTTTCCCCTCTTTCTTTTGTCCTGACTTGTCAATGTCACCTTTCCCATTTGAAAGAAACATCTGGCTGCATGCGGGTCACGGAGCTTTGAAGCTACACGGAATTCCTAAACAAGAAGAAGCCTCGGAATTCTGAGATAGAGGATGGACACGCTCACACAAAAAGGTACAACACAACCGTATGCACAAGCGTGCGTGTGTGCTCTGTATGATAAATGTGGAGCCGACAAAGGAACTGCTCGTGTGTGCAACACGCAAACACAAATAAACACACACATTCTGAAAAACAAAAACACAAAATAGACACTATCAAACATATATGCACAAATATGCACGCCAATGACGCACGCACGCACGCACACACACACACACACACACACACACACACACACACACACACACACACACACACACACACACATACACACACACACACACACACACACACACACACACACATTCATACATTAATGAAACCAACATTCAAAGGACACTTAGACACAAATGATAAAAACACATTTTTAAAATGTGTAGGAACATACCTGCGGTGTTAAATAGCAGACATGTTCAAGGATACGTTAAGCAATAAGCATAATGGAATTTTCTTGTTGATGTTATGCACATTCGCCACATTGCGCTGAAGGTGCTGGTGGCCACATCACCGAGTCGAAGCTATCTGACATTACGCCACACTCGCCGTTTAGCCTGCCGATCATTATTCATAATGTCAAGCCCTAATTTTTGCATTGGCTAGAGAATTTTAACATAGCATATTCACCATTTGTGTCCATTTGTGACTATCCGTGCATTTTTTTTGTTATCATCGTGTCTTTTCCACTTTCTTCCTGTGTCTGTGACTTTCTTTCCTGTTTGTGATTGGCTGAATTCACTTGACATCATGTGACCTGTTCACATTCAATATTCACTTGAGGCCTTTGTTCAAAATATTTTCAATAGGAGGCACTGTGGGGTGCCAGTAATGACATTATGAACATCACACGCAAGCCGCGATGCGAACAACCAATCAAGCCGGCCGTTCTTCAGCCGACTCGCGTGATTTGACGGCCGTGAACTTCGACATTTGGAGGTGACGCGTGACATTTGCACTCACCCAAACATGACCAGTTTTTTTTTCTTTTTTTGTGGTTTGTTTGCGCTCGAGGTCGTCTTAGCGCCATGCTTGAAAAGTGACGACCTTCACCGCGATGACACGTAGCGTCGTCAGTCGGCGAACTTTGCCCATGGGGTCGCCAGCCTCATGCTCGCCTCCATTTTGTTCGCACCATCGACATCGATGTTTGCGTTTCTTATTTACATTACATGTGATGATAATGACAAGTAGGAGGACAAAGATAATTTGGGGTGTGTGTTATATGTTACATATTTTTATCTTGTTTTTGAATATCGGGATGGTGGAGTTGCTTTCTGGTTTTTACTGTTGTTGTGGTGTAATTGTGTACTTTATACAGTGACAGTTGGGCACACACACACACACACACACACACACACACACCTGTCGGGGAATTTGCAGTCCTGGCGGGCACGCCAGCGGGCGCAGGCCACCGCAAGGCATAGTGGGGGATGCTAAAGCTCCCACAGCTTATGCCGATGGTGCTCTCTCGCCTGTTGTCGGCAACTTGTTGCCTCAGATGACCTAAAGTACTTTTTAAATGCTCCTGGGGGCTGCAAAGCCTTCATATGTTTGGTCATTGGAATCATCATCTTAAACAAAGTTGTTACTGGTGTAACCTGTTTTTTGACTATTTTGTGTGGATTTTTACAGTGTGGGTCAAAATGACCCACAACATAATCAATGTGATTTTTTTTCAACATAATATGAGGGTTACGTAAAATGACAAAATAATTTTAAAATAAGGCTTCTATTATGAAGCAATCCAAACACAAAATGTGCATTTTTGTTGCTTTTTGTGTGCGCATCCAGTATTGCCTTGAGATATGACTTCAATCCATTCTGTGACCACAATCATCTCAAATCATCCACCCCGAAGAATTGTGTCGGGATTTAATGCTTGTAGTCTTTCACAAACATTGTGCTGTTCCGTCTAGTGTGCCCACCTTGGCCACTGGGGGGGGCAGTACAATACTGTACAGTCATTCGCCAATGAAGAAAAAGTGACATCTTCTACTCCTGCAGAGAAATGCTTCAATATTAGTAAACTTTTGTAGAGGATGAAGAATATATGCTTGTGAGTATTGTTTTCTTGTCCGGCTAAGTGTCGCCACCGTTTGTGTTCAGTTATGCTGTATCTAAAACCTCAACTTTCAGTGCTAACCATTAGACTTTCTGTGGCATTAGCATGATGATGGTGGGAATTTTCTATGTCAAGCCATTCCTCAAGCGCCTTGCAAGTCGAGTCACTCCTATCTCAAGGTGCCGTTGTACGAGCTGGCGGGATAGCTTCACACTCTTTGATGAGTAGCATCGAAGGATAGCATTATCTGTTAGCCTTATGAACTGCCAATCACGTCTGGCAAACGCAAGCATTCATGAGTTCATCCTTAGCATTTGCTCATCTTTATTATTCACAGGACGAGCTGGGAATGGAAAGTTTTCATGTGTGTGTATGTGTATGTTCCCAAGGCCTTTGGCGGATGATGCGTGAGCGAGCGAGTAGACTGGACATGCGTCCGTCATACTGGAAGTGAGCTCACTTGTCTTCACGGCGAAGCCTCAAAGGTCAAAGACTTCACTGATGACATCGACCTGACACACACGCGCCGTGATGTCACTCTTGTCTTCCTCGGGCGTTCAGAAAGTGAGGAAGACCATGGTCCAAAAAAAAGGAGGGCTAGGAAGAGAAGGGCGACATCACTGAGAGGGTGAACAGGAAGAAGGCTGAGGAAGAGGGATGAGGCAGAGTATTATGACAAAGAGGAATAGGGTTTAGGAAATTCTTATTTATATAGCACGTTTATAATACAAAAAAAAATACAGGTTTAAGGAAAACAAGGCTGGGCCTAGTATAGAGCCTTGGGGCACTCCACACATGAGGCATGTTTTGAAGAAGGTATAAAGAGTAGAGCTTGTGGGGAAAAGGATAATGAAAAGGAATGTGGTGATGAAAAAGAAGGGTACAACGAGGTGAGGATGAGGAGGGTAAGAGGGGTTTGAGGAACAAAAGGGTCACACGGGAGATGCGAAGACGAAGAGTACAATGACGAAGATGGAGGAGAGTAAGTAGGGCGGTGAGAACGAAGAGTAGGACAGAAGAGGCACGGGAGGAGAAGTTGACGACGAGGAAGACCACGAGGAGGAAGATAATGTTGAAGAAGAAAGGTTGAGGAAGTGAAAAGGAGTGTTCGGTAGAGGAACAGTCCCAGCCGTCTTTGGTCCTCTTTAGGGCCGTTCACACGGCACACATTTGCTCCGGTGCTGCACCGAGATATTTTGTTGCGGGATATTTTGCACCGCAGCAAATTGTGTGGAGCGTTCACACGTACAAAGCCGCTGAGCGGGGCTGCCCCACTTGCGTTCACACGGCAGTTTCTGCAGCGGAGCCAAACGACAGAAAACAAACGAGCTGTCGTGTTGGGCGGCGGGGGGTTGTGAACAAACAACAAAGGAACAAACAACTCCGAGACAGTCTGTTACTAGCCAAGTCTTGTGTCGTTATGAAACAAACACATTACGGAAGTCCGACAGAGCACGAAAGCAACACATTCTCGCCATACGTACTCTTCACAAGCATTTGCTCTGGAGCAAATTTAACCCAGTTGCGTTCACACGTGCAAATTTACACCAGTGCTGCTTCGCAAACGAGCATTTGCCCCGGAGCAAATATTTGACCCACCTCCCTGAGGTGGGTCAAATTTGGTCCGGTATAAGCTCTTTTCCGGGGCTACGCCGTAGCTAATTTGCACATGCGAACGCTCTACTGGGGCAGCCCCGGCGCAGCACCGGACCAAATCTTGCCGTGTGAACAGCCCTTTTCTCTGTCCGTCTGTCCAACCGTCAGTGCGTCCTTTTTCTCCACGCTGCGTTTGCGCTGCGGCCATCATGAATCATTCCGAGCTGGGTAATTGACAGCACTGGAGCAGTGCATCTTGGGAAAACAATCCCCATTTAACCTTCAGCCAGCCGTGGCTCCAGACCTTCACGTCAGACCACAGTGAGGCCGGCGAGCCCCAAGTGCACGTGCACCACTCACCAGTGGATGCCCTCGTGGTTTTCAATCACGATCATTCACATTGTCAAATCATCGATGTCCAAATCATCATTTTGTGCTTTGTGGGCTGCCTAGTGAAAGCAGAGCGGCTTAAAAGCGCTCCTTGAAATATTCATGTCAGCCCTCAACATACCAACCTGCGCATACACAGGTCCAGACATATATGGATACTTTTGCGTGTGCGTGTGTGTGTGTGTGTGTGTGTGTGACTACATGTTCGCATATAGAATTCACGTTGTGGTTTTTGTGCATTGGTATGTGCATCCAATATTTATAGTGTGTGCATTGCACTTGTATAAGTGAGTACCAGAGCATGAATGTGTGAGTGTGTATGTTTGCAGATGTGTGCGGGCGGATCAGCGTCAACACACTAGCATGATTCTGAATATGAGTATCATGACCTGTGCTCAAGGACGCGCATGAATTCATGCTATTTAGACAAATGATGGCAAGGGGAAGGTAAACACTCAGCTTGTGTGAGATGACAAAAGTGCACTTTCGTGAGTTCTCCACACCAACGGGGGGCAGCCCACTCGCAGGCGGAAAGGGAATCTCCTGTCTTGTGTTGCCGTGTTAAATTTCACATGGGTTGCAGTGGGGCGAATATGTTGTCCGGCTGATACACATCTTCACGGGCGCTTGATTTTTGTTGTTATTTTCTAGTTTTTGCATAATCTTAGCACTCCCTCTGTTGTCACGGTAACAAAAGCTAAACTCTGCACTTAGACCAGGCAGAGTGGAAAACAAAGATTCAGATGATACTTATACCAATACGAACATTCATTTATTTGAGGCTCACGTATTTAAGTAGCCAATTTTCAGGATGTAACTAATACTCAGGTAAGGTGATAAGACTGCACTAAGTAAACTTGAGTATATGTTCTACAATGAAAAATACCCACAAAAATGAAAATGTTTGTTTGGATAATTATTGTTTTCAAAATAAAATGCACCTTAAGTGTAATTATTGTACTTATGGCAGTATATTCTGCCAAGCACTTTGTTACAGCTGCAGCTATTGTGAAAGCGATATAAATAAAGATTTATTGGTGAGTTGGATGTGTGCTCTTAAGAGGGGTGTGGCTTAGTGATGCCGGAGTTGGGCGTGCTCCTTGCCAGTGTTGTCTCATTCAATAAAAGCGAGGGTATCACAGTAGCTTATTTATCTATTGATTTCACTTATTTCACCACCTCCACAATAATCGTCTGGTGAGTGTAAAAAGTGGCAAGTTGGGGCCCTCACAAGTCAAGGTAGCAGCACGGTCCAAAAAAAAAATTCCTGTGAGCACTCGCTGCCTCAGGCCAGGCTGCCTCCACTCGCCTAATTGCTGCGAACGTGCCCACGCGCGTGCGTGTGGCTGCTGCAGTTCTATCGATAAAAAGTGCTCAATGGTCCTGCCGATGGAGGCCTCCCTCCCTCACTCCCAGCCTTCTTTCGCTTTCTGGCTCTCTCTGCTACATCCCTTTTCTTTTTTTTTTTTTTGGTTTCTCTTCTCTCTCCCCTAACTCTCCCCATAACTCTCTTTACCTCCTCTGTCTCTCTCTATCACACCCATCCCTTACTTCCCTTTTCTCCTTCTTCCTTTCTTTCCGTTTTTCGTCTTTGCATCAAACTCTGCCTTTTTCCGTCTATCCCCCTCTCACTCCCTCACATCTCTACATATCTCTGTCCATCATCCCCTCTGTCTTTCTCCTTCCCTTTGACACCCCCTACCTGTATATCTCCATCTGACCCTGGCTTTCCTCCCATTCTGATTCTCTCGATCACACTGTCTCACCCCCTGCCTCTCCCTCTTTCTATCAAGCGCCCCCGCCCGCCGGCCTGTCTCGACGCAGGCCATCAGTGAGATGGATGCTGAAGACGCTGATGCATGTTGAAGATTTACGCCGTATGATTGATGGAGCGGTCTTCCCCCTCAGAGATGTTCATCTGCTCTGCGGCTCCATCATCACTCAGCCTGACTGCGTTTCCTCTTCCTCCTCCTCCGCGTCCTTCTTTCTTCTTCTTTCCGCCCCGCGGATAGGAAGTAGTTTGGCTGCAAAAGCGCAAACCTTGCAGTCGTCTTCTTCTCCAAGTGCCACTTGGCAGACCACGTCGTCGCCGGTTGCCGCGGTAACTGTCCTACTCCTCGGGCCTCCGTTCACTCTCGTTCACTTCCTGTATCCTTGAGTGACAACCCCGACGGACCGGGCAGAAGGACGGACGAATGGAGAGACAGTCACTGTGGCAACCGTGGGCTGGAAGAAGGTCTGTCAGTCAAAATCATTCCGGGCTTGACAATCTGCCCTCTGTCACTTTGATTGACGGCTTGAAAAGGTCATCGCCCGGGGAGCGTGTCGGCGCGACTCCACTGATGAGTGCATGACAACATGGCTGACACATGTAGCGTGTTTGCGTGACGAGGGAGAAAAAATAAAGGAGCAAAGTGGTGAGAGGAGAAAAAGTTGGGAGGAGAAAATGGTAATCGTGATTGTGTAACGGGATTGCTTGTCCGTCGGCACTGTTGGTAGGTTGTTGTCCAGTAGTGGTAGTAGAGACCGTTTTGTTGGTAGATTGTTGTGTATTAATGGTAGAAGAGACTGTGGTGGCATGTGGAAGCGTGGGATGCACTTTCGCAGCGTGTTGAAGTCTGAAGTGTATCAACGTCACAATCGTAGCTCATGTGTACCGTTTTAAAATGCTTCCAATTTTTTTGCCAGCGCTATCGTTGAATTGCAGGTGAAACAAACTTTGAATGAGAATGAAAAAAAAAAGAAAGAAAACAGCGCAACAGCTCTGATCGGAGGCTGCAATTGCAGACTGCTGACGGCTAATAACTTCCGGTGATGCAATTCACGCTCCACCGTATGATTGATGGAAGGTACCTGCTTTTCAATTTTATGTAATTTTTAAAATACTTTTTTGTGAAAGTGAGACTGATAGTTTGCTGAGAGTGCAGTGTACACTAAGACACAAATATATAATATTATTCACACACAGGCGCATACACACAAATCTTTTTGTTTCCATATCCCCCTACACCACATGGCGATCGACTTGGGACCAGTCCTCGGCTTACCGGTCGATCGCGATCGGGCCCCCCCCGCACAAGAAGGCCGACGCGAATGAAGCGCGTGTGTTTGCGAGGAAAGGGAAAGTTAGCAAGGGGCAAGCCAGGATGCGAGGGAGCCCGTCACGTGGCCCCAAAAGGGATGCGTCACTGAAGCAGAGCTGACACCGCTCATCAGGTTACTTTAGCGATGGTAACACACCTGAGCGCCCACCGGCTTCACTCCGCCTGCATTTGCTCGCCATTTGTCTCCTGCGGGCGGGAAATGCCTCCGCCGTGTCGTCATCGAATATTCCAGCCTCGATGCTGCTGCTGCTTACTGGTGTTGAAACTCTAGCACTTTTTACACCGCCTTTCTCCGAGGCACTGCCGACATGGATTCATGTGTGCCTTTCGGTTGTCGAGTTGGCGTTCACACAGCTTGCCGCCATCAGATACACTCATACCTTGAGATTCGAGTGACAAAACAACCATGCTGCGTTGCCTTATTAACACCCACTAGCTTAATGCCACAATTTTTATGAAAATCGAGTTGACGTGTTGAAGGATGTTGAAGGACGACAGTTAGCATGAATCGTTTTCGACGGTTTCAGACGCAACGGATATATGAACCCAAAGATAATACAATAAAGGACGCATGCAACTCTGGCCACGTCAGGGTACTTGTACTCGTGAGGATAAGCAGATCAGATGATGGAAGGACGAATGGATATTTAATTTAATTTATTTTTTTTTATGTTTATGCCAACATTTTCCCTTTTACCTTAATCGAATATTGGCTCCAAATATTGGTTATCGGCCGCCTTAGCGACGAATAATCAGTATCGGCTTTGCTCTCCGGTTTGCAGTTGACCGTCGTAACTCATTTGCAATCCGGTTGTGTAACAGCATACACCACGGTAACAGAAATCTTGAACAATTCACAGAGGGTTGTCAGAGACTTGAGAGTGATAATGCTTGCTGATCAGAAAATAATTAACAAGACGCATCGCCGATCAATTTCCATTTGCTGAGCTGCAGGACTGTCCCTGTGCTCCCGCCCCACACACGCACGCACGCTATCTAAGTTTGGAAGCGGCGCAGACGAGTAAATTGGAAAAATAAATTTGCCAGCCGGCCGAGCAATAAACGAGCATTGGCCGCGATGCCAGCACATGATGAAGAACCGAATACCGGCAGCAGGATGAAGACGGAGAAAAGGACGAGCGCGTTATTGATCACAGAGGACGCTCGCCGGCGCGTGACTACTTTTCAATCTCAGAGTACGTGAGAAGCAAATGGATTCAGCTCAGATGGTCACAGCATCGCTTCAAGCTGACAAAACGTGCTGCTTAAAAGACTCATCATATTACTTTCACTTGACACCGCTTTAGTTTTCTTCTCGGAAGTCACAATATGACATCACACCGTTAAGAATATGGTGTCATGCTGTCATGATATGATGACACACTACATCCCAGTGCGACATTTCATTACGTTATCATGTCACACCGTGAAACTATGGTATGATGTTAGGCTGCAATGTTTTGCCGGATGGATGCTTGGATGCTAAAAGAAGCGGCGACTCACACCACGGCCGCACCCAACACCACACGCTGCCACCTCCGCCCGGTCTTTATTTCCATTCAACTAAAGCGGTTGTGACAGGTTAAATGTCGGGTACCTTTATTGACTGCAAAATGACTTGTTGCTTGTACTCACTCGGTGTGTGGGTGCGTACGTGCGTACTAGTATGACCTCTTCTGGTCGTTTAAGGTCAGCGCCGGCACATGACAAATGTTCCGTTGTACACTTATAAGGTACGGATGGACTAACGGACGGACAGGGCTCGTTTTTCAGCCACGCTGACGTAACCCTGATTGTCGACCTCACACCAAACAGCTGGAAACACATATACCCAAACCGTAGCCCCCCGCCCCAACCCCAACACTCACACCATTGGGATGCACGTTTCCAAAGCCTGGGTCCCACTGAGCAATGAGGATTTGCGAAGGTAATGAATGTTGATTTTTCATCAGGGTTTATTCAAGGTCGAAAAGACGTTCGCCAAACAGTTTTTCTTGTGGCCAAAGAATTTTGTTCAAAATTTGGACATCCAGGAACAACTCCCTTGGTCACGTCTTGAAACCTCAAAATAGGCTGAAGCCCCTTGTTGACCTCCCCATGACAGTGACACAGGCACGTATAACCAGCCATGCAACTCCCTTGGTGATGATGTCAAAGAAATGGACACAGGCACACATAGACGCGCAACTCATGTAGTAACACAAATGTGTTTTTGATCGCGCTCAAGATGGCTGCCATCATTCAAAAGGTTGAAGTTGAAAGCACCGTAGAAACAGAAGACAAGGAAAGCGAAGGCGCCGCTGTGGTTTGTGCACACGTCGCATTGCGGGAACTCTCACATTGATTTGTGGATGGCCACACGCCGCTGATACGTCAGCTGGGGTGAGGGGGGGGGTCACCTTGACGACGTACCATCCGGAACATGTCCCGTCATCGTTTGAGACAAAGGTGATGGACGGCAGGAGAGTGGGAAGAAGGCGGACACGTGGTCGTCGTAAACACAGAGGCGAAGTGGGAAGGTGGCAGGGGGGGTTAGGGGACTGCAATCAGCAATAAAAGCTTGATGGCCGCCAAGGGGAGCGGGCGGCGGTGTATGTGATTCCATATTCCAAATGCATCCTGTCCACACGTCGCCTTGAAATTCCACCCCCAATATCTGTAACGTCCTCACGTCGTCGTCGCTGCAGGCATGCAGGAAGGGAAGGCAGAGCAAACAGGAAGTGCTTCGTTCAAGTTCAACAGTCATTCGTTCAGTCAATCACGACATCATCATCCGTTCGGTCATTTGTTGCGTCATTCATATTTTACTGCGTGTATAGTATTGCATTCAGTTTTAGTTGTGAATTTAAAGTATTACAATAGTTATTTTATAGTGTTTTTGTTTTACTTTGGACACTTATTTTGGATTTTGTAAAATTTGATTTCATCTCCCTTTTCTGGGAGCAATTGATTTTGGTTATATGACTGCACTGCACTGCACTGCAGTGTTTAGTGTTTGAATGCAGGGAGTCAGCCCTGTTACGCGTTTCTAATGACATCCTCCTGGCAAATGACTGTGGAGACCACGTGTTTCTAGTTTTATTGGACTTAACTGCAGTATTTGATACAGTGGATCACAGTATTCTGCTGACTCGTTTGCAGCACTTGGTGGGCATTGGCGGCAGTGCTCTTGAGTGGTTTAGGTCCTATCTAGCTGACAGAACCTTTTGTGTCAGTCTTGGCTGCTCTGAGTCATGCACTGCTCCCCTGTCATGTGGTGTTCCACATGGCTCAATTCTGGGGCTTCTGCTGTTCTCGCTGTATCTGCTCCCATTGGGTTCCATCTTAAGGAAACATGGTATTCCCTTCCACTGCTATGCAGATGACTGCCAGATCTATGTCCCACCGAGCAAGAAAGACGCCTTCTCATTAAGGCCACTCCTATCCTGTCTGGAAGAAATCAAAACCTGGATGGCACAAAATTTCATGAAATTCAACGAAAAGAAGACAGAGGTGATATTGTTTGGTCTCAGTTGCCCTTGTACATTCCATCCTGTAGACTTGGGCCCCCTGTCTCCTTATCTTAAGTCAACAGTCTCAAACTTAGGCCTTAAACTGGACAGTGATTTCAAACTCGATTGGCAAATTGGTGCCGTTGTTAAATCCAGCTTCTTTCATCTCAGACAGCTGGCCAAAATAAAACCTCTCCTCTGACATGAACACTTTGAGACAGTAATTCATGCCTTTGTCACATCCCGGCTCGATTACTTTCGGAACAATAAAGTTGCTCAAAGATCAATGAAGTTAACGTGTTGTCTGCACGCTCAGCTCTTCTTCGCCGTGCAATCCTTATGAGCTCACTGTGACTCGATGCTAACTTGTGAATATAAATGCAAATATGATTGTTTATGGATGAGGAGTGGATGCGGGGGGCGTGGCTCGAACCCACAGTCCTTCGTGCCTCAGAGCGTCCGCTTGCTCCCGCGTCAATCATTCATGGGCCTCATCAATATGGACGACGCACTTAAATCTGACCTTTTGCCATTGTTCATGAGCACCACGTCACCTGAACGACTGGCTTCTGGCATGTGATGTCATCAAGTGATGTCATTAAAAGATAATAGTGCTACCTTGAAAGGGGAATTTAATTGGTTCCCTCATTTATTCTTCTTTTTAATCTCTATCTTAATTCAAACGAAAAGTGAAAACAAGATTTAGCGAAATTGAGATGCCACGTTTGGATTAAATTGGTATCAAATTGGAATTCCTTCATGGTCAATTTGACTATAAACTGAAGTCACACGATGGTCCTCAAGTCGGCGTTTCTTGCCCACTTTTGTTTGTTTTCGCACAACGCACCCCTCGCTCGCTAATTTAACAAGCTACCATACAAACCGCTATTCATATTTTGAAACTTACAAGTCAAGTCAAGTCAAGTCAACATTATTTATAGAGCACTTTCAAACAGCCATCGCTGCATACAAAGTGCTGTACATGGAGCAATTTAACATACACAATAAACAGTAAGACGAATCCGTAATAAAGGCGGTAGAAAGCACCAAGCAGTAAAATCAAGAACAAATCTAAGTCATGCTGAGTCGAACGCCAAAGAATACAAGTGAGTTTTGAGGAGGGCTTTAAAGATGGGCAGCGAGGAGGCTTGCCGAATGTTCAGTGGGAGGTCAACCTTTACTGTCTCATGCAACATTTCAATCGTTTTGCTATCAACCTCCCCTATACTGTACAACACCAGATGTGACCACTTAGAAACCAAGCATGGATCTAATTGGTCGACATGAGAAAGAGGGCTGATGACAACAGCTGGAAACGAGTTGACGAGACAAGCACAAGAGACTCAGTAAAACAAGACTAAAACCAAATCTCATCAAAACAATGCAAAAGTCAACAATAAGATCGACCATGGCAGTTGAGACGGTATTTATTAAAGGTAGACTCTTGCCCAGTAGTAGTAATAGTTGTGAATGCTGTATGTAGGCTGTTGTCCAGTTGTGGTAGTAGTATCTGTGTCAAAGAGAGATTGTTGCCCAGTAGAGTTAGTAACGACAATGTTAAAGGTAGTTGATGTGCAGTACTGTTAGTAGTGGCTGTGGTGAAGGTAGATTGATGAACAGTAGTGGTTAGAAGAGATTGTGTTGAAGGTAGGTGCTTGTCCAATACTCACCCCCCCCCCCCCCTCTTGGAAGAGCAGACCACAACTTGGTATTTCTCGAGCCTGTGTACAAACCCCTGGTGCATAGGCAGCCAACTGTGATCAGGATGGTCAGGAAATGGTCCACGGAAGCTGAAGATGCTCTGCGGAACTGCTTCGACACAACCAGGTGGGAACTCTTCAGCGAGGTTCATAGGGAGGACATTGATGCACTCACTGACACCATCACGGACTACATAAATTTCTGTGAAGAGAACACCGTACCCACCAGAACTGTGCAGTGTTTTTCCAACAACAAACCATGGATTAATCCTGACATAAAGGCCCTCCTGAATGAGAAGAAGAGAGCTTTTATGTCGAGAAACAGAGAGGAGCTGAAGGCCGTGCAGATTCGGCTGAGAGGAAAGATCAGGAAGGGGAAGAAGATTGGAATTGGATTGGAAAAATTGGAGGACCAGTTACAGGCCAGCAATGTCACTGGTGTCTGGAGGGGCCTGAAAACCATCTCAGGCCATGACAGCTGAAAGACATTGACTGAGAAGGATAAGGACTGGGCAGATGGACTGAACCGTTTTTTCAACCGTTTCAACCGTGTCGTCTGTCCCTTCCCCCAACCACCAACTGCAACCACTCTCACTGAGGACTTCTTCTCCTCCCCCTCCTCTTTCGACCGGCTCTCATCAACCCAGTCAGTCACCTGGTTCCTGCCTGTCCGTCATAACAGAGCAGGTGAGGAACCAACTGAGGAAGATGAATGTGAGGAAAGCAGCAGGTCCAGACAAAATCAGTTCCCTGCTCCTCAGGACTTGCTCTGACCAGCTGTGTGACATTGTCCAGCACATCGTCAACCTGAGCCTGAAGCTGAGCAGAGCTCCACAGCTGTGGAAAACTTCGTGCCTGGTCCCAGTGCCCAAGACCCCCCACCCTAAAGAGCTGAACAGCTACAGACCGGTGGCGCTGACGTCTCACCTGATGAAGTCGCTGGAGAGACTCGTCCTCGCCCACCTTCGACCGCTGCAGTTTGCCTATCAGCCTGGCATCGGCGTGGAAGACGCCATTATCTACCTCCTGCACTCAGTACTGGCACACTTGGAGAAGGCTGGGAGCACTGTGAGAATCATGTTCTTTGATTTCTCCTGTGCCTTCAACACCATCCAGCCCAACTTACTGGGAGGCAAACTGCAGAACGCCGGAGTGGACCACCATCTCACAGCATGGATCATAGACTACCTCACAAATCGGCCGCAGTACGTGAGGTTGCAGAGCTGTGAGTCGGACAGGCTTCTCTGCAGCACTGGAGCGCCGCAGGGCACTGTTCTGGCTCCATTCCTGTTCATCCTTTACACCTCGGACTTCAAACACGCCACTCCAAACTGCCACCTTCAGAAGTTCTCCGATAACTCTGCGATTGTTGGCCTCATTACAGAGGGCTACGATCGGGAGTACTGGGTACTGACGAAGGACTTTGTGGACTGGTGCCAGCAGAATCTCCTCCAGATCAACCCTAGGAAAACTAAGAAGTTGGTTATGGATTTCTGCAGGAAACAGTCCTCACCAGCACCGATGAACATCCAGGGTATGGACATAGAGAGGGTGACCTCCTACAAGTACCTTGGTGTTCTTCTGAACGACAAACTGGACTGGTCTACAAACACGGACACCCTGATTAGGAAAGGACAAAGCCGACTCCTCCTACTCAGGAAACTGAGGTCTTTTGGGGTTCAGGGTCGCTCCTTAAGACTTTCTATAACTCGGTGGTGGCCTCGGCCATCCATTATGGTATTGTCTGCAGGTCAGGCAGCGTCTCAGCCCGGGACAGAAAGAGACTGGAGCGACTGGTCAGGAAGTGGGCTGCTCCTGGGCTGCTCCCTTGACACTCAGAAGGATGCTAACTAAACTAAAAGCTATGATGGACTGTCCCTCCCACCCTCTCCAGCCCGCACTGACAGCACTAGGTAGCTCCTTCAGCCAGAGACTGTTACACCCGCACTGCAAGAAGGAGTGATACCCACGCTCGTTCCTACCGACTGCTGTCAGGCTGCTGAATAAAAATAACAACAATAATAATAATTAAATCATGTGAAAGACAATTGTAAATAGCAGAGTGATTTATCCATTTTGTATTTATATTGCACTTAATTGAACGGTGTTTGTTGTTTTTTTCTTCTTTTTTCTTTCTACCTACATTCTTGCTGCTGGAGGCTGTAAATTTCCCCAGTGTGGGACAAATAAAGGATATCTTATTTTATCTTAGTAGTGACTGTGTAGCTTGTTTTACAATCTTGTTAGTGATGATTATGTTGTTCGCATATTGATGTTCAGCTATAGTAGCAAAGACTGTGTTGGAGGTAGTTTGCTGTCCAGTAGTCTTAGTAGTGATTGTGCTGAAGTTAGATTAGTGTGTCAGATATATGTGATTGTATGGTGGAACTTTTGGAGGACCAAGTGGTAAATCTCCCGAAGTCTTACTGGACATGAACAAGAGTTGACTTGCCCTGTCGAGAATCATCGCTAAAGGCATCCGCTCCTAGCTTAAGCCGCGCTAGCTATGTTGTCGTCGTTAGCAGCATTGATGCTATCTGCGTCGGCGCTGACGGCTAAGGGACATTCGAGAGCGCATAAACACGTTTGTCCTTGGCGCTCAGGAATAAACAAACAATGCTTTTGTATTCAAGCAGACTCGCACACTCAGGCTACCACATGCTAATGCTGTGGGGCTAAGCTGTCAAAGGCTATTGGATACAATCTCTCTCTCTCTCTCTCTCTCTCTCTCTCTCTCTCTCTCTCTCTCTCTCTCTCTCTCTCTCTCTCTCTCTCTCTCTCTCTCTCTCTCTCTCTCTCTCTCTCTCTCTCTCTCTCTCTCTCTCTCTCTCTCTCTCTCTCTCTCTCTCTCTCTCTCGAGCAGTCTGTTAAGTGTATGCCAAAACCAGGTGGAGCTAAAGCCATTGAAAAATGGATTGAGCTGTATGGTATCATGCTCACAGCCGTGAAGTCACTTTCATACTATTTCATTCAAGACAGAAAAATGACACTTGTAACAATGTTTTTTTTTCAAATTTTTAAATTATATATTGTATATATTTTTTAAAACTTTTTTTACTTTTAAGAAGTGAATACACCACCGGTAAAATGGGTTTTGGTTCCCCCAATTCTTTAAAAATAAAATAAATAGTAATCATTTTTTTGTTATTGGCAATAAAAGGCATTGATGGACATGTCACGATCAATGGCTAGACCACCACTAGTAAAAACCATGCGAGATGCAAATTCTCCTTGTGTTAACCTTGAAACTCTAAATGATCCCAGGTACTCATTGATCCCATTACACTCTTGTCTTACTTTTATTATAACTGTAAATACATGGAGTTAGTGGTGCACTTATTGTTTGATGACTCGACAACTAATTTCGAGACCTTGTTTAGTTTAAAATTGTCCACAAACTCTGAATTTCAGCCTTTGGTGTATTGCATCATCAACATGAGGCTCCCTCCAGTGGCAACAACGCTCAAGATGGCTTGAGCGTCATTTGTAAAAGAAACAAAATAAAATCTCTGAAGACACTAACTTGCATTTTTTTGCATTTTTGCAATTGGAAAAAAATCATCCAAAATTTTCAGATCGCTAGAAAGCTGCCAATCACTCAAGTAATCACCTCAGGATGTCAATATGAATGGATTTTCAAAATCTAATTCTATAGGTTATGTCTTACTGACTGTTATTGATCAACTTGTGTGAAATTCATGATTTGATGTCGTTGCAAATAAACACAAATTACATTTGGTATGAGTATTTCTAAAATATGCTGCCATGTTTTCCTAAAAGCCACATGGGGACATATTAGCATGCTAACTTGGGATTGGTGTCAATGTTATGATGTCATGCTATATTAGCATGCCGACTTAAGAAGTAGCCTTAACAAACATATCAGCACCGTTTTGCTGGACCTGCGTGTGTGTAATTTTGTGTGTGCGTGTGATACACGCGGGTGGACGGACAGTCCGGGGTGCAGGGTCAGCACGGTGAGCCAGGAGCCATGATGGATGGATCCGGGTCTTGACAGGAAATTGAAAAAAGATCAGCATCCAGCTCACCTCCACACTCTCTGCACTTTGTCACGTGTGTGTATGTGTGTGTCCGCATTTGTGTGTGTGTGTGTGTGTGTGCGTGTGTGTGTTTGTGTGTGCTGATTTTAAGATTATCCCCGCCGGTAGACTATGATGGAATGTTCTATAATCAAGTGTGCATGTGTGTGTGTGTGTGTGTGTGTGTGTGTAAAGTCACATTCTTCCATTTTATTGAAGAGGTGTAAAAAAGTGAATGTATTCCCACTGCTTGACTTTTTCCACATTTCGTTGTTATTCCAAAGTACAATTTATGTCAAGGTCGAGATAAATGCGAACATTTCCATATTGCAGTAAGCTTTAGCACAAAATGGTAAAAATATGGCAGGAAAGCCTACTAGAAAAGCTGAACTTTACTCAGGGTTAATTCAAGGCACTTTAAATGGTGGCAAATGCATTTAACATGAATTTGAATGTTTTTGGTTCTTTTTGAACACAGCCACATGCCCAACAATAAAAGGGTGTTCACACATGCAACCTCTTTTATATTTTTACTTTACCTCTCCCAAAAATATTTTTCAACATTAATTTAGTTCAAAAGATCACGTAGATCAGGTCACACTAATAGTGGAAAGACTTTTGAAATTATTTAAAAAGGGCTGCATCTCAGGATTATTTTAAAGACTGATTAATTGATTTATCAGTTTAAAAACAAATAACTTCCGCTCGCGTGGGGGATGACAGAAATTGGGGAATATTTGTTATTGAGTGGGTAAAATTCAGAGGATTCGGGCAACTTCAATTTGAACAAGTTATCCAGAAATATAGACAAATTACTCATTTATCGTTGCACCTCTAGTTTTATCTTCGTCTTTGAGCAGGGGTGTGTGGGCTTTTGATATCCAGTGTATGCCAGGTACCTTGTATTTAGGTGTATTTAGTTTTGGTTTTAATACAAAGTTTTGAAGCTTGTTTGGTATCAAGAGAAATGAAAACCAAATGAAACACACTACTTGACAACAATCCTCCCTCACCACATTGATTCTATGAATATCGGATAGTTGCAACCCTTGATTGAACCCTTGAACTTCCAGATCCAGACTGACAAGATGGTAATGGCGAACCAACCAGATATCGTGATCATAGATAAAGGGCAGAGGAAAGCCGTTGTAGTGGATGTAGCGGTCCCAAATGATGGAAACATCAGAAAGAAGGAACACGAGAAACTCGAGAAATACCAAGGGCTCAGAGAGGAGCTGGAGAGAGCCTGGAAGGTAAAGGTGACAGTCGTGCCTGTGGTGGTCGGAGCACTCGGGGCAGTGACCCCCAAACTAGATGAGTGGTTGCAACAGATCCCGGGAACAACATCGGACATTTCAGTCCAGAAAAGCGCAGTGCTGGGAACAGCAAGGATACTGCGCAGAACCCTCAAGCTTCCTGGCCTCTGGTAGAGGACCCGAGCTGAATGAGGGACGGACACCACCCGAGGGGTGAGATGAGGATTTTTTAAATTATATATATATATATATATATATATATATATATATATATATAATTTTTTTAAGGCCATATCGCCCAGTCCAAGTCAAAGAACAAAGTTTAGTTTCAAGACAAACTTAAAAGTGGCTTAGAGCTAATACATGCAGGTATGCGCGCCCGCACACACACACACACACACACACACACACACACGCACACACACACACACACACACACACACACACCTACACACGTCCCCTCAAACCCTGCTGATGTGTTTCCTTCTGTCACTACAGTTTTATTTAGGTGATAAGTACTTAGTGAGAGTGTGTTTGTGTGTGTGTGTGTGTGTGCGCGCGCTTGTACCTGTAATGTGCAGTGACAGAGTGGCCTGGCAGCATGTTGGGTGTCACGTAAGCGAGGCGGAAGGAGGGAAGAGGCGCCAACTTGGCGTGCACGCGCATCACGTGCACACCCTTCGCCTCCTCCATTGTCACTTTGCTTTGGCGGCAAACGCGTCAGCCCCAAGGACACGCACTCTCACACACACACAGCCACCCACAGATGCACACATATGCACAAACACAGCGAAGCAGTGCGGAAGGTCATAAAAGTGACGAGTCCTGCAGGGCAGCAGCACCCATGTGTGACCTGCGGCAGCACGACGGAAAAGTCACATGATCGTGCTCACGTATCCAAGTGCTGCTATCCACGTTGAAATCAATGGAAAGGACATTAATCCGTTCCAGCTCCCATTCCTCAAGAAAAAGTACCACCATTTTTGTTGCATGTAGTTGGAGAAAAACAGCGCAATAATGTCAAACATCATGAAAAACATTTATTAATAAGAGAACGTAAAGAAATAAACACTTTGTAAAGTGTGGTTAATCCAAAAGTCATCTCCAGTCTATTTGATTTTAAATCCGTTTAGTCTCAAATTTAAAAATATATTTAAAAATAATTTAAATGAAGCAGCTATTTTTTTATTGATTTCTGTCTTTTCCCTTTTCAAATGTTACATGGAAGGTATATTTACTCAAAATATCTGATCAAAGTTACATCTCACCTTAAAAAAAAACTCTGTAAATGTTCCTTTTTTTTTGTTGGTATTGTTTTTTTTTATTCATTTCATTTCCTTTTAGCCTTAATCCACTTTTTTGTTTCAAAATGTAATGGCATAAGAAATACATTTGAATTCAAATTCATTTTGAATTTCTGAAATTCTGAAAAAAGGCAGCTCAGCGGGCAATGGGTTAGCATGCCGGCCTCACGGTGCAAAGGTGGGGGTTCGATTGCGGCGCCGGCTTTCCTATGTGTAGTTTGCATGATCTCCCCGTGCTTGCCTGGGTTTTCTCCGGGTACTCTGGTCTCCTCCCACATTCCAAAAACATGCACCGTAAGTTAATTAAACACTCCAAATTGTCCCTAGGTGTGATTGTGAGCATGGATAGTTGTTCGTCAATGTGTTCCTGTTAGGGTGGTTCTGTTTGTGACCAACAGGTGGCACTGTAGGTCTCCCCCTGCAGTGGCACACCTGTTGGCCATTGTTTCATTAGTGTGTGGTTAAAAGTTCTCCCTGCCCGAACAGTCAGTTTCGGATCATTGTGTGTCTCTGTGCACGTCATGTTTTGTTTTCAGTCTTATCAGCCAATGGGTCAATCCGTGGGTTCCCAAATCTGAGTATGTGGCGGTCCACTGTTCTTAATTTGAACATAGACATCAGTTTCACGTGACTAAAATGTTGTAAATTGCCATTATTTTTTGAGTCCAAGAAGGGAATATTAGAAAGACAAATGTCACTTGACCACAATTTAATGATGTGCAACCAATGCACAGAACAAATGGGAAAAAAAGCGATTGCTTTGTTGTCATCTCAAAGCTCATTTTTCTTTTAAAATGTGCCCTTATTAGTTTTGTCATCATCATCATTCTATATTTTAGAGAGGGCCTCACTAATGGCAACATTACTTCCATCCGCAAGACTAAAATTCCTTCAGGAATTGCTGTAAAATTGTGGCCCATATTTCACATTTACTCGCTGTCTGCAGGGCATGTTTGTCAGTTCCAAAAATCCGTCATCTTGTCCAATTTAATTTTGTCGTCTCCTTCTCGTGCTCTCCTGTTTATTTTGGAAAATTCCTACACTCCAAAAACGCTCCTTACATTGGAGAAGCATTTCATCCTTTTTTAGCGAAAAAAGCCTTCTTCCTGCGCGCATGTGTTATGATGCGTACGTGACGTGATTTATCTTAAAGCGGCGCCGGTGAGCATGCGGCGCACGTCCGAGCCCGTTGCGCTCGTCATTTCTTCTCCATATTTTGCAGATAAGCAAAGACAGAAAGAGAGATGGCGCTCGACCTCGCTCGGCACCGGCCGCTAACAAAACAAAGCAATTTCCCGCCACTGAGGCGGGGGAAGAACAATCTATCATGCCAACCCACCTCCCCTCACTCGTACTTACCCCCCGCTCTCAGGAGACCAAGGCGGGAGAATGAGCAAGAAGCTTCTGTTTACTGATGAAGCTGCGGACAGCCGGGAAATAACACAAACAGTTTGGCTAGCTCAAGTCCGTGCGAACGTCTCCTAGACTTCTCGTGGACTGTGATTGCGAATGATTGCATTCCAGCAATGTGATTGGCCGGCCGCTTGGTCAACGTTTTTAAGAGATCACTTGTGTTATCGACAGAAGATGCAGATGATGCCAATCGATGACTGACCTTGACCCAGCACTCTTTCTCTGTTAATCCACCCATGGAAACGTGTGACGCCATTAGCGTGTGCGCGAGTCCATCCGCGCACAAAGTCGAGAAACACTTCTTAGTTGTCTTGAACGACAAATGATGAAATGGTGTACCTCAAGGCACTGTACTGGCCCCTCTGATGTACAACGTTCCAACAGAAATGTCCAAACTATGGTCCATGGGCAATTAGCAGCCCATCAGCCATGTTTTAGTAGCCTGCAGAACTACTGTATAGCAAAAATTATCCTAAAAATATTTAACACAAAAAACAGGGGTGGGAAGAAGTAAAAAGGAGCGTGTTCACGAGATGTTTAACCAGGGTAATGTTAATAGGAATATGAAGTGGAGTGTTTGCCTGAGTGAGTTAAAGTACGGTGTTAGTGAAATAAAATGAACAAAAATATCAACGAGAGTATTAATAGGTCCCAAGAGCAAGCTTCTGCAGCCGAGGATCGGACCGCCAGGGTCCCCGCCTTTGGCTGCCGCCCAGCTCACATTGCACCCGACCCCTTTGGCCCCTCTCATGGGTGGTGAGCCCATGGGAAGGGGGACCCACGTTGCCTCTTCGGGCTGTGCCCGGCCGGGCCCCATGGGTGTAGGCCCGGCCACCAGGCGCTTGCCAACGAGCCCCACCTCCAGGCCTGCCTGCAGAGGGGGGCCCCGGTGACCCGCGTCCGGGCAAGGGAAACCTTGGTCCATATATTTTTCTCATCATAAGGGGTCTTTGAGCCATGCTTTGTCTGGCCCCTCACCTAGAACCTGTTTGCCATTGGTGACCCTGCCAGGGGCATAAAGCCCCAGACAACTTAGCTCCTAGGATCATTGGGACACACAAACCCCTCCACCACGGTAAACAGTTACAAGTGGCCAAAATGAGTTTTCTCCGCAGGGTGTCCGGGCTCTCCCTTAGAGATAAGGTGAGAAGCTCGGTCATCCGGGAGGGGCTAAGAGTCGAGCCGCTTCTCCTCCACATCGAGAGGAGCCAGATGAGGTGGCTTGGGCATCTGATTCGGATGCCTCCTGAGCGCCTCCCTGGTGAGGTGTTCCGGTCATGTCCCACCGGGAGGAGACCCAGAGGAAGACCCAGGACACGCTGGAGAGACTATGTCACCCAGGTTGCCTGGGAACGACTCGGGATCCCCGGGGGAGAGCTGGAAGAAGTAGCTAGGGAGAGGGAAGTCTGGGCTTCCCTGCTAAAGCTGTTGCCCCCGCGACCCGGCCCCGGATAAGCGGTAGATGATGGATGGATGGATGGAGTATTAATAGGGATGTTAATGAATATTTACCAGGACAGTACGAATAAAAGTATTAACAAGAGCATTTATGATTGTGATAAAGAACAAGAGTATGAACTGGAGTATCAACCACAGTATTGTATTCAGTTTGTTAAAGGAGTGTGTTAATGAGAGTATTAATCAAAATGCTAAAGAATGCCAAGCGCAGGCTGCTGTTGCTTCTGCGTGTAGCTTTGCTGTCATTAGCACACAAATGACAAGCGCATTAAAGGGTTATGAGAGGCTAGCAGGTGTGCGCAGGTCACAGGACAACGACCACAACACGGCCGAGCAGATGGAGGCCATGTAGTTTTTTTCCTGCTTACAAAATTTGGACAAGTTGGCGTGTCGTATCTGCCCAGCATAACCTGGTGGACATGCCCACCCAATTCTGTGTCGATCGGTTAAACTGATTTCTCAAACTTCGTGAAAAATTCTCAAAATCATCATCCAACTTTGGCGTCATGCAAATTTAGAGTGTTCAATCAGGCTGCCGTGCATGTTTTGGAAATGTGGGAGGAAACCGGAGCATCTAGAGAAAACCCATGCAGGCACAGGGGTGAACATGCAAACTCCATGCGGGAAGATGGAATCGAACCCACAACCTCCGCACTGTGAGGTCGACACGCTAACCACTGGCCCACCGGGCCGCCCGTCAGTAATTCAATTCAATTCAATTGGTTCTCTAAAATAAGGGTTTTAAAAAAAAACTTCAAATGAGCATGGTCTGAATTTAGAAGCTTGGCAGAGCGAATGAAGGACTTTGAGGGCTAGTTAATGTTCCTATGGTACACATAACGTCTGCCGGAGGTGAAAGAAAAAAAATCCTGAGATATCACAATTTTCTTATTTAAAAAAACAACAATTTTGGGGGGGAGTCCTGAAAGGATTAATGCTGTATCAGTGGACCAACATGATTTGAGACAGGATTGATTGAAATTAGTCGCATGGCCACAGAACAAAAAAAATGGTGTCCTGCAATTTTTCCATTTTCGTGAGTCTGTCGGTGCGCTAGGGTCAGCTGCCAACTCGAAATCATCCACCAGAATCACATTTGGTCGCGTCACCCCGGTGCACCCCGACGTCAAAATGGCGCCAATGCTGAAGTAGCGATGCCGACGCGGCCGTCTGGATGGTGCCGCAGTGTAACGGCGCTGAGATTTAAAAGCGGCTGCTGCCTGTGCAGGATTTTCTAATTAGAGTCGGCGACTTGGCTTCGGCTATAAATCACTGAGCCTCTCAGGTACAACCCCCTCGACCCCCCCCCCCACCTCCCTTCTCTCTCCCCTCCCCTTTCCACTATCAGCACGCCACTGGTGTTCCCCTGATGTTTCACTCCAGCAGGAAGCTAGTGAGAGTACAACGCACATTTACCGTCTTGACTCCCAACGCACTGACTTTGAAAGCATTTACATATTTTAATTCCGTCCAAGGATCCGTGTACCGACGTGCCCTCTTAACGTCAGTTTGGGTCCTCACGGGGGTGAATTGCATATGGCGATGAGTCAATCAATCCACTGTGCCGAGGATCATCGTGGATTACGAGGGATCATGTGGGATTACGTCGCATTGTTTTGGATCACAGCTACCTGAGTCATAAAGATGAGAGAATCACAGTAGAGCAAAGTGGATTACTTTGTATTATTTTGGATCGCAGGTCAAAGCACTTCTACCAAAAGATCTTCTGTCTCTCTGTTTATTTTTTTCTCATGTGCCCTGATATTGACAAGGTTACCGGTCCTGGGTTCAGCCCGCTGCCCGTCCAAAGTTAGCTACGATGGGCTCCATTTCACCCTCCTCCAAATAAGGGCTTCGCATCCACGGAATTTTCACGACGATACAATGCCGATGCGTCCATTGGTTGATGAAGTTGTTTAGCAGTTAGCATTATTAGTATTGAGATATGCAAAAGGGAACAAGTCTAATGGTAATGGAGAGTTTTCAATGATGCGTTGAATTGGGGGGAGCGTGAGGGAAGTCACCATGAGCGGGATCAAGTCTTGATTTTTTTGGGACCAGATCAATACCAAAGAGATTAGATTGATTGGCCACAACATTTGCATTCTGCTGACTGGTCGCTGTCTTCTTGGTATGGGCCATGCACTGCTGGACTCAACAGAAGTCAACTTTTTCTTTTTCACCTTCTTCTTCATCTTCCTTGTCTTCTACTCTACTTCTTCTTTGACTTCATCTTTTTGTCAAACTGTAGTTCCAGGGCCATTTATCATGGTCAAAACAAAGTTCTGTATTGTGGGTTCTGTATTATTGAATGGATATTATGACAACCTTGTCGTAGCATGTTTGAGGAAGTTGTGTATTTGGACTGCAGCACCTATTATTTGTCTACAAACTTGGAAACTTGTACTTTTGAGAGGTCCAGGAACCTTTAGTGGCTCAACACTCAACAAATTGAATTAGGAACTTTTAGTACCAGGAAGTACCACGAACTGAAAGGGGAGCTTCGGAGGGGATTCCTCTTCTGTTGGTTGCCAATGACAACGCCGTAGGATGCACTATTATGGCACCAGACCCGTCCCAACACTACCATATAGGATCTGTTTGATGTCGGCCCGGTGGGAGACATCACTTTTTGAACACAGACATCAAATATGCATTGACCCGCCTACAGCACTGAATCAATTTAATGACCATAGTAGAGCAGCAAAGTAGAAATGGTGTGAAGATGTTGAGATGTCTCGTTCATTTACTGCCTGGGGATCACAATCGGAGTCTCTTGGTCAAGTTATGTTAATAACACACAAGAAATGTGTCACTGGTGGTTGAAGCCACACGAGTTCTGCAGCAAACAACTTAAACCATTTGCAATCTCGGGTGCGTTCACTCTGGAGATCAGCTTTCATTTTCATTTCTTTACTTGCGCAAACCTTGAGGCCTTGAGTGTATCAGACCAATTTCTACAGTGTTGCTCTGTGCAAATGTGACACATCCAATATGGTGGACGCGCTGATGTATTGCAGCAATGCTAAAGCGGGATCTAAATTTGTTGCCTATGGTTTGGAATCCCTGAGAGCAGATGACTCTTCCTCCTCCTCCTTCTCCTTGCCAAGATGCCGCAGACCCGTTGAGAGTTTACCATCTGGTCCCTGCACACCCAGACACATCGCCAGCTAACAGGATTTTGGCCCCGCCCATCGCCCATCCATGTGACACACTTTCAGGGTTCCCGCAGGCGTCAGCTTTTTCCACGCCGCCGCCTCATTTGCATTTCAAAGCTTAGCGGCAGGGGGGACTCCCTTGAGCGGCCACGGCAACCAAATCGGGACAAACGAGGATGCTGTCAAGCTAATTAGCTAACATGTCGTTTATCAGCGTCACATTTGTCTCTTCGTACGTTTACGTCCTTGCCTTCCCAGCTGTCGTCCTCAGACTTGACTCAGCATCCTGGCTAGTTGGTTCGCTACGTGAATGGAACTTGACACTCGGGTGGGACGAAGATCACTACTCATATTAGGTCCAGATTTCAGACCAGGACTAAAACTGAGATCAGGACTGAAACTAGAATGAGACTAAGATTAGGACTAAAGATACAGCCACAGCCATATTAAGAACCAGGACCAGAATCGGTAACAAGACTAGAACCATACAAGGACAAGGACAGTGAGTCGTTGATTTGCTTTGTTAGCCTTTGCCGATTCCCATGTGGTCTGTTTTTATTGATGATGGTTCCTTCGGTATCAACTTTGTTGTTCTCTGTTGCACTCCACTGCAAGAACTTTGGTGGATTGATAAGATCATTTATCAAGTAGAGTGCATATTAGCAAGAAAAACAGGTCTCAGCAAGAAAAAAAAATCTGTTGCAATTATGCAAAAGGTCCCTTGAATAATTCACACATTTTAATGTTGTAAAAAGATGCCTTGTGGCTCTTTAACGGCAGGGCGCGAATGAACGCACTAACCGCCTAGCCAGACCCTAAGTGGGAAAAAGACATAAAAAGTTAACACATCAGTCAAAAACTTTTTTGTTTTAGTTATTTTTTTTACTGATTACAGGAATATTGTTCTTCAACATCTGAGTGGCCAGGCAGGAAGTAGAGCAAACAGGAAGCTTGAACTGTGAATGGCAAAACATGTGTTACAAGATTATAAAAATATATTTATCATTGTTATTCATGATTATTCATTATTCATTATTACATTACTTCACATAACACCACAGGATTTGTACTGTGGCGGACTGACTGATGGATTGTTAGACCGTAAAATTTACCAATGGAAGCGATGACGGAAGCGTGGTTATAATCACATGACTAACTGACTCTTTATCGATGACAGTTTGGTTCATCTTGAAAAAAAATAACAGACTGACGGTGAGGGATGGGTGCCCAGGCCAACGATGGATGACGAATGACAGACCGGCAAAATTTTGTAAAATGCCCGCCTCTGGTTATAATAAGATCATATGTTCCTTTATTTATACAAATACCAACAAGAACAAGGAAGTGGATTAACCAAGAGGTTGACTGTCCAATGGAACTAGTCAATAAAACAGCATCTGGTGAAAAGAAGCTGGCTGGGGAGTGTTTTCGGCTGCCTAATGAGGACTTCTTTGACTTCCAGCTAGGATGCACACCTGTCAATCAAGCGGAATGTGCGTACGTGGATGAAGACACATGTGTCAATCATACTAAATGTGCAGCTGTTAATGCACACGCGTGTCAGTTATTGGTCATGTTTTGTGCTAACAGGAAGGAAAAGTTGACATCGTATGACAGGGAGTCCTCGTTCGCTTGCCAGTACGTGAATGCAGAAGTGTGTGTGTGTGTGTGTGTGTGTGTGTTCGTGTGGCACAGACACACTGAAACGTCAGCTATTTACAAGTCCAATATTTTCCAGCACAGTCAACAGTTGCCTGGAGGCACATAGGAAGATCCCATTTGGCTCAGCGTGTACTCCTCTTTCATAGGCACACACTCTCACACAAAAGCACACAAACACACACACGCCCACATGCTCACACAACCACACGTGCACACACTGGGGTATGATGAACTATTTGAAGAAAGATTAAAATGGAGAAAACGCCTATTGACTTTTATCAAAGGATGATGAGTCTCTGGAGCGCCGTGTGAATTTAATTCTTGTAACACACACATGCACGCACACACACACACACGCACGCATGCACACACACACACACAAACATAGAAATAACTACACACACATACTTTGAGATTTATTGCTGAAAATGCTCCTAAAGTTGATTGAAGTCATTGTTTAATTGACGACAGAAGATATTCTTCACTTTCATTGTGCCTGAAGGCACACGCTAATGCGAACATATTAAACTGTACCGTTAAGCCACGAAACTGAATATTACGAGAACTTTAAAAACAATGTTTCATTTCTCAAGAGCTGAAGTATAATATATGGAATATAGTGTTGAGGATTACACTCCCGACATATTATGGATTTTTAAATGTGTTCTCTGCACCTTCATTGTAAGACAACTTGTGCCACAACATCCAGGGGGCAGTACTGAGCTCTACTTGAAGAGATGCAGAGTGATTAACAATAAGAAGAAACTGAGTAACCTATCATTTCAATTCTTCGCAGAGGCGATATATGACGGAGAGTATTTTTCTCTGCTCGCTTTGTATATTTTGGTGTTCTGTGTGATAAGCAGCACTTGGTTGAAGGTTTCTATTGCCAGTCCTCCTACTCGTCCAAGGACTTGCCCTGGTCTTGGTTTCAGGTGCTGTTACTAGTCTTAGACGTGTTTTTGGTTTTGTCCTTGTTCCAGTCTTAGTCAAAGTCATAATCCTCGTCATTGTCTTTTTCTTAGTTCTGCTCTGTGTCCCTGTCGTGGTGATAGCCCGAGTGTCAGTTTTTGTCCTGTTTTGGTTATTGTCTTGGCATTAGTCCTGGTTCTGGTTTTAGTGCTGTTTATAATGTTGCTTTGGTTCTGTTTTGGCACTGGTCATAGTCTTGTTGTTGTTCCAAATTTTGTTCATGGTCCTGGTCGTATTACTGGGTTTATTCTTAGCCTTAGTCATTGAAAGCATCCATGTCCTGGTCGTGGTCCTCATTGTACTCTTAGTGTTGGTCTTTCCCTTAGTCTTAAACCTTGACATTGTCGTAGTCTTGGTTCTAGTGTTAACTTTGTGCATGGTTATACCCCTCGTCATCATCCTAATTCTGGCATTAGAACTGGTCCTGGTCATAGTCCTGTCCTGGTTCTTGTCTTGGCCCGATAGTCCGAGTACTTGTCCTGGACCTGTTTAAAACTATCGCGCCTAAGAAAAGAAGAGCAATGAGATCAGGATGGATTTGGTTTAAATTTGGACGGGTTGTGGATTGAGTGTGTGAGGGGGTTCTATCGGCATCTTCTTATGTCACCGCACCAGCAAAATGATTTATTTCCTGTCCTGGTTGCTCCACTTCCTGCTTTGTTTCCACCCTCGCACCGCTCTCGTGAGACGACCCACGCTGCCTGGAAGATGACGACCACGAAGATGAATGTGACAGAGAAACGACACTTTGAGGATTTCCGGTGTGCAAGTTCTTTGTTGAGGTTGTGTGTAGTGGGGTTTGCGCAGAGGCTTAGTGTAGTAGTTGTGTGAAATGCTTTGTGTTTGGCGGTATGTGTGCGGAGATTTTGCAAAATGGTTTGTTCGGAGTGCTTGCGTTTGTGACTAGTATGTCGGTGTGTGTATTTGTTATCGTATTCGGGGCAAGGGGTTGTGTGTCAAGGTTGTTTGTAGTGCGTATTGACTTGATTGTAGTGACTGTGTGTGATGTTGGAGAGTAAAGATTATGTCATTCCGCAATATTTTTGATGAGGAAGCTGACAGGAAGTGATGTAGACAAACAGGAATTGGCGTCACGATCCTCACCTGTTAATCATCTTGGCATCACAAACACTGGCACACACGCACGCACACACACACACACACACACACACACACACACGTACACGCGGCCATTGAACTTTGCGGTGCAGAGTGAGCGTTGAGCGTAGCCCCCAAGTGCGGTGTCCTTAATGAGCCTGTGATTAATGAACGACGTGATCGTCGTAAGCGATGAAGACTTCACAGTCTGCATCGTCGTCATCGTCAGCGCAGTCTTTTGTCCTTCGGGTCATTTTGAGTTCAGCTCAGACGCTTTTTTTTTTTTGTTGCAGCTTGATGACATCACACGTCCTTCAGCCTCTCGGCTTGTCTTAGTGTGATAGCTCGGCCCACCACAGGCTCCGTCGTAGAGAGACCAATGTTGGCATAAATCTATAGTGTGGTTGTTCTTTGTAGTGGTTCCATTTCGTGCTGTGTGAAATGATTATAAATTCCGAACATTGAGGTTACGTTTGGTGATTCTTTGTAAATGTTCTGTGCAGAGGATGTGTGTAGCGGTTGTGTGCTCTGGTTCTGAGTAGTGGTTGTGTTTTCGTATTGAGGTTCTGAGTTGCAGTTCCACGCAAGCAGTTCTGGATAGAAGCTTGGTTGAGTGGTTGTCTGTAGTTTTTGCTCTGTCATGGTGGTTATGTTTCGTTGTGCTGTGTTGTGTTTGCCATTGACGCATATGTCGACAGTGACGGTGGGTCAGGTGTTTGTGTTGTGTAGTTCCGACCGGGCCCATTCAGGACTGCAGGCTTCATATATCACCGTAGCGCCGCCCAAGGTGAAGGGGTGGAGGTCATCATGGGTGTGTGTGGGGTCGGGGGCGGGGGGGGTTATTTCATTGGTTACGGGCGCGCTGGTCCGTTGAACCAATCAGTGCTCTCGGTTCAGCAGCTTCCCGCGGCCCGTGATGAAGCCATTAAAGATGGCTGACTGAGGCCAGATGGTCGTCAGTGAGCGGGGAAGATGGAGGGCGAGGGGGAGGGAGTACGAGGACGCCGCAGAGACAAGGTCAACGCGGGTAATTGGAACATGCACACTATAAATTACATTTACACACTGTACTGTTGGCCACTGTACATCCACACCGAATCCGCTCGCTGCGCAGTGGTACGTCGGATTACGAGTGCCATTAATTAACCCTTTCATGCACCAATAATGATAACCTGTAACTTGATAAGCTGTCCACTGTAGTAACCGCTGTCCCTGAAAGGGTTAAGGAATTTTTCCAATTCCGACATGTTGGTGGATTTATTTTTTCACCTTGTGTTGTGAGCTTTGTCACAGAATGAATGTTATATTTCAGTGGTTCTTAACCTTGTTAGAGGTACCGAACTCAACCGGTTCATTTGCACATTCACGAACCCTTCATTCATAAAAAAATAAATCAATAAATAAAAGAGGATTACTTTTTTTTTTACAAAATCAAGGCATAAAAAACCCCACATTCATTAAAAACAGAAACAATTTAAACACAATTGGAATAATTATAAAGTATAAGTTTTTTAATTGTGCCCAAATGAACCAGCCAGTGATGTCCAAGCGGGCGTGTCATGACTGACCTGACATTGCTGCTGGAGGCTGTAAATTTCCCCAGTGTGGGACGAATAAAGGATATCTTATCTTATCTTATCTTACTAATTGACATGTTGAGTTGGGTGTGGGGGGGGCTTGACCTCCATTGCAGAGGCTCTGTCGAACCCCTGAGACCGATTCACCGAACCCCAAGGGTTCGATCGAACCCAGGTTAAGAACCACTGTTATATTTATTTATTTGAATCGATCCATCCCTCCATCCATTTTCAACATCCTGAGGATTGCTGCTGCCTATTCCCGCTGACTTCGGGGCGGAAGGCAGACTACACCCTGAACTGGTCACCAGTCAGTTGCTGGGCACATAGAGAGACAAACTGAGTCCCATGCTGCCCGCACGCAAGTCCGGCGTGTTTACCACTACACCAGGGGTGTCAAACTCATTTTTCTCGTGGGCCACATTTTGTTACCGTAAAAAAGTCAGTGACAACAGTTTATTCAACTATTGTTTAAGTTATTGTAATGAGGGTTTGGTAACAAGAAAATGCTTACAACATGTCTCTTATTTATTACATATGAGAATTTTACAATTTTGGTCGAGATTTTAGCAAGCATCATGGAAGTTCGACATGTTTGATTTGCTTTGGTGGGGCACATAAAATGATGTGGCGGGCCAGATCTGGCCCCCAGGCCTTTACTTTGACACCAGTGCACCACACTATCGGCAATCTGTATTAGAAGTCCTGATACCGAAAAAGTCACTTTATTTCATGAATGACCTTTGTATAATCTACACAACCACTACAAGTGGGTGTTGTATTTACATTCACACACACACACACACACACACACACACACGCGCGCGCACAAACACAAGACAGCAGAGAGAGTTCCCCTGAATGGTTGAATGTCAAAAATAGAAACACTGTTGACATGTCGGCAATCACTTTATTGACGCGTGATGTCCCCTTTATGCACGCACGCTTTATTTACAGTCTTCTTGCAGCCATGCGGAAATGTGTGTGCGCATGTGTGTTTTAATGTGTTTCTTTGACTGTGTGCATCACTAAAACACATAGGAGGTTGGGGTGGTGGGTGGTTTCTCACCATGAATGGACACAAACTGTCACATCCAACTTCATGTTGTGTGCACACTCGGAAAAAGTCACAACACGACACGAAACGCCGCGTGCCAATGGCCGTGGGTGTGTGCGTACTCGCGTGTTTATTCAATATCACCAGCGTGAATCCGACATGCATTCCTAATCCTAATTTGTCGTGGAAATTACATTTCGCACGGGGGAAATGGCATTTCCGCGGTGTCGTCAAGGCTATTCATTCTTCATTAATGAATTAATTGTCCCCCCCCCGAGCCCCTCAACATCATGCCAGTCGCCACGGTGACATCCGTCACGGGAACGTGAGGTGCGAGCCAAACACGGGCAACAGCTTCACGCAGTCGAGGAGAAGGAAAAAGAGGAGCGGAATATACCTCATCGAGCGCCGGGAGAAAATGTCTGCTGGGAAAGAAAACCGTTTGAATTAAAATCAACAAGTACGCACACTGACGCACGCATACACACATTCATACACACAGAGAAACTGTAATGTCAATATAGCAGAGCAAGTTTCTTCATTTTGTTTGGGGGGGTTGGGGGGGAGTAGAGGGTGTGCTCCAACTATAGAGATTATAGACGACAGAGATCCTTGTTTTTTTTTTTTTTTTTGTCTCCGGGGGAATAATCCGGTTGGGCGACAATACATGAGACGGTTGCTATTCTACACCATTTTGAATTGGCATCATAGACTTCTCGATGTGTGGACACAAGAGTCCCTGCGCAGCTGAATCCACCAAATTTGTCCTCTGAGGTGGCAACGGCAGGGAAATCTCCTTTGACGCCCCCCCCCGGCCGCCCCAGGACGCGCCACTAGGATCGATGCCGCTTCACTGATGGAGCTAAATGACTCCGGCGGGACGCTAGCATTTGCCTGTATCGTATTTGATGGTCTTTTTAACGTGAATCTCATCTTGCTAATTTTCTTAACTTCTCTCCTTGTGATTTTCCGGGGCCTTTCAGTCAAATGTATAGTGCGCTACAGCAAAAGAAACCGAATTACGTCTACTGTAGAGTGATCAGGGAGTCGGGAAAGAGTGAACCATTCCCAACGCGGTCTTTGTCTTTTTCTTTTCACTTCCCTGCGGCGTCACATTCACCAGCGACGACACAACAGCAAACGTAATTTGTGTGTGTGTGTGTGTGCGTGTGTGTGTGTATCCTAACGCATCTCCATAAACTGTCAAGACGTCAAGCTGTGGCGTCCATTTGTTGTAATGTGATGAAGAGCCACCTATAGTGCTGTGTGTGTGTGTGTGTGTGTGTGAGTGTGTGTGTGTGTATTGGTCCATAGCCAGAAGGCCCATTTTGATATTGGCCTCCTTCATGTCCTCACCATGGGGGGGTTGAACATCAAAAACCTCACACCTTGTACAAGGTTATGTCTTCACTCTGAGGCGACCGGTGACAAGACGAGAGGCATGGCCAATGAATATGTGTGTGAATGTGTGTGTGTGTGAGCCTTTATCCATCGCCAAATGTCATATAGAAGCGAGCGACTACATTTGCAATTGCAACGAGCGGCGCGCTGGAGCTTTTATGAGCACTTAGCGCCGCTTGTTGATTATTAGCTTCACTCATTAAAATGTGAATGCCGTTTACAAAAAAAAAAAAAAAAAAGAAAGCGATGAGTCAGCCCCTTTTTCCGAAATCATCTGCATCGGGATGAGGAAGTAAAACAAAATGTCCGACTGCTTGGAGGCATGCGGCAGGGACGGGAGAGTGATGAGTGAGTTTTGTTTTGGCCGACCGGTTGGAACATGGAAACATTCAGTCAGGATAGGAAATGGAGATGACCAATGCAAGTGTTTCAAAGTCATTGGAAGCACATGGGATGGAACATTTGATATTTGATATGATGTAACTGATTATGTAGCGTTTCTGTACCTTTTCGTACATTGATCAATCACCAAAGGTGGAGGTGGGTGAGACGAAGGAAAATCATCCAGAATTTCCAGACATTTCAAGTGTTCAAGAGAGGGGTTTTTTTTTTCTGAAGCTACATTCCAAAAACATGCCTGGGACGCTAATGGGTGTGATTGCGAGCGTGAATGGTTGTTCTTCTCTGTGTGCCCTGCGATTGGCTGGCAGCCGGTTCAGGGTGTCCCCCTGCCTACTGCCTGAAAGACAGCCGGGTTCGGCTCCAGCACGCCCACGACCTTTGTCGCGACCTTTGTGAGGATAAACGGGTTAGAAAATGGTTTGCATGGTTCTTTTTGTCATTCCTGTCGGTGGTGTTGTTGTGCACGACGGTGAATCTGCAGCCCCCGTCCGTCTCCCAACAGCTCTGCTCACATTCTCCTTTATTCCCTCCTTCCGCCATTTGTTTTCCATCTCGCAAACAAACCGTCTGCAATGGTGCAGTGTTCAACCAGCGGCAACATCTTTTGTCAACGACGCGACAACCAACTGCCAGGAGCTTTAGCCCGATATGGAGCCAACCAGCATCCATCCACTTGGCAACAAATGTTTGCCGGAGGAGAGCAATAACAGGAACCGGCAATAAAGGAATGCAAAAGAGAGGCCGAAAAGAACCATTTTCTCAGCATGTGTGTTACTATCGAGTGTTGAATTAACAGTGGTTAAAAAGACTGTTTTGTTTTTTTTACATTCAAATTTTAGCTTGCGGGGAACATGAGTGACATCATCCTGGCGCACTCATTACAACAGACTTTTAGTCACGTTCCACTCTGGAGATGCGGCACAACATTTCATCGATAACTGATGATCAAATCAATCAATCACTATTTTTTTTTAGCAACAATTTAGACCTGTTTACCTTTGAATTGTCCAAATCCTTACAGACATCTTGCTTTTGTGTTGAAAATCACAATGATCAGCATTTTGACCCATTTTCTGACTGACGTAATGGATCAAAACAGTTCCCGAATTCAAGGTGGAATGTAATCGTTTATCACATAATTTGATAAATATAAATCAAATAAGATTCATCGTTTAGAGATCTTGTCGAACGGGAACTTGCCCAAATCCTCTGAATTTCATCCACTAAATAATTACTGTCCATGAAAGAGACAATCTACAAACATCTGCTTTCACTTTGGAAAAACACGATCAACAATGTTTTTGGTCAGTTTTCTTCCACATGACAGAACAAACCTCATTCTCATCAACAAACAGTTGTGTGGACTGTGCAACCAGAGCGAACAAAACTCTGCACTTCTTGCCTGCCAAATGACAAATGTCTCTTTTGTAGCAGATGTGTGCGTCAGACAGCCCCAAGGTATAAAATGACTCTCGTGGTAAAGATTGACCCTCATGCGCTGACCTCGCTCGCCTCTTCATCTCCTCCTCCTCCTCATTGTCCATCCACTCGCTTTCCGCATTCCGTCTTTCATTCCAACACGGTCGCTCTTGTCGGGGACGCGACCAGATGGACGTTAAACGAGCTCCTGACGTCACCGGGCCAAATGATGCTGTTGCCACGGCGACAAAGCACCGGGCTAATTGGCGCGCTTCGCTCAAGCGCCAAACGAGCCGTTTCTGCCACTCCGCCGCGGAAAGACAGCGACCAGACGGAAACGTCCCGACCCCCTCCGCCGACGCCCTTCATGCGGTGTTAACGAGCCCACACGTTTTGATGGACGCGCTCAACTGACGCCTCATCAAAGGCGCGCTAATGTCCTACCAAATCTTCATTAAGGTTGATCTGGCACAAAATGACACTATTTAGATTCAGGGGAGAGAAATATTCCTCCTCCTCCTGGGCAATCAGCCCCCGTCAGGGACTTGCCCCCACTACCCGGGTCCCACACCCGTTACGACTCTCGCTGGTGCCTCGCGAGATTCACACCCAGTGCGGGCCCCGGAAGGGCTCTCGCCTGATTATTGTTTAAGGAGGGTTGTGGGATGGCTACTCCCACTCCCCTCCGTTTCGGCGGGGCAAGCGCTGGGCGCCCCACCTTGCGGTGAGACCCCACCTCCTTCCCCGTCGGCTGGTGGGCAAGAGCCCCGGCTTTCCCCCCTTGCGCCACTCAGAGGCATCCCACCACGCGAGGAAGAGAAATACTGTATTCATTATCATCATCATCATACTAATAAATCTGTCAAATTTCCAGTTTGGAATTCACCCAAAATGGCTCCTTCAAATGAAATCACAAAATTCCTGTTCAAAATGGAGACTCTTTTTGTCCACCCTCACCCTGTGACGATCGACACCTTTCCTCAATTTTGCATTATTCTATTGAGTTGGTGTCTAAGGCTGATATTATTTCTAACTTTCTCACAAAATGTGAGACCTGGAATTCCACCAAAAAAAACCAAAAGGCTGCTTCCAAACAAAAATGGCCATCTTTTCGCTGAACTGCGAGCATGGGTCCTCGAGATTTCTTTTGGGGGGGTGGGGGTGCATCCTGTTGTGATCAACATGTCCACCCATGTTGATCGGTCAAACTGCTCTCAAGGGCTGATAGTGTATTGTATTGTTAGTGTATTGTTATGAAAATTTTCTGTTAATCATCATCCATCATGGCGAGCAAAGAGGGGAAAAAAATGCTACTCGGCTTTGGTCGACTAAGTAGACCACATCGTTTCCGACTGAGGGCCATTACGACTGAAGTTCACAATGCGAATTCAAATCAATGCATGGTTGTCTCATTCACACAACAATTCTGTGAATGATTCATTTTAAAATCGCATAACCAGTCATCTGTTTGTTCTAATTATTGCAGCTCCGAAAAAAGGAGAGCTGTAGAGTTGGTTTTTTAAAACATACACTTTATTAATGCTTTTTACAGTGTCAACAAACACAGGCGCATCTCTCTCGACGACGTGCCTGCTCTTCCGTTCGGCTCGAGAGGCGTTCAAAGACCGCCTCTGAAAAACGTAAATTAATGATAACTTCAGTGACACGAAGAAAATAGAAAAGAATCCACCAGAACGGAAAATCAAGTCAGGAAATTGCAAAATAAATTCTATGGGGGGTGTTTGTGAACACACAACAAAGGAATGAAGAACATAAACAATTCTGAGACAGTCCAATCTCCTGCATAATCCTACATTTATTTTAACAGTTTCATTCACTCTGTAACCTGATGACATGATGAGCTGTCCACTGGCGTAACCGCTGTCCCTGAAAGGGCTAAAAGAGGACTCGAAAACAAAGAAATGCTTGCAATATATCAATGGTTTTAAAAGTGGAGACGATTTGCATTTTCGGTATTTAGCAACAAACATTAACATTGATGCACATAATTTGCTTTTGGCGGGCCACGTAGAATGATGTGGCAGGCCGGATTTGGCCCCCGTGCCTTGAGTTTGACATCCGTGGTCTACTTGACTGTAAACTTGTTTTTGAATTAACCTCATGTCAAAGTACAGTACATGCCCTCGATTTTGCCTGAAATGTCTTGTAGGGGGCTCTTAAATCCAAAAAAAAAATCCAGGAGGCAATACTCAATGAGTTTTCGGGACTTGTGCGTGTGTGTGTGTGTGTGTGTGTGTGTGTAGGAGCCCTTGCATTTTCACCAGCATACAGTACATGTACATGTGCATAACATTTTAGCCCCCACAAGGTCCATTAATTTACTTGAATCCCAGTATTATGACAATTATATTACTTGGTCCATAATAATGAGTATAATCTTCAGAATAACAATCACAGTTAGCATAAATTTGCTTCTTGGTATATGACTCAAGAGGACCGCAGACGCTGGAGTGTAAGATAAAGTCAGGTCGGTCCCAGGACGTTTTCTCCAATGAAATCTAGCGCATCTTTTTATGTTGTGTGAAAATCACAACAGTGCCATCAAAAGCGATAATAAGGTAACAAAAACATGTTTTTACTACACGGCAGATGGCGCCGGCGCCGCCATTAGGCTCCCCCTTGAAAAGCTCCGCATGCATGCAGCATGTTGGTGAGCCAACTCGGATCAGACGACACTCAGCAATTCATCACTTTCAGGTACATTTGTGCTTGATGCGTCTTTGTTTTTATTCGCTTGCTCGCTGGGTCTTTGGTATGGATTTCCCTGACTTCATAATGCATGCCAGTACATAATATGCAGTCAATAAATAGAATAAAAGAAATAAATATCAAGATATAGATGGAATAATTAATATCTAGCACCACATAAAAGAAGATGGAAACAGGATTGTTATGATTTTGTTTTTGTTAAGGTTTGGTTTTGTTTCCTGGTTTTGTCTCCTCATGCGCGTGTGTCTTCCTCGTGTGGTTTTGGTTCCACCTGATCTCGTCATACGGGTGTCCCTTGTGTCAACCAATCAGCTCCCTCAAGGCCTTTTGCGTCCTTGTCCAGGTGGCCTTTGTCGTCTCGTGTAAGTTGGTTCCCTGGGTTCTGTCAGTATTTGTCGGATCGTTGCAGATGACGAGCGAAATGTTTAGCCAATCAGAGGACAGAAAAATGCCGACATCATCGAGGGCCAGCGCCTGCTCGGAACATTGATTGTTCCAGATATTAAAAAAAAAAAACATGAGTCATACAGCTCGACCCGAATCCCTTTCGACCCCAAAGCCAGTTTTACAACATGAAATTTGGTGGACGTGCATATGTTTCAACCCACAAAAAAAGTCTGAAGAAGCCATAACCCAAATCTTCTATTTTCGTTTGATGTTCCCATTTTTTAGGTCATTTCCAGGGATCGTGGTTCTCTGAATGATTCTGGTTCTCTGAATGATTTTTTAAATTTCTTTTTTAATACAGCCCATGAAACCTGTTTTATGGGCTGGATTTAAAAAAAAAAAGTTTGGAGACGCATATGATATTATTAGACCCACAAAAAAAAAAAAAAAAACATCCCTGAAAAAGACGTGAAGGTCTGAAGCAGACATTTTAAGGTGATTTAGGACATTTCGGGGTGTACTTCAAAGGCACATTACCCCCTTGAGGTTTTGTCTGATGGCTAACAAATTTGAAACTCATATTGTGATATTAAACTCCCACCTACTAGAATTTTAGTTTTTGAGAGTGGGCGGATCAGTGTCGTGAAATTATTTCACCATAAAATGCAACCATTATAAACACTCAGCGAGTTAAACTTAGCACCCTGAAATTTGGGAAACATGTCTACCATATGGAGACCCACCAAAAAAAAACTATCAAGAAACCACGACTGAAAAGACACAGAAAGTCTGCCATTTTGGTTTAAAACTGAATTTTTAGGCTCAATTGACTCAGCTGTGCCTAAATGAATAGCAAGGTGAAATTTGGTAGTCATGTCTATCATGAGTTGACCCACCTAAAAGTCTCAAAGAGGTATAACTTTAAAAAGAAACACAGGAATTATTCTATTTTAATTTGCAGCGGACATTCAGGGGTCATTTTGGCGATTTTCCAGACATCCCGAATCTTGTCTCGCTGTACACTCTTATCACGTCGTCCATCTTTCACGAGTGTGTCCTTCACCTTGTACGTTGGTATTTGCATCTGGCCAGCAGACGCGCCTGCGCAGCAGACTCGACGTCTTCATGATCTGGGATGTTTTCCGGTCTTGACGCCCGACTGGTCTCAGTGACCTCGTGTCACAACGTTTCACATCTGACGGGAGCCTCGCCGCGGCGCCTCCACACCGCGCACGCACCTGAGCTGCCGTTTTGTCCACGAGCGTCTCAGACATGTTGTTCCATAAGCTCGCTGCTATTTAGAGCGTGTATGAGGGTCAACCCCCCCCCCCCCCCCCCCACTTCCCTCACCAATGCCTTCGCTGAAGGGCTCATAACTCGGGAAGATTCCATCTTGACGTCTCTCTCTATGTTGGAGGAGGAGCCTACGCGCCATACGGACGCAGAGGGCTGCTCGGACAATGTTGCAGCAGCAGGCCAGCTTTCGCGCTGCTACTGTGCCGGGATGCGCAAAGGACAAAGAGGCAATCTGTCGAGTCTGATACATAACGTACATCTGGCGCATGTGTTGACAGCATTTTTGGAACACAACACAGACCTCTGCAGATCCATTCATCCATTTTCTGAGCCGCTTTATCTCCACAAGGGTTGCGGGGATTGCTGGAGCCTATCCCAGCTGATTTGGGGCAGTAGGCGGGGGACACCCTGAACCGGTTGCCACACACAGGGCACACAGAGACAAACAACCATCCGAGCTCACACTCACACGTAGGGACAATTTGGAGTGTTCAATCAGCCTGCGGCGCATGTTTATGGAATGTGGGAGGAAACCGGAGTACCCGAAGAAAACCCACACAGGCATGAGGAGAACATGCAAACTCCACACAGGAAGGCCGGAGCTGGAATCGAACCCGCTACCTCTGCTCTGCACTGCCCAATAAGATAAAATGTGGAAAAATTCATTCATTCATTCATTCATCTTCCGAACCGCTTGATCCTCACTAGGGTCGCGGGGGGTGCTGGAGCCTATCCCAGCTGTCTCCGGGCAGTAGGCGGGGGATACCCTGAACCGGTTGCCAGCCAATCACAGGGCACACAGAGACGAACAACCATCCACGCTCACACTCACACCTAGGGACAATTTAGAGTGTTCAATCAGCCTACCACGCATGTTTTTGGAACGTGGGAGGAAACCGGAGCACCCGGAGAAAACCCATGCAGGCCCAGGGAGAACATGCAAACTCCACACAGGGAGGCCTGAGCTGGAATCGAACCCGGTACCTCTGCACTGTGAACATGACGTGCTAACCACTGGACTACCTGGCCGCCCATGTGGAAAAATACTTTTCTTTTTTTTAACCATTGCATTGATTCTAAATATTGTTGCTGATTGATAATGCCACATTCAAAAGCTGTATATCAAATTGCTTTTAATTGTCGGACAAATTTTCATCTTCAATGACAACATAAACAACAACAACAAAAAAAATCATCCACTTCTTTGAGGAAAACATTTGATTTAGCATGTGCACCATATTGACTAATTTTAGGTGGTGGAAAGGCCTCGGACTTGTCAAAAGCTTTCAAGCTTGATTCCCGTTGGATGCTTGTGTTAAGTGATTCAACAACGTCGCTGATGGCTGGTTGAAAGCAAGCCATCATGGCTGCCACGACATGGACCTAGTGGAAGGCGCCCAAAGTGTGTTGTGTTGGATTACAAAGCGTCTTTGCATGTATCCTCAAGGTGGTTGTGAAGGCCGAGCATCATGCTACGGGGTACCCTTTTGAAAAGAAGTCCCCACTGTCATCAGTTGCTAGACAAATTGTTAATGCTCGGAGACCAATAGAAAGTGCCAGGCAGGGGGGCTTTTGACAAATTATGTCATGATGCTTTGCTGTCCCATCAAGGCACTCTCCGGCTTTGATGGGACCAGGGATGGATGTAATTAATTCAGACTAAATGAGCAGTGGGTGTGTCGACACACGTGTGTTGGAGAAAGCCAGAAAGTGCTGCGTGTGCAAATAAACTGCACGTTGATCCGAAACGGTGATGATGCCAGCAGTCAGGTGGAGAGCTCCCAATGCGGCGGCCACTCTTCAGCTTTTAAGCCGTGTCATGAGGACAAATCAACGTGATTAAATATGCACTCAACCCCTGTTTATCGCAGGTGATACGTTTCAGGCCCACCCACGATCAAAATCTGAGTATGTAGAGAAACCTGTACCTACACATATATTAAAAGAAAAAAAACCTCAGCTCGGGTCCTCTACCAGAGGCCAGGAAGCTTGAGGGTTCTGCGCAGTATCCTTGCTGTTCCCAGCACTGCACATTTCTGGACTGAGATGTCCGACGTTGTTCCCGGGATCTGTTGCAACCACTCATCTAGTTTGGGGGTCACTGCCCCGAGTGCTCCGACCACCACAGGCACGACTGTCACCTTTACCTTCCAGGCTCTCTCCAGCTCTTCTCTGAGCCCTTGGTATTTCTCGACTTTCTCATGTTCCTTCTTCCTGATGTTTCCATCACTTGGAACCGCAACATCCACTACAACGGCTTTCCTCTGCCCTTTATCTATGATCACGATATCTGGTTGGTTCGCCATTACCATCTTGTCAGTCTGGATCTGGAGGTCCCACAGGATCTTCGCTCTGTCATTCTCCACCACCTTCGAAGGTGTTTCCCATTTTGACCATGGGGTTTCCAGCCCATAATCCGCACAGATGTTTCGGTAGACTATGCCAGCCACTTGGTTATGGCGTTCCATGTAGGCTTTCCCTGCCAGCATCTTACACCCTGCAGTTATGTGTAGGATCGTCTCAGGTGCCTCTTTGCACAACCTACACCTTGGGTCTTGTCTGGTGGGGTATATCTGGGCCTCAATGGCTCTGGTGCTCAGGGCCTGCTCCCGAGCAGCCAGGATGAGTGCCTCTGTGCTGTCCTTCAGGCCAGCCCTCTCTAGCCACTGATAGGACTTCTTGAGATCAGCCACTTCAGTTATGGTCCGGTGGTACATCCCGTGTAGGGGCTTGTCCTCCCATGATGGTCCCTCTTCCAGCGCCTCATCCTCTGTTCCCCATTGTCTGAGACATTCTCTGTGTACGTCATCCGTTGGAGCCTTCTCCTTGATGTATTCATGGAGCTTGGATGTTTCATCCTGGACAGTGGCTCTCACACTCACTAGTCCCCGGCCTCCTTCCTTTCGGCTTGCGTACAGTCTCAGGGTGCTCGATTTGGGATGGCCCATCCACTTGGTTGAGGGAAAAATTTGATATATATATATATGTGTGTGTGTGTGTGTGTGTAAAATGTATGTATATATGTATGTGTGTGTGTGTTGTGTGTGTTATTATGTTATTATGACTTCAAGATGGCGCCGCGAGAATGGCTGCCTTTACAGCAGCTCCGATACTTTTCGTTCTTCTACTTTCTTCCTTTCATAACTTTGCTGCTGTAAATTGTGAATTTCTCCATTGTGAGACAAATAAAGTTTTTTTTTTTCGTATTCTTATACCTGATTACAGTTTATCATGTAATCAGGTTACAGGGTGCATGAAAGGGTTGAAGAAAACAAAAAATAAGAATGCCTGAATCTCTTGTTAGTGCGGATGTGAGTTGCCTATTTGCAGAAGGTATTTTAAAATAAATGCATGTAAAAACATATGAATGAATTCTTTGAAATGGTCATAATAACAATTGATGAATCTTTTTTTATTTTATTTTTTTGAAACAATGTCCAGTTTTTGAGTAAAGGATTTTTAAAATCCAATTTATCGATTAATCCCCCTAAATAATTGAAAAATTGATAAATGTATTAAAATAATTGTTAGTCGTAGCCTGATGTTTCTGACCCAGTCCAATTGTCAGTGTTATGTTTGACAATGTCCTCCTTTTTGTGTTTTCGATAACGTCCATGCGGCCGCGTCTGCCATCTTTGGCCCGTGGGGCGAGTTGACCTTTGCCCCACACAGTGGGCGCTGGCATGTCAACCGGCGCGGCTCTCGTACGACATGACTCATGTGAGAGGACGAAGCGTAACATCGTTTAGTGCCCCGTCGTCCTCGTCTCTGCCATGACGGCGGCGTTGTCGTGATGACGGCAAGACGGGAGCGCTTTTCCTGTGTTTGGCGAGTGCCCCCGGGGCGGCGCGTCCGCGTCTAATGAGTCCAACTCGTCCGGCTCGTCCGTCATCCGCCATCAGCGTCAGGGCCGGCCAGCGCACGCAGCTTTCCTTACCTTCAGCACACACGAGTGGAAATGACGCTCATCCTCGCAGCAGCGGCAGCATATGGCCGCCAGTGGCGGGCCCAGTCCGCTTTAGTCGAGTCGACAGCCGCAATTATGTAACTCCGTAAGCCCCGCCGTCCTCCGCATCCCCCCCGCGCGTGTTGTTTCGCTCCACAGCCAACGTGCGCGCAACTCGGCTTCCGCACGCCAGGCGAGGTGAGGACGCGTCGAAATGGAGAGCGCTGAAAAGGAAGTCGGATGGGCATCTTGAAACGCAAACTTCCCTCAGGATTGTTCGCCGGCCGCCAGCCAACTTCAAAAGCTGCGATCCGACATCCCAAAGTGCCGAGCTGAGCGCTCGCTTCCTGTGGCTTTTATCGGTGACACGAGCAGAGAACACGATGGGACAAATTTTGACACGATGCTTGATTATGTGGCGCAATCGGCGACATGATGCGGCACTGTAGTCTTAATCAAGGTTATCATAGTTCACGAAAACTCACGAGATGATGACACTTAAAAGTGAAACTACATGTTACATTTGTAGAACGCAAGCTAGCTATGAATTATATAGTTAGCTAAATATAGTTTCCGTTCGTTTTATAACTGTCAGATTTCGTTACAGTTCGTTTTCGCTTGTTTCGAAGCATTTTTGTTTTGACCTTATTTCGTTAACAAAAATGTGTTTTTCCAAAGTTAATTTTAGCCATTACGCTAGTTTTTGTTAACGGCAATAACCTTGAACTGTACACGTGTGTTGTTTCTAGAGGCGTGACAATTAATCAATAATGCTTATACAGTAAGTAATTCACAAATAGTTGTTTATCGTATTATTGACCTTATTTAACTTAAAGTAGTCCAAATCGTCTGACTCAGCAGCCTCTCAACTATTATTCACAGAATTTTGTCTCCCTCTCTGAAAGTGAACTAGTTCATTTTTGTTTCGTCTTTTTAAAGAAAACATTGTCCACACTGTTACATTTGAAATAAGCTGCTGTTTTTGAATAAGCATATCGCCATCTTGTTTTTATCCAATTCATTGATTCATTGAAAAAAAAAAACTACTGACAGATTTATCATTTGTTAAAATAAAGACTGAAATAAAAACAGCCCTAATTCTCTGTTTGTGGTGCTGTGCCATGTGTGTTAAATTAGCACTTGCTTGAAGGTTTTTAATTAGCAAAACATGTATACTCATTTCTATTACGCATTTTATGTTTGCGTTAAGCTCGCGGATATTTGTTTGAATGTTTAACTGTCTTTTCTTTTATGTGCTAATTTTACAGAAACTTTGAAGTGTGTGTGAGAAATAACTTGAAGCAAGCCCACCGGGCCTCTTGTTCGGAGACGTGAGCACGACAAAGTGAGAACAGGCCGCAAGGAATACTTGGTAAGTCGTGACACGTTCAAAGTTCCGCTTCGTGGATTTTCACCGTTGTGTAGATAATGTCGTGCTTTAAAAGCAGATGTCGAGGTGGGAATAGAACAAAGACTTATTTGGAATAAAGTGTGACTTGTTTGTCTTGATGAGCACGCGCTAGCCGCAGCGGGGTGGCGGCTTCGGCGCAATGAAGAATGACAACATGAATATGGATGCTTACGCTGCATCAACAAGTAAATATTTGCAATTAGCCCGCTGCGCTACATTAGCGCCAGCGCGTTCACTCATGCGTGCCGCCATCTTTTATGTATGAAGCCAAAGCGGTGCTAAAAGTTGCGCGTTGGGCCACGGGACACGTTCAAATCGGAACACGTCGCTGCAAATAATCATGGAATAAATAACCTCAATAAAGGCGTCTCCCGTCGAGCGTGAAGTCAAATGTGTGCGCTTGATGACTCAAAAGGAGCTTTTGTGTTGTTGTTATTGTTGCTGGGGGTTTTTTTTCCTCCCCTCTTTGGTGGTGGGTGTACGTGTATGAGGAAGAAAAAGTGAAGCTCCGGTTGGCGCCGCTGCATCTGTTGGTGCCGCCCGCGGGAGCACAGCTGGGCTTTAGGCCTTGGCGGGACAATGCAGACGAGCGCGGGACGACCCATCGCTTCTGCTTTCATAAGCCGCACGTGGAGGACGGTCGCTCGTGTTGTGCACCGTTGCGGATGTTTGCCGACTCCCTGATGCTACTCTTGCAATGCAATCAGCATTATTGATTTTATTTCAACCACAGCATGTTAGCGCTTTAGAAAAATCACACACACTTCATACATGTATGTAAGTGGTAAGTAGAGGTGCAACAATGAATTGATTAATTGATAACTCATCCATTGTCACATGAATCAACGACTATTGTAATTACCGTATTTTCCGCACTATAAGGCGCTTCGGAGTATAAGGCCTATTTAAAAACTGTTTTCATATAGAGGGCGCACCGCATTATAAGACGCATAGAATAGAAGCTACACTAGTGGCTGCGGTTGCGCTATGCATCCACTAGATGGAGCTAATCTAAAGGGAATACAATACAATACAACACAGCCTTATTTATATAGCGCTTTCAGAACCACTGCAGCTGTAACAAAACGCATTACCGACCAATGATTTTACGACCTCGGTACGACTTCATGACGGGATGATGTGGTAGCGTCTGGCGGTGACACGGTTAGCGTGTGATGTAAGGCTGAGCTATTTTGGATCAGCCTGCGGCCACAAACCTGCTGAGCTTGTTGAAGGAAATGCACGAGTCCGCGCTACGTTATGTAGTCCACGGCTACGTTGGGATCATTCCTCCATTAAAAAAAATAATTAAGCAGAGCAGTTCAGTTGTCTTGAACTTTTCATGCTACTTTTTATATCGTGGTTCCTGAACCCTTTCAGGGATCACTACAGTGGACAGCTTCTCATGTTATCAGGTTACAGGGTGCAGAAAAGGGTTGAAATGTCCACTGCGGTAAACTTAGTGATCAGGCAGTCGAGGAGGAATGAATGCAGTCGGAATCATTCATCATTCGCGGCTCCCTGAACACTATAAACACATTTTTTATAGAGTGGCTGAGTCATCAGTCAAATGAAAAATAGTTTTGGAACACTCCTGGGCTGCTGTTAATTGCGGCTTTAGTGTCACCTCACGTCCTGGATTGATGTAAAATGGTTTACCTTCCGTAATTAATATTGAACCAATAAATCAATTTTGAGCACACTATTGCTTTTTTACACAATGCAGCGGTTGTAAAGTTTAAGAACATAAAAGTCTTTGCCTTTGCTTCCACTTGTTCAAGAATAATGGTGAGAATAGCGTATCTGGACTTCTTAGATTAAAAACTGCATCATTCAATTACTCCAAAGAATCCGAATGCCAATTCAATTGGAATTCTTTGGAAATGACAATTGCCGTGACCAGGCTCCAACCTGCAAATGTCATCTGGCAAAAGCAAGTTGGAGCCAAATTGATGACGAGTACTGTTGATCACTCATTGAGTCCATTCTTCTGGTACTGCCAGCTGTTAGAAAAGTCAATACACTGGTGGTGTGGCAAACCCATGCCTGCGTGGGTTTTCTCCCGGTACTCCTGTTGCAGTGTTTTTTTTTTTTCTCCAGTGATTCCATAAATTTCCCTCTCTGCTTGGTCTAAACAAGTCACTGTTACAGACTACCACATTTTCCCCCTTGATTTCTTTGAGTGTTTCTAAAACGCCGAAAGTTGCCGTTAGAAATTAATTTTGTGTCATGTCTGCCATCTCGGCCCGGTTGTCCAGTGGTTAGCACGTCGGCTTCACAGTGCGGAGGTACCGGGTTCGATTCCAGCTCCGGCCTCCCTGTGTGGAGTTTGCATGTTCTCCCCGGGCCTGCGTGGGTTTTCTCCGGGTGCTCCGGTTTCCTCCCACATTCCAAAAACATGCGTGGCAGGCTGATTGGACACTCTAAATTGTCCCTAGGTGTGAGTGTGAGTGCGAATGGTTGTTTGTTTCTGTGTGCCCTGCGATTGGCTGGCAACCGATTCAGGGTGTCCCCCGCCTACTGCCCGCAGACGGCTGGGATGGGCTCCAGCACCCCCCGCGACCCTAGTGAGGATCAAGCGGTACGGAAGATGAATGAATGAATGCTTTTTTTTTTCCTACGAAATTAAATATCTGAAGGGCAGCCCGGTGATTGACTGGTTAGCACAGCCGCCTCACATGCAGAGGTCTCGGGTTTGATTCCGGGCTCCGGCCTTCCTGTGTGGTGTTTCCATGTTCTCCCCGTGCCAGCCTGGGTTTTCTCCGGGTACTCTGGTTTCCTCCCACATTCCAAAAAGGTAACCTGCCTACCTTTTGGCACACACAGACGAACACCCATCCATGCTCACACTTACACCTCGGGACAATTTTGATTGTTCAATTAACCTTTTGGAACATTCCAACAGCACTCCAAAACGGCCACGTCACTGTCTAATCGAGGCAGAAGGAAGTGATTCCCAACGCAGCCTATGACATCCACACGCTGCTCGCTCGCAGCTCTCCAGCTTCTCATTTCCTTTTTTTTTGTTCCCCATTTTTTTTGGGGGGGGGGGGGGGGGTTCGTGTGTGGCGTTTGCGCTCGCGAGCAGGTTAGCATGCGAGCCCCGGGCCGCCAGCGGAGCCGCTCTGACAAGGTCAAAGTTCCTTTCGAATTCTTTTGTCATTTACGCTTATTTCTTTTTTCCTTTCCCAGGGGCTGACCTTCACCGCCGCAACCACCTTGTTTCCAAATACCAACAAGACAAATTCATTGCTCTTCCTCCTCTTTCTCATCTTACATGAATTCCCATGTGCCCAGGCTGTCTTTTTACTTTTTGAAATTAGTGTGAAGGAAATCTTGAGGCCTTACTTTCAAATTAAGTCACTGAAGGTGCTGCTTGCTTCCTATTCTGGCCAATCAATTGGATCTTCTTACGTCTTGTTGATGTGGCTTTCAGATTTCTGTTTTTCATTGATTTTTATTTTTATTTTTTTGCTCACAGAAACCAATCGCCTTATTTTCACAATGTTACGTTTTCCTTTTGAGGGGATTTGCTTTATTTCTCCTGATATCAAAAAAGCGTAACCCCCCCCCCCCACTCCCCACCCAGTATTAACTTACACAGAACTAAAATAAATTAAAAATGTGATTTGTTCCATATTCAAATGTTTTCGGAAGAACAAAAACAAAGAAATGAACTGATTGAAACAATCAAGAGGGGTCCCATTGACTCCATCGAAACGTGGAGTTTTTAAAAATACTTGAATGATTTACAATTGACACACACATCAAGGGAAAAAAATTAGCAAGTCCAATTTTGTGTGTGTGTGTGTGGACAGTAAGAGGGAAGTCACAGTTTTTTCTTTGTGTCTTCAAATCATTTTACAATTGCCTCTAAACAGTGCGTTTATCAATTTAAATGTGTTTAAATTGATCAGCTAACATGTTTTATTGCTTGAATGTGCTACTTTGGTTGATTCGTTAACATTATAAAAAAGTATTGGTTTTTTTGTTTTTTTTCAAAACAAAATCCAAATCTCGTACAACCGTAAAAGTCCTTCTTTGTTTGGAAAATTAGTAGGTACTTCTCTGCTGCGCTACGCTTTGCGACACAACATCGGATTGAAAACAAAGATGATGTGATGTTAGCCATGCTAGTTGATTGGTTAGCTGGTTATCAGTGTCAAAAGCCAATTTTGTTGTATTTCTTCCGCAAACTGTAGACACGCTAACGGCAGCTTTATATTTACGCATTCAATCCCCAAGACGTATAAATACGTCTTGAATACCCACTATGGCCATCTTCCCAAGACGTATTTATATGTCGTTTTCCATTTTTATTGTTAATGATTTATTAATTTTTTTTGAGGATCAGGCTTATCTTGTAAATCGTTTAAAATCTCTCCTCCATCCTTATACCATTTTCCTATTAAACGGGGTATGGGCGCCATCTGTGGAATCTTCGGGCAGTTCAGTAAAACACAAATAGTTGAGTTTTTTTTTCTTTTTAATAGTAAATAACTGCTGCTAGGTTCCACAAAAAAATTTAAAAAAATAATCAATAACAACGGTGAATGGCCCATCCATACAATTTGGAGACAAGGTATTAAAAATTGAATTTTCCATCATGTTCCCTTTAATGAATAGGTTGATGGAATTTGTGAGCAAGTAGGCGGTCAGACAATCACAGAATCTTTCGCAGCTTGTTTTATTATAATTATTTTTTAACCTATATGCACTCCAAATACCCCCCCCCCCCCCCCGCCTCCCTCTTTGACAGAGGATGCATTGTAACGACCGGTGTTTTATTCATGAGTGCCATCATTGTACGGCTAGAGGTCGTCCGAGCCCTGCACCGGCGCGCTCCAACCAATTACCTGTGTGTGTGTGTGTGTGTGGGGGGGGGGGGGGGGGTGCGCGCGTGTGTGCGTGTGTGTGTGTGTGCGCGCGTGCGTGCTAATAGTTTTCCTTTACACCCATTCAAGTGAGCTGTTATCTGGGATTAAAAACTCTCTCCGGCATACAACTAATGACCTTGAGACCTGCCACAGTTTGACCTTCACACCTTAACCGTGTCGTTATGAGTCCGGCTCCCATGGATCCAATCCGGCCGGAACATATTTTTTATTTCTCATCTTATCGAGTAGCTTTGATTGACACCCGTTTCCAAGGTTGTTCGCAGATTGATTTTGCTTTTGTGAGTAAAAATTTGGACCTTGGTCGCCTTTTTCAATCTTCCATCGAACGATTCGGTCAAGGTGTCCACATGTTGAACTGCCATCCACATAGACAAGAAGGTCACACGGGACACTTCGTGTTTGTCGACCTGAACAGGACCTTGATCCTCATGCGTCTTTCACCCGCCTACAGTGCAGTCAGCTATGTGCCAGTGCGATAATACTGGGGAAGAATTTGAAAAAAAAAGGCAATTTTTTTAGTTTTTTTCTCGTTCATCAAATTTGTTCCCTACATCACCTGTAGGGAACAAATTGCAGAAGCAAATCAATCATATCAACTTACACGATCCTTGCTAAAATCTGTACCTAAATGTCAAAGTTCATGTGTAATAAAAAATACAGATAATTGGCAATAATTTTGTTTCCCTGTTTACACTCACTTGAACAATAATTGAACATACTATTGCAGTTCACTTTACTGATTTCAAAACTAGCAATCGATCAATTTGTTCTGTACAAGAAATAATACGATGATTTTTACATTACATTACATATTTACATTTATTTGTTTTCACTGTCATAACGGCCTTCCGAGGGAAGCCGTAACTCCAAAGTGGCCCGTAACAAAAAGTGAATTTGACACCGCCGCTCTACAGCTTCACAAATTTCCACTGATTAGCTGTAGTAAGACGTGCCGGTTTATCACGATTGGACTCATCTCCAGTTACGTGACAACTTGTTTGTGAAGTCACAATTGAGTCTGGTGAGAGGTGTGTGCAGCTCCCAGTAGGCCAGTGCTAGCAATATTAGCAAACAGAAAGCTAGCAAAGTAGCAAGGAAGAGGATTAGTTCTGGCTTGTCTCTTAACCTTTTCAATAAAGGCATACTATTGTAAATTGCATTTACATCCTGTAACTCTTGCATCTTTGTGTTTTATTAACATTCACTTTTCTTTCTTTTTTCAGATTTTTTTAAAAATGAAAACGAGGCTCATGTAGCTCAACTTCACGCGATGGAGCATAACAGAGACCAGTCCTAATGTTCTTATTGTCGTCTGCTTTCCTGATCGGGAGTTCTGTCATTGACTTGAATTCCATCGTGTCGCTAACGAAGTCTATGCTGAGTCATGACGTCAAACACAAAGTGTGTCTGTCACTACGGAAGCGTGACGGTGAATGTGTCCACACTTAGACATTTACGCGTGCGCACTCACACACACACACACACACACGCGCACTGTACTAAAGGTCAAATTTCTTTTTTTTTACAGCTTGAAGAAAATGAAAAGTGACAAAGCGCCTTTTGCTCAATTGCCCGCAAAGCTTCGTTTTTCTCTTTGTTCTACTTAGTGTAGGTAAGCTGAGCCCTCTAGCGCTGCTGCTCTGACACCAAAACGTCTTCTTTCATGCGTGCTGTGCAAATGAGGGCGGTGGAAATGGCGTCTCTCTCTCCTAGTGGAAAAAGCCGGGAGATTCATTAGTGAGGCTAAATGAAGAAAGGGAGCGTGTCTCCGTGTCACGGCCATCACGCTTTTGATCTAACTGCCGGCGTGAAGGAGACAGGTTAGCCATGCTAACATGTAGCGGCTAAACTTCCGGTGTCATTTATGCGTTGCACTCCCACCCGGCGTGGGTGGGTCAAAATATTGATTCATCCATGAATGTTGTGGTATGTTCTTGTTCTTTTTTGTCGCTTCAACCTGCTGGTAAGTGTGTGGCCCCGCCCCCTGGCTGCCTTCTTGACCTACTTGCGGGCGGGTCGACACGCTCTCCTTCCTGCCCTCTCGCCTCTCATCCTTCTCAGCAGACAGGAAAATGAATTTAAAATTATAGTGCGGACGACCAAACGTGAATGACCAAACTCTGCCGCTGCGGCATCAATTCAAATTGATTTCTCGAGCGCCGCTTTTCAACTTTTCAGCTTTTTCAGCATCAAATGTCCTTTTAAAAACAGTGAGCGCGCTAATTGCGATTTTATGATGACTTAGGATGCCCCCCCTCCCCCATTTATTATTATTATTTTAATTTATTTATTTTTAACAATACGATTTATTTGGATTCGTACGTAAGCACTATTTCCAGTTACAATGGAGCAATTAAGGTACTGCGATACCCTCACATGTGCAACATTGATTCAATTTGTCAAATTAATGAACAACTATTTTGATCAGGGGCAGCCCGGTGAGCCAGTGGTTAGCGTGTCGACCTCACAGTACAGAGGTACCGGGTTCAATTCCAGTTCTGGCCTCCCTGTGTGGAGTTTGCATGTTAACCCAGGGCCTGCGTGGGTTTTCTCCGGGTACTCCGGTTTCTTCCCACATTCGAAAAACATGCATGTTAGGCTGATTGAACACTCAAGATTGTCCCTAGGTGTGAGAGTGAGTACGAATGGTTATTTGTCATTGTGTGCCCTACGATTGGCTGGTTCAGGGTGTCCCCCGCCTACTGCCCTAAGACAGATATCAAATATGAGACCCTATTATCAAATAGGGTCCAGCACCCCCCGCAACCCTTGTGAGGATAAACCGGATCGGAAAATGGATGGATCTTTTGATCATTGTAGAGATCTTGTTTCACTTTCTGCATTCCTGCATGAAAGCAGACTGCTTGTTTTTCTTTCAATAAGATATTTTCTTCTGCTTTTACTTTGGAAAACAATGATCAACATTTTTTGCAGATTTTCTGAAATGCTATGTACCAAACCAGGAACTGAAAATTGTGGGGGGTTTTTCAATTCATTGAAAATAATCAATAGTTTAATCCATTACAAAAATGTCTCCAATTGATGAATCATAAAGACAATCTGTCAGTTTTTGTGAAGGACTGCAGACTTCGGAGATTACTTTGGCGGGGTTGGAATTGTGAGGATTCTGAAAATTGAACTTAAACTAGGTCTATCAAAGATACCTCCTAGATCAAAATTGTTGTCGATGAATTTGATTATTGTTAGTTGTCGATTAATTGCTGCACCTCGAGTGGCATCCCCTAACGGATTGTTTTTGACTTTTGATTAATTGCTGCACCTCCTGTGGCATCCCCTAACGGATTGTTTTTGACTTTGGAGGTATGGCTGGTCACAATCATGTACAGGAACCAGTCGGTGTAATTTTCTGTGCAGATGTCGGGATACGCTTTTGTGACTATAAATAGCAGCCGCATTTACATGAACAGCTTTAATGGCCACATTACACTTGAAATATTCAACACTGCGTGCTCTATGTTCATCTTAAGACTTCCTGCAAATTGTGTGGAGACGCCCGACCTGAGCGTCCCCCGTCCTCCTGACGACGCAACAACATTAATTCCATTACTCGCTAATTAGACTCTTGCGCGACAGCAGAAATCCGACTTTGTTGCATCGTAAGCACGCAGGACAATTAGGTTTGTAAAAAACACTTCACAAAGGCTGGAGAGAATATTGTTGTTGAGGCACGAGAATTCATTAACAACTACTGACGAATCGATGATCAAATTAATACACAACTATTGTGAAAAATGGATTCTTCATTCATTCACAATTTCTTTCTGTAAAAATGCTGAGTCAACATGTGTTTATTCATTCTTAAATCTATTTATCTAATTAAATAGTGCGTTCATTGTTATATTGTAAATTATCAAGAAAAAATGATTCATGTGTCGTGATCAAATATCCATTTATTTGAAATAATAAAATACAAACATGACATTTTAGTTTTTTTGAAAGCTGTTTTACAAAACTGTTTTGTCTTGTTTCATTTTTTTTAACCTTTATAAGTGGCACGCGTGTCCAGTTTTTCACCATGCACAATAGAATTAAATTGCAAAATATAATTGAAGACATTTAAATGAACAGAAATGGTCATTGAATTAACCTCAACCTGCATCTGAAAAAAGACATTTAAATAGTTAAATAATTGTTTTGTTTTGTTTAACCTGTAGCTGCTCACGGAAATTGACGTCGTCCCAACATGTCACCGTGCAAGCTCATGACGTCAACGCACTATGACGTCCTCCTAATAATGTCAACGGAGCGTTGCCCCCAAAATTGTTGAGTTGGTTGACAAACGTGAGCCTCAGCCAATCAGCACCGAGAATCCTCGGCCGGCGGGCCAACGGCGGCGGTGGTGGGCGTGTCTTTAGGAGGGGGCGGTTCCGGCGCTTAGTTTGCTAAATGACTGCAGCACGAGCAACACACGCGGCCGTGGCGTCCCTCCTGATGTGACGTGTGACGCGCACGGTGCCGCGCTTCTTTCCACTCAACTTCGTCTCGTTGGTGGCGGCGGCGCGAGTAGCGTCGCGAGCGGCGTCGGACCCGCACGGAGCGGCAGACGCGGCGCGCATGGAAGCGTCCGCCGGTGCGTCAACACACCATGGCTGACGACCGCGCGCGCCCCTGAGCGTGCACGGCGCCGAGGGCCAGCGGCATCCTCATCCTCACCGCGGTGGGGGGCGGGGGGAGGAAACATTCTCCCACTTGGATTAACACTTTGCGAGACCCCCCACCCCGCAAAGGAATATGGCTCGTTTTCGCGCCAGCTGTGAGGATCTGTAAGCAGGTGGAATTCCTTTACCTCCTCCTCTTCCTCCCATCCCACTCTGGAGCCCCAACCCGGACGCCCCCTTACCACCTCACCCCCCCACCCCATACCTCCCTTTTCCCAGAGAGGACACAGGTGTGATCGCATGGCCGCTGAGGTCTGACGGACAATCCCCTCACTCCCCCACCCCGACTCCCCCTGATTCCCAAGTCACCTTGGAGGTCCTCGACCCCACACCTGCGCCCCCAACCCCCTCCTCTTCCTGAAGGGGAGATTCCGGCTGGCACAGTGCGCCCCCCCCCTTACTTGACCCCCTCCCCCCAAATCAAAACGAGACTCTCCAAAATGTGCCGGCTGACCGCGCTCAGCATCTACTTATGGGAGACGCTCGTCTTCTTCAGGTAAGGACGACCGGTGTGCTCGCTTCAATGAAAATCATTGCAAACGAGAATGTTTGTCCCTTTGTTGGGGGGGGGGGGGGGGGCAAGTGATTGGGCGCAGGAGTGCAGCTGAGAGCGTCCGCTGTAGGGAGGCGTGCGCAGGTGGTTGGCTTGACCAGTCTGAGTCATGATAATAACCATTTTGCATTTCATGGAAGCAGCAAAAGTGGTTGGTGGGTCTGCATCGCAGTGTCATGGTTGGGTGTTCCAATCTCATGTCACGGCGTTCAATACAAAAAAATTGGTTTGTCGATGGGATGGACTGGCGACCAGTTTGATGTTTGGCCGTATGAGTGACCGCTCGGTTTGACTGATGACTTGTCCCCTTTCTGTCCATGTGCCTTGACATTGATTGACGACCAGTCCATCATTTGTCTCCAAGTAGCCTGACTGGCGACCAGTCGTTTATGCGGAGGAGGGGGGTGTCTCCTAATATTGTTTTGCCTGACGTTGAATGGTAACCGGTCCAGGGTGTTCCTCATCTTGCCTTTTCTTGTCCCGAGTAGTCCCAATTCTGGTCCTATCTATGGCTCGGTTTTGTCTTCGTCTTCGTGCAGTTCTTCGTCATAGTCCTTTTTCCTGTCCTCGTTTGAGCACTGGTCCTCTTGTTGATCCTGGTTCTGGTTTGGATCTTAGTCCCGGCCCTGGTCGCGTCTGTTTTTGAGGTCACAGTCTTCTCCCGTTCTGAAACGCGTTTCTTCATGCTTGCCACTGGCCGAGTCATCGTCCCGCGCTATCATCCACTGCGCCAATGGATGCCGGAGGGCCGCGAGAGTGAACGTTAAAAGACTGGATGAAAAAAACAGCCCGTTTTTTTGTTGTTGGTGAAGGAAAGATGGGAATCATCAATCATTACACTGTTTTTGTAATTAATTTGATTTTATGCCTTGAAAAAAGAATCACTGCCTCCTGCTTTTTATCACATTGAAAACAAAATGTGCTCCAGAGTAAAAACAAGATATATACTGAATATATTTGAAAAATATCGCACCAAAAAATTTAATGTGAAAAAGGATTTGAAAAAAATCTTAAAATTAACTCATTCACTACCAGCTCATTTAAAATGAATTTTTGACTTCTATACCTGTCAATGGCAGTCTTTTCAAAATTAATTCAATTTAATTGTTTTGAAAAAATGTAATAAAAATATTTCTTTAAAATATTGAAAAGATTTCACCTCACACTGATCGAAATCACTGGGGAAAAAAAAGTTGAATGAGAGAACGAGAATAATAACAGGAAAAAAATTACCCCCCTCCCGAAAAGATATGAACAAAGTAAAATTGTGGTTTTGACAGTTTATGGGATTTTATTGTTTAAAAACAAAAAGGGAAATCGACAATTTGAGAAAATTACTCCCTAAATTAGAAAACTAAATCAATATATTTGCCATGTTCACAAACGTTTTTAACATTGTAAAGCCCCCCCACCCCCCCGACCCACCCCAATCCCCCCAATTAAAAAGAAATGTAAGAAATTTCTCCCTAACACCTAAAATTGTCCTTCTTGTGATTGAAAGGGCTTCCTGGCTGATGTGCACTGCTTACACTAACACGGATGTGAATCGAGAGATGCCACAGTCAGACAAATTGTTGCATTTGCTGGTGACATTTGCCCAATTTTCTGCCTCTTTTAGCACCAAAACTTTTCTTGAAAAAGAGGCACATAAACGTTTTCTCTGTGCGTGTGTATGTATGTGTGTGTGTGTGTGTGTGTGTGTGTGTGTGTGTGTATGTATTGTCAAATATTGTCAGTTTTGTAGTACTTTGTTGTTTTTTCCAAATTAAACATTTGCTTTTACTTTGAAAATGAACAGTGAACGTTTTGACCGTTTTGACCCAACATTTCACACTCCAAACCAGGAAATGATTCTTCACTTGTTTGAATGTGTGCAATTTCTGCACATTTGAAATCTCCTGTTTTTGAAGACAGGGATGGAAATCAAAGCATGTTTTTTTTTATCCATTTAATCGATCAATCAATGATTCAAATTTTTGTTTGTTCCAGCCCTATTCACGGGGCTCCCACTTGTGATTTGAGGGTGGCCACTAAATGCCAAAACAGTGACAAACTTTCTCATGAGCTTGTTGCCGTCAAACCTTTAAATGTCAAACCTTTCGTGTACGTCAGCGGGGGTGAAGTGGGTGTCATGTTTCGTGCTGAAGGGTCGCATTTTGTTTCTGAAAGGTCCCTGATAAGTGCCGACAACCTTGACTGGGCGCCAACCAATGTCAGGCCACAAAAGAGACCAACACATACAGGTTCGCCAATCCATTTTCCCTTTGGCTTCTTCCTTGTATTCATGTGGCCACATTAATCAACACGTGATTGGTTGCCTGAGGGAGGGGAGGGGCCGGAGTGTTCTCGCCATGCTGAGTTGTTAGACGGGGACCAATCACATTGTGTTGATTGTTATGCGCTCTTATTGAATCCCGTGATGGAATGTAAATGCGTGTTTTTATTTTATGCAAATGTTGTCACGGGCCTGCCGGCTCCTTCCTATTTTATTGCGCCGCTCCAACATGATTAATACTGCCTGAATCCTCAACAGTACTCACTTGCACGTTCATCCGCAGCAAAATTGCTTCACCTTATTGTTCATATCACAATTATTATAATTTTTTTAACTCAAGCAATTCGAAACATTCCAACATAATATTCATAACATTCATGGTGATTCACTCAACACGCAGATAGGCTAACGGGTTAGCGACTTAGCCAGGCAATTCTACGGCCTCATTCACTGATGCCACCCACGTCACTCACGGGGCCTCAACTTTCAGTCAGGATTCGCACAGTTTCTTCCTTTTCTACTTCCTGTTCTGACCAGCTGGCAGCCTCTCGACAGTTTCATCGTATGGAAACTTGACGCACTGGCGCTACCTGACATCCCCTCCCCCGCCCCGCCGTCTGGGTGCCGCAGAGGACCTTGGCATTCGTAACGTGGCGTTTAGTTAATGAAGCGCTGTTGGGATATCGCCACCTCAGCTCCTCGACTTTGAATGTCGTTTCATTGATACCATCACGCATTGCACCAATGCACCCGCCTATTACTGAATATTGATTTGGTCCGCGGATGGTGGACCTGATGAATGCGCCTTTAATGATTGATGTTTAACCACTGCGAAGAAAGGTTTTGGTGAAAAAAAATAATGCTTGTGATATCTGTTACAATTTTTTGAAAAAAAAATACACTTTTGGTTTTCTGCCAAATGAAAAACAAAACTCTTTAGCAAAAGTGGACACACATAAATTTGCTTTGGTGTTGTCACCCAAGATGATCTGTCAGCCCACATCTGGACCCTTGATTTTGACACCGGTGATGGATACGATTTGGCGCAGGTCCTTTAATAGACGACGTAACTACAGAATAGCTCACCGCCCAAATGTATCTGGCACGCTGTTGTCGAATACCTTCACACCAATGTGTGTGTGTGTGGACCAGACATGAACAAATTCTCCTGCTAGCTTGCGCCTGAAAGCGGTTTTGCCACTGAGCTACCTCCAGAGGCGGAAACATGTTGATCAGTGTCCGCCGATTGATTGGGGATCGATGAATGCTTTGGACGCGGACAGTTGCGGCCATCATTAGCGCGCTTGCTAGCTTGATCGGGACTTAAAGTACGGCGCCTGACCTTTTAGCATGGATCTGAACATTCGCTAAAAAGAACGGCAGGATACCTGACGTCTATATATAGTTAGTTTTACAGGACGGTGAGATGAGCCGTGGTCCCGTCTTAAATTATTTTTCCCACACGGTGCGAGGAGATATTCGCGCTAACTTCATGTCACTAAGCGCGAGACATTTCCGTAGGAATTCATTGAGCTATTTTTAAAGGTTCATTAGAAGAGACAGTCAGGCAGGTGAAGTACGTGGGAAGTATTCTGGATGACAAGCTGGTGTTCGAGGCCAACACAAATAAATGCTTAAACCGGCTGTTGCTTTATTTGAGGAAGATGAGGACTTTTTTTCCCCTGGTTCTTATTGACAAGCGATTTCTGTTCATACTTTGTTGGTGCGCTTTTGTTTTTTGTAAATGAATTTTTTTGTTACAAAATATTGTTTGGTGTTCAACCTTTTTTTTTCAGCTAATCATATGCCATTGATCCGTTGCAGGATTATTTTCATACACACTGCTTGATCGAATGTTGGTCACGGAACTTTCTGTTTGACCAGTGGTGTATTCCTCTCAGTTATTTCCCTCAATAGTAGTGCAACTGTGTATTCATTTGCGTTTAGTGCACTTGATAAAATGGCCTCGTTTTTTCAAACAGTATGTTTTTTTTTAATTCTGCGTGTTTGGTTGTGCCGCATTGCTGTAAACCAAAGTGGCCCCTGGGCCCAGTAAAAAAAGCTGCTTCTTCAGGATCGCACTCGGTTGTGCCTTTTTCTCATTGTGTAATGAAACGCCATTCCTGCGACCGACATCACATTATTGGACTTGCTTACAAGGAATAAATGAATCATTTAACGACCAAAACATTGAATAAAGGCGTGCAAATGGGGTGCTCTCTCCGGGTAGGGAATGGGATCTTACCCCAAGAGGAGGAGTTGAAGTATCTTCGGGTTCTTGTTTACGAGGGAGGGCAGGATAGAGCGGGAGATCGACAGGCGGATCAGAGCAGCGTCGGCTGTGATGCAGACTTTTTATCGGCCTGTAGTGGTGAAGAATGAGCTGACCCAAAGGGGCGAAAGCTTTCGATTTACCGGCCGATCTATGTTTCCCCCCTCACCTATGGTCACAAGCGGCCGAAATGAGTTTCCGCCCCAGGGTGTGCGGGCTGTCCCTTAGAGATAAGGTGAGGAGCTCGGTCATGCGGGAGGGGATCAGAGTAGAGCCGCTTCTCCTTCACGTCGAGAGGAGCCAGATGAAGTGGCTCGGGCATCTGATTAGAATGCCTTCTGGACACCTCCCTGGTGATGAGGCGGGCCCAGTCGGAAGACCCGAGGACGACCCAGGACACGCTGGACAGACTATGTCCCCCAGCTGTCCTGGGAATGCTTTGGGGAGAGCTGGAAGAAGTGGCTGGGGAAAGGAAGTCTGGGCTTCTCTGCTAAAAGTTGTTGCCGCCGAGACGCAACCCCGGGTCACACAAGGCCTATAAGCGGTAGAAAATGAATGGATTGATGAAGTCAGCACATCAGCTGTCAAGAGTTATTATCATGTGGTGTGATGTGTGTTACGAATGGTTAGCCGGTGCTGTAGGGTGTGTTTAAAGTGATTTTCCAGTGGTAAGGGTGATTATCCTTTGGTGTAGGGTTTTCAGAACGATTTCCCTCTGGTGTGGAGTGCGCTAAAAGGGATTATCCAGTGATGAGAGTGATTATGATATGCTGTCTGGTGCAAGGAATGATTATTCAGTGGTGTGGGGTGCGTGAAATGTGATTTTCCTGTGGTGTGGTCATGTGTGTTCAGAGCGTTTATCTAATGGTGTGCAGTGAGTTAGGAATGATTATCCAGTGGTAAGAGCGTGTTGGGAATGATTTATTGAGTGGTTTGTGTTGTTTTAAGTGTGATGTGGTGTTTATGTGTGATTATTCATTTGGTGTGTTCAAAGTGATTATCTCGTGGTGTGAAGTGGGTCGAATGTGATTATCCAATGTGTTAATAGCGATCATCATGTGCTGGGCTGAGTGGTAAGAGTGATGGTTTTGTGGTGCTGTATTGTAAGAGTGTTTTTTCTAGTGGTGTTTGGTGTGTTAACCGTAATTATCCTTGGAAAAGGTGTCGATTGAAATTGATTATCTTGTTTTGAGAGCTGAGTTAAGAGTGATGATCCTGTGGTGTGTGTGGTGTGTTAAGATTGTCTTTCGGTTTGTTGTTTGTTTAGACTAATAATCCAGTTGTGCGCTGTATGTCATTGGTGATTATTCAGTGGCGTGGTGTGTCGTAAATGTGATTATCCAGGGCTTTTTTTTTTTAAAGAGTGATTGTTCTGTGGTGTGCAGTATGTCAAGAGTGATTACCGAGTAGTATTATGTGTAATTAAGAGTGTCTATTAAGAGTGATTCTCCCTTGGTATGCTGTGTGTTCACGATGATGATTATGTGTTGATCTTCAAATCGGCAACGATTATTTTTAAAATCCATTAATCATTCAGAGACCTTGTCGATCAAGATGTCTGTCAACATTTGCTTTTACTTTGGAAAATATTCATCAACATTTTTGCAGAATGGCTTTTACAGACCAGACTACTGTACCACTGACAATATGAAATCATTTTGTCCAGTGGAAAAATCTTTTTTTATCCGATACCCTCAATTGATTAAAAAAAAATCATTGGATTAATCGGCGATAAAAAGTTGCAGCCCTTTTTATGATACAGTACTGCGCTGCTTTGTCTGCAGTGTTGGCTGTGGTGTGCACACAGTTAAGTGTCATGTGGGACCTAGTGATGAATAAGTGTCTCTTGAGGGCGGCGGTGGGGTGGACGTGAGGGGAGCGGGGGTGTTTGGGGAGGGATACACGGGTGTAGTTTGGCGAGATGAGACCAATTAGGAGTTGAGGGGTCTTCAGAGGAACATAATGAGCAACATTTAGCGCTAATGATTGCAGGCGGCCTTAGTGCAGGCCTCCCACAAGCCACCCGCTGCCTGCACATTACACACACACACACACACACATGCGCGCACACACACACATTCACGCCAAGTTTCTTCTTGGAGCCATTGATCCGGAATAATCACAACAAGGCTAACTTTGATCATGAGAGCGAGAGAACAGGAAGCGACGCCTGCGGCCTAGGCTTACGAGGCTTCGCTTCTCCGAAACGTCAGAGGCCGGCTTCCATTCCGGCTGGCGGTGTGTTTACCGTCCGTTTCATGATGTTGCACAAAGCACCTCATCCCTCCAAAAATATTAAAAAATAAAATAAAAACATAGTTTTTCCACGCCCTTGAGGTGTTCGAGTTTTCCAACTAAATCTCTGAGTCGTTTTTTTCCGCCACAGTTGAGATTGCTGGAGCCTCTCGTCAATTGGTTGAAGCCGTCGGACAGTTGAAAGATGTTTTGGGTCATAAATGCGCTTCGACGGGCCGTCCTAAAATTCGTTCTACACTTTTTTTCCACCTTTTCGTTTCAGGTGTCAGATGTTAGGCCATCAATCAGCGTTTGACAGCTCACGCTTTTTTTTTTAACGCATATCTTTCAGTTGCTGTTGGCCACTTTTGCCTAGTTTTCTAAAAAACTACTAAACTAAGGACTTTGAAGGTGACTACTAAACAGTCACCTTCAAAGTCCTTCGTAGCAAATCAATTCATGGAAAAGCAATTGATGACTGAAGTAAATGACCTTTTCTACTGCTTCAACTGCCCTTGTCACAAATAATGTACTATTTAAGTTGAATTATTAGGACAAGCGACACTGTGTGAAATGTCACGGTAATTCCGACGCGGCAAATTGGAGAACCCCCTTCAGAGTTTATCGGTGGATATGTTGAACTGAAACTTGCCCGCCACTTGGAGAAGCGCTCGCCCAGGTTGGGGAGCAAATCCTCCAATCCAGGAGATATATTGTGAAATTATAAGAAGTGCGAGGGCGGCCCGGTAGTCCAGTGGTTAGCACGTCGGCTTCACAGTGCAGAGGTACCGGGTTCAATTCCAGCTCCGGCCTCCCTGTGTGGAGTTTGCATGTTCTCCCCGGGCCTGCGTGGGTTTTCTCCGGGTGCTCCGGTTTCCTCCCACATTTCAAAAACATGCGTGGCAGGCTGATTGAACACTCTAAATTGTCCCTAGGCGTGAGTGTGAGCGTGGATGGTTGTTCGTCTCTGTGTGCCCTGCGATTGGCTGGCAACCGATTCAGGGTGTCCCCCGCCTACTGCCCAGAGACTGCTGGGATGGGCTCCAGCACCCCCCGCGACCCTAGTGAGGATCAAGCGGTACGGAGGATGAATGAATAAGAAGTGCAACAAGTAATCACCAATTAATCTATTATCAAATTCACAGATATTCGCTTTGATCATCAATTGTTGAGAGACCTTGTTTTTAACTGCTTGTTGTTGGGAAGCAACGAGTGCGGTCACGCAGTTCCCAGCAAGCTAAAGAAATCATTCTGGTGGTCTATTTCAAGCGAGCTCTGATGTAATCAGCGTCGCCGCCCGGTTAGGCCTTCACGGGTCAGTCCCGACCTCGCTGGATGGGGCCGCGGCCAGCGCTCTTATTTAGCGGTCAGCCTCAGCCGGCATCCGTGACATCATCCGGCGCTTCCTTCCATCTCTGGAATGCTGGCGGCAAGCACAAGTGACAAGCAGCAAGCGCCCGAAAGTTCCCAATGGGAGACTTTAGGATCCAGTCATACATGTTGGACTGCTGATCTGAACTGGAGTGGGCGGGGTTACGCCCTGGACCATCACCACTCATTCACAAGGCCTATACTGAAGGCGGTAGAGCTTGCCGGGGACATGACCCAAATGCCTTTCCTGAAGCCGATGCCCATGTTTGGCAGGGGGGAAAAAAATCCCATTACTGATTAATTAGCCGATGCATTTAGAAAATCCATCATGAATAAAATACGCAAATACACATTCAATTTTTGAAGGGTGAAGGAATGGAGAACAGATTCAGATATTCATGTATTTTGTTGATTATTTTCAACTGTTTTCCCTCTTTTCCGCCCATTTTTCTTTCAACACCAAAATGTTTGTCTAACGACAGCCCAATAGCTTCATGCTAACATGGATTGTGAAATGCCACAGACAGGCTAACAGAAATATTCTATCTTCACCCTTTCAGGGACAATTGTTACTCCAGTGGACAGTTTATCATGTTATCAGGTTACAGGGTGCATGGAAGGGTTAATTAAGCTGTAGGTCTTCCAGCTCGGTCATGCGACCCGGCATAATGTAGTCGTGCACAGAAAGTGCGCAAAGCAATAATGGGACTTGCCTGTATAGTATGCAGACTACATTACTGTAAAAAAAAAATGTTTGATATGGTCCGGGGGGAGGGGGTAGCGCAAACAATGAACCACATTATCACGCCAGTGTTTCTTCTTGCTTCTTGTTCCAACAACTTTGACATTCAAGGTAAACGAGTCCAATGTTAATTAATTGCTAATGCTTGTTGTGTCCTGGGAGCCAATTAGCATCTTTTAATTATTGCTCTTCTTTTAATAACAAGCTCTTCTGGACACCCTCCCCAACACACGCGCACGCACACACACACACACACACACACATATATATATAAATGTGTGTGTGTGTGTGTGTCAGGGTGTGTGTGTTGACATATAATTGTGTGACGCATTTCTGTACCAGATTTTATTTCTTTACTCTGTCCACTTTTCTCAACCATTTCAAATGATTAAATTCACCATTATATAACGGTTAACAACCAATTTAAAAACAAAGAGTGAGCAACACATGTAGACAGACAAAATCAGACCACTCACTGTTATATATTCTTTATCCTCTGCCAAAAAAATGCTTTATTCAGTCATATGTCTGTATTATACCGCCCCCGGGTGGCCAAGGCCCACATGAAAGGGAGCAGAACTATAGCCATTGACTTGAAGCAAAAAGTGTGACAAAAGTATTTTAGTTCTGTTCAAACTTGTCAGGACAGTATGTTTTTTTTAAAATAAAGTACAATTTTATGGAGCAACATGATTAAAAAACACAAATACAAAAAAAATATTTCCATAATGAATCCATTTGAATTGTCTGTTGTGTTTGACAGCCTGGCAGCATCCAAGGAAGCGGCCGCCCGAAAAGCCGCCTCGCCGATGCCGCCGTCCGAGTTCCTGGACAAGCTGATGGGAAAAGTGTCGGGCTACGACGCCAGGATCAGACCCAACTTTAAAGGTAGGAGCGGTCGCCCAAAAGAAAGCTTTTGGTGACAGCCGCTGTTGGTTGTCACTGCGTTTGATGTGAGCTCCGGAAGTCCAAAACCACTTTTGGGAAATTTTAACAAAAGTGGTCGCCACCAAAGGTTTGTATGTATGACAATTGTGTTCGAAATCACTCCCAAATTGCTGGTCAGGTGTTTTTTGTGGACGCTTTTGTCAACTGAAAAGTCAACTTGGTCAAGTCGCATAAAAAGTTAAGTACAACTGAACTGTTCTTCTTAAAAATACATGAAAAATTGTTTTGTAACGATTCACTAGATGGGAATGAGTGAATGATGCTGAACACACTCGTTCATCATCTCCAACCTCCTAATCACTACACAGATTTTTCAGTTGACATTTTAAAAACACCTCCATCGACTGAGAAGGGAATGAGTGAATGATTCCGAACACAGCCTCTGACTTGAGACTATTCCATTTGACTTTAGCAGGGGCGTCGTCGCCGATTAAATTTTAATTTAAAAAAAAAAAATTGACACATATGAAGCCTTGGCGCTGCTCGACAAAGAAGCACCACGACATGGCACCAGATGCCGGACTCCCGCTAGCTCAGGCTTCACCCACATTGTGTTCTTCCACCTTAACTCAAATTGCCAGATAACGTGGTTCTTCATGTTATTCCATCTTTAGTCAACCACACACCTATCTCGTTGCTCCACCTTAAGTCAAGTTCCCGCACTGTTATTCCACTTTAACCCTTTCAGGTACAGCGGTTACCACAGTGGACTGCTTATCGTGTTATCAGGTTACAGGGTGGATGAAAGGGTTAAGTCAAGCTCACATAATGGTATTCCACATTACATCAAGTTCCCAGATAATGTTCCACCTTTGGTTAATTCGCAAGATACTTTTTTTTCCCACCTTAATTCAGGCTCCCGGACAATATTGTTTTACTGCAAGTTTCCATATAATATTATAAGTCATTTCCTAAATAATGTTGTACCTCTTGAAGTGAAGCTCCCAGATCTTGTAGCACCTTAAATCATCACAACAGATATGAGCCTTCCAAAGTTATGGTTGTGGGGCTAAAAGGAGCCAGCAGGACTCCATAAGGAGCCTGGTTGGATGGGAAATCCCGATTGGAGAACGGCGACACCCCTGACTGACTAATGCTAATGCTAACACTGTGTTTAATCATTTCATGTGCTTGTTCTCAACTTTCAGTGTGGAACAAAGGTAAATGAATGTCAAAATGTCTGATTTTTAGAGATCCTCCCCACTTTGCCCCTCCCTCCTTTCTCCCGTCCTCTTATGCACCCGGCTCGCAGGATGACACCCCCCCGCGCCCCCGCCTCTGATGCTAGCTGGCTATATCGCTTGTAGCCACATGCTATCCTGACTGCTTGTTGTTTTTTTATTTTGTTTTTTATTTTTTTACTCTGATGATGATGATGACGATGATGACAATGACAATCGTAGCGACCACCACTCCCTCCCCGATTGGATGCTCCCCTCTTGAAGACACATGTCACAGGTTTCTCTCTAGCAAAACAATTAGCAATGATGGGTAAGAATCAATTACAGGCAAATAGGTTTGCCACCGAACACGGTGAAAGCTCGTTTCATTTGACTTTACTTACTTGCCAACATCTGGCAGAAATTCTTTTCAAAATCATTTAATTTCATTTTTGGTCCCTTCATTTTACGATACGAATCTCAGGCAGAACATCGGACTGTTTTACAATAGAGTTTAAGCTACTTTTTTCAGACAATTCTTTTTTCCAGTGAAGATAAAAATGTCATGGGCTCTCACTGAAGCTTTCAAGATTTTTCTCTTTGCTGAACAGTTGCCTGAATAAAAGCAACATAAAATCCATCTAAAAAAGAAGATGAGATGAATGTCGATTAACAAGACTTTGTCCTTTTCGTGTTTGTTGAACTTTACAACAGAGAGAACTTTTCAAGCATAAAACATATATACATTAGTCAAAGTTACCCAGTGATGACTTCAAAATTCAAATGGCTTTCTTTGATGTCAAAGCATGTCAGAATTGCATTTCAAATAGTCAAAGCAACATCATGCCAAGGACCCTCTGTTGCACTGACACACCAAGCTAATCCGACATTGTTGTAATTGTTTATGAGAAGCACATCATCGCAAGAAAGGTTTTTGTTTTTATTGGATTGAATGATGTTAGCGCTCCATCTAGTGGACACTGACAGAAAGACACCATTCAGCGCGATTCCAATGCTAAACGGCATTTACTGTTTCAAATAAGAATATATTGGTGTTTGTATCTGCAACACTCCAGCCGATTTTGTTCATTTTGGTAAGCACTAATATCAGCCGACAAAACTGTCTGACCACTTAATCCAGGGGTGTCAAACTAATTTTTGTCACGGGCCACATTGTAGTTCCGGTTTGCCTTGGAGGGCCGTAATGAATTTTGGAAAACCATATAAAAATTTAATCACATCCACATATTACATACACAGCACGCAACAAATTGATGAATAACTACTTTTAAAATCAGAAGTCAAGAACAATGACTGTTATTGTGGATTACATGGCAATTTGAAATTTTGGTTCAGACTTTAGCAAGCATCATGGAACTTGACATGCTTAATTTGCTTTGACGGGCCACATAAAATGACGTGGCGGGCCAGATCTGGCCCCCGGGCCTTGACTTTGACACCTGTGACTTAATCAGTTGGGCACTTACTGCTAGTTTTGCTAAAACCATCCATTCATGTTGCTATTTTGCTGAAATAATTATTTTAACAAGCAATTTCATGCTAATTCTCCAAGCCGCTACAGACAAAACAACAAAACATTTGGTCCTGATGCAAACTTGCTTAGCATTAGCTAGCTAGTGGATGCTTTGGACAGATTTGTTTCCCTTATTGAATGCATCATCGCGAACATGCTGCCGAACTGGGCCAACTTTCAGCAATTCCGCATTGCCACCTCACTAATGAGTGTATGAATGAAAGTGTTTGATGTTTGCAACGCGTCTGAGGAAGAGCAGGATCTGATCTTCATCTCAGAGATCGTTTAAAAGATAATTGTGACGAGCTGACCTGGATGTCTGCGCTCTGTCACGGCTGTCGTGTCGTCAGCAGAGCGTGACAACTCACACTTGCTCCTTCATCGTGCACTTTATTGTGTGTGTGTGTGTGTGTGTGTGTGCCACTTAAAAAAGCCAAACTAGTACACCACGGCTCAATCTCTGACACGCAATCTTATGCTGACGACAACAGCCAGCACACACTCACACACATGCACACAAACCACACACAAAGATTTTTTTCTCTTGAACCAATTTCCTGATTTCCCGAATAGTAACATTTGCCAGTTGTAGAATCCCTGCATTGGCTCCATGTCTGTTTCAAAATTGATTTTTTTTTTCAATAACATTCATGGTCTCGGCCCCTCGTATCTCACTCATCTTCTTGTATTATTTCAACCCTTGCGGCAGCTCAGGTCCACTGGCCTTTTCGTAAGACCAAAGCCTTGGCTGTGGAACAGCTTGTCAGGGCTGCCAAGAGGGTTATGTTTGAGTTATTAGTTGACCTTATAACTCATTATGACTTTATCTGTTGGAACATGTAATTTCTTTCACACTTTATATTTGCTGTTTCATGTGCTTTTATACCGATGTGTTTATTTTTAGTGCTTCTATACCGATAAATTAGGTCTTATGCAGCGGTTAGAATGTTCACAATCCTTCAGTCATCTCCTCCTACCTAAGTGATACAAAGGGATTTTTAGTGGACATTTTGGTAACTATCGAGGTACAGAAGTAGGATTATCCAGTCCAACCAGCTGACATTTTGACAGACTCTCATCTTGGACAAATCTTGTCACGTTGCTCATGCTATAATGTACAAGAGTGTTGTGAAAACATGCTGTACTTGAGCTAAAACATGCTATACCAGTACACTAGCTAATTTTTTTTCTAAATAATGCAATTATGTTCGATGATGCTACACATGAGCTACTTCTGCTAAAACATACTCTGTGAGGAACTTATCCTTAAAATGCCTTTTTTGAGTTTCTTTGGCCAACACCAGGTGTTAACAAGAAGCAGTGGCGCCAAGGATTTATCGAATCAAAGAGTCAGCTAACACGCTAACTAAACGAGTTGTGCCTGAATGTGTCCAGGTGGGCTGTGCTTTATGATCTGTCAGCACTGACGTTGATTTGCTGCGATCAGCATTTGCTTAATGGCCGCTTAATGCCACGAATGGACAGGCAGTAATGAGCTCGGGGCTGGAGAAGGCGTTGTGAGTCGGGTAGGAGGGGTGACTGCGGGGAGTAAGCTAGCGTGCGAGTGTCGTGCTGACCAAGAACAAGTTCAGATGCTTTTAGCTTAGCACACGCTCTGAGTGTCACGTGGAAAATCCCAAATGTCAGTTTGGGACATGGCGGAAGACGGCAAGAACAGGGAGACGGGAAAGTGCACAGGGGAGTCGCCCGTTGGCCGATCCTTCGCATACAAGTTCTTTTTTTCTCTCTCTCTAAAAGGTGGAACAAATTCCCAACACCACCACTCTTTTTTTGTGTTCATTTTATCACAACACTATATGAATCGATTCAAGCCTCTGTAACCTTTAGATGTCCTCAGAGTGCTCGAGATAAATACAGACACAAGTACGGCAATATGCAAATGAGAGGCGGACAGTCACGCCCTCATGTAAAACGCTGACACAGAGACAAAAGACCGGTATGGTCTGGTGTGGCCCTAAATTTGGTCGTTGCGTGGAGGCAGACTAGTCCTTAGTCAGACCTCTTTGTGGCGCCACCCACATCCCTCACATGTGGGTGTAATCAAAAAGCAATAATCAAGGTATGAATCGTGGTATGGAGTGAATTCCTCTTCGGAAGACAGGAGGATGGGAGGAACTGGAAGACAAGCAAAGGGGAAGAGCGCAGATGGTAAAGACAGGAAGGCAGGATGAATGTAAAGAAGATAAGATGATGGGAAGAATGTGAACAAGTTGAAGGTGGGAATATAAGAAAAAAAATAAGAACGGGAAGGGAGGAACGGAAGAATGGAGGAGCAGGAAAAACAGGAAGAGACGAGGACGAGATCAACGAGAAGACATGAAGGACAGACTGACAGGACGAGGAGGACGGACAGTAAAAATAAGAACCTGGAGGAGGGAAGAAAATAAAAATCAAGTTGAACAGGGAGATAACGAGTACAGGAAGACATGAAAATAGTAAGATGAGAAAAAAGGAAGGTGATAACTGCAGGACGAGGAAATCGGGGATGGAAGAATGAGATAAGGAAGAAGACTAGAAGATGGGGCACGTCCTCATGAGCATTCTGCTAGCATTGTAGTATCTGATATGCAGACGTGTAACAGTCGTTACGACACAATCTAAAGATAAAACGATTCGCTGTCATTCAAGAAGAAATTCTGTCAATTGGATTTGCTCAAGAAAAACAAAGAGGATGCATTAGTACCCTCTTCATTTGAAAATAAGGCCAACGGAACATGTTAAATCCACCTTCTTTTTTTTTGTCAATTAGGTTACTGTGAGTGTGGACTTTCTATCATTAAAAAATACACGAAAATAATCGAATAAAAAGTAAAAATGAGTGTAAGAATGAATGAGTTTCTGCTGTGTGCATCCAGGAGCGTTTCAGTGTGCCTGTATCCGCGTGGCAGCTTGTGGAATCTCATCACACCTGTAGCGAATGTCTCCTTATCAGCGTCAACGCTAATGCTAACTCTTGCCGCGGTTATCCACGCCCAGCCGCTAATTACCCGAGCTGCGGTCTTAGCGGCGGCATAACGGCAGGAATAGCAGAGATGCGCGTGTATTGAATGTCAGCTAGCGTGATGCTGGGACAGCCCCGGGCTAAGCTCTGCCTCCGGCTCACTTTTAAGCCTCGACTTAAACCCGGGGTTTAGCGTGACACGAGCGCCAGGCCGTGCGCGGATGTAAAAGTCGACGGAGTGCGAAATACGGAGAACAATTCACCCTGTGTCCATCTTTCATGACAATGAACCATGACAATGCGGTTTCAAGCAGTCAAAAAAAAAACCTCATCTGTCCATACATCAATTTTCTTTATTAGCAAATTAATTGACAACTATGAAGCCGCGTTTCCCTTAAAATTGAACAAACACTGCAAATTTCAGTCATTTGCTTATCTTTGTTGTTGGGTTTTTTTTGTTCAAAATAAGACATTTCAAAGATCTGCTTTCACTTTTGATAGACGAAACAAGAATAATCCCTTGTTTATCTCAGGGTGGACCTCAGCCAGTGAGAGGCTAGCTAACCGTTAGCCAGTTTGCATGTTGAGTGACGGCGTCAGTCATGGCAGACGGCAAGTGGCATGTGAATACGTGTTTGTGTTTAATTTGTGCCTTTTGTTCAAGCAAGCGGCTAAAAATGCATATATTCATTTTTAAGAAGTGTTTGACAACATCCATGAGTGTTGTGAACACATTGTAGCCAAATTGAACACTCAGGCCTCCTACGCAACTATATTTTAATGTCGTTCATGATGCTGGTATTTGGAGGATTTGAAGTATTTCTTGAAGAGGTACTTTCGATCAACGTTGTTGCCATTTATGAATAAATCTGAAGAATGTGGCGCAATATTTTGCTGGTTGGCCGCAGATATGTGTACCGTGTGCTTTTGGTTCTCATGGCTTCCTGTGCGCAATGCCCGAGCGCTCTTGGCTAAAATGAAATGATGAACCCATTTTGACATGGAGTCTTGATACATTATGAGCCCTTCCCCCTTTGCATCATCACTCTCGATCAAGTAAGTCATGCATTTCACGAGATGCCAGCGCATTTTGCTTGTTTGACTTCCACACCTCCTCTTTGTCATCTTCTCCATGGCCGGCCGCCGCACCCTGGCAATTTCTTGTTTTCGACTTGTGCATTTCCCCGCCCGCCCTTGCCCTGCCCTGCTGCTACTGCCTTCACAATATGTGGCCCACCCCCCCTCCGACCCGCCGATCCTTGCTGCCAACGTGCCCTTCGTCCCAACCGCACCCCCTGGTCCCCCTCCCTTGATGGCAGCGTGCCATAGCGCCCCCCCCCCCCTCCCAAACCCCAGTAGTTGTGTTGTTTTCCTAAAGCGGGACAAACAACCAGTAGTTGCTAAGCTCTTGTTAGTCTCCGGTAGAAAAAGAAAACAATAAATCAGCAAACGATTTGTGTTGTGTTTAATTGTCTTTTTTTTTTATTAGACCCCAAAGGCTCCAAAAATGAAGCTACTCACAAGAAAGGTACTTTCGTTTTTCTTTTCTCCCCCACAAACACTTAAAAAAAATCTTCTTCCTCTTCTCCTTCCTCCATAGCAGTGATGCTGCGTGTGTGAGAAAACATTCCCAACCTTAATAATAACTGCAATCATGTGTGTTTTCCTTTCTTTAGTTGTGATTTTGATACTTGCGACCACAACCGCAGCGGCTTTATTTGCTGCAATATGATGCATCATTCCAAAAAAGATTTAATCTCAAAATGTTGAAAATGTTTTCCAAGTGAAGCATTGTGACGACTTTCCAAAAAATATTCACAAAGCTTGACTTTCGCAGGGTTCGACATTATGGGTGGCCCGACGGCCTTTGGCCAGGATGGCACCCGTGTCGGTCCCATAACGTACCTTACGGACACTGTCCGGAGATGGCCATTTCAAATGACATTAAAAGTAAATATGATTAAATCAACCCATTTTTGCTTTGCACCAAATTTTCTTATATTTGTATAGTATTTTCGTGTATTATAGTTAACAAACTGTAGTCTCAAAAAAACATGACATGCAATGAATTATAATTGGTAATATTTTCTTATCAGCTTAGATAAGTGGTACCTTGACATACGAGTGACTCGACGTTTTAGAGATATGAGCCATCATTCAGGTTTATTTTATAAATTTTTTTGGTTTTTCTTTGCCAGCAAAAAAGTTTAGTGACCACATATTTTTAATTATTCCCTTACATGGACTTAAGAATTCGAGTGTGTGTGTATAGTACTTTATATGCACATTATTTTTGAAGCCAAAAATACTTGAATAAAACACCAGCAATAGACATTTCCCATAAAGAACAGGGGTTCCCAAAAAATTACCAAAAAAGGTGTTTTTTCAATTAATAAAAAAACGGAAGCGATGAATTTTCAGGTCCACTGTATTTGTTATGAAAAAGCTGTCGCAGTTTTATTTTTGGGGGGGGGGATTTATACAGTACTGTGCTATTTTTCTCAAAAGATCGTGAAACAAACAAAACAAAAAAACGTGGGGTTTTTTGGCGGGAGGGATTGAAACAAATGAAACTCATCAGCCAAGGTATCACTGCATTTGTATGATACACGATATCGGAAAGTGAAATTGACACAATAGCAAAATTCACTTTTTAGTGTCTGACTGCACTTTTCACATTTGTACCATGAGATGACATCCGGTCATCCGGTTGCAGGCAACAAACAAAAACGTCAACAAGGAAATACGTAGGGCAGGGGTGCCCAAACTTTTTGGATCAAAGATCTACTTTTTGATCAACTAACCTCACGGGATCTTCTACCCTTACCAGCGCGCGCACGCACACACACACACACAAATTTAAGATTTACCTGCTTTATTTTATTTTTTAAATATTTTTTTTTTTGTGAAAATGAGACTGATTAGTGTGCAGTGTATATTAACACAAAAAATATATTACTAACATGTACAAAGACACACAAATGGTTGTTTGTTTTTTTTCTTCTCGACACTCCTCGGATCTACTTGGGACCTGTCTTAGATCTACCGGTAGATCAGGATCTACCTAATGGGCACCCCTGACGTAGGGGGTATATTAAAAAAAAAAAAAACGCAGTAAATGAAACATGTGAAACGGAAGTCTTGAGGAACCGGAGCCTGTCGTTGAAGTCAAGTGAGCCGGATTATGAACCGAGTCGTTGGCTTGGCTTTACGTTGCTTTGCTTTTCTTTGAGGCTGACGACATGTTTACAGCATCCTGCCCGCGGCAAAAACACGCAGCCTTACCTTCAGATGACATTTCAATATAGACCGTGACTGTGACTCAACCTGGATGTCTACTCGTGTGCGTTTGTGTGTGTGCGCGAGCGTGCCTGTGCGTGCGCACTCAGCTGTCATGATACATCTTCTTTGCTGTCAAGATGATTCAAAGCATCTAGCTAACAGCACAACATCAACCCACTTCATTAAATTAAACACACACACACACACACACATTTCCGTACACGTGCGCACACACGCACGCACACGGGAGATAAAATATCCGTCTGCACATAATTGAGCGACGGGCACAACAGCAACAAGTTTCATTGAGTTACGCATGCGTATAGACTCAAACACACGTACATACCTTCAAACGCTCTTATGTAAACACACACACACACACACACACACACACACACACACACACACATGCGCGCATGGGCACATTTTTGACGGACACGTTTCAACACAAACATATGGTAAAAGACTGAGGTGAGACATTTAGGTGCACAAAAAAACACGTATTTCAACACACACGTGCATACAAAGAAGATCGACCGAGGAGTGCAAAACTATCAAGCGTGCAAACAACACGCTCGCTCACTCCATCTTTGTAATCCAGTGGCGGCAGCAAAGCGGGAATCAATGGTCGTCCCTCTGGCGCCGCGTCGTGATTTGCGCCTGCGTCACAGGCGGACAACGCGTCTCAAAACGCTTTTCCTTTTGAGTCCTGTAGGTGTCGCCGACACGCTCTCAAACGGTTGCAAGCCGTCAAAAGAAAGCGTCGGGACGAAAACGTTTTGGAAAAACAACGAATGCGGCTGCGAGACGCAGGCGTGGGCGGGCTCAACTCTCCCCTTTGTGTCGCCGCTTTAAAAATATCTAAAATGTACATCCATCTCGCGAGAAGGTCCAAGTGGTCACACGACGACTGGAAGTGAGTTTGGGGTCCAAAATGCTGCCGGGAGATTACCGATTTTCAAATGACTCGCCCGAGTAAAGTCGACACTTCATGAAACAGCAGCGCGGCTGTTTTCCCTCACTCTTTGGTTTGTTTATTTGCGGCTTAGTGTGTTGACTCACAACTGTACACACACAGACACACACATCTCATACTCAGGAAATTTAAGAGGCGGGAGTGTGGAGCTGGCAGGAAGTGGAGCGATAGAATCGGATTGACAGCAACATGAAGGAAATCGTGCGAGAAGCCTCAAGCTCGGCCTTCAAATAGGAAGCCAGGAAGACGCGCGCTACTCCAAGACAACTGCGACAGCAATCAGCAAGTCCGCGTTATTTTTATCGCTGTGCTGCTTAGAAATATGAACCGCCCCTTGACCAATTTCGGCTCCTGCGAAAATTTTGAGATACGAAAGCCCTATGAGATGTTCAAGATACAACAAGCCTAACCACTTTTTTTTTCACAACAAGGTTAGGGGAGTTAACGAAATGAACGAAATAATCAAAACCATCCATCCATCCATTTTCCAAACCGCTTGATCCTCACTAGGGTCGCGGGGGGTGCCGGAGCCTATCTCAGCCGTCTTCGGGCAGTAGGCGGGGGACACCCTGAATCAGTTGCCAGCCAATCGCTTGGCACACAGAGACGAACAACCATTCGCACTCACACTCACACCTAGGGACGATTTAGAGTGTTCAATCAGTCTGCTCTCCATGCTTTTGGAATGTGCGAGGAACCCGGAGTACCCGGAGAAAACCCACTCAGGCACCGGCAAAACATGCAAACTCCACACAGGTAGGCCGGAGCCGCAATCGAACCCTGCACCTGTGCACCGTGAGGCCGACGCGCTAACCGGTCGACCATCGGGCCGCCCGAATCAACATCAAAATTGACATTTTCATTCAGGAAATTAACAATCAAAATGCTTTTATAAAATACAAACTAACTGAAACTAAATTTGCTTGATAGGTTCGTAAAATGTGTTAAGACTAACCCTGTCAATGTGAACAGTACAATTCAGATTTTTTTTTTCCAATGAAACTCCCTTTTGTATATGGATATAAATCAGAAACAACAGCATGGACACACAAGTTGCGCTCATATGATCCACACATTATGTAAAGGCAACAAATGTCAGTACGGTATTGTTCGGCAAAACAGACGGCGCCATAACCAGAGGTAGACGGAAGTTGCAGCGGCCAAAGAAGTTGACGTGACATGATTCAGCTAAAAATATATAAGTCGCATTTGATCCTGCAATGTGAACGTTTACGTCGGATTGAACAAAATAAAATTGTAGTTGGCCACCATACCCGGCAGTCATAAAACGCAGCCAAAGTAATGTGCTCCTCTGAACTGTCAACATTCGTTCCTAACATGACTTGAAACATTAATAAAAGAGACACGGGCAGACATGCGTAACTCCCTTTCTAACCACTTTCCCCTGGTGTGCACTGACTGCATGGCTAACGACGCCTGTCGAAGCTTGAAATTGAAATTGGGCCTGATTAAGAAAAAAAAAAAAGAGGAGCTGGCAAGCAGCTAAATTGTCAGTGTGTGCTGATCTTAAGTCAAATATTTGACCGCTTCGATTCTGTCAGCTTGCGGGTCGAGCCCTCCGGGACACTTGATGTTGTCGCACTGTTATTTGATTACCGAGCTTTCCGGCGGTGATTACATCTGACTGGGGATGAAAACTTGTCGCTTGTGGTGGAGCAAAACGTCACGGAGATCGACGTGCTCATCAAAGTTATCTGTAAGTTTAGAAAAATTCTTTGGCCGCCGGGTTTGAGAACGCATCACGATACCAGATGACGCTGACTGACAGATAAAAGGTTTCTGGAGTCTTTGGAATGCCATGAGAATTTGTGCTACGCCCACCTGCTGATGCAAAATGACAGACTTGATGCAAACCGTATTAAGGCACCGCATGGCAAAGTTTCTGGAAAAGTCTCGAGACCAAGTCATGATAAAGCACTTGACTTACTGATCAGATCAACTTTTAGTGTTTGGAGTGTCTCAAGGATCCATGCCTTGCCAACTTGTGTTTTAATGTACACATTACAGAGGCGTCACATCAGCAAGCCTCTAGAAAATTCTTTGGGATTGAGGATGAATCAAGATGTGGCACTAAATTAAGGGTCGGAATAAACTTGCTTGTCTTTGGAGTGCCACAGGGATAACTGCCACACCCACTCGTATTATTTGATTTGGATTATGAGGGTGTCATGATTAAGCTTCCAGAAAAGTCTCTGGGGTTGAGGATCAATCAAAAGTAAGGCATTAAATTGAGTGATGGAGTAAACTTGCTTGTCTTTGTTGTGCCACAGGGATAACTGCCACACCCACTCGTGTTATTTGATTTGAATTATGAGGGTATCGCATGATTAAGCTTCCAGAAAAGTCTCTGTGGTTGAGGATCAATCAAAAATAAGGCATTAAATTTCGTGATGGAATAAACTTGCGAGTCTTCGGAGTGCCACAGGGATAACTGCCACACCCACTCGTGTTATTTGATTTGGATTATGAGAGTGTCGCATCACTAAGCCTCCAGAAAAGTCTCCAGGGTTGAGGATCTGTCACAATATGGTGCTCTCTTTAGTCTTTGGAGCGCCACAAGGATTAGTGCCGCACCTTCCCGTGTTACATGATGTAAGCGGCCCCAACCGACTGACGATATAAAGTTCCTCGTTTCGTTTTCTTGACTTGACGATAAAATGTTAGCATTTCTGTATGCGTATGCTTGTGCATGAGCGTGTGCGCGCGCGTACGTGTGGTGCGGTGTGATAAAGTTTGAAGTAATAAAACAGCTTGAAGTGTTTCGTGTTAGCTGTCGCATAGAGTCAACAACAACAATAAAATGCGGCACGCAGCGGTTGCATTCCTCACACGTCAACGTCACAAATGCGACTTCATTAAAAGACTCACAGGAAGAAAAAGATTGTGTAAAGCTTCTCTGCACTTTTTTTATTGATTGGCTGCAACCGAGAATGTCTTTTTCTTTCTTGGACTCGGCGACTTGCTGAAATAGTTTCCAGAAGCAGGACAGAAAATGTGCCAGCCTTTCAATTTTGGATGATGCCTGACAATTTTTTTTCCTTTTTTTTTTTTTGCTTCTTATTTTTTCTCAACCTGAGAGCTGTTAGCATGCGCGGTAAATGTGGGTACTAGCTCAATAAAGGTAAATTCTCCCGCACGCCGCTGCCATGAATAATTAATGAAGCCGCAGAATCCTCATTAAGTCACAAATTCAGGGAGGGTGGGGGTTCTTCCTTACTTTAACGAGCTCAGCCTAAAGTCTCTGTGTTTGCTTGTTTGCATCCTCGGAAAGATCCGCAAGCGCTCCGCTCAGGATCATGAGGGTGGTGGTGTTTTTTGATTGTTCTATGAAGTTCAATGGGTTCTATATGGGTAATACAGGCACAAAAGCTATGTTCTTTCTGGCTTCGATAGGTTTTCTACCTGTCTTGGTTCTGTAGCACTCCTGGTCGTATCTGGATTCAGAAAAGCTTTATGTTCTGTGGATTTTTAGGTTCTGTCTGGGTCCGATAGGTGCCATCTTCTTTTTATGACATTCTATTTTTTAGAGGTCCCTGTCGATATGTGCTGGCCATCGAGTTGTTGTTATTCTTTAGGTTTACCTTCCCTACTTTAACAACAAAGGCACCAGCTCGCCGGCCTTCAGTCATGCCATCCACGGTCCAATCGCAACTGGCCACACTCGTGCCCTCTTGGCTCGCTTACACCATCCTTCCTCCTTTAAATGGACCACCATTGTGCTGCTCACACACACACGCACGCACTCAGAGGGAAAGCGCCTGCGGGGATGCGCACACGCTGACAGGGAGAGTAATTGGCCATCAAAGTAATCCAGACTCCTTCCTTCGGCCCGCCTGTGGAATTAGACACCGACTTGCAGCATGATATTAAAGCACCCGACCCAGTGTGTGAGCCTGCCTGCACCGGCGTGTGTGCGTGTATGAGTGTGTTTGCCCAAAACCTACTGTGACCCTGAAGGCAAATAAAGCCCATAAATAATAGAAGTCCAACAAACAAGTGCGGCGTGTTTAGAGGTTGGAGTCAACATGGCGGCGCAAGACTTTTGTTTGCCGCCATGTTTGTACAGGCCGATAATGCACTCGCCGATATTTACTGCCATTTACACACACCCGCTGTAATCACATTTGAAGTGGACTCATAGTTGATGTTTCTACTTGATATGTTAGAGACTAATAACGTTGGACTGGTGACCCAGAAGCTAAAAAAAAAAAAGAATCAACAATCATCACCAATGAACTACTATTTAGGAGAATGAAATAAAATTTTGTACACCCATTACATTCCCAGTGAAGACTGATTTTGATTTCACACACACACACACACACACACACACACACACACACATGCAGAGCAGAGTGATGTTTATGAAGGAGGAAGTTTGACTTTGAAACACATTTATGGACGCCGGTGTCCTCGCCGGTCTCATGACATGGATTTTTCATCTGTGTTAATATTTCAGCGAGATGGCGGCTGACGGCGGTGTCACATGAAGGGCAATAAAACACTTTGACTGGCGTGTGCGTGTGTGTGCATCATAGTAGACTCAAAGTTGAAGTTTCCATTTGGGATGTAACGGGTTTTCCGGTAAAACCTTCACCATGTTAATATTAAATAGGACCATATTTTCTGCACTATAAGGCTCTCTGGAGTATAAAACGCACCTTTGAAGAAGGGCCTATTTTAAAACTCTTATCACATATAGGGCACACCACATTATAAGCCTTATAGAATAGAAGCTACAATAGTGGCTGCAGTTGTGGTATGCATCCACTAGATGGAGCTATGCAGGGAATACAATATAATACAGCTTCATTAACTTTAGCAACCGCTGCAGCTGTAACAAAGTGCTTTACAGATCATTTACAATACCAAAAATGAGAATATTTATCCATATATAAGGCACATCGGATTATAAGGCACACTGACGGCTTTTGAGAAAATTGAATGCTTTGAGGTGCGCCTTATATAGTGCGGAAAATACGGCAATTGATATGCGCTTATCGGTCGGTCTGTTTTAGCATGTGGGACTTCAGTCGATTATTGTTAGACAAATGAAAGAGGTGAGTAAGTTTGATGTGCTGCGTCTGGTATTTGTCCACAACAAACTGATTGACGGTGTGCTCACTTCTGCTGTAACGGATTTTCAGGTAGAACGGTCACACTACATCTTTAGTCTTAAATAGCAGCTCAAATGTGATTCTTGTTGGTACCGTTTTTACAAATGGAGAGTTCAGTCGAATGTCGTTAGCCCAACATAACAGAGAAGTCTGATATGTTACGATCGTACGTCATGTATTTTTCGACAACAAAACTTGACAGCGGACAAATCAAGTGATGGCGATGCTGATATTTTTGAGCCTACATTGAAGACCCGTTGCATATGTCATGTTTTAGGGCGAAATATTTAAATCTCTGTTTATCAATATCATTCTATCCAATGAATAGCTTTTTGAGGGCCTCAACACGTCCCAAAAATGTTTGCAAAAATGTGTGTCCTGGCTGAAAATGTAGGAATTTGGGGGTTTGGAGAAAAAAAACCTTGCGAAAGTCACTCAGTAGTACTCCCTGGAAAGAATGAAAAAGCAAAGAGCCCCGAATATAAGTCTCATTTAAACGAAATGGGGTGCGGGTGGGGGGGTCTATGGTAAAGAGACACTCGAAAAAGTCGAAGGCCCTTGGACCATAATTGAGGTGAAAGTCAGCCATTTGGTTTGAAGCAGCCATTTTGTGCAAGTGCCAAGCCCAGTATAACGGTCAAAAGAATAAACGGTACAAAGTAGAATGAACTAATGGGAAGCCACAGCAGAAAAGTGGTCACTCTGACCCGGTTGTGTAACTGTACAAAAATATGTTTGCACTCTTGAGCTCTCCCTCGATGTTTTGGTTGCCTTCACGCTTCCAAGAATGGACGTGGACTCCCGAGGACTATTTGTGCCCTGGGCGCTTGGAAAAGTCTGTGTGTGCAGTCAAGAAGCAGCTCGTCAAATGCGCTTGTCTGTCTGCGTCTTATTTCAGCCATCTATTGATGTCGATGTTGTTGGCAGGATTTGAACCTGCGTGGGACAAAATTCAGACTGCCATTTTTTTCCCCGCCGGAAAATGTTACGTTTTTTTTTTTTTTTTAATATGTATTTATGAAATTGAAATGATTGTAGATACACGTGATGATTTTGAGCTCAAATTGGTGATTTTTGAAATGTTCTCTTGATTTGATGTGTCTTGTGTGCTCCCCTCCTCCCCCTCAGGTCCTCCTGTCAACGTCACCTGTAACATCTTCATCAACAGCTTTGGCTCCATCGCTGAGACTACCATGGTAAATAATTCCCTCTGTTTGATGAAATGTCACGCATAAAATAAATCCATCATGTTCTCTGCATGTACAAATATTAGCCATGTCAAACTTCATTTTCATCAGGGGCCAAAGTGTAGTTCTTCCTGCCCTCAGGGGGCTGGGGGGAGGGGGGCAAGGCCCATTGTAATGGTGAAACTACATCACAGTCAATTTATAATTGCTATGACAAAGGTCACGATTTTGTACGGATTTAGTTTTCAGTTTATAATTCCGTTCACTCCGAACAATAATTCATTCATTCATTCATTCATCTTCCGTACCGCTTGATCCTCACTAGGGTAGCGGGGGGTGCTGGAGCCCATCCCAGCCGTCTCCGGGCAGTAGGCGGGGGACACCCTGAATCGGTTGCCAGCCAATCGCAGGGCACACAGAGACGAACAACCATCCACGCCCACACTCACACCTAGGGACAATTTAGAGTGTCCAATCAGCCTGCCACGAATGTTTTTGGAATGTGGGAGGAAACCGGAGCACCCGGAGAAAACCCACGCAGGCCCGGGGAGAACACGCAAACTCCACACAGGGAGGCCGTAGCTGGAATCGAACCCGGTACCTCTGCACTGTGAAGCCAACGTGCTAACCACTGGACTACCGGGCCGCCCTGCCGAACAATAATGTTCTTTTTTTTTTTTTTTATTGAACCCCTAAAATTTAATTCTCATTTATTGTTGTATCGTTGAGATGCACCTGCAAATGAAGACAGAAATGTAGATAGTATGGATTTGTGTTGAAAAACAAAAAAATCAGTTTATAACAAGGATGCTGTTGCATCTCAAATTCGGTTCGATTCAAAAGTGAGATTCGTATCTAGATTCATTACACACCAAGTAAAGAAGTTCATGGTTGTATTTTATTTATTTACTTTTTTCGGTGTGGGAGTGGTGGGGCAGGATTTAGACGACTAATACCCCAGATTTACCGTTTCTTATTTGTTCATATACCCATGTGAATTGGTGCAAAACGTGTTTCACTTTTTAGTTGAGTGACTGAAATAAGGCGCCTTTTCAGAGAGAATCTGAATCAGAATCGCCTTTATTGTCCACAACAGACTGATTGCATTGTATTGCATCCAAAGAAATTTGGGTGCCACCCCTTAGTGCATTTTGTAAAAAACTAAAATTAAATAGAATAAAATTAAATAACGGTTTTGTACACCTTATGCGCCTGCATAAAAAATAATAATAATAACGACTTTCAGCCAAGAAATGCTCCAAACGGGAGAACACAGAACAATCCACTCTGTGTTCATTTTCACACTGGCGACAAGCTTCAAATTGTCCTCCTACAAGGTATTTGCGGAATTCCTAAATTAATTCCACTGCTGCTGCCGTGCGCCTCATTGAATCCGCCTCGCGCATCACCTGGCCGCCCACATTTGCACCCCCGTCCGCACCCCCCCACCCCAAGGAGTCAATTGAGCCGGCATCATTACACGGAAATTCCATTAGCGCCGATAAAAGGGAGCAGCAAGCGTGCACGTGTGGCGTGTTGCTCAAGCTGGGATGCCCAATTCATGTCATGCGCGGATCATATCTTTTCCCCACATGTATAGCAAACGTGTCTTCTGTTTTATTACCGCAGTCGAGCTCGTATCCTCGTTGACGAAATGTTAAATGCGTCTTGTTAATCACAAAAGCTACTTCCGTGTCTCACGCATTTACACGCCTGCCCTGATCGCATTTGTGGTTTGGTGTGGCTGGAAGTTCACATCAATGATGCTGAGTGACGAACGCTATTTTTCTTGAAAGAGATGTTAAAATTAAACCAATAGCCTCCATACTGGATATTGTTTTGCGTAAATAAAATGTTTTTCGGACTTTTCACCAGTCCAAAAAGGGGGGAAAAAAGGATCGACACGATCTCTATTAGTTTGTGATTGGATTGGATGTTCGAAAGGCGCGAAGGTGGAACTTCCGGTGCAAAGGCTGTCTGCTAACACAATACGCGACAAAACCAAAAACCAGATTCGTTTTCCGGCTCACATACCGAATACACTGTGGCGCTACAGAATGACCTTGAAGTGCATGAGATTGTTTTCTTCTTATAATTGACGTCATTAATAGGTTGCCTAAATTATGACCTGGCACTCGATGAGCAATTTGGCATAAAATGCAAAATATCCACCCATGTCAATCCAGTCAATCAGATCGGTGTAAAGTCTAGATGCAGCTTTCTGTAAATTAATACATGTACCTCTGAAATAGCATATTTAATTTCATAATCACCTATTGTGTATGTGCGTGCGCAAGAGAGAGAGAGAGAGAGAGAGAGAAGTGAACAATGACTAGCCACTAATCCATGCCAGCAGATTAGAAAGAAAAACAACAAAGTACGGAACTAATCGGATTTATCATCTTTTATCCCGGCGCTAAATCCATTAAGAAGATCCCGTGATAACAAGTGTGTGCACGCGTGTGTGTGTGTGTTTGCGTGCCCGCTTATCTCCCCTTGATTTGAATGCAACTCCACGAAGGCTACCACTTATAAAAATTCTTATTATCACATGAAAGATTAAATGATAATTATTTTCTTTCCCAAACAACTGGAACAGCGAGGGTTGGGGGGGGGGGGGGAACACCCCATTCATTGCAAAAAGTTAGTGGGGGCTACTTTACATGATACCTGCAACAGTTTTTTTTGTACCTCTTTTGAGCCTTGTGTTCATCATGTGCTATGATGTCACATCATGTATGACATTAAGGTGAAAGTCCATCGCATTGTACAGTGTGATGCTTTTATTTTAGATTTTTTTTTTTTTTTGCCTTTTGTTGCGCCGTTGTCTGCAGCCGCGTAAGCATCACAAATGACAATTGAAGGCAGGGTTGTTCAAATCCGGTCCTCAGGGGCCGTTATCCTCCATGTTTGAGATGTTTCCCTCCTTCAAGACACTTGATTCAAAAGATAAGGACCCGATTTGAATACCCGTCCGAGTTCTAAGGCTTGAATGAAGTTTTTTTTCTTTTTCTTTTTTTCGCTTCTTGGAAAAGGACTTTTTGCTCATCACCCAAGCACTTGTGTGAAACACAATTCTGGTGTTTCACAGTTACATGCCAGTCTTAGGTTAGCTTTGCAATTAGCACGGCTTTTTCATTTTATGTTAATTACTCCATGTCATCTCCCGGTGAGTCGGATACAAAATGCAAATTTTGACTCACAAACTGCAGTGCAAATCCGCTTATTAGGAGCCTTGCAATCTGTTCTCAATTGCATTAACTGGATGAATCAAGGCTAATTTATTAATTCCAGTCGTATTAATAAATTAGCGGCGGCGCAGGTGAAGCTAGCTCATATCGATTGTCGTCCGATTTGGGAAAAGTAGCTCACGTGTGTTGTATGTTGACAGGACTACAGAGTGAACATCTTCTTGAGGCAGCAGTGGAACGACCCACGCCTGGCGTACAGCGAATACCCAGACGACTCTCTGGACTTGGACCCGTCCATGTTGGACTCGATCTGGAAGCCTGACTTGTTCTTTGCCAACGAGAAAGGAGCCAACTTCCATGAGGTCACCACTGACAACAAGTTACTGCGCATCTCCAAAAACGGAAATGTGCTCTACAGCATACGGTGACTTACATTTTACAATTTGTGTTATTAGCGACATTATTCATCTAATTTGGGCCCAAGCGGAACATGGCTTGCTTTAGTTGTTGTTTTTATTCCTTGGCATATTTCAAAATGGCAGCAATTGCGCTCTGTGGAAGTTTTCTGAAATTTAGCCCCTGAAGCCAGTTTAACTTTTCAAGATGAAATTTGATAGGTTTGTCACTCATGAGAAGACCCACAAAAAAAAATCTCAAAAAGACGCACCTGAAAAGACAGAGGAAGTCCGCCCTCGTTTCAACATTCCATCTCGTGGGTCATTTCCAAGCATCTTCGCCACTGGAATTACTTTTGAAAATTCAGTCCAAATATAAACTTTGGTAGGTCTGTCCGTCTATCATAAGTAGACCCCAAAAAAGTTTCATCAAGCCATGCCCCAAAAGACATCGGAAGTCTGCCATTTTGATTAAAGGGGCCAAAACAAGGGTGCCTACCAGTGAAACAAAGCCCCAAAGCCAACTTGGTGTCACAGCACTAAATTTGGTAACCATGTCTATTTCAAGTAGACCCACAAAAAAATATCAAGATGTCATGCCTGTGAAAAGAAACAGGAAGTCTGCCATATTCATCTGAAGCAGCCATGTTGTGCTTATTTTTGGCCATTCCCAGAAATGAAGAAATTCTGCCCCCAAAGCCAGTTTGCATGTAGTTGGGTTGGCTTGTCTATCATGAGTAGGTCCACAAAAAAAGTCTAAAGAAGGCATGCCTGAAAAGACGCGGGAAGTCTGCTGTTTTGGTTTGACGTGGGTATTTTAGACACTTCCAGAGGGTCCTTCAAAGATGGTCTCCTCCTAGAGTTATTATCTGATTTTGGGGGAAAATTCAGGCCGCAAAGTGGGAATCTAGCAGGTATTTGGTAGGCTTGTCTATCATGAGTAGGCTCTCGAAAAGCCATGCCTGAAAAAGACAGCATGTTGGCTTGAAGCTGCCATTTTGATCTTTTAAGTGTCTTTTAAAAGACAAAACCTTAAAGATTTTTTTTGATAGCTACCAAATTTAATTTTGTAGATTAAACAGTTTAAAAATATTAAAAGGTTAAAAAAACTGAGCTATGCAGACTATTTCACGTTATGGCCCGTTGCAAATGAGTCAGCTTTAATTTTCGTTCCGGAAAAATGAGTCATGTTTTTGTGACTTGCTGTGTGTTTTATCGTTTGAACTTGCTGGCAGGAAGTGTATGAATGTTAATGAGCTTTGAGGAAAGACTTTTCGGGCACTTTGATGCAGTTTGAGGCCGTACTTGATGGCTTCCACTTTACAGCGCGGCAGAGACCTTGACGTCGTTCCTGCGGAACTATATCAATGCGTCAAGAGCGATACTAGCCGCTTTTCTTTTCATCACGTCCCGCTGACGTCCAATTCAAGGCTGCGGGAGTTATAGCCGACTCGTCGCACCTCCTCCTCTTCCTGCCGTTCCCTTTTATTGCCTCGCCTCGCCTCGCTGGTAATCTACGGAGCTTCTTAGTATTCCGGCGGCGTGCGGCGTCCATCATGGCGGCCACCGGCAGACGGCGAAGGAGAAGCTACGAAGGCCTTTCACAGCGGCACAATCGAGCCCCGTTTGCAAGCGTGATTAAACTGCGCTTGTCTTCTTCTTTAACGCACTCCTTCGCTAAACAAAGAGGGTCCCGAGAGGCGTACTTTGCGGGGCCCTACGACTGGATCATTCCGAATGCGCCCGCTGACTGTTGCGAGTCTGAAAGTCGAATTTGTGAAAGCTTTATGGGGGTGAAAAGAAACTCCTGAATTGGAAAAAAACAAACAAACAAACAAAACTCAACATTCAGAGTTTGTTCTTTCACGAACTAATTTTTACAAGTTTAATGGATTGAAATTATTCATTCATTCATTCATCTTCCTAACCGCTTGATCCTCACTAGGGTCGCGGGGGGTGCTGGAGCCTATCCCAGCTGCCTTCGGGCAGTAGGCGGGGGACACCCTGAATCGGTTGCCAGCCAATCGCAGGGCACACAGAGAGAAACAACCATGCACGCCCACACTCACACCTAGGGACAATTTAGAGTGTTCAATCAGCCTGCCATGCATATTTTTGGAATGTGGGAGGAAACCGGAGCACCCGGAGAAAACCCACGCAGGCCCGGGGAGAACATGCAAACTCCACACAGGGAGGCCGGAGCTGGAATCGAACCCGGTACCTCTGCACTGTGAAGCCGACGTGCTAACCACTGGACTACCGGGCCGCCCGGATTGAAATTAATTGAAATTAATTGAAATCAAAATGGGCAGCAGAATTCGCGACCAGCAGTCAGGCCATTCATGAAGAACAATCCCAAAATGAAAAGTCACGATGCAGTTATGCCTTAAGTACTCCACATTCAACAACAAACCAAAAAAGTGAAACAAAAATACGATTTACATTCTCCTATTTAAATCATTTAATATTATATTTCAATTATATTTGAACTTTCCATGATTGGAAGGACATTATTTCAATTGTCTCATTTCAAATCAATACAGAAGGCACATTTTAATAATCATTTTGGACTTTTATTTTGAAAACAAAATAAATGTACCAAAAAAAAAACTGTGAAGATTTGGGGGAACGGGAAAAGGCTGAACAGACTAGAGACCGAATCGTTTAAATCGGACAAAGAAATACAAAAAATGGTCGTGAAATGTGTCAACATGTGAAAAATATATTTATTTTCATCCAATTGTGACTTTTTATTCCGACAAAATACGTCTTTCTTCTTTGAAAGATTGAAACCTTGTGTGGGGAGGCATAACAACTTCATTTTCATAATATTACCCCCGCCCCCCACAAAAAAAGGCAACTTTTTGATTATTAGTATTCTACATGAGGAGTATGGTGTCATTCGTGGCCGATGTAAAACATGATGCAAAGCATTCAAAATGTCCTCTGCTGCTTCGACCGTTGAGCTTTGAGCAGAAACGGCAGTTTACGATTCTCCCTTTTCACTATCCCGATTTTATTGCCCCCTGCCACGGAAAAACCGCATTACAGGCGGAGCTACGGCGCATCGCCCGCTCGGTCGTGTCGCTCTTCGTACACTGACGCAAAGCCCGCAATGGAACCTGGAACCTCTCGTGTGGGAGGCAGACGCTGAGGCCTCTGGCACTGTGCTTCCCCTCATTTACGCAAGACGCACAAACTCTTTCATTTCAAACGGGGATCAGTCGAGGCAACTGCGGTTTGTTTTGAATTAATTGAACAACAACTCCTGTTGCGACGCAGTCATGATGTTTGATCGAGATCAACAGAATCTTCTGAGCAACGTGTGTGTGTGCGTGTGTGTGTGTGTGTGTGTCTCAGAATAACACTGGTGCTGGCCTGTCCCATGGATCTGAAGAACTTCCCGATGGATGTGCAAACGTGCATTATGCAGCTGGAAAGCTGTGAGTGTGCGCACACGCGTACACGCAAACACACACATACACACATTGATAATGTACATTCACATGATGATACAAACACACGCAAGTAGTACAAGCAAACTCGTTTATAGTATCCACACAGTACACACACACACGCACAGACGTTATACACACACACACACACACACACACACACACACACACACACACACACACACACACGCGCGCGAGAGAGAATATGCACGCACAGAGTGTAATATGGTATACAGATACGCCCACACATTTATTGTATATACACACACACACACAACTTTATGGTACACACTCACAGCACACAGACGCGCACACACACACAGTGCAAAGACACACTTTCATAGCACACAGAGTATTTATAATAGACACACACACACGTACATTTCCAATACTGTATAAGCATACGCACAGGATCCACGTGTGCATTTTACGCAGTACGCGCACGTACAAAGTATGCACAAAAATGTTATACGCTGACACTTATGCTTTTAATATGCACGTAGACGCACATTTTGTGTACACGCATGCATTTGTAACGTACTCTCTTCACACACAGACAGACACACACACACACACACATTCCTGTACATACATGATGCACACAGTTAAAATATCCGTACACGCGCATATGGTATGCGTGCGCACACACGCACGAACAGAGCGAGGCGTGTGCCGTAGATGTGTGCGCGCAAACGTGAGGCGACTGGGAAGGAGGAGCGCCGCAGCGGGCCGGCGGACGCGCCCTCGGCCCGGCGCCAACGTCGCAGAGACGTGACATCACTCCGTAACCATGGCGACCACATCCTTTGTCCCGCTTCCATCCTGTCACCTTTGCTCGTCGCATCTAAACAGCAACAAGAATAGAGCCGCGTTCGTCAAACTTAATAAGGAAACGGGGACATTTGACCCCATCGACGCCACATTAGGCAGCTACAAGTCGTCAAATATGATGAATACGTGCAAATGGCGCTCAGCTAACGTGTACGCGTGTGTTTGTGTGGGTGTTCAGTTGGCTACACGATGAACGACCTGATCTTCGAGTGGGACGAGAAAGGTGCCGTGCAGGTGGCGGACGGCCTGACGCTGCCTCAGTTCATCCTCAAGGAGGAAAAAGACCTCAGATACTGCACCAAACACTACAACACTGGTAAGTCAACGAAACGCAATTTAGCACCGCGACCACTACGACACAACAATCTACCTCCAACAATCACCCACACAGTAACGACGAGCACCACTGGACAGCAATAAATCTACAACACAATCACTTCCACCACTACTGGGCAACATTCTACCTTCAACACAGTCATTATGACCACAATTGGGCCATAATCTATTCACAACACAGTCAGTCACTACAACCACTACTGGACAACATTCTCCCTTCAACGCAATTACAACACAATCACTACAAGACAACAGTAAACCGACAACACAATCACTTCTTCCACTACCGCCGATAGCGTTGTCACTACTACTACGACTGGACAACAATCTACTTCACACAATCTGGACTGTCACTACTGGACAGCAATCAACCTTAAATACACTCACGACTATCACTGCTGGAGAACAATCTAGCGCCAACACAGTCACTTTTACCACGAGTGAACAACAACCCATGTACCACACTCTCACTGCTACCACTACTGGACAACAATCTACCATTAACACAGTCACTACGCCCATTATCGGGAATCAATCTACCTACAAAATCACAACTACTACGACTATAACTGGACATCTACACAAACCCTTAACAACAATCTAACTACTTACAGTCATTACTACCTCCACTGGACAGCAATCTACATTAAACACGATGCCTACTGTAGCGTGGTCATCCCCCTTTTGTGTTCCTCCACGTTCCTCTTTTCTCCTCCTTGATTGTCATGTGCCCATCGCCAAAGGGGCTTGTTGCTCCTTTTCGCGTTTGTGTCAGTGAGGACACAGTTCTCCATTTCCTTTACTTCTTATCTCCTCCCTCTCTCTCAATATGCACACGTGTGTGTGTTTTGCTGGCTGACTCCCATTGCTCGATAAAGCGGTATTGAAGGTGTGTTGTTGTTGTTGTTGTTTTGTTTTGTTCTTTTGGTGTAAGGGGCTGGGATTTATTAGCTGCAGTGTGAATGCGAGAGAAGAGATTCCGCCCGGCAACACAAAGAGTGGGCGACAAAAAGCCTCTTGAAATACTAATTAAGTCGCCGCCTGCTGCATTGCACAACTCGCCTGCCCTGCACACCGCCGCCGCAGGAACAATAACAACCACAACAACGACAACGGGAACAATCAGGAGCGATCGCTGGACCTCGCAATGCGTCTTTTGCACCTCGGGCCACAAATTCCTTGAGAATATTGTTGTCACTTCTTTACAAGATCTTCACAATATCACAATTTTACCACTCACTGATTCCCTTTGACTCAACAACAATGTCCTTTAACCACAGTCGCAACTACCACTGCTGGACAACTGTCTGCTTGCAAGACACATGATTACTGCACAGCAATCTACTGTACCCTCAACACAGTCAGAACTACCTTTACTGTACAACAGTCTACCGTCAGAACAGTCGCGACTCGGAAACAATCTACCTTCCGTCTGAGGTAAGAAAGGAAGTAAGGAAAAGGCAAAGGTGGGCAGGAAAGAGTTCAGAAAAGAAGGAAAGAACAAAGTAAAGCTAGAAGTACCGAAGAATGCAAGAATAAAATCCAATCCTGAGGAAAAAATGGAAAATATTCTAGGGGGAAAAAAAGCTGTAAATGTCATGAAAACTTGTTTGTATTTGTTGTTGTTGTTTTTTGGAATGTTGTGGTCTAAATTCCACTGGCCTCCTCAGCACAACTTGGAAAAGCTTATTAAGTAGCACACCTTATTCTGTCTCCACTGGACAGTATTGATTAAAGTTCACACACACACGGAGGAATCATTTCAATCTTGTCCTGGGATGGAAAATATGGACGTAACTTAAAAGCGTATCAAGTGTATCGTCCGCATAAATCCAGCTGCAGCACCCTCTTTTTCCACCTCCTCTACATCTTCCTCCCCGCTTGATATTTGAGGCATATGAAGGTTGTTGCGGATATTGACGGTGCTTATTAAATGGCCGGTCAGCCATCTTACGGGGCGCGTTTCTAAGGGTTTGTTGACGTAGCGAGTGGAGATGTGGCAGGGTTGTGAATTGTGAGGTGGTCATTTTGTAGCTCTGTCGGAATGCGTCGTGAGGATGGGCCGTCTTGGGAAAGGCCAATCTGCTCACCTGTAGGCCACATTTCCCACAAGGGGAACAATTGCGATTTCCTTTCTGTCATCATTTGACCAACCGCAGAGAAGAGGTGAGCTGTGATGCTCGCAATGCGAGCCGCCTGAAGGCACTTTGGACGTCGGTTTCAGTCGACAGCAGAGGGCGGTAAAATGATGGAAGAAAATCCTTCAATCTATCAACGCAATATTAATGAGAAGGCCATGTTTAGACTAAAAAAAAATGCCTGGAGTGCCCCTTTAACTTTTGCTTGTAAACATGGAGAGACTGAGATACTGGGATTTTTCACTGACATTTCCGTCAACTGTCAAGAGAATCGAGAGGCAGCCGCAATGAAAATTGTTGTGATTGTGCGACATGAACGTTTTCCAGTGTGGCGTCGGCCGTGTTTTTTTCCGTCGGCGGCCATTTGACTTCCTGTCGCTGTGGTTTACTTCCTGCTTTTTGATGTTGCCGGAGATGACAAAGATGGCAGACTGCTTTCTACACCGTCAACTTCTTTCTCCTCAACTCCACCTCACGCTTCAACCGGCACAGATGCCTCCTCACTCCTTCATCTCCTGACTGCCGACTTGAACCTTCTCCGACTCTTCGTCTGCTTCCTCCGCCGTCAACTTGAGTCTCCTCATGTCCTCCTTTCGCCGCAGTTGGTGCAGACCCAACTCAAGCCAACCTATTCATAGAGCACTTTAATCTGTCTGAAAGTTCATTTTACAGTGTACCGAATTTTCCGCACTATAAGGCGCTCCTAAATGCATTCAATTTTCCCCAAATCTGACAGTGTGCCCTTGTATATAGTGTTAGTTACAGTCTCTTTATAGCCCTGTTAGTGTTCCTCTGCCATCTCGCGGTGATTATTAGCAGGAACCGATTAAAACCTTATAAAGGGTTCTGCCCGACACTAATTGACATTTGCATTTGCCAACACACACTCAAAACACAACTACTTCGAGAGCTCTGCGCAGCCGTTATGAAATGAAGATAATACCAAAAGTATCGTTAATTACTGAATAAACGGAGGAAGAACGAGACAAGCAAGACTTCTAAGGATATTTAGCCCCTTGTGGATGTGAGCCCGCGAGGTTCGTGTGCCTTTTTTTTGCTGAATCAATTGTCTTCATTACTTTTGTCTTTCATTTATTGTTTTGTAATGCCATTTGTATTTGTATGTTTCATGTCCATGTTTGTGACCAGTTCTCATGGCTTTGTTACAGCTGCAGAGGTTGTGAAGGCTCTGTATAAATAAAGCCGCATTGTATTTTATTCACTTTAGTGTAGCTCCATCTAGTGGATGCATAGCTCAAGTGCAGCCACTGGTGTAGCTTCTATTCTATGCGCCTTATAATGCGGTGCGCCCCATGTATGGAAACAGTTTTAAAATTCATTTAAGGTGCGCCTTATAGTGAAGAAAATACGGGAAATTGAATCCTCTTACAATAACATTGCGATATAAACTGAGGTGTAAACATTTAAACCAGTACCAGAGAATCAATACCAGTATGCAACATTACCAATTTTTGTGTGGCTTTTGTGTTTGTTGTAATAAATCTCATTTCTTAAATCAAATCATCCATCCGAGGCGTCCGTTTATTTATTCAGGTAGTGTTGTAAGATGAGTTTGACATGACGGAATGGTCGTTTCTGGAGCGGTCAAGTGAAATTGGCGCACCTGATGAGCTTTGGATGTCCTTCTTTGGTGTTCTTTTTTTTCCTGATGTTGCTGCAATGTCGTTGTGATTCAGGCAAGTTCACGTGCATCGAGGCCCGCTTCCACCTGGAGCGTCAGATGGGTTACTACCTGATCCAGATGTACATCCCGTCCCTCCTTATCGTCATCCTGTCCTGGGTGTCTTTCTGGATCAACATGGACGCCGCCCCTGCCCGAGTGGGCCTGGGCATCACCACCGTGCTCACCATGACCACCCAGAGTTCGGGATCCAGGGCGTCCCTGCCCAAGGTCAGCCGCAATAAAACAAACAATAAAAAAACTGAGGCCTTTTCAGAGCTACTTGCTGGCGTCCCGTATTTGTAGTCAGTCGGTCATTTTACACTGCTTTTGAAATGTGTAGCGACTCAAGCTTATCCACTGGATAGCTCATTTTTAGTCAACAATATCGTCCACTATAGGAAATAAAACGGGTACAGCAACTGACTTTTTCAAGACACGAGCCGCCGGATCACCAAATTTTTCTTTGCTTTAAATTTGTAAGCGCAGATTTGAGGTACGAACACTTGTATGTAGGTAGGAGGCGAGTGACGAACAATTCCGAATCGCTGACTCATTTCTGACTCCCTCATAATCACGACAAAGGCATTTTTTTTTCGTGGAACTATCAGACTCACTGTAGAGTCCACGAAATAAAAAATCTTGAAATAGCGCTTCGTGAGTCGAGAATGAGTCATTGAATCCAAACACAGCCCATGTGCTCTTGCAAGGAAAAGATGAACAAAAAAAGAGAAGAAGTTTAAAAAAAAAAGACAACTAAATGTTTTCCTGTGAGGGATTTTCAGATTAAAGAAAGAAAAACAGTCATAGCTTGCGTGACCTAGTATAGGATTGTATAATTATGTCCAGGGAAGCTGTAATCCCCAACACACACTCACTAACAGAGTGTACGCGCGCGCACACACACACACACGCAAACGTGCGCCGGTTTGTGGACATTAGGTGCTTCATGCGCTCTAAAAATTGAACAAGTGAACCGTGATTCCGCTGCAGTTCAGCTGTCACAATAATGATCACACAGCACAGCTGAGCTTATGCACGCGCGCGGACACACACACACACCTGAGTGTAGCTCACTCACTCACACACACGCACAAACACACACGCGCAGACACACACTGCTGCACATCCAGTCGCTGCACGTCATGATGAAGGTGAGATTAGCAAAGGAAGGAAGTGCACAGGCAATGAGCAGAATGCCGTTAGCACAAGTAGCACAGTTAGCTTCCTGTGTACACGAACATGACGTTTTCTTGTACTACTCAGCATTTGTGTAAATACTTCAGAGTTTTTTTGTTGTTGTTGTAATTCGTCAACCTAATGAATCAACATTTTAAGGACTTTTTTTGAAACTCAGGAACTCCTTAATGGGCTCAGTAGCAGGTGTCAAAGTGCTTTGAAAATTCAGCCCCCAGTGAAAATTGGCAGACATGAGTAGACCCACAAAAAGGACTCAAGAAGCCAAGCCCCCAAAAGATACACAAAGTCAGCCATTTTGGTTAGAAACAATCATTTGAGGGCTCATTTTTGCCCCTTAAATTTCACAGTTTCACATAAGAGTGTGAAATTTGGTAGAAATGTCTCTTATGAGAGGGTTCACAAAACGAGAGTCCCAAAAGGCCACGCCATAAGAAAACAAGACTTACATTTCGATTTGAAGCAACCATTTTCGAGGTTGCATTTTGCCCCTGGAATTTCTTTTTAACATTCTGCCCCCAAAGCCAGTTTTCCGTAGCAACATCGACTTTTGTAGGCATCTCTATCATGTATGGCCCATAAAAAAATTAATTAACCACAAGATGCAAAAAGGCTGGTATTTTGTTCTGAAGCAGCCATTTTATGCTCATTTGTGGCCATTTCTGCAAATTTGAATAAATCAACCTCCACCCCCAAAAGCTCATTTCACCTAGTTACATGAAATTTGGTCATCATAATCTGTCGTGGTTGGACCCACAAAAAAGTCTAAAGAATTCATGGAAGTCTGCCCATATTCTATGAAGCGGGCATTGAGGCCCTATGAAAGATGACCTCCCCATTCAGATTTTGTCTAATGTTTTGAAAATTTAGCCCCAGCGGCCATCTTGACTTCTCCACATGAAATTTGGTCAACATGACTTTCATGTGTAGACCCTCAAAAAAAGTCTGAAGAAGCCATACCCTGAAAGACGCAGTAAGTCTGCCATTTTAATTTGAGGGGTCCCATTAAGGGGTCATTTCCAAACATCTTTTCCGTGGCATTTTTTCATGGAAATTCAACCCACAAAGTCAACTTTACATAACAACATAAAATTTGGTTCCCACGTTTATTGTGAAAATAATCTTTCAGTTGTAATTTCCAGGTCTTGAGATATTGTCAATTTAGCCACTGAAGCTAAATTGGGTGGACATTTCCATCATAAGTAGGCGCACAAAAATAAACAGTCAGTCTGCCATTTTCCTTTGAAGGAGACATTTTAGCCATTTTCATGGGGGGTCCTTCAAAGGAGTACTCATCTAGATTCTTTGAAAATTCGGCCCCTGAGTTTAAGGTCCATGTCAGAACCATGAAATTTAGTGAGACATGTCGATCATGAGCTGACCCCACAAAAAAAAGTCTCAAAAAGACGTGCCTGAGAAGAAACGGGAAGTCGATTATTTTTATGTGAACCAGATATTTTATGGTCATTTTGGCCTTTTCCAGGAGAAACAAATGACTCCTAGAGCAGGGGTGTCAAACTCATTTTTTGTCGTGGGCCATTTCGGAGTTATGGCTTCCCTCGGAGGGCCGGTGCAAAATCTCAACGTTATTTATTACCCATCATAATTTGACATTTCGGTACAGATTTCTGCAAGACTCATGAAAGTTGACATTCATAATTTGCTCCCGTGGGCTACATAAAATGATGTGGTGGGGCCAGATATGCCCCCCGGGCCTTGACTTTTACACCTGTGTCCCAGAAAGTTTTTTTAATGCATTTCTGGGCCGTCGTTGGCAGGTGTCATATGTGAAGGCCATCGACATCTGGATGGCTGTGTGTCTGCTCTTCGTCTTCTCGGCGCTGCTGGAGTACGCCGCCGTCAACTTCATCGCTCGGCAACACAAAGAACTCCTTCGCTTCCGCCGGCGGCGACGGCACATGAAGGTCATTTCTTTCATTTTCGCTGCAAATGTCTACTTTGTTCCAACAAACAGTCTCAATTGGGTTTCAAAAAGACGTTTTTGTCTGTCTGAAAGTCCGTAAATGTGGAGAAATGTGTCAAACGCGAAGAGCTCTTGCTGTGATGTCATACAGAGGAAACCAACAAAAAAATGTCTGGTTTGTCCATACAAACACTTTTGATCATGCTTCAGAAGACGTACACAAAAAGTCTATTTTTGTTCACCCAAATCTCCTGAAATCTGACCAAAGATACTATTTTAACAGGAAACCACTAAAAAGAATTTCACACAAATGCCCGGAATTGAAATCTCATGAGAAAAACATTTGGTTTTGGCTGCCTGATATGTTTATAATTTGACAAATGTTTTGTAAGGTGGTCATGTGAAACCAAACAAAATATTCAGGGTTCTTCAAACGGGACAAAATTTACCACTAGGTATGTTTTTGTCCAACTGAAAGACCTCAAATGTGACCGCTCTTAATGGTCTGAGTTGATTAGCATTTCAAGCGAAGACGATTAGGCGCCGATCGATAAAGAGATGACGCGACCGTGTCAGTTTCAATTAGGAGGCGGAGCCATTAGCGTGGCAGTGGAGGCGGCTTATTAGCCACCATCGATCCACCCGCTGGCGGTGGAGAAGCTCGGCGGCGGCGAGCGCGACGCCCTGCGGGACGCCGCTCAGCAACGCGCGGCTCCACGGGACATTTGATTGATGAGCATGCCGGAATACAGGGCAGCTCTCTGATTGGTCGTTGAGGATCACGCTTAACTTCCCGGAAAGAAAGAAAAAAAAAGAGGGCAAGCCAGAGCTAAAAGTCATACTTCCATTTCCTGTTTATCAACTTCCTGTGCTCTCTCGTATCTTTTCATTCCTCCTCTTTTTGCTTCACTCCTTTTATTCCACATTTGCTTGTTTTTTAATTCAACTTCCCATTTTCCGTTTTCTCTTATTCTTGCTCTTTATTCCACTTGCTGTCTGTCATTCACTCTTGCTTTCCATCCACTCGCTGTTGCTCTCTTCATATTTTCCTTCCACTTCCTGTTCTGTTCTCTTTGTTGATTCCATTACCTGTTCATGTTCCCAGGAAGTTACTTTGGATGCCATCAAGGCTTCTCCGACTCCCTTTCTTCCTCCCCATCCTCTTTTGGACCTTCCTTTTCCTCCTCCTTTTCTTTCTCTACCTCCCCTTTCCTCCAGTCTTTTGTCTCCCATTGATCCTGGCAAGGAGGAACGGCCAACATCTGTCATAGTTTAGCTCAAGGGCGCACGGAGGTCCGTGTGTGTGCGTGTGTGTGTGTGTGTGTGTGTGTGTGTGTGTGTGTGTGTGTGTGTGTGTGAGTGTGTGAGAGATACAACAATAGTGTAATACATCGTGTTGCCTGAAGTCAAGGACAGAATTGGGACACGAAGACTAAAAATGGAGCATGTTACCTGATGCGCGCGCACGCACAAAAACACACACAGGGTGTGCATCTCCATGTTATTTGTTGTGGTTTAAATATGAGTGATGGGGGGGGGCAAGAAAGGTGAGGTGGCTCATTCATGAGGTGCTTTTATTGGTGGACTGAAAAGTTCAAGCTTGTAATTGCATGGTAGGCTGCCCACTGGACTAACCGCTGTCCCTAAAAGGGTTAAAAAGAGGACTGTCCTCACTGTCCATGTGATGTTTCAGCAGTGTTTCAGCACCGTGACATCCAGAGCTTTTAGGATTTCCTGGCGCATCTCTCTCGCCCCCAGGGCTCTGCCACCGAGGAGCATTTTCACCACCTTGGTGACCTTAGTCGTAAGGGATACTGTCGGAGAGGCTACATGCTCCCTCAGTGGGGGATGGCCCGCCACAACAGGCACCGCCCACTTTTACGGCCACAGCTCCAGGCGTCCGCCTCAACAATGGATGCAGGCAACGTAGTCCACTCTGACTCAATGCCCCCTCCCCACCCTCCTAATGTACAGCTGCTGAGCTGGTACCTCTGATGGTGGGTAACTAACTCCAGAGTGGAAGAGTGGTGAACCCATCCGAAGTTGACTGGCCACTGAGCCAAAAAAAATTGGTTTTTAATCACCACGGGAAGTCTTTTGAGCTGTCCTTCACTGAGGACCTGTTTGCCATGGGTGACTCTTCCAATGGGCATCAAGTCCCAGACAACTCAGCTCCGAGGATCATTGGGACGTATGCGTGGATGGCTAACATGCGTGTGTATGTGTGTGTGTGTGTGTGTGTGTGTGTGCGTGTGTGTGTGTGTGTGTGTGTGTGTGTGTGTAATGTGGTTGCAGGAGGATGAGAGCGGCGGCGACGGCCGCTTCAGCTTCCCAGGTTCGGGTTACGGCGTGGGCCCAGCGTGCCTGCAGAAGGACGGCATGGCAGCCATCAAGGGCAACAACAACAATGCGCCGGGAGGAGGGGCGGGGCACGCGGTGGGGGCGGTGCCCGAGAAGAGCATCGAGGAAATGAAGAAACTTTTCATCAGCCGTGCCAAACGCATCGACACGGTGTCGCGCGTGGCCTTTCCCCTCGTCTTCCTCATCTTCAACATCTTCTACTGGATCACCTACAAGATCATTCGGAGCGAAGACATACACAAACAATAAACGCAACCGCGACCTTCTTCTCTTGCTCCTCTTCATCGTTATCGTTCTTCTCCACCTTCTTTGTCCTCTCATCCTTTTTTTCCTCCTCCCTCCTCTTCTTCAGCAGTTGCTCTTCCTTTTTCCCACCTCTTCATCCGCCTCTTCCTTCGACACATCCTTGTCATCTTCTCCGCCTCCCTCTTCATTTCTCCCTCCTTCAATATCTCCTCTTCAAGATGCACAACAGACATCGAGTCAACTCCTCCTCTTCGTCCTCCCTTTTCTCCTTCTCTTCCTCCAGACAGGAAGTGAACGGCTGCATGACAAAAACACTCGAAAAAAAAATCTATTGAGCAGAAGAGGCCACGCCTACTGAGTCTTGTAGGTGGAGTTACATGTGTAGAGGGGGTGGGGCTATCGTTCAAGCATCACAAACTCAAGCTCCTCCCCCTGATGGGAATGGGACACGACCAGTATATTTATGAACTTTTTGTTTTGTTGCGAATATGCTAGCACGCTAACACCTTCACAAAGCCCCCGCCCCCCACCCCTTTCCCCCCACCCCACCCCAGCAGCTATGACTCACAAAAAGCGCATACACTTACGTGCTGTGGTGAGAAGTCATCACTGAACAAATAAGATTTTTTTTTCCCTCAATGTTATTCTTATGATTTATGATTGATTATTCCAATTTTTTTTCTTTCTTGTTTTTGTGTTTCTAATGGTTGATTCTTTCTATTGTATATTTTTTCTTTACTTTTTGTTTATTTTAGTTTTTATCATGATTTATAATGATTAACATTCTCTTGTAATTTTATTTTTTTTATTTCTTTGTTTTTATACAGATTTTTTTCTCCCCTTTAATATATACATTGAAAGAGATTGATTATTTTTATTTATTTGTGTATGTATAAAATTATTTTATTCATATTTTTATTTTTCTAATATAAGGCTTGTTTTTGGAGGGTGCAGGGGAGGGGATGTGCCAAACCGACTGGTGTGATTCGTGCTTCCTGAACTTGATCCTTACTTGGCTTCTCTATGCAAAGCGCTCTGTATGCAAATGATATCGCCATCACCCGCCAATCATACACTGCTTATCCATCGTGTGACGCCAACCGAGAACGCTAATCATTTCATTTGGGCAAACGAACCAAACTTGGTGACAAAATGGAGAAATTGTCACATGATTTGCTTTTTTTCTCCTTTTATGAAACTCCAGACCAGCATGGGGGCAGCAGCAACTTGCAAAATGTCATCTTGAATATTTACGATAGTTGTGCTCGCGTTACTGGAAGGAATAAAAAGAATCAAACTTTTGAAAGTGGCAAGACTAACGCTAATCGTCCAACAAACAGCTAGCGTTTCAAAAAAGCTTGTGTGCTAGCCTCATCGGCAGCTGCTGTTTTTAACATTCAAGTCATTCTATGCGTTTTATGTGTTGTTCACAAGTTGGTATAGGTGGTTATGTTGAATTATGCTAGGTAGCTACGAGCATCTTTTCTTTTAGCTTCCATTCAAACTTTTCTTTGTTAACCTGCTATTGACAATTGTGTGTCAGTAGCAAATTGCTTATTTGCACACGATTTGGTGGTAAAACAATGAAAATAAATCTGGGATCGATGTCTTTGCTAATTGGCTAACAGCTAGCTTAGCTTCATCAGCAGCTGCTATTTATCATGTACAAATCATTCCCTGATTTTTACACATATTGAAGTCATTCCATAAACACGATTTTAAAAAACAAGGTTGAGCTGTTTAGCTTTTTATTTTCTCCATCCTAACATCATTGTTGACTCGTGAGCAAGTTAGGTTCACTTTGTGGCAAATGTCACGCGGGGTGTTAACAAATGTTTTGTTGTTTTGTTTATGATGCACAACAGCGCAATGTAGTACTACTCAACATTTTCCTCCAAAACAAACTTTTGTTTGTGTTTACATGACAATAATGCTGAAAATGTTTTTTTGTTGTTGTTTTCGTTCTTGTCAGCATCACAATTCCTGCTGCTTGTGTCCATACAAACAGCACATCAGTGCCACGTGGTTGTCATTTTTGATGCTGTTGAAATAATGTGTTAATTATGACAGTTTGTGCCATAGCTGCTGCTGCTGCTATCTAGTTAGCAGGCAGGAAAACAAACTAGGACCTGTGAATTGGGGGGGCAAACATTTGGTCCATCTTTAGTGTGCGCGCGCGCGTGTGTGTGTGTGTGTGTGTGGACAATTTCCATTTTTATGTTCAAAATATCGCATCATATAAAGTATGAACCAGTTCTTTAATAAAATACACATTTACTTTTTTGTATTTATGTAAAACGATTTATTTTGTACAGTTTTTCAAATTTTAACTTATAACAAATCCATTGACAAATTATTTACCGAGATGACTCAAACATTTATTTGAATAATTTATTCAAATGTTAGTTTTTTATATTTATTTCATTATTTTTGTATTTCTAAATTTTATCGTGTTTCTTCATCATGATCATTTATATTTTGTTAGAAATACTATATACAATAAAAAGAATTAACCAATCTAGTAAAATATGCATTTTTTTCTTTTTATGTAAAATGATTTATTTTTATTTTTTTATTATTATTATTTATAAAATATGAATTCAACTATTTAATTGGATGGATTTTGATTTGTTTATAATAAGTCAAACTATTTAATTAGATGAGTGAATTAATAAAATCACTCATTTTAATCCAGCCATTTTTTTTGTGAGGGGGGGGATAATTTCCCAATAATATCAACCTCAAACCACTAAACATTTTTGTGCTTCCAAAGGAGCGCTGCTTCAAAGCCGTATTGGCGTGAGGTCACAGTTAGGAGGAGTTCTGAGGTATTATATTTGGGGGAGGGGAGCTTGGGTCTTTTCAAGTAGCATGTTTGATTTGTTGCATTTGATGGAGGGCTGCGACAAATGATTCTGGATTCTTGTTGATTCTTTTTGCACACGTCGGAATGGCCTTACTCTTCTCTTTTACTTTCTTTGGCTTTTCCTGCTTCTGCGGTGGCACTTTTTTTTTTTGTGCAGCCCTTTTGCTTTCGCCAGCCAGCGCTGGCGTGCTTTGTCCGAGCAGAACGGGGGAAAAAAAGTTTGAAAAAAAAAGTGGTGCAAATCACTATAATTTTCCAAGATCTAAGAATATTTTGCATGAATATGAAGACAATGAGATTGGCAGATTTGTATTTATTTTTTGCTTGCACACAACAACAACAAAAAACTGTGAAGCAATTTGAAGGAAAAAAAAGAATGTAGCATTTCTGCTGTATCTGTATATATATACATATATATTCTATTTATTGAAATATGTCCTACTAATTATTCTATTAATGACCTTTTATCAACATAATTTTGAACAATGTCGGCGACCGGTCGCGAGAAAATATGTGTCATGTTAAAAACAAACAAACAAACAAACAAATTAAAAACTGCAAATAAAAATTTATGCTGTGATGTATGATTTCTTGATTGACATTTATCTCCTGGTGCTATTTGATAAGATGTGGCGATGATATGCATTCTCCATGGTGATGTACAAAAACAAAACAACAACAAAAAGAACTTTTCAGCAGTTGAAATGGTCCAATAGTTCTAAAGGAAAAGTTGGTAGCCAACGAGAGTCCCTTAACCATAATGCACCACGCGACCAGGAGCAAGTTGCGTTGTCTCCCGCAAATCATTGACAAGATGTACCCCACACCGGTTGGGGGCGATCACATACAAAAGTGTTGGCAGAGGGGCGCGCCCCCTGAAGAAGTATGGCACAAATGTTGAAATGTTTGGATGGAGCTGCTGGAAACAAATAAACAACAACAAAAAGTCTGGACTGCAACGCTGAACAACGGACGAATCGCAAGATGCAACTGGTAAGAAAACAACAACAACTGTGAATGTGGATGATAGCTTTTGGAAATATAAATGCAAATCAAGTTGGATTATTTGGTTGTACTGATTGAAATCGGTGTCTGGAAACAACATGGGGGTAAAGTTAAAAATCATGTTATCTCGTGAAATATTGAACTTTAATGTGATTAATTTCACACTGTAATGTAATAAGTTTCAGGATATCAATATGACGGCATTCTGCAAAACGAGGAAACAGTTACGATGACTGGCACTTGTGTGGATGACTGGCACCTGTGTGTACCCGCGTGCGCGTTATGAATCAAACTCAACTATACTGCTTCTCTGTAATATTGTTGAAAAATAAAAGTGTTACCCAAAAGAATAAAGATTTCAAAAGACGCACAAACGCACATCCCTACAATGGGCTCTGCCAGTGGCTCTGACATTTGAATGCAAAATGCATCACGTGGTTAAAAGCTGTCGCTTGTTCTGGTGCGGCAGCAAAACGCTCGCGTATTTAGGTACTACTATTGAAACTTTGTGCGTACTTAATAGTTAAGTATGATTCATTATTAGGGCTGCACCTGACTATTTTAATTAATGTTAAATGATCATTAATTGGTGAAAACATTGCTTTCGATTTTCATCTATTTATTACAAAACAGGACATAATTTCAAATTAACTGCAGAAAATGCACAAAGTTTATGATTCAGTTAGTGGTTTGGTCTGTAACAAGTCATGAAAATCGGCAAAAAGATAGAGCTGATGTTCATTGGGTGTCTTCATTGGGAAGAAAAAACAAAAGTTTTGGGATTATCCTTAGTGATGCTTAATGGTGACAAATACCTAATTTTACATTGATATGAGGTGGTGCTGTGTGATCATATGTGATAAAATGCAGTGATGCGACGTTGTAGTTTGCCCTCCGCGATGACGTCACACCTCATCGCCGATTTCACTTTCGGTGTTGTTTACCTTCTTTCAAGTGTAGCAGTGACGCAGGTGAAAAGCTTCAAATAGCAGTCGTGTGCCTGTCAGTCACGTAAAAGTCGAGCGACGTGTTTTAAGACGCCGTTCCGTCCGACGTCCGCGTTTATGACGTCGCAACTAAAGCGGTCTTTTTATTTGCGATGCCTCATCGCCCCCTGGTGGCGAGTTGCTGCGCTGCTTTTGTTGGAAAGGAGCAAATCTTGGTCAGTGTTGGGATTCATTCACCATGTCGCTGGCGGAATCTCAAATGTCCTTGACTTATTTCGTTAATAGTCAACAGTATTTATTATTGTAAATATTGAGGTCATGTAACATCGATTTGATATCACAGTCATGATGGCCTTCTTTCTTCTTTCTACATATTCTTGCTGCTGGAGGCTGTAAATTTCCCCAGTGTGGGACGAATAAAGGATATCTTATCTTCTGAGGAAAGCTATGACTTCTTTTAACAAGAGCAAAAAAAAATTGCTTTCCCTTTTCTGTTCTTCAGTAATCACCAGTAATAGACTTTTAGATAGTGGTCATAGAAGCATCTAGGTCCATTAAACACAAATTTGGGACTTCATGTAAGTGAATTAGCCTGAGTGAGGTGAGGGAGTGGTGATGATGATATGGAGAAAAGAAGAGAGCACAGACATGCAGGTTTTTAAAAGAGAAACTGACTTTAATTTAGTTGCGTGGTGGGCGGGCTTAGCTGGATGCGCCAAGCTCGCTAAAATGAGCGTTCCTTTAAGGAACAGAACAGGCGGGAGATTCAAGTCCACTTCCCACTTCCAGTCCGCTTTGGAGGGGAAAAGGGGGAGGAATAAACAAATACACACACAAGACAGGACACATCCGGGAGGGCGGGACAGTGACGCGACCAAAATCTGCAAACTAAACTGAAATCCAAAGACATGAAGGACGCTTCACTGTCAATTTGGTCAAGTCCAATCGTCAAGACGTCGCAGCCTCTCGCCTCATGGGCGCTGCGCTGAGTAGCGCCCCTCACTGGGGGGAGCGCCGCGGCCGGAACCGAAGCTGGGCTTCTGGGCGGCTCCCCCGCGGGCCATGCCGGGCGGGCCCCTGGGAGGGCCACCGCCGATGCGCTCACGTGGACCTCCGAGTCCTCCAGGCCCCCGAGGCCGCACGTCCCGCCGCTCGCCTTCCCGGGCCGAACGAGTCTTCTTCTCCTCCACGTTGAGACGCACTTCGCCGCGAAGCTTGATGGGCTGAAGACGAGACGAGCGACATCAACATGAAGAGATTTCAATAGAACATTTCAAATGTTTAACATTTTAACGTCAACATATTAACGCCAAAACCACAAAAGTGGATGAAGTGGGTCGTTGTGAGGGGACGGGGGGCGGGCAGGACTAACTCACCCGACTGCTCAGGATCTTCTGAACCGGATCAGAGTCGTCAAACACCACAAAGCCGAAGTTGGGAAGTTTGCCTCCGCTGTTGATCCGCAATTCCAGAACCGTGCCGTACTCTGCAGGCCGCCAACACACGCACCAAGACATCATTAGTCTCATGTGATGTCATTACTTACACAGTGTCTCACAGGTCTCACCATAATTGGATCCATATTCAGGTGCATTTAAACATTCTTTTGAACCCCCACCCCCAACAATGGTGCACTGTTGCCACTCCCCAAAATCGCAGACTGTGGGCTGTTGTATTTTTCTAAGTCGTGTATTCAAAAGTCCACGCAAGGTCAAATTTTAAAGTGGATCAGTCTAAATTAAAATGCATTTTCTATCCGCAACCTTTTGAAAGTCGTGCACGATGTGCGCCAACGCAGACGCGACGATGACTCGCTACGGACCGTGACGTGGTCGCATGACTTACGTTCAAAGAACTCCTTGAGTTCGCTCTTGTCTACGGCGTGCGGTACGTTCCCCACAAACAGCTGATGGGCGTCGGGGTAACGCACCATCCGCCGGACTTCCACCTCACCTTGCTCGCCCTCCCGAACTGAAAGCAAAAAAAACTAGTTGGCACAGTGCGGTCTGCTGTTGACAATATCAATTCCGGTTTGGGGCATACTCGGGCGTGGTCCTCTGTGCGCGGGGGGAGGGGCACCCGGTCGTTGCTCTCGCGGTCGGGGGTCCCGCTGTGGAGGTCTCTGTGACGCTGATTGAGTCTCTGACTTGACGTCGGCGCGCACCTGCGGCCAAGAAGAGAGTAGATTCTTCCTGATCATGATGTTGGCACCAACAATCTTATTAAATGTCCGAATTAATTGACGAGTCAAAAATCAATTAGAACATGATTCGGTCTGTTGTGTTTGCATGTTCCCTCCCCCGTGCCTGTGTGGGTTTTCCCCGGGTATTCCGGCTTCCTCCCACATTCTGAAAACATGTGGCAGGTTAATGGTGCGAGTGTGAGGGTGTGTGCCCTGCGATTGGCTGGCAACCGGTTCAGGGTGTCCCCCACCTGCTGCCCAAAGACGGCCAGGACGCCGCCCGACCCATGTGAGGATGAGCCAATCAGAAATATGGATGGATGGATGGTTTTGCTTAAAGCTTCCAAATAAACAACAGATAATGACCAGTAATAGCAAAAAAATAATTTTGTTCTCATCAATTGAATGCAAAAACGCATGACTGAATGTCACTTGCTAATTTTTAGCATTTGTGGTGAGCCGCTAAATCTAAATACGGGGATGCAGGGCATCAAATAGTTTGGGCAGCAGCGGTCTCAGGCGTGACTTACTGGGGCGGTGGGGGCGACTTTGACGACATGTGGCGGGATGCCCGACACGGGGACGGCCCCGCTGGGCGGCAGGTTCTTACTGGTCACCGACGCCCACGAGAAGGGCTGCAAGCAAAAACAGGTGTCACGTTAGCATCTTGTTAGCATTGAGCGAGTGTGGAGAAAGCAACCACGGACCCGGTTCTCCTCCGGCGCGGCGGGCGCCGTTTCGGCGGGTTCCGCCGTGGCATCGGCGCTCTTGTCTGCCTGCTCGTTGCCCGAGTGCGCGCGTGCTTCATTTTGCGTCTCGGGGGCGGCGCCCGCGACGTCCTTCAGCTCCGCCGTGTCAACGACCTCGGTTTCCTTCTCCGCTTGGGGTTCCGGCTCTGGGCTCACCGCTGCCGCCGCTTCCTCCTCATCGGCGGGGTGTGATGCTTCCGCACTAAACAAAAACCAAAGTGTCACGATGTGTTGCGTACCGGAGGCTGCGTAGGGAGTTCCTTGCTATTTTGCGAGTTGGGCTTTTTTTTTTTTTTTTTGATGCTGTTGAAATGTGTCGTGACTCATTCCGACAAATTTTAATGAAGCCATTATGTCAAATTGCTCAAATCCTGACTTGAGCCTCTCAGCAGAAATGATTCTCTGATTTCTGTCATCCTCCATGAAAGCAAACCGTTTTGTGGAGCTTGTGGGCAATTTCTTGTGGTAATTAAGATTGCCCATTCATGAAAATAAAGGATGCAACGACTAACTCATTCAGTACCAGCCAATTCTGGTCCAAGTCTGAAAAGACGTTTAAAAACATCTTTAGGAGTGAATGAGTTAAAATATAAGGTCGCGATTGGAATCAATTTGCTTCAAAAAGACGTTCAGCGGATATTTTAGGATTCTCAACACAGCCAGTGTGTCGTGTTGTGTTTTTTCGTGTATGCTTACATGGACGCAGGTTGGTAGAAAGCAGGGACGGACTCTTCGGCCAGGGCGTCCGGAGAGGGAACGCGCTCCTCGAGCTCCTCCACCTCGTCCTCGGACTCTAGATGTGCAGACAGACACACACACACACACACACACTTCAGCGCCTTTTTTGTTTTCAAATTTGCTATTATCAGAATAACGCCTTCCTAACCTTCAGGTGGTTCCGAGTCCGAATCCGCAAAGACTTCATCCTGGTAGCGAAAGACGTCGTTGTGCACGTAAAACTTGTTGGCCACTGTACCCTTTGGGAGGAACGCGACAACGTTAGCATCTTATTCTGGGCCACACAAGCCATCAAATGAACAAGTCAGAGCGCTGGTGCTGAAGATGTACAAGCCTGCAACTAACGATTGATGTAAGCATCCTTTTAATATGTACATTTTTTCCCAGATTAATTATATATATATATATATACATACTGTATATATATATATACACACACACACACACACACACGCGGCGGCCCGGTAGTCCAGTGGTTAGCGCGTCGGCTTCACAGTGCAGGGGTACCGGGTTCGATTCCAGCTCCGGCCTCCCTGTGTGGAGTTTGCATTTTCTCCCCGGGCTGCGTGGGTTTTCTCCGGGTGCTCCAGTTTCCTCCCACATTCCAAAAACATGTGTGGCAGGCTGATTGAACACTCTAAATTGTCCCGAGGTGTGAGTGTGAGCGTGGTTGGTTGTTCGTCTCTGTGTGCCCTGCGATTGGCTGGCAACCGGTTCAGGGTGTCCCCCGCCTACTGCCCGAAGACAGCTGGGATAGGCTCCAGCACCCCCCGCGACCCTAGTGAGGATCAAGCGGCTCGGAAGAAATTATATATATATATATATATATATATATATATATATCCATGGATATATATATATGGATCAATACATGAACGAAGCGCAGAAGGGCATTGGTAGGGATACCAGAGGAGCCAAACATCAGCTCCTGGTTGACAGAACAGTCGCACAAGACTGCAGGTCCCGACGTACCAACCTGTGCACAGCTTGGATTGATTACAAGAAAGCCTATGACTCGATGCCACATACATGGATCACTGAATGCTTGGAGTTGTATAAGGTGAACAGGACCCTAAGAGCCTTCGTTGCGAACTCGATGAGGATGTGGAAAACCACACTTGAAGCCAATGGCAAGCCACTTACCCAAGTGTCCATCAAATGTGGCATATACCAAGGTGATGCACTCTCCCCACTGCTGTTCTGCATAGGACTGAACCCCCTAAGCCAAGTAATCACCAAGACAGGCTATGGATACCGCCTCAGAAATGGAGCTACAATCAGTCACCTCCTCTACATGGATGACATAAAGCTGTATGCTAAGAGCGAAAGGGACATAGATTCCCTGATCCACACAACCAGGATCTACAGCAGCGACATCGGGATGTCATTCGGGCTTGAGAAATGTAGTCGGATGGTGACTAAGAGAGGAAGGTTAGTCCGCACTGAAGGGGTCTCACTCCCTGAAGGAACAATAGCAGACATTGAGGACAGCTACAAGTACCTTGGTATACCACAAGCCAATGGCAACCTCGAACTGGCAACAAGGAAAGCGGCTACGGCCAAATACCTCCAGCGAGTGAGGCAAGTCCTAAGAAGCCAGCTCAATGGCAAGAATAAGACCCGGGCAATAAACAGCTATGCCCTGCCAGTGATCAGATACCCTGCAGGAATAATAAGGTGGCCAAAGGAAGAGATTCAGACCACGGACGTTAAGACCCGAAAGCTCCTAACCATGCATGGAGGGTTCCATCCCAAATCCAACACCCTGAGACTGTACGCAAGCCGAAAGGAAGGAGGCCGGGGACTAGTGAGTGTGAGAGCCACTGTCCAGGATGAAACATCCAAGCTCCATGAATACATCAAGGAGAAGGCTCAAACGGATGACGTACTCAGAGAATGTCTCAGACAATGGGGAACAGAAGATGAGGCGCTGGAAGAGGGACCATCATGGGAGGACAAGCCCCTACACGGGATGTACCACCGGACCATAACTGAAGTGGCTGATCTCAAGAAGTCCTATCAGTGGCTAGAGAGGGCTGGCCTGAAGGACAGCACAGAGGCACTCATCCTGGCTGCTCAGGAGCAGGCCTTGAGAACCAGAGCCATCGAGGCCCAGATATACCACACCAGACAAGACCCAAGGTGTAGGTTGTGCAAAGAGGCACCTGAGACGATCCAACACATAACTGCAGGGTGTAAGGTGCTGGCAGGAAAAGCCTACATGGAACGCCATAACCAGGTGGCTGGCATAGTCTACCGAAACATCTGTGCGGAGTATGGATTGGAAACCCCAAGGTCAAAATGGGAAACACCTCCGAAGGTGGTGGAGAATGACAGAGCGAAGATCCTGTGGGACTTCCAGATCTAGATAGACAAAATGGTAATGGCGAACCAACCAGATATCGTGATCATAGATAAAGGGCAGAGGAAAGCCGTTGTAGTGGATGTAGCGGTCCCAAGTGATGGAAACATCAGGAAGAAGGAACATGAGAAACTTGAGAAATACCAAGGGCTCAGAGAGGAACTGGAGAGAGCCTGGAAGGTAACGGTGACAGTCGTGCCTGTGGTGGTCGGAGCACTCGGGGCAGTGACCCCCAAACTAGATGAGTGGTTGCAACAGATCCCGGGAACAACATCGGACATCTCAGTCCAGAAATGTGCAGTGCTGGGAACAGCAAGGATACTGCGCAGAACCCTCAAGCTTCTTGGCCTCTGGTAGAGGACCCGAGCTGAATGAGGGACGGACACCACCCGAGGGGTGAGATGAGGATTTTTATTTTTTTTATATATATATATATAAAATTATATATAATGTTTTTTTTTTTTAAAGATTGCCGGCCCGTTACTAATAAAATATTTCAAATTGACAGAGCAGAAAACGCACAAACAAAAATTGTTGATGATTCACTGACTTTTTGGAAGCAAGTCAACTCATTCAATGCCAAGAACAACTTTTGAAGTCCATTAGAATCCAAACATTCATTGCCACGGTCATGTTATGTCGCTTGATATGTTTTTGTTTCCTCAATGAGAGGATTTGATGGCGTTCTTTGCCGAGTACAATGAGCCAAACTGCCGGCAGAGGGGAGCAGTGCCCCATTTTAGATTGAAAATGGGCATCCGGTTGCCTTTGGGAGATGCGAGGGAGTCAAGACTTTTAGTGTCACACACATCTTTTGAGCAGGGAACATATGTATCTGTATCGCAGAGTATGTGTCGCGGTAGTTAGTTGGGAGTATGCGCGTGTCACAAAATGGAAAAAGTACAACAATGATCTTGGAAATCTGACGAGGTGGTCACGCGAGCAGCCACCAACGCCTCACAGAGCCGTCCGGTTGAGTTGGCACCTCCCTCCCCCCAGAGCTTGTATGTCACTAAATTAGTTTAGCTAAAAAAAAAAAAACTAAAAATGAGTTCACCAATTTTAGCGAATGAAACCACTGTTCAGAAGTTAGAAGTGTTATGGAAGAAAAAAATGGATAAGAATGAAGTCACCGTTTGGCTTGGTGTTTTTGTTCCCACAACAAGCTATTTTTTCTGAATTTTGGCCAAATGTTTTCTTCAAATGTATCAGTCTTTTCCTGCTGATGAGCATAATCCATCTTTATTGACGTAGCGCTTTCGCAGCAGCCGCAACAAAGCGCTTTCCACAACATTTAACGCAAAGAGAGGAGGAAAAAAAGGGGGAGCCTTTCGGCAGTGTCGGGCGGAGTTACCTCCGGAGCGAGCACGAAGGTCTGCATGAACTTCCTCATGGGCTGCATGTTGTTGGAGAGCTCCCCCATGACCTGGACCACGACTCCCTCATTCAGGGTGGCGTGCGCGTCCACGTGACGGATCTTGGTGTGGCAGTCGCGGAAGCTCAGCGCCATCACGCGCTTGTGGATGTCCTACAAACACACAAATACACGCCCCCCCGGGTGTTGACAAGCTTATCTGTGGCACATCAACTGCTGCGGGGGAAGACGAGCTATAGCTTGATTTCCGGGTTTAATTTGTTTTGGGACCAAGCTTGCAATGCAGTTTACTCGGACGGTGATCTCCTGTCATGCGGCGGTTACATACCAGATAACGCCCACAAAAAAGTGAAATACACAATATCGGAACGCCTTCTAGAAATACTCCCTCGATACATTTTTATAGCACCTTTTTTTTCAAACTATCAAATTTATAATCTGACAATGAACATCACGCCCCAAGACGCTCATAATAAAATGCAGTTACTTCCTATTTCCACCTTTCTTTTAAATTAGGTGTCCAACTAAATAAATGTGTTGCAATCAAGTGGAATTACACGCAAGGTAAATGAATGGCAGAAGAAAATAGTTGACGTGAACAGAAACGATCAGAAGATCACGGCTGCATTTGGTGTCACTTGAAATAACAGATACAATGATGGCGCGAACAGCTGAAGTTCTCTTCCCCTCCGATTCAAGAAGTCCACAAATGACATATTCCAACGTGAAATAAGTGGCACAAATCAATGTTTTTTTTCCCCCAATCTGGCTGCTGCAGTGGCTGCGTACCACACATCAAACTTTTGCTGATGTCGCTCATTAAAAACTGGATGAAATAAACGGTCGGAAATGTTCACCCGAAATCTATTAATGTGCCTTTTCTGATTCATAGTGCTGTCATAGTTGGCAGTGGTAGATCTGTTATTATGGGGTAATACAGACATTTAAGTGACAAATATTTGCAAAAATCAGTAAAATGAGAACACCTTATATGGCCTGCACATAATTTCAGGTTCTTCACTGACATACATTGCAAGAATGTCGCCGCACAAAGTTTTGCAATGTTTTGTGTGACACCATTTAAAATAAAAACAAGAGATGTCACTCACAAATGTTGTCAATCCATAATTGTGCTGGAAAGCAAGCAGTGTTTCGTACAATATCGTGAAATTATCGTGAACGGTTTTTTTTGGAGGGGGGGGGGATATTTTTAGAGCCCATATTGCCCCCCATATGGCACGTTTATACAAACAAGGCATACGTGTGTGACAATTGTGTCACGATAGTCGTGTAGCATGTGTGGTGTTACGTAGTGGCTGTTGTGTCGTAAGTGTTACGTGGCAATGCTACGTCGCAGGTGTTGTAACAATTGTTTGCGATGGTGTTATGTAGCAATTGTTGCGTGGTGAGCTTTGTGTGACAATTGTCGGGATCGTTGCATGGCAAGCATCCTGTAGAGTTTGCTGTGTAACGAGCATTGGGATCGCGTGACGACTGTTGCGCAGATATTGTTTCAGAGGCATTGTGGAGGAAGTGATACAGAGCAATTGACGTGCAAGCTTTGTGTAACAACCTGTTTGTAGAAAGTGCTGTCTGTTGCCTCGCTGTGTTGTGGAGCAAATGTGTAACAAGTTTGGTGAAGGAAGTGTTATGTAAAAATTGTTGTGCAGCGAAGGTTGTGCAAGGACGTGTAACAACAAGTCTATGATTCGTTCGTTGTGTGGGACATGTTGCATAGCAATTATGTGGGAAGTTTTGTGTAACATTATTGGCTAGGAAGATGATGTAGCTTTTCTTGGAGTGGATATATTGCATAGGGGTTGTCGCATATGAAATATTATGCAGCAATTATAGCGGAAAAGTGCTGCATAGGAATAGTGTTGAAATGGCTGCGTAGCAAATGTCGTGCAGCAGACGCGCGACCCACCGACTGCCCGTAGACGGCCTCCAGAGGCTTTCCACTCGTGTCCAGCCCGCCGTGGACGTACGAAGAGTTTTTGCCATAGAACCTATGCCCACACACACACAAAAGATGTGAGAATGCTGGCGGGTGGACGCACTTGCACATCTGAGGTGGGCGTACCTGTGCAGGTAGTCGGGCGCCTGGTTGAGGAGTGTGTAGTACTGTCGGACAAACTCTCGCCCGACCAGCTGGGCACTTGGCTTCTCCATCACCATTTCTTCTTCTTCGGTACTTGCTGAACGACACAAAATCAGATTGTTAAAGAGATGTAATTAATAATTTTGAATTTAGGACCTTGGTAGGTCCCTGTGTAATGATTACGGTATAAACAATGAATGAATGACTATGAACGCAGTCCTCATTCCTGACTCCACGTTCACTACTTTTATCCAGTGACCATCGCGCTTAAGATCAATCACCGTTATCAAGTGAAATGTAAGCGTCGACCAACGTTAATCGAGAGCACTTCGTAAAGGATTGTTAACACTCCTTGCACATTTCACTTAAACCGCACTACGACTTGGCCAACTCACTGGTTATACTGGCGAGGGAGGGCTTTGCGAAACCGACTTATGTGAAGATTGTCGAACTTTTCCGTGGGGCCTCGAGGCTCGGCGACGCCGGCTAGCACGTGCCAAGTAGTTTCGAGTCACACTTGCAATTTGAGGAACTGGTCAACGACAAGAGTCGAGAGCAGGAGAACTATTCGAGGAGGTAGGAGGAACATCAGGGGGTGTTTATTCCAAAATAAGTCAAGTTAATCAAAACCACGAGAAATACAGGCAGCGGCCTGGAGCGAAAACGAAAGCGCGCAGCATGGCGGGGAACAAGCACAAGGATGCTGGCTAATTCTCCGACAAAAAACATCTACAAAAAGCATGCTAATAGATCGTAAACGCACTTATTGTGGGAAGTGTCTCGTCGCTATTGGAAATGCCGCCATTTGTTGAAAACGACGCTTTTAAGCTATCCGTTGCTAACGTATAGCTTTCGCTTTCCAGGACATAGACGGCGCCCTCCTCAACGACCCAATTAACTAAACCGATGCGGAGGAATCCTCAATATGGCAACTTTAAGCATTTATCCGCGCCTCAATCCAAGTTGTGACTCACCAGAGGTCGATTGTCTCAGGCTTTAGGTGCTTTTGTACAAAAAGTATTCTTTTAGATGAGTGAAAGAGAAGCACTTTGACAACGTGCTCGCTCGCTCGCCGGGTTTCAGCCGCGCAGCGCTAACTCACATGCCCCCCACCCCTCACACCTCGCCGCACTTTTAGCCAATCACATCCTGCGTTTGGTTGATTTCGACCAATCACACGCGGGTCTCACCGTCCCCCCAGCTGTACACCAATCGCGACAGAATCTGTCTTCGCCGAAAGCCGACAGCATAGCCAATCGTAAAATGTTTCGCGGGTGAGTACGTCGGGGCTGCGCTGCTGCTGGTTGGCCGCTTCGGGGCGAGCTTTAAGTATACTTCGAGAGGTTTGAAGAATTTTATCCATGTACTTACTGTACAGTGTACACTGTACACAATACTGTACATGGCAAGAATTTCTTAGGTTTCTGAAACTCGGGCCTTCTTGTTTTCCCTTGGTGACGTTTTCCCGCATTCATTATGCGCTTCGGCGGTTCTTTGAGGAAATGTTTCCAACCTCAGTCATACAAAATGCAAACATTCTGGCTCAACTTCTCCATCAAAGTTACACAACGAATTGTAAATGAAGTACTTTCGACCGTCTGGCTGTTTATTAATGTCACAGGTAGAGACCAGCTTTGGGGAGGTGGGGAGGGTATGTGTTTGGCACACGAAATATGAGGAAATAAAATAGTTCAAAAGGAAAAGATGAAAGGGATTTTAAACAAGCTAGATGTATTTAAAGTAGGTAATACAGGCTAACCGGTATACAGGTCAAGTCAACCAGGCTCCTTAGCTGATTTTTATAGTCGATGTAAATGTATATCCATGAAGACAAAACAATTGAAATACACAAAAAGTCTTTCAAATGCATGTAGCGTTGATTAAAGTATGCAAGTAATCATAGGTAACCTGTAATAGCAGTCTTCATACTAGTGATTATGACACATTCAAATTAAATATACTGTATATAAGCTCAAATCTGTATGAAAGTCACTTCTGGTGGTGTATACTGTATGTTCTGTGAGGATTACCGAACGATAATGAGAATGGATTGTTTGGACATTTTGTTGAGCAGTTAAGGTTTGTGGATTTAAGAGTCACTCAGTGATTTCTTTTCCTTTTAAGGAGCTGAACTCTCTTGTCTGTGTTTCCCCTCTTCAGTCGAGTCGGGATGAGCGGGTGTGCATGGGGACTGGGCTCAGCCTGTAGGAAGCTCTTTGCCGCTATGCTAACGTTAGCATTCCGACGGCAGGTGATGGGTTGAGACACGCCTCACGTTGGAATATTTTAAGTGCAAACATCTAGTTCACTTTTATGTGGAATACTGTAATAGAAATGAACATTTCCCCTTCTAAAAATGTTTTTCGGTGTATTAACACCACCATGACACTTGTACAGGTCATATAAATATGTGTCATGTAAATATGTTTATCTTTCTTTCATCATTGTTCTTCATTGTTGTTCATATTAGTCATCTCGAAGGCTGTGCTTTGTTGTTTGAATGAAGACTGAAGTGTCCAAATTGGTTAGCACACAATGCTAATGCTAACATCAGGTTTCACATGGAATCTAATGTCAGTTTGGGGTGTGGCTAGTATCCAGACACAAGGTTTGCGTGTTGTTAGCCACGTAGTGATGGTGAAGATGAGAATGTCCAAAGTGTTTCCTGAGGTTGTGACGAAGACTCAGAAGTCATGTACACGTTTTGTAGTAGTAAATCTAAACTTATTATGTTCATCCAATAATTTTTGCTTCCAATATAAAGACTCCTAATGCATTAGCATACAATGCTCATGCTAACTGTGCGACGTGTCTAATATTTGGGGACAGTGCTCTCCTGAAGATGAGGATGTCCAAAGTGTGTGCTGAGGTTGCGATGAAGATACGAAAGCCATGCAGACATTTGATCGTTTGATTCTTTTTTTATTGTATTTCTTCGAGGAAGCTTTGCTCCTGTTGTCAGTAGAAACACTTTGGAGAGAAAAACTCAACCTGCGAGACTTTTCCCCTTGTTAAACATGCCCATGTTCATTTAGCACCATCACCATGGAAAACAAGTGTCGCCACGGAAACCAGGCAAAGGCGGATGAGCACAGTAGTGGAGCACAACAACTAAACAAAGTAAGCGTGCAGTAGAAAAGCAAGCGCAGGGAATGTTTATTTCCAAACTTTATTTTTGGACTTTTACACTTTAGTCTAATTAATGTCCAATGGAACCACGTAAAAAGAAATTTAAATATGATTTTAAAAAAAAACATTTACATCAGAAGTCTTTAGTTTGACGTTAGTTTGTGCATGTTTCGCTTTTGGAATTTTTGCTTGTTTAATAGTGGTATAAGGCAGAAAAGATTGTTACTTAAAAATAATAATAAAGCAATTAGCACCAAAACAGTTTCTTTTTCTTTAACATTTCTTTTTTCTTAAACTTAGCGATGAGCACCTCGTCCCGAAAGAAGCGACTAGTTGTGTGGCGCGTCTGCTTGTGGGGGACGGAGCTTAGATGAGGAGGTCGGTGTCCACATCCTCTGCAAAGACAAACCATTTACGAGCATGTCAATGTTAGCGGTGGTGAATTCACATAGAAAGAGCGGTTGTTGCTGTTCAAGTCCTTTCTAGGTCAGTAGTACTTTCTAATTGTCAAAACAAATGCACAAGAAGAAAATATTTGTGCCGTCTGTGGACCAGGAACGTTAACGTTGTCAACCGACTTTACACCAAACAAGTGCACAGTATCAACCTTCAATGATATCACAGAATTAGTGCTGCAAGAGTTAATGGATTTATTGATTATCAACTTAATTGACAACCCTTTTGATCATCAATTCATTGTTTCGACACCTCACTTAACTTAAAATTTTTCAAATCAGCAATTAAAAATTAGAGTCGTCCCGACCCGATTACATGACTGCAAATCCGGGCCGACACGTAATTTTCAGCAGATACATATCGAGAGGAACAATCAGCTTTTTAAAATTTTCCTAATTTTTAAAGTTCACAAACATTTTCAAATTTACATTTTGTTTTTTTTTTTTGGAGACAATAAAAAGACATCACTTTCGGTTATGAGTATACAACTTCGAATTCTGTTTTACTTTTACTTTTGTTATTTCGCCACTTCTTGTTATGTCACTTCCTATTTTGAATTAGCCAAAGCTATTGTAGAAACTTTGCTTGGAGCTATGCTACTGTATATAATGATCAATCTTTTCGCGGGACATTAAAGCATATAGTGCACGACATAACACTCAATCGTTCCGATTGTTGATTTGATGTGTGAGTTATCGGGTTAGTTGTTTCTACACTAATTTAGCAGCCGAGACGCTAACGCAGCAACAGTCGCTTCCCTGTGATGTCATCCTTGAGCCGCACAATTCAGGCACGACCAATCAACCCACGTTAGTTGGATATTTTTTTTCATTGGCAGATACACTTAATCAAGTGACTTGGACTAGGACTTTGGTGCCCAAATATGTGATGGGGATATCCCTAATTATTATTATTTTATTTTATTTATTTATTTATTTATTTATTCCCCTCCGTGAGTCGTCACCTTACCGTGGTGGAGGGGTTTGTGTGTCCCAATGATCCTAGAAGCTAAGTTGTCTGGGGCTTTATGCCCCTGGCAGGGTCACCCATGGCAAACAGGTTCTAGGTGAGGGGCCAGACAAAGCACGGCTCAAAAGACCCCAATGACGACAAAAATAAATGGATCTAGGTTTCCCTTGCCCGGACGCGGGTCACCGGGGCCCCCCTCTGGAGCCAGGCCTGGAGGTGGGGCTCGTTGGCAGGCGCCTGGTGGCCGGGCTTACACCCATGGGGCCCGGCCGGGCACAGCCCGAAGAGGCAACGTGGGTCCCCCTTCCCATGGGCTCACCACCCATGAGAGGGGCCAAAGGGGTCGGGTGCAATGCGAGCTGGGCGGCAGCCAAAGGCGGGGACCCTGGCGGTCCGATCCTCGGCTGCAGAAGCTAGCTCTTGGGACATGGAATGTCACCTCTCTGGCAGGGAAGGAGCCCGAGCTGGTGTGTGAGGCAGAGAATTTCCGACTGGATATAGTCGGACTTGCCTCCACACACAGCCTGGGTTCTGGTACCAGTTCTCTCGAGAGGGGTTGGACTCTCTTCCACTCTGGAGTTGCTCACGGTGAGAGGCGCAGAGCAGGTGTGGGCATACTCATTGCCCCCCGGCTCAGTGCCTGTACATTGGGGTTCACACCGGTAGACGAGAGGGTTGCCTCCCTCCGCCTTCGGGTGGGTGGACGGGTCCTGACTGTTGTTTGTGCATATGCACCAAACAGCAGCTCAGCATACCCACCCTTTTTGGAGTCCTTGGAGGGTGTGCTGGAGAGTACTCCTGCTGGGGACTCCATTGTTCTGCTGGGGGACTTCAATGCTCACGTGGGCAATGACAGTGATACCTGGAGGGGCGTGATTGGGAGGAACGGCCCCCCCGATCAAAACCCGAGTGGTGTTTTGTTATTGGACTTCTGTGCTCGCCACGGATTGTCCATAACGAACACCTTGTTCAAACATAAGGGTGTCCATATGTGCACTTGGCACCAGGACACCCTAGGCCGCAGTTCGATGATCGACTTTGTAGTTGTATCATCGGATTTGCGGCCGCATGTTCTGGACACTCGGGTGAAGAGAGGGGCGGAGCTGTCAACTGATCACCACCTGGTGGTGAGTAGGCTCCGATGGTGGGGGAAGATGCCGGTCCGTCCTGGCAGACCCAAACGTATAGTGAGGGTTTGTTGGGAGCGTCTGGCGGAATCCCCTGTCAGAAGGAGTTTCAACTCCCACCTCCGACAGAGCTTTTCCCATGTTCCGGGGGAGACGGGGGACATTGAGTCCGAGTGGACCATGTTCCGTGCCTCTATTGTTGAGGCGGCCAATCTGAGTTGTGGCCGTAAGGTGGTTGGTGCCTGTCGTGGCGGCAATCCTCGTACTCGCTGGTGGACACCAGCAGTAAGGGATGCCGTCAAGCTGAAGAAGGAGTCCTATCGAGCCTTTATGGCCTGTGGGACCCCAGAGGCAGCTGACGGGTATCGACTGGCCAAGCGGACCGCGGCTTCGGTGGTCGCCGAGGCAAAAACCCGAGCGTGGGAAGAGTTCGGTGAGGCCATGGAAGCCGACTTCCGGACGGCTTCGAGGAAATTCTGGTCCACCATCCGACGTCTCAGGAGGGGGAAGCAGTGCACCACTAACACTGTGTACAGTGGGGATGGGGCGCTGCTGACTTCGACTCGGGACGTTGTGAACCGGTGGGCAGAGTACTTCGAAGACCTCCTCAACTCCACCAACACGCCTTCCTTTGAGGAAGCAGAGCCTGGGGACTCTGAGGTGGGCTCTCCTATCTCTGTGGTTGAAGTCACCGATGTGGTTAAAAAGCTCCTCGGTGGCAAGGCCCCAGGGGTGGATGAGATCCGCCCGGAGTTCCTCAAGGCTCTGGATGTTGTGGGGCTGTCCTGGTTGACACGCCTCTACAACATCGCGTGGTCAACAGGGAGAGTGCCTCTGGATTGGCAGACCGGGGTGGTAGTCCCTCTTTTTAAAAAGGGGGACCGGAGGGTGTGTTCCAACTACAGAGGGATCACACTCCTCAGCCTCCCTGGTAAGGTCTATTCAGGGGTGCTGGAGAGGAGGGTCCGTCAGGAAGTCGAGCCTCAGATTGAGGAGGAGCAGTGTGGTTTTCGTCCCGGCCGTGGAACAGTGGACCAGCTCTACACCCTTAGCAGGGTCCTTGAGGGTATGTGGGAATTCGCCCAACCAGTCTACATGTGTTTTGTGGACTTGGAGAAGGCGTTTGACCGTGTCCCTCGGGGAGTTCTGTGGGGGGTGCTTCGTGGGTATGGCGTACCGAACCCCCTGATACGGGCTGTTCGGTCACTATACCACCGATGTCAGAGTTTGGTTCGCATTGCCGGCAGTAAGTCGGAACCGTTTCCAGTGGGGGTAGGACTCCGCCAAGGCTGCCCTTTGTCGCCGATTCTGTTCATAACCTTTATGGACAGAATTTCTAGGCGCAGCCGAAGCATTGAGGGAGTCTGTTTTGGGGGCCTCAGTATTACATCCCTGCTTTTTGCAGATGATGTGGTGCTGTTGGCTCCTTCAAACGGGGCTCTCCAACTCTCACTGGAGCGTTTCGCAGCCGAGTGTGAAGCGGTTGGGATGAAAATCAGCACCTCCAAATCTGAAACCATGGTCCTCAGTCGGAAAAGGGTGGATTGCCCCCTCCGGGTCGGGGAGGAGATATTACCCCAAGTGGAGGAGTTTAAGTATCTTGGGGTCTTGTTCACGAGTGAGGGCAGGAGGGAGCGAGAGATCGACAGGCGGATCGGTGCAGCGTCTGCTGTGATGCGGACGTTGTATCGGTCTGTCGTGGTAAAGAAGGAGCTGAGCCAAAGGGCGAAGCTCTCAATTTACCGGTCGATCTACGTCCTAACCCTCATCTATGGCCACGAGCTATGGGTCGTGACCGAAAGAACGAGATCCCGGATACAAGCGGCCGAAATGAGTTTTCTCCGCAGGGTGTCCGGGCTCTCCCTTAGAGATAAGGTGAGGAGCTCGGTCATCCGGGAGGGGCTCAGAGTCGAGCCGCTTCTCCTCCACATCGAGAGGAGCCAGATGAGGTGGCTTGGGCATCTGATTCGGATGCCTCCTGAGCGCCTCCCTGGTGAGGTGTTCCGGGCATGTCCCACCGGGAGGAGACCCCGAGGAAGACCCAGGACACGCTGGAGAGACTACGTCACCCAGCTGGCTTGGGAACGCCTCGGAATCCCCCGGGGAGAGCTGGAAGAAGTAGCTAGGGAGAGGGAAGTCTGGGCTTCCCTGCTAAAGCTGTTGCCCCCGCGACCCGGCCCCGGATAAGCGGTAGATGATGGATGGATGGATGGATATTTATTTATTTGCGTATTTTGCCACTTGCTCGAAGGTCTTGGTCTCCGTTTCCCACGGAGAGAGCAAACACTTTCCTGCAGTCCCAAAAATATCAATTCGTAGAAGGCATTTGCTCAGCGTGCAGATGAGGAATGTCGGGAGGTTGTGGGGTTGGATGTAAGAGGCTACTCACGCTCCTTGAGGCCGAAGCAGGCGGCCCACTCCTCCAGGGCGATGTACTTGTCATCGTCAGCGTCGCACTCCTCGAAGAAGCGCGTGGTGCAGTGCTCCATGGGAATGAGGGGGGCGCGCAGGGGCGCCAGCTCGCTGTGCGTCAGGTAGCTGTCAATCAAACAAGCGTAGTACAGTCAAGCACTGACGTATCCACGGTCAACAGTTGCTCACCCACTAAAAATGCCCATATCGCTTTTCTATGGGTTGTGCAAAGATTAATCTGCAATTAATCAATTATTAGTCCACAGCTATTTTGACAACTGATTCATAGTTTCTTTAACATTTCATGAAAGCAGATGTATTTCATTTTCCTCCAAAAAATACATGGAAAACAATGATCAACAATTTTGCCAATTTTCACACGTTACAGACTGAACCAGGAACGTTCTGCGATCCACAAACTGAGTTCCTGTCGCTGGTGGGTTTTGGAACATCCCCTTCCTGATAAACCTGTGACCACGGAGCGTCCGGGAGTAGGTGGAGATGTCTGAGCGCACGTACCCGTCGGCGGGGTGCTGGTCCAGTTGTTTGAACTGCCAGTGCACGGGGAAGATATACATGTTGTAGTTCTTGACGAAGTCGTGAGCCAGCAGGTCCAGGGTGTGTTCTCCCGCCTTCAGCCTCTTCTCATTCTCGTAGATCTTCTTCACCTGCAGAGCCCGAAGTCAAAAGGTCAACACACAACACCAAAGGTGCCATTTTGTTAACTTCACATTGTTGACATCATAGCCGGCCAACGACAGTTTAATCGATTATCTCATTCGGTACCAGCCAATTCTGGACCAAGTCTGAAAAGACGTTTAAAAACGTCTTTGGGAGTGAATGAGTTATCAAATTCATGGACAACTATTTTGAGAATGGGTTCATAATTTTGACTTCTTTTAACAGTAAACATTATCCAAATTCTTTCGTCCTCCTTTTTGAAATGCCCTGCTAAAAAAATGCATTCAGCAGCAGGGTTTTGTTTTTGTGCTGGTTTCACCAGCAAGACCAAAACGTCACCAGCAGCAAAAGAAGACAGCCCAGATTCAAACAGCTGAATCTTCAGTCACCGGGCAACCAGCACTATGAAATGAGCCACAGTCGCCCGACAGAGCTAGTATGTTGCTAGGAGCTGGTGACCAGCTGGAGTCAACAGCTACCAACAGGGCAACAACTGCATGTTCGTCTTGCTGGGTAGCTTTGGCTCAAGTGGTAAAGCAGGTTGCCCACTGACCAAAATTTTGAATCTTGGCTGTTTTGTTTTGCTTCCTCTTCTGCTGCTCCTGTTGCGCACCAGCAAGATCAGCATGAAAAAAACCCCAACGACATTTCAAATAGTCTATTGATTCCCAACCAAAACCTTATCCTGGCATTAGCCACTTTCCGCAGTCTGTGAAAATCAAAGCCGGCTTTTTCTAACATCGATCTGTACGAAAGGTAGCGATACAAAATGGCGGGTTATCAGCCATTCGCCAATTTCCTGGCTTCCGGGGTTATATCCGGGGCATGACTTTAGTGGTACAGTAGCTGTGTTAAGGGGAGTCGTGGAAAGTTGAGACTGCAGTGTGAAATTTAACACCTGATATTCACATTTCCCGTGTACTGTCGGTGTGAAAGGGGCCAGCGACGCCGACCGTAAAAGTGGTATTCCTGAGGAGCAGACTCACCCTGAGCTTCTGCTTCTCTGTAAGCAGGTTGTTGTCCTCGTCACGCTCGTACAGAGTCACGAGGACGTTCTTCAGCCAGTCCCTCATTCGCAGAGGAAATTGGTTCAGCTCGTTGTCCAAGCAGGGCTCAATTTCTGCACAGTCACAAAGACCCACCAGGATTTTAAAATGGAATTGCCGTGCTTTAGTGTCTTCGCGCCGGATAAAAGCCCCGCAGCAGAATTCTCAGGAGGGCTCAACTGTGCTCAACTTGAAGTGCATCGCAGCAGTTGAAACAATTTGGCATAAAAGCACAAATGAACAAAGTGATGTCGAGCAATGTCCATATTTCCCCACAAATCAACGACACATTACAACTCTTTACTCCCGATTCCCCTGGGTGATTTTCTAATTAGTGTGACTTTTGTAGGGAAAGAAATGCAGGTCCGTGATCCAAATCTGCGTAATTCTAGAGGAATGTCTGGCTCTTGGCTATGCCTCCGAATCGACTTGTTAGGACTGCGAGCGACAGAGTCCCTGATGCCATTTACATTCCCAGCCACCCTAACTCTCAAACCTCATCGTTTATTCCCTTTCAACATCTGAATATTTCCTTTGGTCTTGAAGTTTTTGATAATCTGTAAATCACACGTTTGGATGGATTGAAATTGACTTGAACTGAAATAAAAAAAGTTCTCAAACACAAAAAGTCCTGTGTTCAGCAATCATTTTGGGTCACCATATATCATCGTCCATCTGACTCGGATACTTTCTTCCAATTGGGTCTCATTAGGACCAAATTTGAAGTAGGAGTTTGTTAAAGGAAAACACCCTAGAATTTGCCCCAAATAGCTGCTTGGGACAGAAATATCTGACTGTCAGTTTTGTGCTTCGGTCTTTGAGATTTTTTTTCGTGTGTCTGATACTGAAAGACGTGTCTACGCAGTTTTGTGTTGATCGGTCAAAAAGGTACTAGTGGCTATATGTGGCATAGAGTGCTTCTGAGTGAGTTTTGGAAGAAGGACTTGTGTTTGGGCTCTATAAACGTGCTCGCAGCAATTGGTGATATGTTTATCTTTCATCAAATCAACAAACAAACAAAAAATGCAATGCACCGTCCAGTTCTTGGATCCTAGTCATGTTCCTGATAAAAGCTTGTGATGCTAATATTGACGTGCTAGCATGCTAGCATGTCATTTTCTAGACGAGTGGGAAGCATCTCTTTATCAATGCCGTCAGCCTGTTCTCCACTTGAACCTCGCACTCCCGCACTGCAGCCCGGTCTGAGTGTGTACACAAACGTGTTTGGGCACGTCTTGGGCGACAGAGCGGCTGCAGCTGCAGCCGCTCCCGCTTGGGATTATTTTCACATTTGGCAGTACACTGCAACCTTGATTTACAAGTTGAGTTCCGAGACGAAGATGTTGATGCAAATTACTCGGATACAATAAATATCATTAATCCGTTACAGTCCCTGAAATATCACTACTATATTTTTAAATAACAGGATGTGTGCCTTTAAGGGGTGTAGCCGAGTGAGTGACATCAGAAGCTGAAGTGAGTCAGAGTGGCTTCATGCTCCTTGCAAGTGTTGTCATTTTGTATTTGTCTTCCATTTTTGTCATAGTTCTTAAAGATCTTATGTCGCATTTATTTATCCCAGTAAGGCAATTGAGAACCGTTTCTTATTTGCAAATGTTTTCCTCGGATGATTTGTTGAAAGTCACATGACCTTGATTCAAATGGCTCAATATTTGCGGGGTTAAGGTTCACCTTTGCATGGCCCGATGTAGTCCAGGTGCAGTTTGTGACCCTTCTTGGTTCCCTCCAAGGCGCACTTGGCGGCAAAGAAGTGGCAGGAAGTGTCGTATGTCTTGTTGTCGGTGCCACAAACCTGAACACAACATGGGAACAGTGAGATGCAATGATTTGGGTCTTCTAAATTATTTCCTTCATTTACTTTTGGTTCCTTGTTTCATTGAACAGTGCGACGTTCAGTACTCAGCTTTGACCTTTTGTGTATTCAAACTGCGGTAACGAAGCCAATTCAGTTCCAAGGCCTAAAAAACCCCCGCTGGTGATAAACATTTGTTATGCTCTGTACGGTGCAATGCGGCCAAATGGACGACAGGTTTTTGAGATGCAATTCACTTTGCATTGACGTTGCGTGTGTGCGCGCCGGTAGCGCCTTCACTGATTCAAAGTGTAACCACGAGCATGTGCAGAGGATTTGAAACATGGAAATTTGAAGACCGTACGTGTTCAAACTGTCCCTCGGCGGGGGTGCAGGTGGAGGGGTCCTGACACACGCAGATGGGGGTGTTGCTGTCGTCCACTTCGCACACTTTGCCCTTCTTGCATTCGTGCTGCAGGCATGGGTCTGGACAGAAACACATCATCATCATCAGGAGTGAAAAGGGAACAATTTCGACGAAAAATACAAAACTACAAAATTATTGCATCAGAATTAAAAAAAAAGAACTTTAAAAAAGATATTAAAATGTTAGTCTTAAAATACACAAATATTGGAAATATAGAAAAAGAAATTGGGGCCGGTTGTTAAAAAAAACTTGGTCCTACTAGTTTAAAAAAAAAAGACTGATAGCTAAAACAACTGAGAAAAATAGACTACCAGTAATAAGTTCCATCCATACATCCATTTTATGATCCACTTATCCTCACAAGGCGTGCTGCAGCCTATCCCAACAGCTTCGGGCAATAGGCGGGGTACAGCAAGATTAATTTACAGGGTTCTATTTACCTGCCACACATGTTTTTGGAATGTGGGAGGCAACCGGAGTACCCAGAGAAAACCCACACAGGCACGGGGGAAAACATCCAAATTCCACACAGGAAGGAGCCGGAATCGGACCTTGCACCTCTGCACTTTGAGGCCGACGCGCTAACTAGTCGACCACTGGTACGCAAACTAATAAGTTAAACTACCTTAATGTTACTTGAAGAAAAATAAATAAACACTGACAATACAGTTGAATGACAGGTGATCGTGGGTTTTCCGACATGGGCGGTTGCAAGGTTAGCAACATACAGGTACGCTTACAAGAAGGCACACTCACCTACTACCCGACTCGCAATTTTTAAAAATTATTTTGGATTTATGACCTACAAGTACTTTACGACTGTGTTAGCCTAGCTTAGCGATTTCACCATCCCAACGGAACTCCGTCGTAAACTGTGGGACTGCCTCTATATTTCTGCGCAATTTGTTTTTGGGGAGAGCAAATATTTATAGCTAACATTTAGGTTATTTTTTTTAATCCCATGTGGGTATGCATGTTTGTATTTCTTGTGGCAGTGTGCCTGCTTCACGACCACACTGCGCAATTTACAACTGTTGTCCTAATTATATGCCATTTCAGTCCTGAACATTTAGCTCGAGGTTTTGGTTTTGAATCTGGAGTCCAGACGAGCATGTAGCGTGAGCGTGAAATACCCGCGGCGAACCGTGGACGTGTGTGTCGTGTGTCGTGCATGTGCTCCCGCTCACTCTCGGTAACATCGTCTTCCAGCTCGATGGCCTCGTCAAACTCGCCGATCTCCACCTGAACCGGGTTGGCACCAACCTCTGTCTCCTAGGGAAGCAGCAAAGGTCAAAAGGTCAGACTGGAAGTTGATTAAGCGGCGGCAGGAATGCGCGAGCCCACTTGGAAGAAATGGAAAACAATGGCCGCTTTTTAGAAACATTTGATCTTTTTTCAGATCGTTGCAACCTGTTGGTTTTAGGATGGTTCTAGTTCTTATAAAGACTTTTCCATGATTGATCAACAAATTGATGACAAATCAATTGAGATCAATAAATTTTTGAAATTAAAACAATGAGAAACTGTTTAGAAAATACTAGTCAGGGGCTGTTAATGATCTAATTGCTGTGGCCAATAAACATCAGCAGGAGTTTGCTGTTTTTGCGCTCGGGCCATAGCCGTGTCTAATTATAAAAAGTTTTGCTGAGGCATAACTGCTCAGGTCTCGGTGCCTAGGAACTATGTTCAAGTGAGGGCAGGAGATTCATTTACCATCTGTGGTGTTAATCATACAGCCCGTGCGCGCAATGAAGGGGTTCGATCCGGCGGCCCCCAAAATGAATTTGAAGTGGGGGAAAAAATACTCTTGCCATCCTGAAGTCAATTTAGATTTTGCGAATTCTGAGAAAACAAAATGCAAATAATTGATGAATTAATTTCATTTTAAAACTGGAATACTGTAGTATATTTTTCAGTTCCAAACACCTGTGACTTAGTTTTGTGCCTTTGTTTGCAATTACTCTTTGTTTCAATTGAATAGCAGACAGACTGTACACGGACACATGTACAGTATAGAGATCTCACATCGTCTCAGCTCTTCGCAGAGGATATAGAATAAATGACAGAGGGGTGCTGGTATACTGAATGTCTAAATGTGTTGCTGTACCATTTGTGTTCAAACGTCATTTGCTTCAAGGGTTATATGTGTCCCCGCGAACCTTGTGAGGTTAGGCCGATCAGAAAATGGACGGATGGATGGTTATATGTGTTTCATACTATTTGTTAAGGTTAGCAGTAAACGAGTGGGCTAAAGTCTAAGCGATGCGTTTGTTGTAAAAACACAACCTGTAATTCTCTGTTTCATATAAACTTGAGGAAATGGAGTGATTCCCAACACCGCCAAAGATTTATTTGTGACCATCGAGGCTTTGAAGTGGGCCTTGCCCCATTCCAGAAGGTTCCGCCCTGAAGGAACTAGGTCGTGAGCGGCGGGACCCAAATGGCTGATGGTAACGAGCAGCTGCATCTCCCATGCGGTGAAGTTGGGAAGACGTCAGCGCTTCCTGAGAGGTTGCATGAGGCTGCTTTTTCCAGCTGTGGCGTCTGTGGTCCTTCGGGAGCACAGTAGTAGCCAACGTTCACACGCTAAAGTTTCTCCCCCTAAGCCCTCCTTCGAAAACAACAAAGCACTTCCAGAACATTCTGTCTTGGCATTTGATTTCCTGCTGAATGACTTCCAAGATGTAAGCGTCCTGTTTGTTCACATAAAGTCCTCCAAAACGGAAATTTGGGATTTGAAAACGATGAAGATGATGATGCGGATGATCGGGACTAAAAGGAAACATGGTGACATCATCAGGACCAGATGGAGAATCAGTCCTGCGGTTTGTCACGCAACCGTCTCCTAGCTGGTCATCCACTGTCCCACCTGGTCATTTTTCTTCCCGCAGACAAAAACAAGCAGCGCCGTTTGGGGTTTTGTCTTCTTCTGTCTGGATGTGATCATCTAACTGGAACAGTTGCGGTTTTAAGAAAAGAAAATGGCAGCATTTGAACTAACTGTAGTCATGTTTTGAGTATCAAAGTTCCATCTCGCCTACTGGTTTCCTTTCAATATCGAGAATATTCTTGGTCACTCCAGCAGATGATCTTTTTTTGAATTTCAGGGTCTTGTAATTCTAAACATTGACTCAGACTGAGTGAGATCACATTCGACCTCAAAACTCGGTGATATGTGATCCTGATCCATGTAAAAACGTAGTCATCCGATCCTCGTCAAAATTTCAGTCAAATGCTCTTTCTTCCTGGGCAAATGGAAATTAGGATTAGCGCTCTCCATTAGCCATTTAACAGACACGTTTTTCCAAGGTACCGTACCTTGAATAGCTCTGACAGCAAATCGCACAAGCATATTTTGTATAATAGAAGTAACTAATGACATAATCTTGTGCTGGACGCAATCTAACCCCGTAAAGTTAGAACGGAATAAAATTGAACGGGCGAAGTGGAAAAAAATACAACTGGGATGAAACTATGAATCTTTCCAAAGACCTCAAATCTGCCTTCTCTGGATTACATTGCTCCTATCTGGAAACCCCAGAGTGAAAACTACAAGATCAATGTGATCTGGATTATCAGAAAAAGTTATTATAAAATCTGGATCAATTTGATCCAGATTACTTTTTTAGGCAAGTCTTTCTTTGGGCCAAAAAACAAGCAGGAGCATCTTTATTTTTGCTTGAAGTCAAAGTTGACAAACCGCAAAGACTGCGGAGGAACTCTTCAGGGGTCTGACTGTTCGTGACTCACCTCAACAACCGAATCCTCCGCCGCGGGCTCGTCCACCACCAACTCCTCGTCTGCCACCAGCTCCTCATCCATTGGCTGCTCCTCGACCGCCACCAGCTCCTCGTCCATTGGCTGCTCCTCGACCGGCACCAGCGCCTCGTCCATCGGCTGCTCCTCAGTCTGACAAACCCGAGTAAAAGCGCTTGAATTCAACGGGCAGTGCAGACGGTGCACTAGTGCGGTCTTTGAGAGCCCCTAGCCTCCATGTTTTGGATGTCTCCCTCCGCCAAGACACATTCAATTGTTCAGGATCATTGTCAAATTCCTGCAAAGTTTCGTAATGAGCTGATCTTTCCAATCAGGTATGTTGGACGAGGGAAACATCGGAAACAGGCTGGGTAAGGGTTCTCGAGGACTGGATTTGGGCATCCCTGTCTTAAGGCCAGAAGACTTTCTGTTTTTTCTGGTCTTTCTGAAGAAGTTGAAGACTTTACAGTGATTGGTTTTCAGAGATAGAGATAGAGCAGACTTACAGGAGCGGCCACAGCGTGTCCGGCCAGGCAAACCAGGAAGATGATCCACACCCTCATCTTCGGTGTCTGTGGACACAAAAATCAAAATGAGATTATTTTTTTTAATCATTTGGATTTCAACACAAATGCTTAAAACAAAAAGTGAGAATGAGCAAGGCCTCTCAGGTGTTCCCTGAGGAACTCCTTGTAGACTACTGTATGGATTTTTATGTCACAGTTCACTTAATTTGGTTTCACATCTGCTACATGGACTGCAGAAGGAAATTACAAAGTTATATTTACAAAGTTACAAAGGTGCAATCTGTCACGGAGGTTTTCTACTCTCATTTAATATTTTCTGAATATTGTTCCTGTCAAATGAACAACTACACTAAAGAATAAGTGCATTTTCCAAACATTGAGAAGGTCCCCCGAGGACTTCATGAAGTGTTTCGGAACGTTTTCGCCCTTTCTGCGGCAAACCAAAATGACTGAGACGTCAACATGATTGCATGTTTTGTTTTCCAGATGTTGAACAAGCGAGCGCTCTGTCTTGTCCGTCTGAGGCCGTGTGAGCTTTCATTGTTGGGGAATGCCGTCTGCCTCCATCTGCCATCAAATGAAGGATTCCATCAAAGCTCTTTTGTTTGGGTTTGCGTTTCTATCATGCAGACATCAGGAATGTACGAAGAACGCTTGCAGGCTGCTCAGTACCGGCGTCAAGGCACAAAAAAGCTCCCGTTGCTCTTCTGGCCTCCTTTCAACATCGGTATCCAGAATGTTTTCCTCCTCGCTCCACCGGAGGGTCTGATCATTTTTCTTTGAGTTCCTGCCCAGTTGAACGTAAAGGTGAATGCCGCTCGACATAACACAAAGAACACTGAAGTTGCCCTTTTCTTTGATCCACTTTTGTATATGTTGTCTCAATTTCACCACAGAAAGGTTCCGGTTTTCTGACAAAAGGAACTTCTGTTTTCCCACAAGACGAAAGCAAACACTTGTCCAAAATGTACTCAGACGACTTGTTTGGTTGTTTTGGTGGAAAGTTCCAGAGTGAGAACATTGTGCACAAGGCAGCATATCTTCTAAATTTAGCCAGGAGGCAACATTGAGAAGATGATGAAAAAAAAAGATCTCATCCGAGTGTGTTTGACTTGTAGGAAAACCGCCGTGCTCATTGAGCAAGGCGGGGAGAGGAGGAGGTGACGCAAGTACTAAACAAAGTGTTTTATTTGGAAAAGGCCCAGTCGCTCTCATAAAGTAGCTCTTTGCTACACACGCTTGTTTGATTTGCTGCCGGACTCAGCGGTGTCAGCATGCCAGGAAAACTGTCGGACACAGAATGAGTGCTTTGCTTTCAAGGAGAGACTGACGCAAATACGGTCGTCTCCTCGCCGTAAACATCCTGACGTGTGAATGCATGAAATGAGAAGTTCATCAAACGACACTACTACGACTCCTACTACTGCAATCAATCATACTTCATTTATCATGTAGGGACTAACAAAGAGCGTCCATAAAAAAACATTTTCTTTTAAATAGTGTGACCTTCTCCCACACGTTAAACTGTGAGAGTCCAAACTTTTTCCTCTGAGGTTGGGATAGAGAAAGATTGAAGGATGCTGCGTTGACGTTTTTCAGCTTTAATTTGAACATTAAAGAAATATGTACAGTCGGAATTCTTGAAAAACTCTTGATAATAGGCGAGAAGGTAAATGGATAAAAGTGACGGGTGATATCAGACAAGGATACGATACAGATTGTGTTTTTGGCTTCAACAGCAATGTTGCTAATGCTAAAACTGTTGCCAAAGCAAGCTAACAGTTGCCCATGACTGCTAACGTTTACATTTGATGGTTATCAAGCAGCACTTAACCTTCAACAAGTGAAAGTGGCAAAACGCATTTCAAATTTAACTGTGATGCTCCTGAGAGAGCATTGGAGAGTTTCCAAGGTGTGCTGGGGGTTTTTTCCCCTTCTTTTTTCAGGTGTGGAGACAAAGGTTCCACAGTCCAGAAAGAAAGGACAAGGGAAGGTAAGATGAGCTCAGCAGAGTGGAAAAGTAACCTGAGAACTTCTCTTCCCCTTTATTCCTCTTTTCTTTGAGTTTCAACTAAGATTCTCATCTACTTGCAACTTGTCTCAACACCAATTTTTCTCTCGCTATGTTAATAGACGTGATCATATATACACTGCAAATGGCTTAAGCTTCGATAGGCTTCAGCTCACTGACAACCAACATGAGAAGCACCACAGTTAATAGACTGAACATGTTGACATTAACAATGGGAATTTTAAAAAAAGGCCTTAAGAATCACAAAAATCTAGTTTCTGATTTTCTTGCGGTTTGTTCCCTTTCGCTAATAGAAAAATGTGTTTTTTAGCAAAGTTAGCAGCACGCTAGTGGTGGTGGTGAGAGAGGCTGGGGTGCGTGTCGGAATTGCAGCTCCGAGCATGCAGATCTGAGCATGCACCTGCTCGCGCAGCTTCAGTCGAACATAAATTTCCTGTCAGCAAGGTTTGGGAGACGCATTGCACACCTGCCCAAAGTACTCCTTCAGGGAAAGGCTCACCAGAAAAAAAAAAAAAAAAAAAAAAGGACAAGTGTCGATGAACGAACTTGTGAAGACGGCGCCAAGACAATAAATACAACAACTTTCTCTGGAAATCGGTTTTGATCCCATTTGGGAGTGGTTGAAACACAGAACTGGACATGAAATGTTGATTTCAAAACTCACATACACATACCCTATATTTGTACCAAACTTTATTGTTGTAACTCTTTCGGGTGCTGTACTTTCACAATTCGGCTAAATTAAAAAGACTCCTCAGTTCAAAAAAATATTTGGACTGGGTGAGTGTTAATGAACAAACTCTTTGACTTGATTTGAATTCTTTGGGCTCATTTTTTAGTAGTCAGTGCATTAGCAATGGAGCACAAATGTCGGCAGATCTTGATTTTTGGTACAAGCGCAAGACTCACTGTACTTTTTTTTCCAATTTATCTGTCCAGCTCCTGGCAGAGTAACAATTTGGTGGTAGAAAGTTGACCTAAATCCACGTCTGTTCCGACCTGATCAAATCCTGGCTCAATGCAGATTTTGCTGGATTTGATCGGGGCATAGGCAGACTGATACCAAGCGAGGCAGACATATCGTTGGTGGTTATCGTCAGATCATTCTGCATACCCGCTCACGTCGCTTTGCCTGACTGCACATTTCCAGGATCTTTGAAGTGTTAAAGTCTGTAAGCAAGTGAGCGGTTGCCATGGCAACCTGCATTCCTTCACGTGGGAGGGAACACCAGGCTGAGATGTTGTCGCCTCTTTTCTTGGCATTCCAAGTCAAATGTCTGACTCGGGACAAACACCGTCACTAACCCTCCCCCATACCCACCACCACCCTCACCACCCATGCCCCCCTGAACCCCCCCCCCCCACTCTTTTACCTCCCCCACTGCCGATGTAGCAAACAATTATCATCCCGCAGCAACTCCATTCTTTGTTGCTGCTTAGCTCCAAATGTTGAAACCATTTTTTCCCCAATTTTTCTTTTTTTTGGTCAAGTTACATGTTGTTAGTAAACATCTGAAGATCTACAAGCATGTCACTTTGACGTTTTGTGTGGTGAAGTATAGTTGAGTATTGAAGGTTGCTGTCAATCAAACAAAACAACCAAAAAATAAGCCGAGAGTGGAAGAATTTTTAGTCTTACCTTTGGGAGCAGAGAAGCAGCGGAACAGACAAGTCAAGATGAAGATGATCTTTGAGGGCTTCTGAACGCTTCCCACTGTGGTAGGACGCCACCCCCCTCCCCCTTCTTCCCCCGCTCCCGCTTTTCCCTCTTCTTACCCCGCCTGGTGGGAGAGGCCAAACTGCGACCACAAATTGAGCTGCTCTTGTTGATATTGCAGACCAAAGTGCTGCTAAAAGCACATCAAAATAACTTGTGTGCCTCCCAACGCCAAGCTGATGTTTATGTCATGCAGCTGAAAAACTTGATGGAATTCCAATTGTACGGTCAGTTTTTGCAGGGCAGAAACACAAACAACCAGGGCCGTAGCCAGATATTTTTCATTGGGGTCGCCAGGGTGACACTACACCTCAGTGAGGAATGGATAGGGGTCATTCTTTATCTATACCATCCACAGTCAGGATTTTCATGAAATAATATTCACAACTCTCCAGAACAATGCCCATCACAATCACAAACCAGCAGGAAGAAATCTAATTTAAAAGGGACTTTTTGCTGAGCTTAATTTACATGATAATATCATTTTCTTTGCAGCGACTTTGCTTTTGTGTACTATCGCATAGTCGACTGCAACGATTCGCTTGATAACAGTCGATTACAGTGATCAATTGTCCGAGACGGCCAACGCCATTTTCCACACTACGATCACTGGCTCATTCGCTCACATCATATCTCAAAAGCACAAATACAGCAAAGTCTTTTCATTCTTCACAATTACAAATGCTGCTTGTTACAGAGGTTTGCTCCTGATTATATTGGTATATGTATGCATTTTATTTCATGAAAAAACATGACTGTGCGTGGTAGGATAAACAATTACTATGGGCTTGCCTGCTTGCTGATTGCCTTTATTTGACAATAAGGTTGTATTCAATTCAATTCAATTCAATTGCTATGGTGTGACAGTAATGATTTTGATTGACATTAATGGTAGGGATTTCATCTTTTTGACTTAAAACGGATTATTTTACAGTTTGCATTGGGATCAATTATACATTTTTCATTCATTCATCTTCCAAGCCGCTTGATCCTCACTAGGGTCGCGGGGGTGCTGGAGCCTATCCCTGCTGTCTTCGGGCAGTAGGCGGGGGACACCCTGAATCGGTTGCCAGCCAATCGCAGGGCACACAGAAACGAACAACCATTCGCACTCACACTCACACCTAGGGACAATTTAGAGTGTTCAATCAGCCTGCTACGCATGTTTTTGGAATGTGGGAGGAAACCGGAGCACCCGAAGAAAACCCACGCAGGCCCGGGGAGAACATGCAAACTCCACACAGGGAGGCCGGAGCTGGAATCGAACCCGGTACCTCTGGACTACTGGGCTGCCCTCAATTATACATGTATGCTTGAAATACGTAGTTAATCTAAAAAAAAGTTGTGGCAGAGTAGCAAGGGGTCTCAAAAAATGCTGCATCCATCTGAAAATCTGAGGTATTAAAATGTTACCCTCGGTATGGGCGTTGCCCACAGAATGACAATGGGTCCCTTGGGCCACCCCTGGCCACCCTGTAGCTCCACCCCTGCAAACAACAGACTGGTCAACAGTCAATATCAGGGCTCATATATAGACCAAAAAAAGTATCAGTGGTGGTCAAGTAGCAAAATTTCGCATATAATTGATCCGGTCACGTTTTATTTATTTATTTATATATTTATTTGGGGTAAACTCCAAATTCTTGGAAAATGACAATAGACTGACAATAAGCAGAAACGGGGCGGCGTGTATGGGCGGCGGTTACCCCCCGCCGCCCATACACCCCCCCCCCCCCCAAAAAAGGAAAAAAAATCTGCAAATATTGAAATCTGTATTGGCATAGAGCAAGTATGCCGGTGTGCACTGGAGGTTCATTGTGGCTCTTTTTGGTGTGTGCATCTTGTCTGCTGGGGGGAGGGGGGGGGCAGCATTCTCATATTCATCTGTTGATCCGTTTGTAAATTGCTTGATGAATCATAAAAATATATATCTATACTGTATATTAATTTTCACAGGTAAATTCCTTACGATTGATTCACTGATTTGGTTCATAACATTCAGGCTTCACAAATATATTCTTTACTGGCAGTAATTCAATTCAATCCGGCTCAATTCCTTTCAATTAAATTCAAGTGAACGAGTTCATTGCCATCACACTTGAACTCTCTGGAGGAGGCCATTGACACGTTTGCATTTGTCCATCATGACACAACGCATCTTAATGTCTGATGTCAGACAGAGGCAATCGAGCGTGCCAGCTGTCTCTTCCCTGATGACAGTAACAGCTGGATTGGGCGAGGAGGTGGTGGGGACGCGCAACGTGGCGTTTTCCATCCTGCCTGGAAGCTTCTAGAAAGGCTTAGAAGAGGGAGGGAGGTGAGGCAGGAAGGGAGGGACTCACTCACCCACTCTTTTCCCCTGCCAGGTTGCTCTTTGTGTGTGTGTGTGTGTGTGTGTGTGTGTGTGTGTGTGTGTGCGCGTGTCCCTCCTTTATTTACCTCCTTACCTCCTCCTACCTTCTTCTTCCTCGTCGGTGTGCCGACGTGGCGTTGGGGCAGATTGGTGTGAGCCCCGGGGGCCGTCACGTGAACGAGCATTGAAAAGTCACGTGGTTGAAAATGGCCAGGTGTGGTGATTATCACAGCTGCAAGAGAGGAGAAGGTGTATTTTACCGCATTCTGCACCCACCAACCAGATCTAAAAAGTTGTGGGCAAGAGTTGTACTTCTAAAACACATTTCACCTTCTTAAAACAGACTTCAAGTCATTCAGATACTTTTAAAATGCTTCCTTAGGGCCTGTTCGCTTTCCTTCACTGTCAAAAAATTGGAGGCGGTCGAGATGACGAGAATGTATTTTTGAGATTCAAGTTATATTTTTATCGTATTTTTACAAGTGAAGGAATGATGTCTCAGGAGAACTTTTTGTGTTTTGACTGAAGTTTGTTACATCATTACTTTGTTCGTGTATCGTAGTTTCTGTAATATTCATTAGTTTGAAACTGTCCTGTAGTTTCGTTTGTCGCATTGTTCATTTGTTTATTCGTTATTTAGCAGAATTAGAATGTTACTGCATAGCCAGGTCAGGCGTGAATCGGGTTGTTTGTAATGTGCACTACTGCCACCTACTGGATGGGAGTGCAACATGTTATAATTCCTCAGTCAGTATTTTGATTTTTGTGCCTTGGTGGAGGTAATTTATTTTGACTTTTGCTGGTTGGAGTTTCATTCACTAGATGAGGCTGTAAAATAAATAAATAAATAAATAGAAAATGTCTGGAATGGATGAGTTCCGGGGCACCATGGCTCTGGTGGTGGGGTGGGTGGTCCCCCAACCGTTCGATCCTCAACCCTTGTGACCCTGTTCGAGTTTCCTGCAGGAAGATGCTGAACTGAGGCTGAGAGGGGATCGAGCCTTTTCTGTTGCTGGTCCCTCGCTCTGGAATGACCTCCCACTGAACATTCAGCAAGCCTCCTCGCTGCCCATCTTCAAAGCCCTCCTGTTTATTGTTCATGTTAAATTGCTCCATGTACAGCACTTTGTATGCAGCGATGGCTGTTTGGAAGTGCTCTATAAATTCTGTTGACTTGACTTGAACCCTCAGTTCCCGCTGATGGTAATCAAATGCCTTGAATACTTTGAATGTAGAAACTCATGAGAGTCAGGTTTTTTTTCCATAGGTTTAAAGTGAGTTCAATGTTGGAGTCAAATATTTTTCATGTTTTATGAACATGTTGGAACGTGCTGCGCATGCACGCACATGCTGACATGATCCCATCGGTGAGAGTGAAAGAGTTTGTGGATGCGAATGAAAGCTTACAGACAAAATCAAACGTGCCCCGCCGCCGTTGCAATCAGCATTTGGAGGCTTAAAGAGCGTTACCGTGACGACGGCATGCTTTCGCTTATCTGCGCATGCATCGAACAAAGATAAACAAGGTCCTCAGAATGCGGTAAAACAAGCTGGCGATAGTCTGCGCAAACTCTGACGGTCCTCGGAGGACATTTAAAGTTCAGCGCTTCTGACATATTGACTTCTGCTGTGACCTCTGACCCGTTTTCCTCAACTCCAGCCAAGTGTTCTGTCGCCACCTGCTGTCAGGCTCAGGAAAGAAGCGCAGCACCAACAGCTTTCCCTTGATGCCCTGGTGATGGTCTTCTGTGGGGTCTCGATGATCTGCTGACGTTTTGATTATGTCCTGTTCACCTTCTGTGATGATCTCGTGAGATTTGCTCTTCAGTGGACACTAGTAGGGACTTGTGGACATTTTTTTAGCTCTTCACAGAGAAAAAGTTTCCTGGTAGCTTCTGCTGTTATCTTTTGTGATGTTCTCCAGTGGAATATGTTTCTCAGTTAAGAGTGAGAAATATGTGAATGAGCAGACGATTTATCAGTAGAAATTCTGATGATCTCCTGTTGATCAATCAATCAAATGGTTGGAAATAGAGAGATGGAGGAAGTTGAAGTAGATGCCACACATACAGTTGTTATTGTTTTACTACCATTCAAAAGTAATTTGGAATCAATGAGCATGAGGGACTGGCGACCTGTTCAGAGTGTACCCTGCCTCTTGCCCAAAATTAGCTGATAGGCTGCAGAACATCCACAAACCTGTCAGGAGGAGAAGCTCTACAGAGAATGGATGAATGAGAGCAAGCTCCAGTGTATCAGCATCATAATTATGATACTGTTTTAGAAAGAGAAGTGGTCCTGAAATTGAACCTTGTGGGACCCCCTTTCCAAAAGGTGATTCGGTCAGAGACAATAATCGTTCCTGGTCTTCTGTGATGTGCTCCTTGGTGGATATTAGTGGCCAAGAGTCATTTTTTTTGTTTCCAGTTGAGTGGGGGAAAATGTCAAAAGGAAGACAAGAAAGATGTTGGTTATCCTAATAATATTTTGCAAATCAAGCTCTGTAGAAACGTTCTAAATTGTATTTCAAACATGTATAGATTAGCGAGTACAATATTATATTTTTAAGGAGAGTGACAAACAGAAGAAGCGAGACACAAAACGTTGTTGATAAAGACTATTTATTGATTTGATGTTCAGAGCTTTATTAGCTCTTTTTGTATAAAAGTAAAAATGTCAATATGTAGTATAAGTATCAAAATTATATACAAATGAAATCTGACATGTTTGATGTGATGCTTGGTGCTCATCAATAAACTTTGGACCTACAGGAAGAAAACATGAAGGAACATTTTAGTGGGATCACATGAGGCAATGCATGTTTTTTAGTGGGGGTGTGGTCTGCAATGGTGAGGGTGTGTGTAGTTCACCTGGCGAAGGCGGATAAGGCCAGGATGCTGAGCAGGAACTGGAGGCTATAGAAGCCGAGCAGGACCAAGCCCAGCAGGAACTCCAGACGCAGCACCAAACTTTGCAGAAACAGGAAGTAGGCAGACAGCGTGATGCACGGCAGAAGCAGGAACAGAGACACCGCCGTGGTCACCGCGTGCTCACACAGGTTGCCCTTCCATCCTGACACATACACAATATGGTTGTCACCGATATCAACAGTTTCAATCCACATCAAGAGGTTTGCCGGCCGCTTCAAACACAGATGCCAGACTTCCTGTGCTGTATCTGGGATGGCTTCTTCACACGTTTTTGTGGATCTACTCATGATAGGTGTGCCTAGCAAATTTCATGTTGCTATGTCAAACTGGGTTAAGGGATTGAATGTTCATTAAGAGTGATTACCGGTAGTTTTACATTCAAACCAAAACGACATTTCCAGCATGACTTCCTGAGACTTTTTTTGTAGGTCTTCTCATCATAGAATCTCATGTGGAAAAGTCAAACTGACTTCAGGGTATGAATTTTCTAAAGATTTATTTCACATTTTAAAGTGAATTATCACACTTTGGCCGATTTAAACGAATATGGCAGGGTTACTGGCTTCTTCAGACTTTTTTTGTGGGTGTACTCATACCATACAAGTCTACCAGATTGAAAGGTGTTAAATCAAATTGGTTGATTCTTCAAAGTGTTATTTAATTTAGGATTTATGGTGAATCATCATACTTTGACCACTTCAAAGTAAGATGGCAGACTTCCATTGGTGTTAAAGGCATAGCTTCTTGACTTTTTTGTGGGTCCTCTCATGATAGATAATTCTACGAAATTTAAGTCAAACTGGCTTCATGGGGCTAACATGATTTTGTTTTCTTTTTCAGGTAGTGTACCGTGTCCCTTTGAATGTCATTAAAAAAATGAAACGTCCCGAGTGCAGCGTCACCACCTACCGTAGAAGATACGCAGAATCTCCAGACCGAGGAAGAGAAACAGCAGCGCCACGTCCAGAATCAAATTACTAGCCGGATAGGGCAGTAGAAGTCCTGCCGGGAAGAAGCAGAAGATCTTCAAGAAACTTCTCGACGCGCACTGTAGTTGGAAGTTTGTCGTCAGACGACCTTTATAGATGAACATGAGGATGGTTGCCAGGAAAAAGGCGGCAAAGTACCAGCAGTTGAGGTACAGGAGCACCTGCAGAGGGGTCGATGACAGCTGAGGGTGCACGTCAAGGTCACGTGCACAAGGTCAAGCAGACACGCAAGCAAAATGAAATCACATGAAGGATACGATTGGCTGGCTGCCTGAAGCACAAACAAATGACATCAGAGTCAAAACACCAATACAAGTTGAATGCCATGCACCTCATAAAAACTATTAGCTTCTGCCCTTTAAAATGCCTTTATTTATTTGTTTTAGTTAGCTCATTATTTTGTTAGTAAATCCACATTAGCAAAGCTGTGGAAGCATGTTTTAATAGCATACATCTGAGGGAACAAAAGGATACAGATTTTTTTTTCAGATTATGTTGAGGGGTTTTTTTTTCGTACCGGGTTATCAAAGCTTTTTTTCCTTACATGTAACTGACTCATTTTTACTTTTTATTTGTATTAAGTACATCTCGAAGTCTGCACCTCTAAACGTTTATTTTGCGAAGGATTTGAATCCGAACTTGGGCTTTTACCGAATCATCAGTTACCTGCTCAAAAAAATGACGTAAAGCGGGCTGAATTTGCTTGACAACGGGACCATACGGACGGAAACTTTTAACATTTGGTAACTGGTGTTTTGAAAAGTTTATGATCGACGATCAGTGTTTCGCCTTTTTTCAAAATATTGCAGTTCAGTCTAAAGTACAGTACTCTTAGTAGGCAGACGCGGTGCTGGTCAAATTAATCACATTAAAATGCGTTAAAGCTCATCATGTGGTAGCACTAAGCATTAGTTGATGGCATGTAACTGTAACGTACAAAATATAAAGATAAACGCCGATTTTTTTGTAAATGACGATAAATGTAGTAGTTATGTTCAGAGACGGAACGACTTACCGGTCGCCATTTCTAGTTACCGTGGAAACAGCTTTGTGGAAGCGAAGCGACACTTCTTCGCTTGTCGACGTAACTGAACGGTAGTTGTTTTCCTGCCCTCCACTGGAAAAAAAGAGCACTATTAGGTGTTTTTTAATTCCGAACTTTTAACGTCATGTTTTCTTGTTTTATCTGAGCGTTAATATTATTTTTTTATCGGCGTCGGTTGTTTTTTTTATGTTTCAACTATTAATTTTTAAAAGTTAAATATTTCGAAGGTACTGATTAGTCAGGACGTAGTTATTGGTTGACGTGGCATTACTGCTTCTGCGCAGCTGCAGTATAGCGCTCTCTCCTGACAGTAAGATGGCGGCTGTCAGGATGTGGTCGGCTATGTTGTCGTTTTTCCTTCTCAACATTTTTTACGGCCTCGTCACGTCCTTGTACTTCCACATCGGAGAAACGGAGAAGAAATGTTTCGTAGAAGAAATTCCCGATGAGACGATGATCATCGGTAAGCGCCTAGGCGTCGGGAAGTGGAGTTGCTAATTGCTCGCTCGCAAACTTTGAGATTCAAATCATCGTTTTCTTAAAGTGTGATTTTGAAAACATTTTTTTCTGTACAACTTCCGTTCACTTAACGTAGTGATACTTGAGTTGTGAGACATTTAAATATGCAAATGTTCCCCTTCAAGTTGCATATGACCCTTTGAATCTTACTATGGCTCGGAACTGTTTGCCACAAGATGTATTAAAGCAGATATTAGTTGCCTGGTGGCGCTTTATTTTGTGTTTTTGACAGTAAAGAGAAAGGGCATTTTATATCGACTCGAATCCACTCTGTTGTGTTTGCAGGTAACTATCGGACTCAGCTGTACGACAAACACAAAGAGGAATTTCTGCCGGCCACTCAGGGTCTGGGCATGTTTGTGGAAGTCAAAGACCCAGATGAAAAGGTTCGTTATTCTTCATTAAAACTAGGGCCCGACAAATATAATTTGTTTTCAGGCTTATGCTGATATTTGCTTAATGACTTCAAAATGAAAACCAGCAGACTCTTTTCTCACATGTCAAAAAAATTAAACTGAAATGCGAGACGAGTTTTTTTTTCTAATCCGTTGTCAAACATTTCCCAGGACTAAATTGGGTGTGCATGTGTTTTTTCTCTTTGCAGATGATCCTCTCTCGACAGTACGGCTCCGAGGGAAGATTCACCTTCACGTCTCACACCCCCGGAGAACATCAGATCTGCTTGCACTCCAACTCGTCAAAGTTCTCCCTCTTCGCCGGAGGCATGCTGGTGAATATGCGCCGCACAACGCGACCGCACTTGTGCCACAATTTTCCTTGACCAGCGCTTGCCGCTTGCTCTCAGAGGGTCCACCTGGACATCCAGGTGGGCGAGCACGCCAACAACTACGCCGAGATCGCCGCTAAAGACAAGCTGTCGGAACTGCAAGTGCGAGTAAGGCAGCTGGTGGAGCAGGTGGACCAGATCCAGAAGGAGCAGAACTACCAGAGGGTCAGTGGGGGATGAGAAATCATGTTTATGAATATTGCAGTGTTTCCACAACATTTTATTGACCTATGGCACTTAATAAATGCCTCCCCAAAAGACCACACTGATGCCAGCTATTACAGATACCCTTTAATGTAGACCAAAGGCATAAAGTAATGGTGAGGAATATGCAAGTATGAAAAAGTAAAAAGCCATTTTGGATCATTCCTGCGGTAATTTCTGATGGGGAGTGATGTTCACGTGCGCCCCCTACTGTCCGCGTGTCTCCTGCAGTACCGGGAGGAGCGCTTCCGCCAGACCAGCGAGAGCACCAACCAGCGTGTCCTATGGTGGTCCATCGTGCAAACCCTCATCTTGGTGGCCATCGGCATCTGGCAGATGAGACACCTCAAGAGCTTCTTTGAAGCCAAGAAGCTGGTCTAAACACTCGCTCGCACACGCGGGTGCGCGCGTCTGTTCCAAGTCTATGAAGAGATGCAGTATGGAGCAGAAATGCGATGGACAAAAGTTACTAGAGACCATTACGAATATTTATGATTTCCATTTGGACGCAAATATTTGGATCATGCAGTGAAATGTGAAGCAGACCCATGGCGTTGTGTTGATGGATGATTATTTCAAAAGTCGCCGCTGACGGCTGGACGACGTGTACATTGCATTCATCATGGCGATATGTGTGCGTGTGTGTGTGTGAGTGTGAGAGACGCCGTCACGTGTTCACCGCACATGAGCTTGGCAATTTCAGTTTATTGGTTTGAATCTCCGCCCCCCCAAAAAAAAATTGGTTTGTAAAGTTTTGACAGCTGAAAAGTGAAAACGAATGAGTTACTGCGTCCAGTGTTAATGTTCACTTTTTTTGCAGATTTTAATGTGCTCAACATTTAATCTATGCAGGAGTTTGAATTAATCAGTAGTGTGACACTGTCGTTTGTTTTTTTTTCTTTCCCCTGGATGTTTGAGTCAACATTTGATTTTAGAAAATACTGAAAAGCATTTCCGTTGTTTTGGAAAAAAAAAGGGCTGGATATTTTTTCAATACAACACTTGTGATTAAGGTTTAGCCCGATTTGCTCAAAACAAGTTTTTAATGCTTTTGTTTTCATTGCAATTTGATACAAAATGTAATGATGTAAAAAAATATTGAAATAAAAGTATTTCACCCATTAGGTTGTCTTTTAAGATAAGATATCCTTTATTTGTCCCACAATGGGGAAATTTACGTTGTGTTTCTCATTCCAGAAACACAACGTGTCTTCCATAGGTGAACTGGTACAATTACTCTGCTAAAACAAAGCTGCCTTGTCTATTTGAATGTTAGTTATCGTATAGTATTTGGGGAGCTAAGTATTGTAATATCTGTTTCTTGTATTTGTGTGACGTCAGAGAGGGGAGGAGCCAGGTTGGGTGAATATTGGCTCCGGTAGTTAGTCTTGAGTGTGGAGCGCAATGAGTGTGTGTTACTAACTGTAACTCCTGAATGTGTGTAACTCCTGAATGTGTGTGTTATTGTTGTTTTAGTTATTTAAAAAAACGACAGATTATATCTTTCCGTATTGAAGGGCATTACAGTATTTTATTTAATTCCAATTTGCGTCAAGTGTTCGTGCCACCGTTGGAACCAATTTTTGTTTGTGATAATCTTGTTTCGTTACGTTTTCAGAAAGGCTAGGATCTTATCTGTGCTTTGTTTCCGCTCGAGCAGTAAATTAAGTTGAACCCAATCACGTTCGGCTCCAAATTGATCTTTTTCTCCCTTCTTTCGGCGAAAAAAAATGGAGAATACATTTTGACGAGTTATTTAAGCTTGCGTCGAGTCCATTTTAAACGGGCTCCTCACATGTCAGGACCCCGGCTACCGGTTCTCGCTCGGAGCATGTTAGCTTAGCTTGGCGCAGTTCAGCTATATGCTATTGCTACATGCTACGTGTCCAGACATTGGGCGAGATGCCGCCGACATGAGCGACTCTTGGCCGGAGGAAAAATGCTGATCGCTGGACGAGTTAAAATGAAGTCCGATTAAACGAGAGCGATCGTCAGCATGGCCGATATTAAGGACTCACGCAGGAGTTTGAATTGTGTTTTAAAAAAGTGAACGATTGAAGAAGCACGATGATGTTCTCATCGAGGAGGAAACCCGTGCTTTACTTTAAGGAGCAGAGAAGGTAATTTTGATGTCAAACCAACTTCATAATAACCAGCACTCATATTTTATGTTGTGACTATTTTGACATTATTCTAAATTCTGAAACTGCATTGTTTGAAGAAATGTCTCCTCAAAAGTTGTCGACCAGGAAGACAAGGAGTAAGTCAAATATTGAGTGGGATTGAATGCAAATGTGCTGCACACAGTAACTGAACTGAATTTAAAAATGTAATCTCGTAGAAAGTTGAAACTACTGTAGAATATTAAAAAAAAGTTGATCCGGCTGTATGCATTGCTCCAAATTCGGATTATTTAATTCAGCGATTCTTTTGCATATCACTTAAGAGACCTGCTTTACAAAACAATACAACATTTGATCTACATTACAAGTGTGTATTTGTTTCATAAGAGACCTCCTGAGGTGTGTGCGCCTGTGAATTAATTTGACTTTGTTGGCTTCATGCATGACACGCATTCTTTGTTTCAATGTTTTCAAAGATGATGATGATGACAGATGATAGGGGAGGTTTGTCCTTTACAGAAGAAGGTTAGATGATAGGGGAGGTTTGTCATTTAAAGAAGAAAGTTAATTTTATTTGCTTGAACATTGGAATATACGCTCATAGGATACTTCATCAAAAGACAGACGTAATGTGAGTGAAGTTCACTAAAAGCATGTCGCATTCAACTGTGTGACTTCTGATGCGTGTTAGTCGTCAGGTAACTTCTCAGATGTTAATTTTTTTGTTTGTTTAGTAGTGAAATCTAGTGCACTTTGTAATCATTTAAAGCAGTGCTTCTCAAACAACTTCCAAAAAATACTAAGAGCATACATATAGGGTGTTTCATAGTCTGTGTTACTTTATGAAATCTCCCAATTTTCAAAGCGTTTGGCACGAAACGGAATACCGTTTTGATGTATGCCATCTAACCACGGGCTAGTACATTGAACGTTTGGGATTTGTGTAAAATGTAATAAAATCTAAGTTTTGGATTTTTGTGTTCATTTTTTTCCTCCAAAAATGTAAGATAAAAAGATTTTAGAAAATATAAGTTGAATCTTCCTATCTTCATCGCTCATTGAGCTAAGGTAACACAGACTTGTTCTCTCTGTCTGTCTCTCTTTCTCTTTGCTGAAGTAGTAATGCTGCTTTTTTTGTACAGGTTAACGGGGGACCATTGTTCGCTGTACAAGCTGTTCGGCTTTTGTTTGCTGCTGCTGCTTGCGTCTCTGCTGTGGCTGCAGCTCAGCTGTTCGTCAGACATGGCCGCTGCCGCCTCCTCGCAGCGGGACGGACGCCTCCCGCAGCAACCGCCCCCAGCGTGCCGAGCCGAGAGCAGCCCGCGAGATGAGGAGTCGTGGGGTCCGCACAAGTTGTCGCTACTGGTGCCCTTCAGGGAGCGCTTTGAGGAGCTGCTGGTTTTCGTGCCTTTCATGCACTCCTTCCTCAATAAGAAGAAGATTGCGCACCAAATTCTCATCATCAACCAGGTGGACCATTACAGGTGAGACTGTGCCGGGGCTTCCAACATTGTGTGGAAAATTTCAGGAAGTCATTTTTGGAGCACGGACAGAAGCTTGATGTATTTGAGGCGACTGATGCAGTACGAAGAATTGGTTCACATGGTGGCATCAAAGTCAATTGACAGATTCGTTTGGGGAAAGCTTGAAATGTCCACAAGGTTTCATGTCGTCCAAGTTAGCATCGACAGTAATCCCTCATTTATCACGGTTAATGGGGACCAAAGCCACCCGCGATAAATGATAATCCACGAAGTAGCAACCAATTAAGCTTTTTTTTTTTTTAAGTCCGCAAACCGTCCGTTAGAAGCTGCAAAACAACAGCGAGTCACATAGAGCAACATATACAGTACTGTACTCCATGTATTTGAACCCCCCCCCCAATTTTTTATTTTTTTTTTTAGAAATGTTTTGAAAAATCTGCGATGTACCAAATCAGTGATAAACGAACCGCGAAATAGTGAGGGATCACTGTATTCTCACTTTCTGCCTCGCACCGGTATCCAAATAAAAGGCCCAGTGTGCTTGCCTCAAGCTTTTTTTTTTTTCACCCAGATGAATTTGAAACAAAAGACCAAGAAAACAAAGGACACATTGATGATTTAAACAACAAAATATTCAACCAAACTGTATAATATCTAATGAAAGTATGATAGCTTGATGCTAACATGTAATGGGGAAATCCCATGAGCATAAATGCTGCAGTTAGTCTAAACCTTCAAATTGCACAGAGCAGCAACTCATACAAACAGCGCTTACAACGGTCGTAATGGCTCTATTCTGCGGGAATGTCGACGACAGCTTAGTAGGGGGCCATCTCGGCCTCAGCAACTCTTCCAATCAAGCAAGCGCATCCTGATCTGTTGTGGCCCAACGCGGTACGACGCTGCAGGGTCTCGCTCGTGTGCTCAACGCAAAAGCACGCTTGCATGAACGCGTTCGCCGACTGCGGGAATTGTGCCGGCCGGCAGGTTCAACCGGGCGTCGCTGATCAACGTGGGCTACCTGGAAAGCGCCAACGACACGGACTACCTGGCCATGCACGATGTGGACCTGCTGCCCCTTAACGACGCGCTGGACTACGGCTTCCCAGCCAACGGGCCCTTCCATGTGGCCTCGCCGGACCTGCACCCACTCTACCATTACAAGACCTACGTGGGTGGCATCCTGCTGCTCACCAAGAAGCACTACCACATGGTAACGGCCGCCTTTTGCATGTCAGCAAGTTCCACCTGATCACGTCATCACGTTTTGCCATGATCAATTTCACATTATCGCATGACAAATTACATTTTGACCAGAAAGACCAATTTGAATTGTGTGCGTGTGTGTTTGCGCGCACAGTGTAACGGGATGTCCAATCGTTTCTGGGGGTGGGGCCGCGAGGACGACGAGTTTTACAGACGGCTGCGAAAGGCGGGCTTGCAGGTAAGCGGCACGTCTCTTCAGAATTAACGGGCGAGGTTTCTACACGTCCCAAGTTGTGGCGGCAATTTGCAGTTGTTCCGGCCGAGCGGCATCACCACGGGATACAAGACCTTCCTGCATGTGCACGACCCGGCTTGGCGCAAGCGGGACCAGAAGCGTGTGGCAGCCCAGAAGCAGGTTCGCCGAGACACACGCTCAAGGGAGAAAAAAAAATGCTCACGGCACTTTTGCTTACTTTTAGCATTCAAATAAAACAGTTGTTGAAGCCCCTCTCTCCTAAATTTGGGAAGTTAATGTGAACTTTTTTTAGGTGATTTTTAAAAAAAAATTCATTGATCTCATGAAATAATAGGTTAATTCATCCATTGTATATTATGGAATAAAAAGTTAAATGTATAATTTTTGAACATTTTTCAACCTTGCTAATTTGGTCAATTCTAGGTCCACGGCAAATTTTAGTCAAATGTTAATCAGTTCTTTTTCTGGAATCCGACGACTGATGAGAAATCGATTTCAAACAGAGTTATGGCCGTCTGATGTCATGACTGAGGCTTCAGCAATATCCCACCCACTATCTTTTGAAAAATGTTTTTAAAAAATGTTCTTAATGAATTGATGAATTACAAGTAATAGCACAACAAGTGTGAATTATTTAACAATTAAAAGGAACTAATTTTGTGTTGATAAAATTGTTTCCTCCACTGAAAGTGGTAAATTTAACTGTATGAAAGCAAGTGCAAAGCCAAATTGAAATTCTTCAACGTCTTAAGCGACCGAAATAGGGAACCCACGTGCGTCCTTTCACGGTAAAATATTTTGGTTGTATTTTTGGGCAGGAGCAGTTCAAAGTGGATCCAGAAGGGGGCCTCAGCAACCTGCGCTACCATGTCGAGTCCCGCCAGGAGATGACTATAGAGGGCGCCCCCTGCACCATCATCAACACAAGGCTGGATTGCGACCAAGACCAGACGCCCTGGTGCCTCCTCATGTAGGGCATGCACGCAAACACGCACGCAGGCTGCCACACAAGCTTTTTATTTTGGAAAGCTCCTGAACAGGAACCAGTTGAGGCACAACTAGGCAGTGTTGAAAATGCCTCCCTCCAGTGCCATGAAATCAGAGAGGTGGCCATTTTGTGGTCTGGTTCGAATGGAGCCTATCCCTGAAATCCGGTTTACCAACCTTTTATTTTTTAACGATAAAAGGAATGTTACCCCTAAATGTGTGTCCCGTGTAAATTACAAATCAAGGACACTAAACTCCTGCTCAGCAAAACAACATGAAGTGCAAAAACTCATTTTGTGCAATTTCTTTTCACTGAAATCAGTACCATGTCATTCCAAATGTACAAAACAATGAGTGCCACTCACCTTGAAATACTGTATAGTGCAGTATAAACCCATATATATATAGAGAGAGAGAAGAGAGGGAGAGGGGGGGGCAGTCAGAGTGTGAGCCCCTTGTCCTCTCTCTGTTGTTGTGCGACATAAAACTCTTGTACAATCTCGCGTTCCATTGTACCATTGTTGTTTTTACGTTGGGGGAATTGGGTTAGCTCTTTCTCTAAACTAATTCTGTGCCCAAGACACCAACATGTCAATCGTCACTTTTTTAGTTTTTTCTTGCATCCCTTTGTAGCTATTAGTGTGTGCAGATGTGATGAATGATTGATGAATCATTCGCTCATTTCCGAATCACGAGTCAGACATTTTTGGTGGCTATTTGAGGAAATATCCAGGTATGCTTAATACAAATAAAGTATACTGTCGGTATAATGATAGGGGAGTACAGAAAGACTCAGTGATTCCCAACATCTCTTGAATAGATTGTTAGAAGAGCAAACAGCAGGTGGCGCCGCCAACTGGACAAGATTCTCCAGTCTCTGCTGCTTCACATCATCTTTTGCATGGGCACAGGGTTTTATTTATTAGTTTTCTTTTCATTATCATTATTGGCAGGAATGGAAAGTCTAGTGTTAAAAGTCAAATTGGGGGAAAAAAATAGAAAAGGCATTACATTGAATGTTTTATTGTATCCATCTATCCATCCATACATTTTCAACACCACTTATCCTGAACAGAGTTGCTGAGAATTACTGGAGCCTATCCCAGCTGACTTTGGGTGGAAGGCGGACTACACCCCTGTCGCCAACCAGTCACAGGGCACACATTAAGAGACGAACAACCATTCACACACACATGGACAACATCAAAGAACAATGCCAATGTAGTTTAGAAAAGTCAAAAGTGGCCCCAGAATTCAAAAGTTTGCTCACCCCTCAACTGAGCTAGCATTGCTAACATGTAGCCTAGCTAGCGAGCAGCAGCAGAATGTTCTGTTTCCGAAAGTTTTTTTTTTTATTACGTCTTGATGTTAAGTCATGTCAAGTGGAAGAGATGCATCAATTATTTAAGTTATTTTTCCTATTTAAGTGTTTTGGTTTTTTTTTTAACTTTAGTTTTTCTTGAGGAGCGCCACAAATGGACATGATGTTACTTGTAAGATGATGACATCTTTGAACAAGAATAATGATGATCATGATAATCAACCTCAGACGGCTGTCATCCATTTTGTTGGCAATAAACGGTACGTTTTTATTTTTATGTTTTCCCTTTTGTGGTTCTTCCACGTTGTCTCCTGTCTCAAACTTCCAAATAGTCAAATTTGGGACATCCGGTTGTCCTTATACACTCAAGGAAAAAGTCTTCTCAGTGAAATGTATAACCCGGATTTCATATTTTTGTTGTCGTACCCTTCTCAGAGTAATTTTATTCATAATGTTTTTGTTTTTTTAATGAATCGACCAATTCATTGGTTATCGGAAATTTCTTCTGCCAAAAATCCATATCGGTTGGACCTTTTATATGGTTTGTGATGAGATGGAAAGGAAGATGTGCATTGTTTTCTTTTAGTATCAAAGCTTTATGAGTGTCGTCTCCTTTCTGAAGCTTAAACCATTCCAAGTCCAGCTCCTCCATGATAGATTACATATTATCTTTCACATTCATCAATTTCACTCAAAGATTCCCAATTCTCCATTTCAAAGAAAAAAGACAAACATAGCTACGTAGAAATCGGCCATTGACCTCAACTGTAAGAAATCGCGTCGTTTGGTTTTGCCCAATGCGGAAGTCAAACAGCACGTTTGCTTCTAAGTTGACTAGTCAAATTTAAGGTTGACTAGTAGTGTCTTACAGAAGGCAGGTACTCCTCAAAGTTGACTTGTAATGTCCCAACAGTGGCCCGAGACTCTTTACGCTTAACTCATTCACTCCCAAAGACGTATTTAAACGTCTTTTCAGACTTGGTCTAGAATTGGTTGGTACTGAATCGTTAACTAGTGATGTCTAATCGTGGCTCAGTCCTCTAAGTCCACGAGTCTTGTCTGATGGTTTCCCACTTCTCTTCTAAGTCAACGAGTAATGGCTGAGATTGGCTGAGTGTTCCTCGAAGTCGACTAGTAATGTTTGCTCTGAGTTATGGGCTTGTGACATTCTTGTCATAGTTGGAGTGCAGGTGATAACTTGTGTGTGTATGTGTATGTGTGTGTGTGTTCGTGCGTGCGTGGGTGTTGTTTATCAAATAACGAGCCTCCCGGTCCCGCCGCCACAATGTGACCGCCCCTCCGACGTCTGGTAATTTCTCGTGAATCTTTCTGGAAGCGGAGTGCCGATTGACATTTTGGTCCTCAGGGCTGAAAGGTTTGCTTTTTACGAGAATTCGTCACAATTACACACTTGGGCTGAGAGGAGCCCCGCGGCCATCTTAGTCACACAAGGCTCGTTCGCAAACTCACAAACCTGCACCGACAAAACATTGATCTGTTCGGCATTAGGTGTCATCTTTGGACTGCAACGTTGTTAAGTGGAATCTAGAGTTAGGCAGATGTGAAAGTCCCCAACACTTCAAGTCTCTTGAGACATTCATAGTAAATGCAATTCATATTGACTGAGTGTCACAGATGATGGCATATGATGAAATACACTTTTTTGCGGAAACACTTAAGACACGAACAGCTTGACTTTTTGTGTCGCCCTTCAACTTTGTGGATAGTAAATGCATAAATGCTATCAATTTTTAATAAAAGCCATTACATTCTCGTCTTGATACAATCGAAATAACGACACGTAATCGTTCCGACACATTCGCAAAGTCTCACACAGCGCGGCAATCACACCCATCTGTTTTGATGTCTGCTCATGGGTGAATGCAAAATGGGTGCCTGATCCCAGCGCTTTAGTAAGGATAGCACAAAAAAAAAATTGTGCAAACTTTGTACAGATCCCTCTTTGTGTTTACAGTTACACTTTCATCCAAATCACAAAATGAACTTGTCTGACAATGTCCATCATGAATCCTGCCCAAAGATTAACTGAGCCTACAGCCGTCTGTGTCTGTAGGCCTAAAAAGCAGGATTGTAGAGGATTTCACCTCGATTGGTGAGCACGTCCGCCTCGCAGTGCAGAGGTGCAGGGTTCGATTCTGGCTCTGACCTTCCTGTGTAGAATTTGCATGTTCTCCCCATGCCTGCGTGGGTTTTCTGCGGGTACTCACACATTCCACAAACATGCATGGCAGGCTAATGGAACACTCTAAATTGTCCCAAGGTGTGAGTGTGAGCACGAACGGTTGTTTGTCTGTGCATGCCCTGCGATTGGCTGGCAACCACTTGAGGGTGTCCCCCGTCTACTGCCCGAAGACAGCTGGGAGAGGCTCCAGCACCCCCGCGACCCATGTGAGGATAAGCGGTTCAGAAAATGGATGGATGGATGGACGGACTGTCAAACTAAGTGTGTCGCCATCTCGTTCCTGACAATGGAATTACACCGGAAATAGTGGGACTGCGAACTAGGAACTCACGACGGAGGCGGGATTACTTTACAGATCACATGGAAGCTTATCCACAAAGGCCCCACATATCAAAATCCAGCAGCGAGGACCAAATGAAGGAGTAAAAAGTACAGTCTGTCAAGGGAATATTTGCATAATTGATTGGAATGCGGCGTGTGTGAAGAGCTTTGTGATTGGCTCGCTGCAGTTTATGGGGCGTATCTGGGTGTGGGGTCCTACGGTCGCTGCCCGGACACCTGGTTATCTGGTTAACGTCCCACCTGGCTGAAAACGTCTATCTGTCTGTCGTCACTTTTGCGGGCCGTAAAGTTGTGAACGTTCATCATCGGCTGACAGGAAGTTTCGGGGGAGGCGTGAAAGACAAATGAACAGCAGACGAGCGGCGGCGTCCATTCGCGTGAAAAAAAAAACACCATACGCCACGTCAACAGACGCTTCATCTGTCTGCCGGATTCAGGCGCCATCTGCTCAATACGTTTCATTTCTTTTTGAATTCTGTTCTTTGCAACTCCCGTCAGACATTAACTTCATGACATTTACGCTGATGTACAGTAGGAGGCGCTGTATGGTTCATTTGATTCACTTTGGATAAACATGGTCATAAATAGAATACACCATGTTAGTCCTCGGTAAGATTTGATAGGAGCTTGATAACGATCCCGGCGAACCCACAAAATACAACACTGTTTCGGGCAAGTTTGTTTTTATTTATGGCTGCCGTTTTCTTGATTGGCTACGTTCCGTTTCACGTCACGGAGAGATGATTCGGGAGCACTCCACAAACACTCCATATATTAAAAAATAAATACCTGTAAATAAATCAGCAACACCCCCCCAAAAAAAATATTTATACTAAAACGAATAAAATTGAATCAAAACTGTTTTTGAAGAAATAAAAACTAATCAAAACCATCCGAATTCAAAAAGTCAAAGTCAAAACTATTTCTAACCCTGGTGTGTCATGATGGCGACACCTCCTAATTGGTGAGATTGTCACTCTTCTTCTTTTTGTTGTGGTGGTGTGCCACGAGACATTCACATCATTGGCCCAATAAGGTTTAGCAGCTAAGACTTGTCGTGTTCTGATTGGAACACCAGCACGGCGGCTGCAAATGAGTCAAGTCAAGACTTTTCCACCCCCTAAACTGAGCAAATCGACAAGTCCTCTTCTTAACATACATCACAAGAAAACTTCCCTTTTCCAAAACCTCAAGAGAAACGCAAATTTCCCAAATAAAAGCTCATTTACATCAGCAGACGCTTCTGAAGGCAACGTAAAACCGACTCCACCCCGTGAGCACCTCAACGTGGCGTCCGAAGGCACAACAACACCAATGTGGCATCTGAAGGTACTGGCGGCCAAAAACGTCACCTGAAGGCAACAAACACTTAATGACACCTGAAGCTAATGCTAATTCGGCACCCCAAGGAAACGCTAACGACGTACGCCCTGAAGGCAGCATTAACTCGGCACGTGGAGGCAGCACAGCATCAAATTGGTCCAGGCGGCGAGTAAACAAATGTGAGCGATGGGTGAGTGAGTGGTGGTGGTGGGGGGGGGGGGGGGGGCGTTTAGGCTCTAATTGTTCTCACCAGGGAACACTTAGGGACCCAAATACCTCTCATGGCCCCAAGAGAGGTGGGGGAAATGCGGCTACAGGAAGAGCCTGGGGACACACACATACACACACACAAACACACACACACCTGGAGACAAAAGGGGGTGTCACATGAGCGCACACACCCATCTGTCAAGGGGCCACTGGCGGGATTCAGTCCGGCAAGTCAGATCAGAACATCAAAAAGTGTTTTGATGGACAGGTGTGGCGAGTGACACACACCGCCCCCTCCTCTTCGTGCGATGACATCATCAAGAACACCTGCTCAGGTACAAACACAACTCAGCATTTTTGGGTGTCACTTTCTCTTTCATTGAGAGCCTCACTTCTTCTGTGGTTGGGGGAGGCACAATGTGGGGGGATGCTTTCTTTTTGTACTTCCTGCCCCCCGGCGCAGACGACGCTACCTGCTGATTGGTGGACATGGACATCAAGGTGTTGTGGTAAAGTGGATCAGATAAGAACACACAACACCGTGACAGCCTCACCTGTGTCCCAAGACTTTGTTGCAAAGTCCACTTTTGGCCTAGCAGTTAAGAATGACGAGCGTAGATTAGAATCTTAGATCAATATTGATGTGGCTAGTTTGAGCATTTCTCTATAGATCCAGTACAGATGTTTCCAGCCATCCACTTTATTTTTTAATTGCATGCTGAGTGAAGTTCAGACTTTCAGCAGAATCTGAGGTCCACTAAAACAGAATTAGGTGAAATCCAAAGCCGCAGATATGCGGTTAATAAGATAAGATAAGATATCCTTTATTTGTCCCACACTGGGGAAATTTACAGCCTGCAGCAGCAAGAATGTAGGTAGAAGGGAGAAAAAAAACAACAAACACCGTTCAATTAAGTGCAATATAAACACAAAATGGATCAATCGCAGTGCTATTTACAATTGTCTTTCACATTTAATTATTATTATTATTATTATTGTTGTTATTTTTATTCAGCAGCCTGACAGCAGCCGGTAGGAACGAGCGTCTGTATCTCCTTCTTGCAGCGCGGGTGTAACAGTCTCTGGCTGAAGGAGCTACTAAATTACTGCATTTTTGTTTTGCTTGTTTGATAGCGAAGCCGATTCTGTTTTCTTGATGTTGTAGTATTTTGTCAAAATCATTCAATGTATAATTAAAGCGTATTAAATAAATGATTAATTCTACAAAAATAGGAGACTAAAACGATACTAGAAGCTTTTGGAGTTTTTCGTGACTAAATCTGGACTAAAACTTTCACAAATAGAGATGACTAATAAGACTGATTTGTCCTAAAATGGCTGCCAAAAGGTACACTGCAATAGGAGTCATTTTAGAATAGTGTTGATGGGGAAGTAGCCTCGCTTCGCATGAGAAGAGTTGATTACATACGACGAGAATGCGTTGCTTTCGCACTCTGTGTTCACCCCCCCCAATTGATTTTTTTTGGGTGATTTCCACTCTTGATTTTCTGTTTAGCGCATTATACATTTGCTTTTCTGAGTGTCATTGAAGTCATCATTGATTTACGTTTTCATGGGTGGTCATTGAACGCCTCTCGAGCAGAAGGCACAGAAACCGAGAAGGACGTGCCTGTACAGTAGTTGCTTGAGTTGTTTATGTTTTAAAAAGAACCAACACGACAGCTCTTTTGTTTTCCATCGTTTTGCTCCGCTGCTGAAACTGCCGTGTGACCGCAAGTGGGGCTGCACAGGTGCTACGCCGGAGTTAACACGCTCAGCGGCTTTGTACCTGTGACCGCTCCACAAAATTTGCTCCGGGGTAAAATATATCACAACAAAATACATCGGTGCAGCACCGGAGCAAACGTGTGCCGTGTGAACACTTAAGTGTGCCCTGCAATTGGCTGAAAACCAGTTCAGGGTTGTACCACGCCTCCTGCCCGATGGCAGCTGGGATAGGCTCCAGCACGCCCGCAACCCTCCAAGATTAGCGGTTCAGATAATGGAGCGATGGTTCATTATGGACAGCTTGTTAGCCAAGGAGAAGAAATTCGATGGGTGTAGAAATGGATGCTGGAATAGCGCCACATAGTGGTCACATGGTGGTCATCATGCCAAAGTCTAATTGCTCCTTAATTTGTCTCCTTGTGCCTTACTCAGTCCCACACAAACACTGTGCTCGTGTGTGTGTGCGTGTGTGCGTGTGTGTGTGCGCCTGCGCGTGCATGCATGTGTCGCCTCCTTCCAAGCTGTTTCTTTGCTCACACACAAAAACTTAAATCGTCACTTCTTCTTTTCAACCTTCTGTTCTCCTCCTCTCATTTCCTCTCCTCATCCTCTGCCCCCCCCCCGTCCTTGTCTCCCCCCACCCCCTTCCACACCCTGCAGCAAGTGTGAGCGTTTTAATTGTGCTGAGCTGGAATCAATTAAATGCGGCATCAGCAGGGGGTGTTTACACCGCTTACACACGCACCATTGCAAAGTCGCTCATTAGCATGAGTGCTAGCATCACACGACACTTGTGGGTAATAATCACAATTAGCCACACGATCGTTCACTCTCGTTCGCTTTAATGATCAACAGATAGCATTACACACTGACCAAGTGTCCGAATGACTCACGAGCTGCCGCACTTGACCGCGTCGAGTCAAAACGCTGACGTTAGCTCATGGGCTAACAAAACGGTAGCATCACTTTTCATCCCAAAGATATGATTATTAGCTTGCTCCCTAGCATGACTTTCAATCAGGGCTTGATATGAATTGCATCAGAGGCGAGTGATGTCACCACTACCACAAACCACTCCTGCGGCTTGAAATTTAGATTTACAGTCATCCATCTTCGATGGCAGGGGTTACCTTTCAGATTGAGCACTCAATATAGATAGATGGATAATAAAAATCCTAATCCTCCTGTTGTTTTTATAGTGTATGTAAGGGTTTTTTTTTCGAAACAGAACAAACAGATTCAAGCGCAATGAGAGAGCAGTGGATAAGACAAAACTATTGCACAGCGGTACATTGTATGATTCTTTTACTATATGTGTAAACAAATCCATATTTTTTCAAACCAATAAACTGAATTTATCATCTTACGATATACATCAATAACCGGGCCCAACGGTGTACATGATCAAATAAACCCACAGTCCAAATTTCTGTAGATGTAAAAAGCAGGATTGAAGAGGATTTTCATGGCTTTTCTTTCATATTTACACCGTCGAATTAAAATGTGTGGCACCATCTAGCGGCTGACAGTGAAATTACACGCAAATTAATCAGGAGACAGGAGAAAATTGTTAAAAACTCGGCAAAAGAAAATCCACCAGCAAACCAGAAGCCACGATGGAGGGGAGTATACTGTTTATATTTTTAATTGTAGTTTTCTGAAACGCCATCCGTGATCACCAAAAGTGACTACAAAGTGAGACCTGTATTGTTTGGTGTTTTTTGTTTTTGTAAAGTGTCCTTGGGTGTTTTGAAAGGCGCTTATAATTAAAAGGTATTATTATTATTATTATTATTATTATTATTATTATTACTATGAATCCCTCCTGACAAGGAGTCAGACTGAACGGCGATGATCGGACTCGATGTGTGTTAACGTTCACTCAGATGTGACAGTACTTCCTCATTTTAAGATATCATCTTTGTTGGGCAGAATCCCTGAACCTCTTAAATGTCGCTTTTGCCACTGCGCTACTAGATAGCCGGAAAACTTCATGGCGAATGGGGCCCATTGTTTAATTTTGCTTTGTTTCCTCTTTTGCTGCGGTTCAAAATGTCAACAGGGGGCGCCATTTGAGCCAGAAAAGGAGGCCTTGTTAGGCAAAGCTTAAATGGTTGTTTAATGATGCCGTGTCAGGGAGGAGACACCTCATGCCGCTGGGAACCGGATTATCCCCCTTTTGTCCGCTTGGACCAGCTCAAAGGCACGCACAATAACACCCCCAGGACTGAAGCACCTCTTAGGCCCCCCACCGGGGGGGGCCACAACGCCCCCTACCGAAGACCGAGCCTCTTAAACCCACCTCACCCTCCATCAACGGCACAAGGGGACCGCGCGCACATCCTGCCCTGTGACATGAGCTACCGTCATATATCATTGCTGTGATGTCATCACAAAAGATGACAGCATGATCAGCTTGCTTATGTATCTCACATCATAACAGATGTGATGGAATGGATCAAGGGTGTCCAATCCCGGTCCTCGAGGGTCTCTATCCCACCTGCTTTATGTCTCGCTCCTCCAACGCGCCTGATTCAAATGAGCAGGAGCCGTAATCAGGCTTCAACAGAGCGACACAGAGCTCTCTGATAAGATGATCATTTGAATCAGACGCGTTGGAGGAGGGAGACATAAAAACAGGCTGGATGACATTAAGGAAATGTTGGACATGTTATATGATGGACATAGATGATGACTGACATGAGCTGTGACATTTTAGACACATGAGATGACGGACACGTGACATGATGGACTTGGTCGACATTAAACATGACGATTGTATTTGTGGAACGGCACGATCGAATGGACGTGTTGGCACGGGCGGCCATGTTGGTCACACGGCGCGACGAACACTTTGGCGGCAATGTTAGCGTGGCGGCGAGGAGATGAGCAGTCGCCATTTTGTCCCACCGTGCCAAAAAAAAAGATTGGGATGCAGCGGCCAGATGGTCAGCTCCTCCCGATCGCTCACGATGCTGAGGCCGCCTCTGCGACCAGTCAGTGAGCAGCCGCGGGGGCATATGTTTATCACTGCGGCGACCCGGCCATTAGAGAGCCGCTTGTTTGGAAACGTAAAACAAGTCAGGAGACAAGAAACTTGGTAGCTACGGTGGCTGTCGTTTGGAGTCCCTCGGTGATGCCTTCGCTCACGCCGGACATTGAGCCTCTTTGCCTTCCTCAAAACAGCCGGGGGAGGGGGCTACCCCACAGACAGGGCCAGTGTGATGCACACGTGCACGTACATACACAATAAGGCAGGAAGCTATAGACATGTCAACTGATGCCACAAGAAGTTAGTCACTTATTTTGTATGTGTGTGTGTGTGTGTGTGTGCTGTGTGTGATGTGCAAGTGAGTTTTGCATGTGTTATTTTCTGTATTTGTGTGTAAGTGTATGTGTGTGTTATTGTTGTCGTGTCTGTGTGGTGTGTTATATTATAAAATATTTTTCGACAACGCTTTGTGTGTGTGTGCGTGTGTGTGTGTGTGTGTGCGTGTTGCATGCTGTGTATTGGGAACTGGGAAGTGTCCCCATCCCTTCCCGCTCCCTCTCAGTTGCGCCCACTGTTCTGGTTTGACGTTAACACCTCAGATGTTCTCAGGATGCTTTGGGGGTTGCTCATAAGGGGGCTTCTGTGGGTGATAATGAAGCTAACACGTTTTCACACGCATCCGCGCATACAACGCAACGCAGGTGAAGAAACATGTTGACGAATGTTAAAACTTACTTCTTAAACTTTTTGTGTCCGGGGATTTTTTTTTTTTGAGGCATGTATTTGAGTGGCGATTATTTGCGGATTTTCAAGTGTCCGCTGTAATTGACTGTTTGTGGATATTAAGTTAAACATTGTATTCAATATATTTTGGTGACTTAATGTTACACACAGTAAAATACTAATAATAACACCACCAAAAACCCCAACACACACGATTTACTAACCTGACATAAAGATCAATGATGTCGAAAAAATAACACACTCACACCACACGACACTAACGATACATACACAAAAAATGCTAACACTTTCAGATTGTCACACTAACATCATGCAAACATGTGCAAAATTCCATCAATAAAACACAAAACACCCAAATGCACAACCAAAGTAAGGCAATAGTTTGGCGGTGTTTTCATCAAAAGGAAGAATGATGACAAAAGTAATAGATTCATAACGGCACACGGTGTGTGTGTAAATGTGTGCGTGTATGTGTGTATTCCAGTAAAGGTTCATTAGCATGACGCACTTACCAACACGTTTAACACACGCAAACTTGTTAGCGCGTATTTGGTTACGTGGGCAAAAATGGGCACCGGGAACACTGATGCGTGACTATGGTTAACGAGCTAACGCTAAATGTCGACAACACCTGAGCTCTCGCATGCACGCACGCAGCTTGAGCGGAGCAACAACAAACTACAAGTGACGAACATGCTTGCTTTCACTCTGCGACATGCGGCTTATTACCAGAAGATGACAGAGAAAAGAGTTTCAGGGAGATTTACAAATTTAAAAATCCTTTTCATTATTATTCTGATGATATTACTATTTTTATGATAATGTAGGTGTGTTAATTTTGTTCCCCCCCACACACAAAAAGAATTGTGTGTGTGTGTGTGTGTGTGTGTGTGTGTGTGTGTGTGTGTGTGTGTGTGTGTGTGTGTGTGTGTGTGTGTTGGCATGGTTGCATTGGCCATCTGCGTCTGGCGCTGACATTGGCGCTAATCACGGCAGCTAATGGCGTCTCATTAGACGCTGGCCATGATGGCTCCATCAGATGTGTCACTTGTACACAGCTAAATGGCTAAACGGCTCACAGAGCAAACGGCAAAATGGCTAAATAACTCGACGATTCAAGGGCCGAAGGGGTAAATTGCTAAATGGCTAAAAGGTAAACGGCTAAATTGGTAAACAGCTAAGTGGCGAAATAGGTTAGCACATAAGTGGCTAAAGGGCTAATTTAACAGCTAAATGGCAGTGTTGTGTCCAAGGACTGGCAACCCGAGGCCAAGGCCAAGTACTTGACTCTGAGGCCAAGGCCAAGGACTTGGAAAATTTTCCGAGGCAAGGCCAAGGCCAAGGACTTGAGAAATTCTCAGAGGCCAAGGCCATGGACCAAGGACTTGCCTCCAAATCCAAGGACCAAGGACTGATTTTGAAGCCGAGGCCTCGCCGAGGACATGTATAAAACAATGCTATCATACCACTTGGCAGGTCTTCACGATTTGCAACACCCCTCCATCATAACCCCTTGCACTCCCTAACGCTTGAACGAAGTGTTTTTATTCAAAGAGTAGAAATCAGGGTATGTGTTATTACTACTGAGAAAAACAAAAAAGCACATGATATACATTTATGAATGAATGTTTTAGTGCAGTTGTTTCTTAATATGAAGTAAATCAACACTCAACAGGCATGACGTGGCACGGAAGACAAGTTGAGAAATGACTGCATAGAAGTCGATCACTGAGTGCAGAAAAAGCGGTAATCTCTCAGTGATAATTTTACAGTTTACCGGCAGCGAGTCCCAGGGATTCGCTGATCGGAAAAGTATGAGTCCCATTATGCATTGAGAGAGTCCCAAATTTCCAATTCTGAAGTGGTCTACTGATTCAATTGCATATGATAATAACACAAACAACAACTATTCTAAATTATAGAATAACCAATACCGTTTCATAATATTTTTCATAACGATTAGCCTACAAATCTAATGACCAACTTGCCTCGTAATCATGCCTCTCGTCGAATCTTGCTCTCGTGTTCTGCGCATACATTTCAGGTGAGTTTAGTGATACGCCCTTTGGACGATTCATACGAAAAATCAGACTGGCATTCCCATTTCTTAAATATCGTAATTAGTAGACCTTTGGGAGTTTTTTCCCCTGCCATCTCAAACTTTCATCCGCGCAATTCCTCAGTTTGCGGACTAAAATACCCAGTAAGCAAAATTGGTCTGGCCCAGCTCTGGGGCAGACACGGCAGTACACTCGGCCCACATACCTCAATGAATGACGGTCCTACAGTGGCCCACGTCTGGCATCCACGATGTGGGCCGCATTCGGCCCAGATCTGAGCCGCATTGTAAAACCATATCTGGCCCTACTCCGACCCGACCCTGGGCCAGAACAGGTTCCTGATATCAGCCTGAATTCAACCTCAATAAAGCCACATCTTTCATGAGCCATATTTGACCCACATTAAAAAAAAAACGACTGTTATGAAAATATCTTTATTGTAATAATTTGTGAACCTCACATATAACTCCACATGCACTGGAAAAATGCACTTTTCTTTATTTAACAGTGAACACAAAGTCCAAATTGGGATGCAAATTACTCTTGAACTGTATTTTTCTGTCCATCAAATTGTTGCGCTCTCCATGTCCTCTTTTCCTCTCATGCTCTCCTGCCTGTCACCATCCCGATCAGTAGCCAGATGCAGCCATCTTTTCATTGTGACATCAATTTCCTGGTCTGAGGCGCAAGATGTTAGGCTGTTAGGTCTCGCAGCGGCTGTAAGAAAACAAGAATGGACAGTGTGTGTGTCGGTCACGAACGAGACGGTAAAAAGAGACGGCTCTTTGAAGGCTATTAAAAAAGTAAAAAAATGACCATGTATAGTAAGGCGTTTTTAGCCGAAAAAACGACCATGTATAGGAAAGTGTTTTTAGCCGAAAAAAAAGGACCATGTATAGGAAGGTGTTTTTAGACGAAAAAAAACGACCATGTATATTAAGGCGTTTTTTGACGAAAATAACGACAATGTACAATAAGGCATTTTTAGCCCCGCAAAAAAAACGACCATCTATAGTACGGCATTTTTAGCCGAAAAAACACGACCAAGTATAGGAAGGCATTTTTAGACGAAAGAGATTTTTTTAGACGTTTTTTTCGTCCAAAAACGCCTTACTATTCATGGTCGTTTATTTTCGGCTAAAAACACCTTACTATACATGGTCGTTTTTCTTTTTTTCAGCTAAAAACGCCTTATAATATACTGGCTGGTTCGCCGCCCTCCGGGCGGCTCATCAGCTAGTTCCTGCGGAAGGCTGGTAACGTGGGCCTTCGGCCCACAAAAGTGTTGTTGCTTGGTTCAACTTTTTGTTCATCTTCATTGCTTATCGCGAAAATAAAGAGATGTTTTGCTCTACTAAATAACTAACAATTTCATTGCAATGCTTGTGGGTAGACAACATTTTTTCGCCAAGATGCCCGCGCGATCGTAGTGAGCCACTGCCTGAGCGGCGCAGTGGCGGCGCGGTGAAGTAGGTACATTTTGAAAAGGGACAGACGGAAGGACAGACCGCGTGCGGGACGACGCGCAATATATATATAGATTGTGTTTTTTTGGGTTAAAACACCTTACTATACATGGTCGGTTTTTTTTCGGCTAAAAACGCCGGTCATTTTTCTCGGGTTAAAAACGCCTTCCTATACGTGGTCAGTTTTTTACGCCGAAAAACGCCTTACTATACACGGTCGTTTTTTTCGTCGAAAAACGCCTTACTATACATGGTCGGTTTTTTTCGGCTAAAACACCGTACTCTTCATGGGGTTTTTTTCGGCTCAAAACACATCACTGCTAAATGGATATGAAGATGGGATCGCAGCCATGCTAACCACTGTTCCTATGTGACATCCATATTGGCACGGGCAAAATTCTCATCAAAGGCAACGAGTGGACATTGAAATTAAATCGGACTTTGCAATTGATTTTTGTGATGTTTACTTTTTTGTCAATGCCAAAATTGCTCAATCAATGCAGAACATTTTGGTGGTAGTGATGGTGTTGGGGAAGGATGGTGGTATTAAGGGAAGCCATTTTTTTCCTGTGAAAAGTCACCTTGCAGTAATTGTACAGCCTTGCAGCACAATGCTTGTTCTGTCTGTTTTCTTACCATCCACACAAGGAATGCACGACATCCTTACCCATCCTGGTTTCGCATTCCTGTAGGCATGCAGCTCAAAAGGGGCATATTGTATGCTCTTATGTTATACTGTGAGTTAAACGGCTAAATGGGTTGAGGGCTAAATACAGTAGCTATATGGGGAAAATAGCTAAATGGCGAAACAGTCAAAGGGCTGAATAGCCAGACAGCTTAGAAGGCTGAATGGTTAAAAGCCCAAATGGTTAAACAGCAAAATGGCGAAACTTGACATTCTCCCTTCAACAGAACCAGAATTTTACTTCACCAGAAACAGAACCTCCTTTTAAAGGGAACCGCAACTTTCATTACACAGAATTGGGATCTTTAAGTAGCACGATAAGGTGTGAGCAGTTTGCGTTGTTGTCCGTCTGTCCATCTGTCCTGCCGTCCGTCTGTCCTTTTGGCTGTTTGTCTATCTATGGCTGCCACACTGGTACAGCAGCTGGAGGTTCAAAGGTTAAACGTGTTCTGCATGGAGCCGCTTGTCGACAATGACAGGCGGGAGGCGGTCCAGCGGGAGGCGGTCCAGGTGGCCATCTGCAGCTCGGCAGTGTCAGTTTGAGAGAAGAAATGAAGCTCCTTTTTTACAGAGCCGACCGTAAACGCATCACAAGGGTGGTGTGTGTGTGGCCACACACACACACACACACACACACACACACACACACACACACACACACACACACGAGTTTTGCATCAAAAGAGATCAATAGTCAGATGATGAAATGGATACCAAATTATCCAGCAATCCATCGACCCATTTTCTGATCCGCTTATCCTCAAGAGGGTCGCGGTAAGACGTGCTAACCAGTCGATCACCGTGCCGCCAGCTAACTAATTAAACAGCTATATCAGAGTTCATGAGCAAGCTCTGCAAAAGCCTGATCTCGATCCTAGTTTATTTGAATCAGGTGTGTTACAACAGGGAAAGATGGAAAACATTCAGGACGGCAACTCTCGAGGACACCTATGAGCTAAATTATTCATTCATTCATTCATTCATCTTCCAAGCCGCTTGATCCTCACTAGGGTCGCGGGGGGTGCAGGAGCCTATTCCAGCTGACTTCGGGCAACTGAATCGGTTGCCAGCCAATCGCAGGGCACACAGAAACGAACAACCATTCGCACTCACACTCACACCTAGGAACAATTTTAGAGTGGTCAATCAGCCTGCCACGCATGTTTTTGGAATGTGGGAGGAAACCGGAGCACCCGGAGAAAACCCACGCAGGCCCGGGGAGAACATGCAAACTCCACACAGGGAGGCCGGAGCTGGAATCGAACCCGGTACCTCTGCACTGTGAAGCCGACGTGCTAACCACTGGACTACCGGGCCGCCCTGAGCTAAATTATTAAGCGCTTAAACATCTAAACAGTTAAACAGCCAAAGGGCTATATGGTTCAACTGATCAATGGCTCAATAGCCAAAGTGCTAAATAACTAAATGGCTACATTCTTAAATGGTTAAAGGGATAAAAGGTTCAAAACGAAATGGTTAGACAACCAAAGGGCTAAATAGTCAAATGGCTGAACTGCTCAATGGATAAATCATCCAAGACTAAATAGCTACATGGCTAAACAGCTAAGTGGCTAAAGGACTAATTGGCTAAACTCATACAGTACATGGTTAAATAGCCAAACAGCTAAATGTACAAAAAAAAAACTAAACGGCAAAAAGCCTCAACCTTTCCTCCATCAAGGTGAGTCATGAGTCGGTGTTGGTGCGGCTGGATGGATGGCCGCTGAAGTTGAGGATGAGGAGAGAGGAGCGTTGGCTAAGAGCGCCGATGCATATTTGGAACCGTGAGTCGCCGCTTGGAATTGAAATGGATTTCCATGGGACAGGAGAAGTGAACCAATCTCTTTTTTCGTCAATGGATGCTACAGCTTCTTGTTGACTTTGAAACTTAGCTTGTAGCCGACGTGTGCACATTTTGAGCATGACGTCTCTGATCCACTGGATAAAGGACACTTTGATTCTCTCCTCTTTCATCTCAAACTGCTTCAAACAACAAAGCGTGTGACGGAAAAGTGGTTAGGACTGCACGACTGTCCGTGTATTATGTTATGTGTTGTGTTTATTATTTTACTTTATGTTAACCGTTTTGTAAAGCGCTTTGTTACAGCTGCCGCTGTTGTGAAAGCGCTATATAAATCAGCATGTATTGTATTGTATTGCATTGTATTTTTTTTTCCTCTTTCGGGTGCATCATCGCCTTCTTGTCAAGTTTGGTGGCCCTGACTGCTGCTCTAAAAACACTATCAGAACCACTCAGCAAAATTTATTAGCTCAATTTGAATATTGTGGAAGAGCCAACCACACATTCCAACCTCGAATTTATGTTAGCTTTCGTCTTGCTGTTGTTGTTGTTGTTGTGTTGTTTCAGGTTTCTGAAGAGTCTGCTAATAATAGTTGTGCGAGTGTGTTGCGTGTTGTCGCCAGCGCAGTTGTAAAGTTGTAATGTGAAACATATGCAGGCCAATCTGTTGCGTTATTTATTCCGTACGTGCAACCACCGTTTCACGCATCATCTCTCGGCGCTGCATGACTCTAATTAACGCGTCATTAAAAGCATAATTCGTATCATTATCCTTTCGCACTCCACCAGCCAGCAGCAAGGCGACGGGGCGTCAAAGGAGGAGAAGAAGAAGAAAATGTGTCTGTGAAGAAGCCAATTTGGAAACCGCAGCACACTAAAAAAAAAAATCTAATGCGCCGCCAAATAAGCAACAACACAATTGAGTCCAAAAACAGCAGTGTATGTATGTATGTACGTATGTATGTAACATAAGATACGGGCCCCCATCATTTGTCAATTTCAAAGTCTTATAACAAGGAAATTGCGTAGAAACGAAAGACCATGAAGCTGAGACGGTGTCCTACGAAACTGAAATAGTAGTCGTTGTTCCCACAGAACAGATTGAATGCTGGACATTGCTCTGTTCATTGCATGTTCTCTTTGTTGGTGACGAACATCTGAGCTAATATCCATTAGCCTGTCTATGGCGTTTCACATTGTATATTAGCCTCCAGCTAACAAACGTTTGCTATACAGTGGTACTTGTACTTACGAACAGCTCTCCATACAAAATTTTCAAGTTAGGAAATGCCTCAACAGGCAAATATTGCTTCTAGTTGTGAAAGAGATTTCAAGACACGAAAGGTGCTCGCCTCTGTGGCCATGAGCTATTCTGATGATTTTAGGTAAATGTGAAGCCCCAGAAAAAATGTTCACCAGTTGGGCGATCGCTCACTATGCTGATGTTTGCCATATTTTTCAAAGTATTGTTAAAAGCTGACAAAAGCAAACGTCATTGGATCAATTCTTTACAAAACGCCAGGCAGAAACCACTTCTGAGAGAGAACATGAACTCAAGAGGGCAAAAAAAACAAAACGATGAGGACGTAGTTAAAAGTTAAATGACCATCATTTTTAGTCTTTATTCTTTGATTTTTACACTGTCCACAGCTTTCATTTATTGTGTAATAATCTAATTTTAACATGCATTTGTTACATATTTTGATGCATTTTTACGCTTTAGGAAACATTTATGTCTGAATTTTGCGGGGGCTTGGAATGCATTAGGGCGTTTACATGGAAAACGCGTCTCTACTGACAACATTTTCTCGTTAAGAAATTTCTTCCGGAACCAATTAATTTCATACAGAGATGTACCACTGTAATCAATTTCGTTTGAACATTTTAGTGTAGAAATACACAATGTGTAACGGTTTCTCTTTTTATGTGTCAGTTGTCCAGTACACTCGGATTGGAACCATCAAACACATCGCCTTCCAAATGATTATGAAAGTCACATTTTTCTCTCGTTGTCCGAAACGGTTGTTGCAGATGAGTCGTGTTCAAGTCATCAGCCGTAAAGAATTCAAGAATTTAAATGTTTCCAAACAAAAAAAAAAAATCTGGAATGCCCTCCGCCCCATTCTCCCGAGATAAACGAAGCTTGAATGTATGTCTGACACATAATTGACGGGACGAATATGATATTCGTCATCAACATCAACTTAACAACACAGTGTTGATGACAACACCTTGACGCGTTCAGACTACGATATCCATTGCAAGTTGTGTTTATTTTGTTGCTGCCGTTGACGACGGCCAGCGAACGGAGCCAACCGGCGCTTTTGAGCAATCGCAAACACACGCGCACATATTTGAGTAATGTGTCGATCATCACAACACCGTGGGGGCCTTTTTGAATGGGAGGCGGCCATCTTTGGCGCAGCGGCGTGACATTGAGGCAAATCGCTGCGCTCGTTTGCATGCGGGACGGGGCTAAAAAAGCCGAGCACAAACATTTTCTTTCGATTTTTGACATGTGTTGAAAGCCGGGCAAAGAATGTTAACGTCCAACGAGGGACGTCCGAAGATTTTCAATGAAATGTTCAATCAAAGCGGTTCCGTGCATTAAACTCGTGCTCCTCCCGAATGTTGGAAATAATCACGAAAAAGATCAGCGTCAACTAAGAACGTGAAAGACCAAATCGCAAGTAACATTGACCCAAACGACACCGCTGAAAGTTTCGCGACCTTAACAATAGCCGAATAAAAAACATCAATGAAATCACCCATTTTAAAAAAACTCAACAATGTTTGAAATGACAAGATTAATGACATCAGTGACATTCCGATTGACATGAATGACATATCATATAATATACGTTAACCACGAAATCAACTGCTGGCCATTCTGCACACATTCACATCGCTTCCTATCAAGCTAACAGCAGAAGCTGGAATGTGCGCGCGCAGACACACACACACACACGCTCACACACTTGAACTAATGAGTGAAGACAACCTCATTTGAATACAAAAAGTGTTGATTAACCTAACAAGCTTCAAATGCTCTCACTCCTCATTGTCTAACTTTTTAACTGATTAGCATCGCTTTCTTTCTCACACTTAAACACGCACACACACACACACGCACACACACACACACACACACACACACACACAAACACATGCGTGCACACATATGTGTGCAAATATGAATACATATATACTGCACACAGTACGTACTACACCTATGTGCATGTAAATTCCATAGAAGTATATATATATATAGTACCGGTATCTGCACATCTATACACATATATTAAAAAAATGTGAGTGATGCTGGATTATCTTTTATTTCTTCTTCCTTGTGACTTGAGTTTAATTAGCATGTAATTATAATGTCATTATGAGGTGTTAAGTCATTTACACCTTTGAATCTTCTTTGGCACCAAATCTTTTCAGGGCCAAGTCGATGTTTTGCGCGCTTGTCTGTTTTTGGTCGCCGTGACGACAGGAAGTCATCTGATGATGTCTCTGGTACATTTAATTACTTCAGTTGCCTATTTGTTTGTACAGGTATTTAGGTGAATTTTAAGTACCTAAATAGATTCAAATACTTTATGTCCCTCTATGTGCTTCATGTACTGAACATTCAGTTACTTGGATACATTGGGGAAGAAGGCAGTACTTTAATTGCATGTATATTTATTTCAGTTTCCCGTACAGCGCGTGAAGTTTTTACTTCATGTACATGTAAGCACTTGTAGTCGTGACTTAACTTGTGGGCAGGACACAAGCTGTCAATCAAGCACACAAAGAAAATTGCTCAGTTATTAAGATGTCAAATGAAAACTAGATCACTTTCTTTGTTAGGATGAAAGTTTAACTTTGAGTGCTCATTTCTCTCTGCCATCTTTGGGTGTCCTCGTTCATTTCCATGGAAACACAACACGTCATATTTCATTCTATTTTTAAAATTGATTTTTGGCTGGGAGGAAAAAAAAAACAAGGCAAGGAAAACTTCATTCTATTGACTTTTATTTTTCATACGTGAAACACAGGAAGACCAAACTGTTCCATCTTTCTGGCCCCGCCCCCTTAGTCACAGGAAGACCGCTTCAAATCACTCTCATTCCGAATCAACGAGTGCATGACAACATTGTCACATGACCTCCGAGAACGAGACGGCATGATGAAGAGGACGATGCCAAAGAGCGATGTGAAAAATCCCTCCTTTCATTTCGGGCTAAGTGTGTCCCTTGTTGGGTCAGTCGACTCTTGGAAAAACAGCCAGAAACTCATCATCATCAGAGGGTCCCTTTAGTTTTTCAGGCTCTAAGTTTATTTTAAGTTTGATGGAAATCCTGCAGTGTATACGTGCGCGTGCGTCCGTGTGCTGGTCTTGGTCCCAGATGTCCACCAGGCTGGCGTTCATCTGTTCACAACAGATGCCATTTGCTTTTATTCGCTTTATTAAAACATTTATTTTTTTGAAGGAGATACATGATGTAAAAGTGACTTGTTAATATTTTGCATGAAAATAGTTTCTTGCGTTCTTGGAGTGCCTGGAATGAAACAAGCTAGTTAATCTGGAGGTGGGCGACAATTCATTAAAACACGCCTTTAGGTGAGGTGTCCTCACTTTGGTGAGATTGTGACGCTGCAGTTTGGCTCATACATAACCCCGCCCCCCGCAGCAAGTTCTTCAGCCAACGGCATGGCAGCTAGGTAGCAAGTGACCTCGCATCACAAGAGAGAACGCAAGTTTCCGCAGGGGGTTGTGCTCATGGTGATTATTGACGCACCGCGTCATGCTAGGAGGCTAACGGTAGCTCGCACTGGAGAGCCTTTTTTTGTGTGTTTGTTGGCACACTTGTAAACCAAGAATGTTCCTTCTCCTTCATCTCAGTCCGAATGGATGGCAAACGTTAGGCGTCCGCGCAGCATTTCCACGCCACCGTTAGTCGTGTTAGCTCAGTGGTCGTCGATGTCGCCGACGCATTCGGCAGGGTTCTGCTGCGTGGCGGCTCGCCATCTGCTGACGTGCTGGCTGGCTTTGGAACGCTTGTGTTCCGCCTCGGGGGCTTCCTCCTCCAACTTCTGACGCTTATGTTTGGTTCTGCGGTTCTGGAACCACACTTTCACCTGCACATAAACATGCACACAGGTGTCAGGACAGGCTAACTTGGCTACATGCTAATATATAGAGCGTAAGGTGACTAGATGTCCACTTTTTGAGATCGTTTTGCTTCACTGAACGCTGTAACATGTCAATCATGATATGATACCACTTGAATGACGACGTGCCTCCTGGCTTAGAACCAAAACTCACTATCACGCTACAACCAACCACACCTTATATTCTAGAAGACACTGCATGACATCTTACACCTGAAACACTTGAACGACCACACGTTACACTCCAGAACCTTACGTTCTCTCGACATTTGACACCTGACACACAAGAAATAACCTTACAATCCATAAACTGGGACCTTCCAACCTAAAACCAACCTTAGACTGTAACCCTGACACCTTAGAACCTAGAGTAACCTTCCCGTCAGTCCTTTGACACAGTAGAACCAAACTTACATTTGAGAAAGCTTTAACCCCATACAACCTGGAACCCAAATTAAATTCGGGCAGGGCTGTAGTCCACTTCTATCGAATCCAAGTCAAGTTCAAGCCACAAAGGTCTGAGTCCAAATCCAAGCCTAAAGTCCAGATGAGATCAAGAATAAACCTTAAGACAGAAAAATACAATTTTCACGACTACAATATGGGAGAAATTTCATTCTGCTCAACTCTTCTTAGGTGGACCCTTTAGTTTGATTCGAATGCGGCTCTCGACCCGCGGGTTGTCGACCCCCGATCTAGACCATCAACACTTAACAGTCTGTCCAACCTTACATTGGAGTGTCAACCTTACAAATTAAATATATATTCTACATACGTTTACACATTATAACCAACCCCGCATTCTATACTTTTGACGGCGTGAACACGAAAACTTACCGAAGATTCGAACCTTCTACCCAAGAATGGACCACACTTTGACCCTAGAGCCTAGGACCACTTCCAGTGTTGCAGTTTGCTCACCTGTGTCTCCGTAAGGCAGAGAGATGAGGCCAGCTGTTTCCTCTCCGCGCCGACGACGTAGTGGTTTTTGTCAAATGCTTGCTCCAGACGCAGAAGCTGCGAGGGAGAAAACGCTGTGCGGATCCGTTTGGGTTTCCGGGAGAAAGCGCCATGGAGCAGAAGGTTCTCCGCACCGCCGTCGTCACCTGAACGCACCATACGGGAGGTCACAACCAGGAAGTGGGCCACTAACAGGAAGTGAAGCTCACAGGAGGGTTTAAGTATGTTAACATGCTAATGTTAGGAAACGCATTCACAAGACCCAAACTTAGAAACAAGACCAGGAGTCCTCAAGAACCCCTCTTCAGCCTGTTTTAAATGTGGCTTATCTTGAATCCTCAAACAACATACAGACTCCAACTATAGAAAGAAAAGGATGGCAAGAAACTAGCAAAAACATGTTTGATTGGATTAGCATCACTAATGTGCTAAACACTTCCATGAGCTTCATTTCCTGTCAGATTGGGCTATCTTGATAACGATCCTGATCGTTTGAATCTGGTGTATTGGGGTAGGAAGACATCAAAAACAGGCGGTACCCCTGAACTTGACCCACTCTTTCACCCTAAAACCAATACTATACCCCAGCATTAACCGCACACCCTAGGACCAACCTTAGGCACTAGATCCAATTTAGGAACAAAAATCAACCTTAGAAACTTGTGTAGCACATTTGACAAAAATGTACTTGACTTGACAATCCGACCCACTTGGATGTACATTAAACCCGAGGACCACCCGTGCACCCTCGAATAAACCTCACTCTCAAGAACCAACCTGGACACCCAAAGAAGAAGCTTAAATCTTCGATCCAACTTTACACTCTGGAATCAACTTTCCACCCTAGAACCAGCCTTACAAACTAGACCCAACTTTTCACCTGAGAACCAACCTTAAAAACTAGGGTTTACACTCTAGGACCAACATAATCCACCCTGGCCCAACATTATAGGAAATGAAGCTCAAAGCAGTGTTTAGCACGTTAGCGATGCTATTCCAAGCTAAGCCATTTTCCCTTTTTTAATTTTTTTCTTTGTCATTTTATTGATTTTACGGTTGGAGCCTGTGCGTTGTTAGAGGATTTGGGATACAGTAGGAAAAGTAAAATCGTTGATCTAATTTGTTTGAAGCGCGTGTGTGGCGGCTAAATGTCGGCCAATGGCGTGCGTGTGGTGCGGTCCTTCATTGCAACGTTTGATATCGTTTACATAAAAACAAAAGTGTAAATGGTCAGCCTGAAAAGATCGTCCACGACCATCACGCCGCACGCAAAAACGTCGGTTGACTTGGTGGCCGCCGGGACAAAGACGACAACAGTGACGGCGAGCGCCAAGCGGCAGACATGTCGCATTCACATGCAAAGCACACACTGAGGATCAACGGCAAACCGAATTGCTGACTCATTCGCTAGCCACTATTTAGGGAGTTTCATTTCGGCGATATAGAGAGTTCTGTAAAGTGTCACTTTGTAGTGAGCCGGGACTCGATAACAGGTGAATGATTCCAAACGAAGTCCATGCTGTTACTTTCCAACATCATCTTTTCCATTGACGTTCCGCACAGCGATAGAGAACAAGTCTCAAATTATCACTAAAACATTGTTTTCGCAAAGGCTCCGCCTTCATTGAGGAGTGTCATGATAAAAAGATGGAAGCGTATTTATGCCACCAGATTCGGAATCTGAATTTACTAACTGAATTTTATCATCATCAAAAACCTTCAACGTAAACTTTTAACTTTAAAAAGTCAACGTTGGCCTCCAAAAATCAACATGAAGCGACAAATGTGGCTGCAAAATGGAGCTTCTGGGTCACTAAGAGAAGCCAGGCCAAAGCAATCAACCTCAGACAACCGGAAGTGCTTCACGTGACCGCCTCAGTCTGGTTCACCTGGTGATCTTTGACAGCTGAATGTTGGAATTTTCCAAGCTGAAAAGTCTACATTGAATATGTTAATGGTGATCAAATTCAGTGTGAATAGATTCAGATTTTCAATTTGATGGCACACATATTTCCATACAATGATCGGTAAAATACGCACAGGAAGTAATGAAGAAGTGGTGGGCGGGGACATTGCAGGGGAGCAGCAGATGGCATTGATGAGTGGTTGATGACGCTAAACTAGCGTCCCCAGAGCACTAGAAACAAGTCGGGACTTGTGAGTCCGCTCGTTCCAAACACACCTGATTATACTCATTAGCGTTTTTTCACCACACGCTCATGTGCCTGTTATAGCCACCAACGCCTGCCTGCCTCCCTGCCTCCCTGCCTGACGTTGGTTTACACGCGACGGTGCTGAGATGCTAACCAGATGGGTGACGGGGTAAACTACTTCTTGTTTCTCGTTAGAACGACACTGAAGTACACACGCACACACAAAGTATTTAATATATGAAAGAAGTGTGTGCTAACGTGCTTTTGTAAAAAAAAAAAAAAAAAAAAAACAGATAACGGATGGATGAATAAACTCCTCAATGTGAATGATAAATCAAAAAATATAAATCGAAACAAAATTAAAAAGGATTAATAATCGCCTACAAAGACACATAAAATACGGTCACAAAAACATGCAACTCTCAGCTGCAGGTACACGTACACACAATCACAAAAATGACACATTTTTAACATGAACAAGTACACACAAACGCAAATATGCACTACTGCCCTGCGAGAACACCCACACTTACACACATACAAATAATCAAATAAATACGACACTCAAACTCACAACGAGAAAAACAGACGCGCGCGCGCACGCACACACACACACATACACACACAAGCGCGCGCGAAGAGGCCTTCTACGAGAGGTTGCTGGACCCAAACTCTCCATGAAGGCCTTGAGGCCCCTTCCGTCCTAAGTCTGGGCATTACGTCATCTTCACGTCAATATATGTTTCGTATGATATCATTATCATCGTGAATGATCCATGACGCCAACACAAGGATGTGTCAGTCAAATTTTGATCAACTCATCCCCAAAAGAAATGGAAAAAAAAGCAAATTCATTCAACGCAAAGCACGTATGCATAAATACCTGTGACGAAATATCAATACAAAGTACAAAACACAACAAAAAATGACAAGTGGCACTTCAACTTGAAATGCCGTTTGGCTTTTTTTTTTGCGAACAAACACGTGATTTTCAAAATGATCAACAAACGTTTTCATATTTAATTTGGTTGGAAATTGGAAGTATTATTTTCTAAAGATTTTCAAATGCACAACTATTAATGAAATCGACAAGTTCCACAGACGCGTTGAGGTGATTTTTTTTCATGACAAACGTTCTTACGGGAAATTGTTGTGTCAACAAACAAGTGCAAGAGTAAAGACAGTTTTTCATCTTTGATTTTTTTTTATATTCACACAAAAAAATAATACACGTGAGTAAAACTAACGTGATCACGAGAATGTAAACGTCAGATTTGGAATGATGCATATTTTGACAAAATAGCAATGAATTCATCATGTTTGCCGTTAGAAAACAATCATGACCATTTTCGTTTCATCGCTTCATAATTTTTCTCATTACGTTTTATCTTTGAATTTTTAATGTATAATTTTTCACGATTTCTGATCCCATTTTCTTTTTAGGAGTGTTAAAAGTGCTTGTTTGGGGTCAATAACAACAATGACGAGTACGACAAGGAATCATTCATTGTTCGTGTCTCATTTATGAATTGTTCTTGAAATCAATAAGTGAATAGCTAAAGATGACAACAAATCATTTTTTCATTGTTTTGTTGTCAAACAAATTGATTTAAAGATGCTGATGTATTTTGCTCCGTTATAAAATCATGACTACAACATAAATGCTGGCTCATGGCAACAGTTGAGCACTTTTCCATCACGTGCAAGCGACTTTCAAATGAAATCATTGCCTGGGTAAAAGTTTTGCTGAGCTCTTTTTTGCTTTTTTGTATGAGAAACATTTGTTATTTGGACCCAACATGACGTCATGCCTTACACGTCTTTTTCAAAGTCAAACATTTTGTCTCTGGGCTTCGTGTGAGACATTCTGCATTTTGGGTCTTGTAATTCTTCCTATGGTGCTTACCTGCCTGCGTGTGCATGTATCTGTGGTGGTTGTGGAGGATCCACGAGGCGGGGGGGCCAGCGGCGGCTGCGGGTGGGTACAACAGGCTCACCCCGAGTCCGGGATGATGTCGGCCGAATACGTGCAGTCCTAAATTGTGTCCGGCGGACGGGTACGAAGTCCGGACGGGGGAACCTACGTGGAGTGGGTGCAGGGCCTCCGGGAAGCGGAGCGCGGTTGGCCGGATGGGCTCCTCGAAGGCAGCCCGGACGGTTTGGAAGCAGGCGGGCCGCTGCCGCTGCTGCTGCTGTTGCTGTTTCCCAACCAAAGCCTCGATGGAGAAACACTTCTTGACGCCTCCGAGTTGCTGCGGCTGCAACATGGCGGCCGGACGGACCCCCCGATTCCCCAACACCTCACAACGAAACCATGCCGCTCCCCGGACCACCTGTGCCCGTTCCGCGTCCTTGTCCTGGCGCTCGTCAAGTCGATCATGTGACGAGCGATAGAGGGAATTAAGTCCAAGCGCGAAGTGGCCCCCCACACCTTCCCCCCGCAAAGAAACTTCTCCCCACCGTGTGTGTGCGTGTGAGACGCGCAACTCACCTGCCAGAGCTTCGCCCTCCTTGGCGGAGGTGCACCGCGCACGCCACGCATGCGCACAAGGCGATAAGTAGGAGGAACAACCAAGTCCGGCTTGCAGCACTTGTCGGCCTTCTCAAATCAACACGAGTCAAAGCCCCAAAATGACTCAAATCTGTCAATCAAAACCAAAAACCCGAGAATCTAAATCATCCCAAATCGAAAACAGTCCCCCAAAAAACAATCAAAATAGATGCAATTAAACTATCAACAGTAAATCTTTTTTTTTACCAGACTGCATTTGTTTCAAGTACTCTATTATAACTCCATCGAAATATTCGTGCATTGGATCAATTACATGAGGCTAAAATTACTAAACCTTCAAAAACACCAAACAAAAAAAAAACATACACATCAAACACACACACACACACACTCACACACACACGCACACGCGAGAGCGCGCGCGTCCTGTCCACATCGAATTTTAAATGAATATACAACTAAACATTTAGTGTTCATCGATATTTTTTTACATCATGTACATCAAGTATCAAGTACAACTTTATTGTCAACATTGACAAATATAAAACAAAATACATTGATTTAACGTTTTTGTTTTATCTTAAAATCATATGATTGTCAGTAAAAGCGCATCTAATCCAATTAAACTTACGTCACATTGTTGATTTGAATAATGAATTGATTGATGCGTCACAAACTTTCAAAGCATTTCCGATATATTTTGGTAGTTTTGCTAATTGTCAAGAGCAAAAATGTGTGAAATAAAATTCGTAAGTCATCATTTATTGTTTTCACTCGTTTGCACAAGTAGCCTATATGCGTAAACACTTAACACTCGCACTCACACGTGCATTACATACACACACTTCTGCATTAAAACAAGTTGTATCCTCCCCGAATTTTAGGAAGAAATTCGTTAATAACGAATGTCACGACTGCGTACAATAGTCATTTTGCAATATGAATCATAATGTCATTACGCGTACGTTGAAAATAACAAAGAATGTCGGGACTGAGCTACATAATTCTGATGATTTCCCTGTTTAAAACACTCACGAACAATCATGTTCAACATACATTTGGGTGCCCAAAAAGTTTTAACTGTTTTAAGCGGTAGAGAAAATGGATGGATGATGTCGCGGGATTCGAAAATGGCACTGCGTTTTTCCGAATTGGCTGTAGTTTTTCAGATCTTCCACTTGTTTTAATTGCTGAAAACACGGAAATGTTGACATTGGCATTCTTTTTATGTTCCAATTTTGCTGAGACGGTATCTGTCCTTTCAAGCATATCCAAAGGGTATTCTGTCATGTTGGATGCGATATCGGCAAATACCCTAATCTTATCGCTTCTGTGTGTATTAACTGTTAAAAAAATATATGATCTCAAAAACTCGCGCCGATTCAGAGAATCGAATGTCATTGTTTGAGTATTACACAGAAGTCTCTGAAATATGTTTAGCCCCCCCCACCCCGCCCCCCAAAAAAGTTTGTCAAGTGTTATTTTTGTTCGAATGGTTTTGAGTGATATCAGTGAATCATTCTTCAAAGTGAACGTAAATTATACGAACGCTTCATTATTGTGTTGAGTGGAAATGCAAAAGACACAAGAAGGGAAAAAACTGTTTGAATCGCTTAGGTTACTTATTAAGATTAAGATATCCTTTATTTGTACCACACTGGGGAAATGTACAGCCTCCAGCAGCAAGAATGTAGGTAGAAAGAAGAAAGAAGAAAAACAAAACAAAAGAAGAAATAAAGTAAAAGGAAACTAGAACCGAGGTGGAGTCCCAGAGGACACCACTAACATTGCTACAAAAACCACCAGTGCTTCCTATGTGTTTTTTTTTTTTTGGGGGGGGGGGGGGGTTGTCCTTGTTCCAGTCAAAACGAATATCAGACATAATCAGCAGAAAAGTTTATTGGTACTTCTTCTTTGACTCAGTATCACGCAAGTATCTCCACTTGTACTAAAGTACCAACAACATTTGCCACCTGTCCGCCATCTCTCTCCGTGTCCCACCTCAACGGAACCCCGTGTGAACCACTTCGTCCTCGTTCGAGACATTAGCCATTAGCATTTTGTGCCCCGGGCTAAGACCGTTTTTCTCATTAAAGGCGGTGCCAAGGACAGGGACACGCCCTCTCATTAGTCAACAACAGGAAGTGGATTTTCTGCTTGTGTGCGCGTAAATGCAACAATCAAGAGTGTTCGTGTGTGTGAAGGCGGGAACGTCTCCGACAACTCTCTGTCACCCCCCAGTGGCCGAACGGTCAGTCACAAGATAAAAACATTAAACACTAACATTAAATAAATCGTAGTGGGATTAATATAGAATTAAACAAAACAAAACATAAACCAGTTCAGGGTGTTCCCCGCCTAGTGCCCGAAGAGAGCTGGGATAGGCTTCAGCACACCCGCAACCCTCGTGAGGATAAGCGGCTTGGATAACGGATGGATGTTAATCAAGAGTTTTGATTCTTTTGGAAATATACTTTTTCAAAAACATAATTTACACAAAATAAATACATTATTGAATGATGGGCCTTAAAAATGACCACATATCTTGAAATACGAAAGAGTTAAAGAAAATATACAACTGTCAAAAATCTACAACTTCTTCCTAAACAATTTGTCAGACAATACCATTTTTGGAGTCGTGGGGCATGATTATTGTGTTCTCTTGTTTTATTGAGTCATGGCAACAAAAATGTGAGCGAAAGCTCACAACATGAAGATAAAAGTCCAAGATGACAGTTCAGTCCACAGAGTTAAAAAAAACTTGTAAAAAAAGTGCAAGTGCGTGACGATTCTTATTTTCACAACAAAAATGCATCTTTGGCAAACAAACCACCTGAAAAATGTTTCAAAAAAACATTTACAGGAAGTTCTTTAAAACAAAAAACAGTAGAATCAAACAAGCAGCTTCGACTGAAGCTGCATGCTCATTGCTTAATATGCCAATGTCACATGCCAACACTAAAAACCTCATTCTTAACTACAAAAACTACATGCGAATATGCAAATACGACACGCCAACATTTAACGTTTAGACAAGAAACGTTAACACCACAAACTCGTTCCAGAAGAAGCTTCATGCTAAAATGTGATGTCAACATTTAGCATTTTAATGAGTGAATACGCTAACTACAACAAACGTCTTCTAAGCTAACAAGATACATACTAGCATGACATCAATATGCAACCTTTGATCAAAAGGACACACCAACACTACAAATTTGCTCTAACATTTTGTGCGCGTGTACGGAAATGTGATATTGACATTTGGCATTTTCCTGTGTGAATTCACTAACACGACAAATATTAACTAGAAGAAACATTCTGACATAAGGACATGCTAATGTAACAGTCACTTAACTGGAGGAAGCCACATGCATGTTGAGGTGTAACATCAACATGTAGCATTGTAACGTGAGGACAGGGAACCGCGAAAAAGTCCTTCTTAACGAGAAAAAGGTACATGGTAACATGTTAACGTGACGTGTCAACAAGTAGCATTTGCACATAAGGACACATGAACATGACAAACTGGTTCTGAGCTAGTAGGAGCTCCATGCTAACATGCCACATCAACATGGAGCATTCGAACACGTGAAGATGCCAACATCAGTTGTGTCAGTAAACTCAAACCTCACCATTTAATTACATATATTTTTAAAAAAGCTACGTGCTAATATGCTCGCATTTCTGCAAGCTGTGAGTGATATCATGGCCGCATGACTCAGCATCAGGCAGTCCTGAAGTTTAGAATTGTTTGTCGTGTCCTGTGAAAATAATAAAAAAAGATAAGCGCGCCTGTTGCACTTGTGAAATCAAACCTTTCAACATTGTCCAGGGAAGAAAAAAGAAAAATGTGTCATGGGACTGGGTGTTGTAAGTGTGGCCAACGTCCGCAGGGGGCCGATCAGGAGGGCGCGATGGCGGCCGCAGCCATGTTGAGGATGGGGCACGCGTCTCTGTGATTGAGTTTGAAGAGCAGCTGCTCTTTCTCCCGCGTCAACGTCTCGTTGAACAAACGCTGACGCTCCAACGACGCGCGCGCCTCCTCGCGCTCGCGACACGTGTGCCTGAACCGCAAAAAAACAACAACACTTACCAGATGCTTATTTGGATTGTTTTTCCCAATCCAATTCAAGACGGGTCAATTATATGCAGATTTTCGCTATTGGCGGGCCGGGCTGGTCCCGATCCCCTGCAAATAGCGGGGATTGAGTGTTTTTAATTAAGGATCAATACAGAAAAAAACCAAAGCCCCAAAATATGTGAATCTGCGGGTGTTGAAGAGGGAGTATGCAAGGGGTCCACGGTTCAAACTTTCTAGAAAGAAAACACGTGACTTGCAAGTAAACGTTGAGCTTGGGCCAGCCAATGCCATTTTGGCTTCCTGATTTGAGTATTTTCATTGCAACTTCAATTTGATTTGTGCAAGTAGAAGAGACGTGGGTCACATCAACAAAATTGGTCCTTCTATTAACTCATTCACTCCCAAAGACGTTTTTAAACGTCTTTTCAGACTAGGTCCAGAATTGGCTGGTACCCCTATCATGCATCCTGTAACCTGATCACATGATAAGCTGTCCACTGTAGGAACCGCTAGCTGTCCTTGAAAGGGTTCATCTTCATTTTTAAAAATATACATTGATTTTTTGTTTTTGAGGGGGGGGGGAGTTTTGTTGGAAGAAAAAAAAAAAGTTCAGATTTTAGATGTTTGCAGGCTGGGTTTTGAAAAAGACAATGCTTGGCTCAATGCTAGGCCCATCATGATGAGTGAAGAATTTGGACCTTGCTTTCCCTTTCCTGGATCCAGGTCACCGGAGGCCCCCCTCTGGATCCAGGTCTGGAGGCGGGGCTCATTTGCGAGTGCCTGGTGGCCAGGCCTGAACCCATAAGGCCCATAAGCTGCTTGAAAGGGCAACGTGGGCCCCTTTTTTCATGAGCTCACCACCTGTGGGAGGGGCCAAAGAGGTCAGGTGCCCTGTGAGCTGGGGTCTGATCCCTGACTACAGAAACTAGCTCAGGGACACGGAACGTCGCCTCTCTGGCAGGGATGGAGTCCGAGGTTGTGCGTGAGGAAGAGACGTTCCAACTCGATATCATCAGGCTCGCCTCCACGCACAGCTTTGGCTCTGGTACCAGTCCTCTCGAGAGGGGTTGGACACTCGTCCAGTCTAGAGTTGACTTTAACTCATAAGTCAAGGCATCCCAAAGGTGCTTAGCTTGTTGGAAGTGGAAGCACCTGGCCGGTCGTTCCCTGAGCCCGGTGATGGGCGGCCTTCGTGTGAGCCAGAGTTCATCTTAGCTTACTTATTTTGTTGGTTGTTGCGTCGTGTGGACCTGATGTGGACTTTTTTCAGCATTTTTTGCCCACGACATTCCTCAAGGAGGAAACTCTGTGCTTGGCGGTTGCGCCTTCTCGGCAGCATGGGTATACCGGCACGGTTTTTGCCTGGGAGGAATGTCGGCGCCATTTGACTGTCTTTACTGGACAGTCGCTTGTGTCTTGCGCCTGTAATGGGCAGCATTTTTCACAGCCCCACTTTGTTCAGCGGAGAGATCCTTGCTGTTGAACGGTCTGCGGCTGGATGGATGTAAGGCTTGAGGAGCCGACGATGAGAAGAAAGAAGCGTTAGCGCGGAGTGCCGATGCGGATGTGGAACTGGGAGTCGCGGTTTGGAATTGAAGCGGATTTACACGGGACAGGAGATGTGAGCCAATCTCTTTTTCGTCAATGGACGCTACAGCTTCGTGTTGGCTTTCAAAGCTTAGCTTGTAGCAGACGTGTGCACATTTTCAGCATGACTTATCAGCATGACCACTGGTGAAAGGACACTTTGATCCTCTTTCATCTATAACTGCTTCAGACAACAAAGCGTATGCAGAAAAGTGGTGAAGATTGCACGACTGTCTGTCGGCGCGAGGTGGGTACACCCTGATTGGTCAACAGCCAATGTATCGATAAGCAACCCGCGGACGACTTACTGCAGGACGCTTTGACTTTTGTCCAGACGAACTCGCAAGTCTTCGTTCTGCTGCAATGTTTGCACCAAGTGGTCCTCGGCACACAGCTTCTCTTCCACCTGAAACACGATGACGAAATCACCTTGGCTGACATCACCTAAAAACTTGCGAAAGTGCTCCCCCTGATTTGCTGATCTCACCTCAACTGACGCAGCAACTACATCAGCAAACTACCGCTAGATGACGCACTATATACGTCGATCGTCCACACACCACTACGACGTGGTACGAACGAATACGTCCGACATAGCGTCGCGAAGTCGCGTGTCGAAGCTCGGCCTTACCAGTTGCTCCATGTCTTGCAACTTCCTATTTTGTTCCCTGAGGCGTTCGCTCTTCATCTCGATCACGAACAGTAAAGACTCCTGCTCCGACTCCCAGAATGCACCTGGACTGCCGTGCGCCTGACACATTGCGTAAACGGTGTTGAGGTGGAAGTGGCCGGTGGTTGCCACGGAGACAGGCGTTTACCTGAATGTTCCTGAGAAGATCTTTCTTGAATGTGGACTCTTGGACACGCTTCTTTAGCTCGTTATAACGCTCAAGCTCCGTCTTTAAATGGCTCACCTCCACCTACACGCACACGTGTGCAAAAACACACACAAAAGCAGGCTGATGACAATAACCGTGGTACGCACGCGTATCAAATGGTTGCCGCGGTTACCTTCAACAGGTTCTCACTGATCTGAAATTTCTCCGTCAACTGAACTTTGACCTCCTCATGAGCTCGCTCAACCTCTGTAGAAGACAACATGGCTGTGAGAGACATGCACACAAATCCTCCCAATACAAAGCTTCAAAGTACCACAAAGAATTGTTGGGCTGAGTCAAAGGTGGATCGACGCAGGGCGGTCAGGCCACTTACATTAAAAGCGCGACAATCAAATTCTACTCAAGCTAGCGGCCGTAATTTCCTGACTACATGTAAACAACACGTAAACAACAAAGTGGCGAATTGATGACCTTTTGCCTCTGCGTCTTAATAAATGTGTACAACATCTTGTTCTTTTTGAAATTCAGTGCATGCGTCTTATACTCTGGCTGCGCTCAATCGTCCCGGAAGTCACAAAATTAATGATCAGAACTATTCAAAAACAAAATGGCCGTTTAATTCAAAACAACAAATCCAACTGAAAACCAAATGTTATTTCCCGCTTGACTTTAACATTTGAAGAAACAGGCTCACAGTCACACGTGCTCCCAGAAGCCTCACGCAAACATAACACACATAACATGGGGGGGTGACTACCGTGCAAGTGTTGTTGGTGTTGTTGCGCAGTTTGTTGCCGTTGCTGTTGATGAACGGCACTGAGCTGAGCGCACGTCTCCGTCTTGACCTTCGCAAACAGACAAGTGCACCCCCCCACGCCACGTTAGCCACCGAGCGCGTTTGCCTCTGCATGACGCGCGTCGAGCCGAGCCCACCTTGTCGAGTAGGGCGAGCACCAGCGTGCACACTTCCTCGTCGGCGTGCTCCTTGAGAAGCTCCGCCCTCTCTGCGCCGCCGTTGGCCGAGAGAACTTCCTTCAGGATCATCAGCTGCCATTCCAAACGCTCCAGATGCTTCTCTAACGCCGCTGCCGCGTTAGCATTAGCCAGGCCGCCACCGCGTCGCTCAGAATGCGCACGCTTCGCTGAGAGAGACCGGCAAGTCACATGGCGGCAACCACAAAGATTTTATCATCTCCTCTACTAGCACGCACGCACACAAACACAGCAGCGCATTAATAAGCACAAACATATCGTCGGCCACAAAGCAATTTTTGGAACACGCCATTTCTTGATACTGTAACAAAAAACTCCCACCAGATGGGTGAACAAGTAAGCGAAAGGAAAAAGACCCAATAAAAATACGAGTGTGTTCTATTATTTTTTTTCCAAAAATAGTGAAAAATGACAAAGGTCGTTACGCTATGTGGCCGACAATATACAGACAAACACACAATAGTGCAAACATACATTCAAACACAAAGACGTGAACACACACTGACACAAGCCCCTTTGCCCCCCCCCCCCCCCACCACCACACACACACACAGACACGTGCGCATGTAAACTGACAGCTACATGGCCCGTGCATGACACCTACTACCACAAAAAAAAAAACTGACCTCCATCTTGTCGGCTGTTGTCTTTGTCATCTTTCTTACTTTTCTTCTGAAACACCAAGAACGAAGACACCGGCCAACATGTTAGCACAGTCACCAAAATATCGAGCAAAAGACGCTTGCCATCAGTTGGCGCTTTGGTCAGGAAGTCCGATGAAAATGTCGGAGCGCGGAATGAAATCAGGTGCCTGTTTCAGTTCCACTTGGCAAGTAACAAATTACTTTTTTTTCTTTTTGAAATCATTTACCTCCCACTGAACATTGAGCAACCCCGCGCCCAGCTTTAAAATTCATCTTAAAACTAATTTTTATTCTTTGGAGATAGATTTCTTCTTTTGAGTTTTACTAGTTTTGTACTTTCTACTGTCTTTCTTGTTAATTTATTGTTTTATTGTTGTATGAATTATTTTTGCTCCATGTACAGCACTTTCTATACAATGGTAGATGTTTTAAGGTGTGCTGAAAATACATTTGAGTTGAGACTATTATTGATATTGTTTAAAATGTCAAATGTGTTTTTTGTTCTATAAGCTCGGTGGAAAAACACTGACATCAGATTTTTTTTGGAGGGGGGCGGATGTGGACAGACATTTTATTTGAACGCCACACAAGCATCAGAGGACCATGCTAAATGCTAGTTGTTATGCTAGCATGTCAATCCGGTCACATTAAACAGCCTGAGCACGTCTGCGCTACTAAACCAATTAAAGCAACTTAACCAATTAAAAAGATAAAAACATTTTAGTGCTGACCACGCGCCACTTTCTATTCTAGGCGAAAGATTTACGAACGCAGCTCTGACACTTACGTAAGAAGCTCTCGCGCCGCACAGAGTAAGAAACAGGAAACAGACAAGTCGGGAGTCGACGCGTATGAAAGGAAGCCATCAACGGTTTTGCGATGTGGTCTGCAGGGGACCTGTTGGCATATTCACGTCTAATGTATTCAGGAGATTTTGGAGCGAGGGGGTCATATCCATGAATTGCCATCCAGGTGTCTTGAACAATGTTCAATCAATATGGTTTATTTTTAGGCCAATGCTGATAAATGTAAAAAAAAAAATCTGATGACCAATAAAATATAAAGTGCAATAAAATAATATTAGTGCATTATATTTATCGGGGAGATATTGATCAGCCCAATATTGGAAAAAATATGTCACTTTTATCGGTCTGATAACCCAAAATTAGGACGTATTGAGGGTGATATTGAAAGCCGGATTACAATACACGAACATAGAACCAGCCGAAGTCTCCTGAATTTGAAAATCACGACTGCAGACCCATTCGATTGAATGAGAGTTGCAGCCAAGTCATGCCTTTTGTTTTTAACAGTGCTTTTACCTTCCTTGCTGATGATTACCGTACACTTGTGTGGATTCAAACGTTATATGCTTTTAAGATGCAACAGGATGGATGAAGATATACACACACACACACACACACACACACACACACATATATAAACGGTGTTCCAAAAGTCTTGGGCACATTTGAAGTCCTCATACATACCTCCTTAAAACCCTCTCACGCAAGTTTTTTGTAAAGCTATTGATTTTTTAAAATTTCTTTTCAGATCCATTAATGGCATTTACTCAACCACAAAAGGCGTTTTGTGTGCTTGAATTTGCAAAAAGTGAATCATGGACTGTTGTTCAACGTGCATTTCACTGAAAATTCGGAAAGAAGCCACCAGAGCTCCAAAGTGAGATGGCATGGTAAATTCATAATGGATTGGTGCTTATGCCCAGCTAAAAGAACGGGACGCCCCTCAACTTCAGAAGATGTGATTGAACAAGTTCGAACTGCTTTCCAGCGGAGACCCGTAAATCGATCAGAAGAGCCAATCGGGAACACACCATGTGAATTCTCTTTCCCCATCTTTCCGTTTCCTCGTTCTATAACTCGGTGGTGGCCTCGGCCATCCATTATGGCATTGTCTGCTGGTCAGGCAGCATCTCAGCCCGGGACAGAAAGAGACTGGAGCGACTGGTCAGGAAGGCCAGTTCTGTCCTGGGTTGCTCCCTTGACACTCTGGAGGAGGTGGGCAACAGAAGGATTCTAACTAAGCTAAAAGCTATGAATGCCAGTCCCTCCCACCCCCTCCAGCCCGCCCTGACAGCACTTGGTAGCTCCTTCAGCCAGAGACTGTTACACCCGTGCTGCAAGAAGGAGAGATACCGACGCTCGTTCCTACCGACTGCTGTCAGGCTGATGAATAAAAAATAACAATCATTCATTCATAATAATAATAATAATTAAATGATGTGAAGGAAAATTGTAAATAGTACTGCAATTTATCCATTTGTGTTCATATTGTATTTAATTGAAAGATGTTTGTTGTTTTTTTTCTCTTTCTCCTTTCTTCTTTCTACATACATTCTTGCTGCTGGAGGCTGTAAATTTCCCCAGTGTGGTACGAATAAAGGATATCTTATCTTATAGATCAAGCAAGCCACTGCTGTTGTTTATCATGGTGTAATTGTCTTTAATCTGTTAGATAATTGTCTTTGATCTTTTAGATCCTTTTTCGAACTCTTAAAATTCAGTTAACATCTCAGTCTTACATCTTAATGTCGTACAAATTTTTATTGTTCAGTCGGGAATAGAGCCCACATAAAAATTATTTTGTGTTCAGGCCAGTGTTTTCCAAGGACCATGTATATTTGTAATTATCGGTTGAAATTTCTCATATTTTTTGGGGGGTGGTGCCTTAACGCTTGCAGTAACAAAGATATGAATTACAGTCACAACATTTGGCTGACTTTGTCCTTTGACAACATGCACACCATTAAAAAGTCGGTAGTCAACTATGTGAACCCGTTCTTGTTTTAGTTTTGAAAGTCACTGATTGGACACGTGACATTGACGTCATTTAAAAATTACGAGCTCAATCAAAAATGTTTGTTTAGACATGTTGGTTGGAGGATCTTGCTTCATTTATTTAAAGAAAAAAAACGATCCAATCGTTTTTAAATCTGAAAAGACTCCGTTTTGTTGCAGTTATCAAGAACCTCGTTTCGTTCCAAATGAGCATAACATGTACGGGAGCCGTTTAACTCAAAGCCTTGCGCGTGATGACATCATTGTGTTGGTTCATGAGTTCATGAATGTTGATCAGATTGAAAACAGATGTGCGCCCAACAAAGTACAACTTGGGCCGCGTTTGTACTCTCAAACGTGTCGTACTTTGCCGAACTTTCTCGTCGCCTCGTGCAAGTTACCGTGAAAACGTTCGACTTTTGGCTTTGATGGAAGTTTGGGCGGCTGCGGAGCACGCCGCCCGGGGGCCTCGATCCCCGGTGGTCAGCGGGGCTCACCTTGCTGTGTCTGCAGCCCATGCCTGCTGAAGCCGCCTCGCCTCTTGTCGCCCTTCTCGTCGCTCGGCCTCGACGGCGTCTTTTCGGGGACTCGTTGTTCCGTCGTCCTCCGCCGTGAAAAAGCCGAAAAATTTGGCCGAGCTTCAGCAAAGTTACTGAACGCCCCGCCGCCCGGCTTGACGTGTGATGCGTTCAAAGACGCAGCGTGGGGAGAACTTCGGCTTCCCTGCGGCGCGTTGACTCCCCGCATTGGAAACACTGTTAAAGAAAACACAACATTGCAAACATCACATTCTATAAAGACAAAACTTGCTTACATGTGTTCCTTTTGTGCGTTCTCTAGACTTTGTTTGTGTTTTCAAGATAGAGACTTCGGGAAGCCCAACGTGAATGTGTTCGAGTTTGACTTTGAAAATACAAAATCTGAAGACTGACTCCACTTTATATATTGTATTGTGATTGAGTTAAAAGCAGATCATAGCGTAACTCAAAGAAGGGAGAGTTAAAATTTTTGTAGTGTCATTGAAGGCATCAGCGGCCGAGGCCGGGACATGCGCAAGAGGGAGTTTCTTGTCTGCGCTTCAAAATTACCGTATTAACCGCAAAACATAACCCGAACAACTACTACTGGCATGTGGTTATTCAATTGGAAGCAACACTTTTATGAATGTAAATTTAGCAAATAGACACGTAAATGGACTGAAGTTCACTTTTCCATAATTTAAAAGAGCTCAACAATTATTGGGATCGTTATCCAAAATGTTATTGATTTAGAAATGTAAGGCATTTGTACTAAAATAATCCTATTTCACTTTTTCAAATGACGGTTGGCCCACTGAAATACATTGTTGTTGCATTATGCAAAAGACAAAGTGAATTACGTTAAATATATAGACATCTTCATTAAAGTCCTCTCAGTTGCACGATGTAGATGCGTTGCCCTTCAAATTTAACACAATTGACAATCCAAAGTACTCATCAAAACAAGGACCAAATTGTCTTATAACACGCGTGATAATGGCAAAGACACGTTTGGACACTTTTGCAACTTCATACATAGCTCAAAAATCATGCAATCAATTTTGCCGTCTGCTAATGTGTGAATGCAAAACGCCTGCCATATCCATGACACTTCAGATAACAGAACCCTCTGGAGTACTGCAATAAAATCTCGTGGCTCCCTCCAGTGACATTAACGAAAAAGACAGCTTGAGTGATGTTTGTGAAAGAAACATGAAAGGAACTCTGGAGGCCCGGGTTTTTGTTGTTGATGTCTAATTTTTATTTGCTTATATTTTGCCTTCTTTGACTCGGAATTGCCTGAATCTAAAGTAACAAAGAGTAAATAAATCAATCAAAAACAAGATGACTCAAATGTGAGGAGCGCCTCCAGTGGATGCCATCCGTTACTACATATCTTGAAGACGCACCTCTCCAAATAAAAATGTGATTGTGATTAACTGGACGTCAGCGGTTGGCCGCGAAAGCAAGCAAGCAAGCAGCTGTCATCCGTGGACGGAAACTTAGTCGCGTTTCCCAGAACAACAACTGCTGCTCCAAATAGACACGCGTAATAAATTCCACACGGGAGTTGCCACACGCGGGAGAGACGGCTCGTCAATATTGATCACAACTAAAAGTGCACATGTGGTGAACATTACGAGAATAAAAATACAAAACAAAAAAACCAAGTCGTCTTTGTTGGGCTTCTTCTTCATTTGATACAATTGGAATGCGGTCGCCTGTTAAGCAACCGAAGGTCGCAAGTGCATCAAAATGCTTCTTAAGAAAGAACAAAAAAGTTGTTTATTCACGCTCACAAAAGAAAGTGTGTTTGGCGCTGACATTATCAAATACTTTTATGTAACCGGGAGGGAGAGGGGCGAGTCAATTTCTCTGGAGGAAAGTGCACACGCCAAGATTTGTCAAGGAGCGCCCTCGTTTCAAGGTGGCTCCACCCACACTGCGTACATTTCATCATCACGCCAAACTGTGTCATTATTTGCACCAAAACAATGACACCACCGTCTTTTGTCTAATTTGACTTCCTGTTTGTTTTGCGTTGATTAGATATTTACAAGCTTTTAAAAACAAACACGTTTCGAATATACCGCATTATCATCCTGTAAAAGATAACGTCCATGTTTTTTTTTTAATTGACGGAGTTAAACGTACTTTTTAGTTTCTCCTCTAGATGGCCAATTACAGTACCGATTTATAAGGCAATCCCGCTCAGGTCTTACATGATATGGTCTCATAGGACTGTGCCTGCGGTGTCCCCGAATGGCCTGACAAACTTACGTTTAGCGGCGTGAACCATTGTTTTCCTGCAGTGGTTTTTCAGTTGTGTTTTGAAATTCCGCAGCGTTTTGGGGCTTTTTTTGCATTTGTTTTGTTGTTTGTAACGGTTGCTTCCACTTTGTTGCCGCGATTGCAGCATTCCTTTCCTGTGTTTGTAGCGTTTGCAGCATGTCTTACCTGCAGGAATTTTGTTTTGTGGGTTTTAGCTAACGTGTGTTTGTATCAAATTTTTGATTTGCAGCATTCCTGAGTTAGCAGCGTTCGGCTGTTTGCAGCGCATTTCCTCTGTCGGCCACCGTACTCTATGCAATTAAAAACAAAGTCTTCAAAAATTGGACAGATTGCATTTTTATTAGTCGCTGAAGTTGGGCCGATGACCAACGGCTCAGGCGGCCTAGTTGAGAAGTTGGAGTCGGCCGGCAAGTCGCCAGAAGGACAGCAAAATGCCGATGCAGGAGAAGCCGATGAGCAGCCAGAGGAAGCCCGCGCTCACGTAGAGCGCCCGCAAACTGACAAATGGCAAACAACGTCATGACGTCATCACTGTAAAGTCATACAAGGTCGCCCTGATATACAGTACGACTTGAATTTTTTCTGTGACCACGCTCGTAACTCAAAACATCTTCCCACTTCTTTCAGATGAATAAACATGAGTTTCAGGGGTTCCAGGGGAAAAAAGTCATGTTATTTGTAATGACAATAGTAAAAACATACAGTGATTATAAAATAGAATTACCCCCAACAATTTGAAATTTGCCATAGTTTTGCTCAGTGTCTTGGCCAAATGTGGGCAGTTGATCAGACAAAAAATACATGGAGACATCTCAGATTCTCTCAACTCTTCAACCCCTATTTTGGACTGTTTACAGAGGATAAATATATTACTGGTACTGTAGTGCCATTATTGTCTGTCTGTACGTGTTGCTTGCACTGTTGATCTTAAAGGGGCATTTTATTAGTCCATGTATTCATAGAGATTCCCTCTGTTAGCATTCTGCTAGTGGAGGCTAAGTGTGCGTGTGTGTGTGTGTGTGTGGGGGGGTTGTATTACACAAACTGCCACTTAAGTTTATTCTGAAATTAAACAAAACAAACTAAGATGGCAGTTAACAAAAACGTCAAGCCTTTCAAGGGTGGTGGGGGTTACGAATTACCCTGATTGTCACGTGAGGTGAGCTCACTGCCACCACGAGGTGCTCATATCTAAAAGCCAAAGGGGGAGGGGAGGGGGGTGGCTCGAAAATAGTCAAGTCACACGTATCTCAAGGCCCCACTATACTAATAGCGTTTCAGAAATGTCACGGGACGTGAGGTATGCCAACTGACCGTTGCTGCGGCGACTCTGCGTAACCTTGAAAGTAACACAGACGCGCCATCACGTAGGCCGCGCCGCACGCGCAAGACGCACCTGGGGGACACGCACAAGCACACGCGATTCATCACGTACGTCACCGCAAACTACACGCCCCTGTGAGTGTAGCTGTGACGTCACCTTGGCTGAAGAAGACTCCGGACGTCCACAAGATGGCGATGAATAGAGGGAAATATTCTGAGCAATTCACTCTGCGAGTTCATCAGAATTGAGGAGGAGGCAAAGGAGGTTCATCATGTGACGTCATGCACTTACTGGGCCCTGAAGACTCTCTCAAATTGGGGAGGTCCACTCGTACACGGGGGTGACACGCGAAACTTCCTCCGGGCGCTTATCACCTGCAAGGAGAAGTACGCTGCGCACAGATATACACAATATGGACTCAGACACAAATTAAACAATTACACTGACACAAATTGCACACCGACACACGATTAGTCACGAATAACCATAAAAAAACAAAACATTTTTTACACACCAACATATATATCAGATAAGAAAACCTTATTTAGTCTCGCAATGGAGAAATTCCCAATTCACATCAGCAAAGTTATGAAAGGAAGTAGTACAACAAAATATAGTAGTTGCTGGAAACGCAGCCACTCTTGCGGCGCCATTTTGAAGTCAAAATAACAAAACTATATTATATAATATAAATATACAACAATGGCCAAACTCCCATTCAAACGAAAACCACAAACACAATTTAACAAAAGTTACAAAAATGACAATTACAAAACACGTCCAATTTGGAATGACAGCACCCCCGCCCCCTCCTCCAAATTGGCTGCCTGACTCACCTTGCTCCAGAACGGCAGCGACAGTAACGGCAGCCAGGCCAACAAGCTGATGATGCTGCTGCTCATCCATGGTGTCTTGTCCAGTGTGCGGTCTCGGCAATCGGTTCCAACACTGTGGCCTCAAGTGGGCGGGGCCCCCAGCACTAATGTCAAATTATTGGCAACGCATGCAAATACAGTCATGCAATTCATCCTTACACATTACACACACACACACACACAGGAAGTGTTTTTGGAGTAGTATATTTACAAGACATAATTCTCTTGTTTAACACGAACATATCAAAAGTAGAAAATACTTACAAAAATGGTCTGCCATATATAAAAATAACATCTATGTCCAGATCGCAACATTACATACAAAAAATAGATTTAGAAACATTTAAACATGAACAAGGTGGCGCATAAACTCCGCCGGCCGGCCAATGGCAACGCATTCTAGTCCGAGTGAACCGTGCATTCATCAACCTGTGTGAGTGCAACCGGGAAGTCAACGTCAAACTCAACTCAAGAATTAATTGTAACATGTAATGTAACATTTGACATCACGAAACATGTGAACAAATGGTGTCATGTGGCATCACAACTTGTCTGATGTTACATGTCAGGTTAATGTCATGTGTGACGTGTTGCACAACATATGCCCCAGGTGGTGTCACATGATGAATCACGTGATACAGATGTCACATGATGCATGTAAAGTGTTACATGACACATCGTAACATCACGCGACGTGTCACATGACACTGCTTGGGGGCACATGTGCGATGTGCCATCTGACGCTTCGTGGAACATTTGATAACATGTGATGTCACATAAAACGCATGACATGGTGACAACTAATACCCGGGACTCGAGACAAGATGCGGGCGGGTCGCTCCCAGTTGGTGGTGACGGAAAGCGTGTCGGCGTCTACTGGTGAGAGGCGAGCAGCTCGTCAAGGTCAGCCATCCACTCGTGAGCGCTCTGCCCCTTGAGCAGTGACTCCACCAAGTCGCTCTCGGCGGCGAAGCTCCCGGCAGTGGCGTTGTAGCCGAAGGAGAGCTGCTGCTGATTGGCCGTCCTGCTGACCTGGTAACCTTGGTTACATGCCAGGCCTTGCCGCCCGCCACTGGCCGTCGCCCCAAATGCCACGAGGTCGGGGAGAACGCTCTGATTGGTCGGGTGGTTCTGAGTGGCTTGCTGTTGAGTCTGGGGCGGGCCCAGATTTTGTGGGTTGGGTGGCGCCCTCTGTTGGGTGCTCTGCATCATGCCCGCCCCAGGCCGCCCGGTGGGGTTGGTGTTAAAAGCGGTAGCGGCCATCTTGGGTATGCGAGGTTGCTGCTGCTGCATGTGGAAGGCGTTGGTGGTGTTGGTGAAGGCGTTGGGAGGAAGACCGGCGCTAGCGGGTGGCGTTGGTTGCTGCCAAACTGCGCTCTGAGCGGCCTGCATGTTGGCGGGCATGCGGGCGGTGGCCATCTGCTGCTGCTTTAACATGGCGGCAGCGTTGGACTGTTTGCTGAGGTGCTGCTGGGACAACAGGGTGTGCCTGTACAAGGGCTGGCGCTGTTGGGGCGCGTGCCCGCCGCTGCCATGCCCACCGCTTGGGTGAAGGGTCATGTTGTTGTACAGCACCTGCTGGACATCCACACCAGCTCCGCCTCCGCAGGAGGTCAGCCCAAGGTCCACCTGACTAACCGTTGGCGGTGGAGCCGCGCCGCCAGCCGACATGGCACCGGAGGCCATGTTGAGTCCCATCATGCCTTGTGGCTGAGGAAACATGCGCTGGCTGGAGGGTGCGGGGCCTCCCATGGAAGACACGCTGGCCAGTGACTGAGACGAAGCTGAGGCGGACAAAGAATGACACGCGTTAGTCGCAACAAAAGCATGAAAACCTCCCTTGCATATCATTAGGCCGATTTGAAATTCCTATCATAATCGCAAGAACAACATTTAATTGTTTCACGACTAACAGTTGCCTTAAACACCTGGAATATGAGTCACAAGGAAGACATAGCAAAGCGTATGGCATGTGAAATTCATATAGCAACAACACTAACTCAATAGCTCACAAACAAGAATAACCGAAATAAGAGAAGAGTAAGATCGTAGGGTTGATGTTTTTGTCGCACGACATTATCAATAACTGCATAGCACAGCTTTTGATTTGCAACCTTTAAAACTTGGAAACATTAAAAACATGATCTTTTTCCAATCAGCTGAAAGCGACGTGATCAGCACCAATTTCCCATCACGTGCCATGCTTTTTGTTTTAACGCATTTTGTATTTTTTTTAAACATTTCATTGACCCTGTGATTTCACATATTTACTTGCATTTGTGTATATGAATCCAACTCATAACTGATCTTCATAATTGACTTGACATCAAGGTGTAATATTTTAGTGACGTCTCTCAAGTTCATGCAGTTAACATTGTGACTTAAAAAGAAGAAGAAAAAAAAGGAGAAGTGATATTGACGTCAATGACGAAACAGCCGTGTTGTACGCAAATGAGCGCACTGGCTCATTTGCATGCCACTGCAAGAAAAAAAATTATATTTGCAAATATGTTTTGGGAGATGTGTGAAGAACACCAGGAAGGCTGAAAGTAGTGCTCAGACTGTAAGTTGATATTATTACTCTTTGTGAACAACTGTGTTGTTGTTTCTAAGCATACTCCCCCCAAAAATTTTATATTTGTCCTTTCTGCATCTGCGTGTCTCTCTCTTTTTTTTTAATTTGGTAGAGCTGGCAGTGAAAATATCAAACAGATTTTGGAAGAAAGAGGGAAAATACGTGCTGTAGAAATAAATACATTGGAGTGGAATTGAAAAAAGCCTGTTCTGTGATGGAGCACATATTGATGATTTTCTGACCTGTAAACTGGCTGACGGGAGCCTGGGCAAAAGCGTTCTGATTGGCATTCTGTCCGGCTTGGTCCTGGTACTGAGGGGGTGGTCTGGTCAGGTGTCTCTGGAGCTGCTGGTCCTGCTGACGTTGTTTCTCCTGCACGGCGCAACATGAACAACAGAGTTTGTCACCGGCGAGCGTGTGGTCGGAGAAAAGAGGAAGTTGCATACGGGTCAATAATTAAGACGTCTAACATTAACAAGGTTTAAATTGTTTTTTTTGGGTAGCTTTTTAAATGTACAATGTAGCTTGTTAATTTTTTTCATTTTATTTATTTTTCAATTTTACTTTGAGCTATTTTGTTTGTTTTTTTTAAACCTTGGTCCCATGAGAAATCGTGCAAAGTTTCTGAGCGTCAGCGACATGGAGGCCCATGAGCCTTTTTGGAAGGAATGTAGTGGAAAGGGGGCATCCCGGTGGTCAAATGGTTAGTGCGTTGACCTCACAGTGCCGAGGTCGTGGGTTCGGGTCCGCCCTTCCTGTGTGGACTTTGCATGTTCTCCCCGTGCCTGCGTGGGTTTTCCCCGGGTACTCCGGTTTCCTCCCACATTCCCAAAACATGCATGGCAAGCTGATTGAACAGTCTAAATTGTGTGTGAGTGAATATGAATGGTTGTTCGTATATGTCTGCATTGCTGGGAACTGGTTCAGGATATACCCCACCTACTGCCAGAAAACAGTTGGGATAGGCTCCAGCATGCCCTGCGACCCTTGTGAGGATAAAGCGGATTGGAAAATGGATGGAGTGGAAAGTGACCTGTTCAGCCATCATCTGCTGTCTCTGCAGGTACTGCTGCTTTTGCTGGTCCAGAATCTGCTGTTGCTGTTGTTGCTTGAGTGCCGCCGCCTGGCTGCTGAGGTAGGCCGTATTGCCGTGGTTACTCGCCATGGCGTTGGGCCCGGGCTGGGCCGCCATTCCGCTACCGCCCGGCGCGGACGTCAGGGTGCTAGCGGGATTGGGCCCGTGTGGAGGCGCCGGGTACGAGTTCTGGTCCTGCTACAAGAAGACACAAACAGAGCGTGACGTCCACATATCAACCAAAAAAAAAAAAAAAAAAGTATGGCCGCAGCTAAGCAATTTGGTTCTAATCCATGTCTTATCATGTATTTTCACAATTACTTTTTATGAACCAAATATTGTACTTTTTAATGACGATCATGTGAGTCATGTCAGTTCCCCGGCATCGCACTGAAGTCAAAATCATTAAAATATGAGAGAGATGTACACATCGGCCAATATGAAATACATGTATCGTGATGTACTTTTCAGTCATTTTGCCCGGCCCTATCTAATGACATTTTTCTAAACACACACACGCACAGATTCTGAGTGTTGTCTGTGTCAGTTGGGGCCTGCAAGAAGTAGAGCAAAATAAACCCCCAATGGACTTTGACTCGAGTTGACTGCTGGGAAAGGCTCCGTCCGGCACGGATGGATGGATAAATGAGTTACGTTCAAGCAGCTGGTTGGAGGCAGTGTCTAGCACCACCTGCAGGACAAACTCTTGCCCAATCACCTGCTGGGCTAAGGTTAGCTATGAGCTCATGTTAATAAGCAGCTGTATCTCGTGAGCAATCTGTTGGTGTTTTTCTTTTTAAGCTTGAGGACACTTTGGGCCATGGACAGACTTTTTGTAAACGCACACACATTTATTCCTTACTTTACTGCATAAGATCAGTTCTTATTTTATTTTTCATTTTTTTAAACTTGCACATTTCAGTCTACTCGCCCAATTTTGTACATTTTAAAGCAAGCTAGAAAATGAAATACTTGCTCAATAGTCCCCTTTTGTTTTACTAATGACCACATGATGAGCAGAGTAACTCCACCATGCCAAATCTAAATGTGGTCATTCTTTCGAGTTCCGTAAGCCAATCAACGCCAAACCTAAGAAAGTGTCGTAAAATTGCCGCCCTTTCCAAAAATTGATGAATGACATCATCTGCTAGAAAACACACAAAAAGAGTGATATTTTCAAATGTTGGGTCGAGAATGAATCCCATTGTGCCAAGTTGTACAATTCAATCAAGCAAATAAGGAATTTGAAGAACTTTGGTTTTCAAGGGTTTGAATTGGCCATGATAGAGAGAAAAGAAAGAATAAAACAAACAGTAAATGAGGGCCTCAATAAAAGCAGCTGGGGGGGGGGGGATTGTCAGTTTACTTGGTTACCTAAGTACTCAGCAGAATATTTGATTGATTAATCAATTCTAAAATGATTTGTTTGTGACAGCCTTATCTGCACCAAATTATTTTTGTAAATAATCTTTCAATTTTTTTCTCATAAATCCGATCACCGGTATATTAAAAAACATCCCTTTATATCAGTCAAGCCATTAAGTAGACCAACCAGTTGATGATTCTGCAGTTACTGGTTTGGTGTGAAACATTCAGAGAGAGAGAGAAAAAGAAAAGAAAAAATATTGACCATTCTTTTCAAAGTTAAAAGATGTTTGCAAATGCCTTATTTTGAAAAAAAAAAACAAAACAAAACAAAATCCAAAACAAAAACAAAAATGAGTCTGCTTTCGTGGAGGAGGACAGAAACCAGAAGTTTCCTATTAAGAGGCAGAAATTCAGAAGATTTGGAAAATATCAAATTCGACCAGGACTCTTAACGAGTAATCGATCATCAAAATTATTTCTCAATTAATTTCATTATTGATTAGATGTTAATTAACCACTGAATTGTTGCACCTCGAAAGTCTATGACGGACATCCCTGAAGTTGTCCGTGTGCGTGCGTGTTACCTGCGAGTGTGTTAGGTGTTGCCGGAAGTTCATGTTGTTCTTCTGCTTCATTTGCTGCTGCTGCTGCTGCTGCTGCTGCTGCTGTTGTTGTCTGAGCAAGCTGAGCAAGGCGGCCTTGTTCTGGTTCTGGCTGTTGGCGGGCCGGGGTGGACCGGGCCCGGCCTCAAAGTGGGAAAGGGGTTTGGTGTTGTTGTAGTTCAACATGGCCGCCTGGCCCCCCGGCGCTGGCGCGTGGTTCAGAGGGGGCCCCTGAGCCGGGTGGCTAAGCAAGCCGGAGTGGCCGGCGGCCCCTGACATGTAGCTGTTGGCCCCTGCCTTGGGCGAGCCCTTGGGGGGCTGGCCAGACATAAGGCGCTGCTTCTGCGTGCTGGAATTGAAGTCCTGTGGGTACAAGGAGGGGGTGGCCGGCTTGTCCACACCAAACGCCGGCCCCAGCGGGCTCTGTGAGGGGGCAGCCATCTGCGTCCAGGGCGGGGGGTGAGCGTGGGGGCCCCCCTGGCTGTGGAACTTGGCCCCGGCGGGCGGCGTCTGTCTGTGCTGCAGCTGGCTGTGGAGCTGCTGCGCCCGCTGCTGCTGGGCAGCCAGTTGCTGAAGCTGTTGTGCGGGGGACAGGTCTTTGGTGAGGAGGTGATTGGGGGGCGCCGGGTGCTGCCTGGGCGGTGGCGCGGCCAGAGAGGAGGCGGACGAAGTGGCTGCCGGAGAGCTGGTGGGGTGAGAAGGAGGGGGAGGCCCAGAAGACGCCGAGCGAACGTGAGGGGACCCGGTGCGCGAGTCCTGCTCAAAGGCGGACGGGGAAAACTCGGCTTTCACGCTTCCCAAATCCAGAGGAAGGAGACTCTGGGAGGACTGGCTGCCCGCCACTCCGCCACTTCCTTGGTTGGGCGTCATCTCCAGAGGGTCTTTGCGGTCCTCGAAGCCATCGTTGAGGATGTCCTGGATGTCCTCGTAGGGCACGGTACAGTTGAGCTCCTCCATGAGGTCTGACCACTCCTGCTCATCTAAGTTGAGGTCCGGGAAGAGGTTGTTGTTGTTTCCTCCTGCCGACGGCGGCATGATGGGCAGAATGTCGTCGGGCTCCTGCTTCATCTCCTTGCGGTGGAAGTCGCCCACCGCCGCCTCCTTGGCGCCATCTGCTGCCAACTCGATGGCGGGCCCGTGGGTGCCGTTGGAGGCCAGTGCGTCGCCCAGACCCAACTTGGAGTCCATGGGGGAGCCATTGGCCTTGGCGGCGGCATCCATGCAGGCCTTCTTGTTGTGCGGGAAGCCGTCCGAAAAGCCGTTGACTTGCTCGCGGCCCAAAGGCGAACCGGCGCTTTCCAGCTTTCTCTTGACCGTTTCCTGCAACTGCAACGCAAACCAAAAATGGGGCCCATGAAACACACGAAGGACTTCAATTTCTGCCATTGAAATGAATCAAAATGCTCTGAATCCATTTCATCCAATCCAAGCCGAATTGTTTTTTTTTTTGACAGCCAGCCAAGTGTTCAGTCCAGAAACATAACAGGATTTGCAGTAAAACAAAAAAATGAAAATAATACAAAGATTAATGACTTGGGAAGGAAGTAAATTATTTTAGTAATTGACTGTTCTGTTGATTAATTGATGAATCAGATGGAACTTTTAAAAATTCCCCATCGAAAAGCAAATTCACTCTGTTAGCAATTTTTTTTTTACTTATTTACTGTAAACATTGTTTGTACAATACTCAATGCTCTCAATATATTCAATGCATTTAACTGTATTAGTATTATTTTAAGTGTGTTTAAAAATCGTAGACAGAATTAAGTGCTCTGAATGTTTTAAAAAATATTCCCATCTCGCAGATTTCAATTTGTACGGGGGATGGGATGGTAACCCATGAGGGGAGGAGGTGGGGTACTGTATCCCAAGCGTAGGAAAACATGAGAGACAAACAGCGACAGAAATGCTGAGTTTGGAAATATACATGAACCCAAAATAAAATCCAGAAATAGCAAAAGCAACAGCTGAGTCAGCACCGAGTCATTTTCATTATTGGGCCTTCAACGAAAAATGGAAAATTATTCTGCATATGGTTGTCAAGTGTTCCATTTACTACAACATGATGAGCCAATGTCATCAAAATTCTAGACATTTAAAGTTAAAATATTTGAATGTAAACAAGCATGTTGGAAGTACAAACTGAGTGACCTGAGGATACACGCACTATCTTGCCCACCATAAAAACGAGGCGGACTGCTTCCTCCATCGGGAGGCTTGCACAGACCAGGACCTCGGAGCCAGGACAATGGGCATGGCCCTGGTTCTGGTCCACCTCTGCAGCAATGGTCCACATGCCACTGGCCCACTTTGCATTGGAGCCAAGGATGTGCCAACTCTTTCCCTTTGAGAAGTCCAGCCATAATAAAGAAAAACTACAAATTCTTTTCATAATATCGATTAATAAACAAACAACCATTCACACTCACAATCACACCTACGGACAACCTGGAGTTATCAATCAACCAACCAAGCATGGTTTTTGGAATGTGGGAGGAAACCAGTATCCGGAGAAAACCATCGCAGGCATGGGAAGAACATGCAACTCCACACAGGAAGGCCGGGGACGGATGTGAACCCACGACTCACCGTGCCGCCAATTTATCATTACACAAATGGTTATTTCAAATATTTGTTTTTAAATTGTAGAAAAAATATATAATTTAAAGCGACATGTACAGTACATAGTATGCTTCACAAGTTTGCCCAAGCCTGGTCTCCACTGATGTGACAAACTCGGAACCTTCCCCCATGAGCTGTAAACATCAAGTCACGTGACAAGTGGGCCAGTAACAAGTGAGTAAGTGAATGTGTGTGTGTGTGTGTGTGCACGCGTGTGTGTGTGTGTGTGAGAGAGAGCGTTTTTGGTGAGTCAAAGTGAGCTGAACAACCGAGTGATTGAAGTTTCAGAACTTGAAATTCTGGTATGACTCCACCCCTGGTAGCCATGGAGATGACCTTCTGAGAGGGACAACAACATGCCAGTGTGTCTGCTTGTCTATCACAATGGCTCTGACTGCTCTGGCATCTAATCACGTAAACCTGCAGCTAAAGACAAATGCTACCGCTTCTATCTGGATCCAAAAACCTAGATGGATCTCTAGCTCTGTCTTGGTCTGTATATCTGGACAAATTTATTTTGATGTATTTGACTATCTACTTACAGCCCATCTCTGAAGGTCAACAAGTCAACAAGTCAAGTCAACAGTATTTATAGAGCACTTTCAAACAGCCATCGCTGCATACAAAGTGCTGTACATGGAGAAATTTAACATGCACAATAAACAGTAAGACAAATTGGTAATAAAGGCGGTAGAAAGCACCAAACAGTAAAACCAAGAACAAATCTAAGTCATGCTGAGTCGAATGCCAAAGAATACAAGTGAGTTTTGAGGAGGGCTTTGAAGATGGGCAGCGAGGAGGCTTGCCGAATGTTCAGTGGGAGGTCATTCCAGAGAGAGGGACCAGCAACAGAAAAGGCTCGATCCCCTCTGAGCCTCAGTTTAGTTCTTGGTACTTCAAATAATGTCTGGTCCACAGACCTGAGGCGCCGGGCAGGTGTGTAGGGGCGGATGAGCTCAGAGAGGTAAAGTGGCGCGGGATTATTCAGAGATTTGAAAACAAAGAGGAGGATCTTGAAAATAATTCTAAAATGAATGGGGAGCCAGTGAAGGGATGCCAGAGTAGGAGTTATGTGCTCCCTCTTACGAGTACCAGTCAAGAGGCGAGCAGCGGCATTCTGGACCAGCTGAAGGCGCTTAATGGAGGACTGGCTGACTCCAAAGTAAAGGGCACTGCAGTAATCGAACCGGGATGTGACTAAGGCATGAATTACTGTCTCAAAGTGTTCATGTGAGAGTTTAGGTATTATCAGCTGTCTAAGGTGAAAGAAGCTGGATTTAACAACGGCACCAATTTGACGATCGAGTTTGAAATCACTGTCCAGTTTAAGGCCCAAGTTTGAGACCGTTGATTGATGAAGGTAGCGATCAAGCTATCAGTCAGGACCACTCTATCGTTGTGATCTATAATCAATTTATCTATTTGAATCTATCAATCGATTTGGATCTATCTGGAGCTGCGAAGCTACAGTATGTGCCAAATAGTTTGTCATCGTGTGTGTAAAACCTAACAGCAGACTAAAACAACGAAGAAAGATGCTAATGCTAGCCCTCTGCCTGCGGTGGAGGTCACAGAGCATCCTTGACCCCGCCCTTTTTTGTTTTTGTTACGCCGATGAACAAAACACAGTAACAATGCACAGGCGTGTTATATGATTGAGCCACTTGGCTCAGAGTGCATTGAGTGGCCCAGAAAATTCATTATTGAAGTTTTAAGCATGTGAATGTTATCATATGTGTTTCTGGTGCCAGATTCATAGATACTTCCATAAATAATCACCGATAATTGTCAGCGATCGACTGATTAGAGCATCCCTATGACAGACAATTTAACAATAATCACAGGCATTTATTCTTTATCATCTGCAAAGAACAACTAAGATTACTGCCATACTGACGAGCCGCTGAGACGTCAAAACTTTTTTTTAAATCCATTTCACCAGGAAAATATCCAACAGTTTAATTGATTATTAGAATATTGTTTAAACAAGACATGTACAAATGAATCAATGAGTAAAGAACACCTACTGCTAAATGCTTGCTCTTCACTCTGGCACAAAAATGTCAAATATTCATGATGGCGCTTGGATGGAATGCTAAGCTTGAACTGGTCACATTTTATTTTGTCTGCTGTTTATCTCATTTCAACCCATTGTTACAGGCATCCAGCTGTTTCTATCTCGATGTTCATCTGCTCTTTATCTGGCGATAAGTGTATGTTTACATCTCGAGGTCCACCAGCTATGTGATGGATGCTTAACTCTGCACACAAATTGCCGTGATCGAATCAGAATTTTCGGTGTCAGATCAGAGCGAAGCAGAGAATGTCTCCATACTTATTTTACTCTGACAAAAGCACCAAACTGTTGCCACGCCGCATTTACAGCGTCTGACATTGTGACTTTTTGGGCGAGGCATGTTGTGGTTGCCAGAACTGGCACTCGCCAGGTAAGTATATTAAGATTAAATCTGACAGGACAAAAAATGTGTGCAGCAACATGTTACTTTCAACATTTTTGTTTATGAAATTTGTAGTGGTCCCGTCAGGCCAGAGGCAGTGAACTTAAGATGGCCTAACATACTGTCCCGTAGTGACCCAGGACCACCTATAATGTAGAAAGAACCCCGAGGGATTGTCCCCGCGAGCAAGTATTTATGGCACTAAAAACGAACCTGGGTTCTCCCTTTGGCCGTGGTATAGTAAGGTATCTTGGTTGAGCAAAGTCATTTTCAACCTAAAAGAAAAAATTTTCAGAAGGCAGAAGTCATTGTCGGAATGGGCCACTGTAGTCTTTGCTTCAAGACAGTTTTACAAGAAGTGTATGTGCAGCTTTATAAAGTATTTTGGTGCTGATAATGACTCCAATTGGAGCTATTTGGATTTGTTGGAGTATGAGCTGTTTTTTCCCCTTTCATTGAAGTACAATGACTTAGGCTAAATCCAAAAAAGGTAATGAGTGCATTTTTATTCTCATTTTATCGCTTCCAAGCCAAGGGCGTCAGACGCCTTTGAACACTAAATCTTCTAAACCTTTCCTAGAAGATAATCATGTGGACTGAGATGCGTTAAGAGTAGATTTGTCTGGATAATCAGGCCGGACTATCAATCTGAAATATTAAACGATTAAGATTGTTTCATATTTTTCATAGCAATTAGCCTCTAGATCTAATGACCAACTTCAAGTACTTGCCCTGTTATCGTGTTGCCCGTCATATTCTCTTTAGTGTTTTGTGCATGCATCACACGGCAGGTTGGTAATACGCCCTCCTTCGGATGATTCAAAAGAAAAATCTGACTGGCATTCCCATTTCTTAAATGTAGTAACTAATACACCTTTCTGTGTTTTTTTTCTCGCCGCCATCTCTATCCATCATCCACGCGCTTTCTAAGCGTGCAGACAAAAATAGCAACCCGCATGTGCAAATGTTTCCTGTTCCGCCCCCCCAACCCACTTAATAAAAACAAAACAAAAGTAGAATAGAAGAAAAACTCTCACACACCACACCACAAACACACATACAGGCACAGTGAAATTGCGGTGACCACACAGGAGAGATTCTATCGCGTACAGTCAACTAGTGCGCAGTGATTTTTACCGTACCGTACAAATGATCCCACCGAAACAACACGCTACCGGAAAGAATCGTTACCGTGAAATCCTCAGGCGTGGAATAGTTACCACCTAAAATCTTGGGTCTGTGGGGAAAACCAATGTCTCTTCAGCCATTTGAGTCTACGAACTATGACGTGAATGGAATGCAGCCAATTGAAGTGGGCTGACCGACCAACAAGGAAGCAGCAGTAAATAAAACATGTCCTACCTACCCCTATGACTATTATTATACAAAAGTAGGTACCCTTGACTGCAGAAAGTATCTTCCAAAGCAAGTCTATTCTAGACACTGTCACCCTCTTTTCACTCAAGAGTCACAAGTAGCGTGTCACACGTTGTTCTTCTCAAGTAGAAAAAGGTACATGTACGCTGCGAACGATCTAAGCGACAATCAGTGCAGGTTCATACGAGGAGACACCGGGTTCGTCCCCTGTGAAGTGCTGCAACAACTTGCTGATTTTTCCAGTATTGAGCCACCAATTGGTCAATTTTTAGGCTTTGTGACATGAGGCTACATTTGAGTAATGAGCTAGATTCTGTTGCACCAAGCACTCGTAACTCAAAATGTACCGAGCCCCATTACGAAACCAGCTCATGGCTTGAATGAGTAAAGACCAAAATATTGTTAGGATGCACCCGACAGTTCCAATAATAGTCCTGGAAAAAAATTACTCAAATGAATGTTCTTACTTAATTTTAGTAGTCATAATATGAATCGTAGTTTTAGTAGTAGCAATTGTAGTAGTACTTATAGCTGTAGTAGTGATATTGTTGTAGTAGTCATAGTCATGATGTAATCAGTAATTGTACAAGTCGTCATAGATTTAGGAATTGTAGTAGTAACAGGAGTAGAACTTTTTGTGGCATTAATACTTGGAGCCATAGCAGTGTTTTGATTCAAGTAGTGGTCGTTGTGTCAACAGTAGGGGAAGTGTTTTTTCAATCAGCATAATTCTAAAATTAAAGAGTAAAATAAAACATTACAACAAAAGAAACCAGTATCTCACTGAGTGGTGGTGGGGTTTTACTCACTGCAATTAGCGTGCTGTTTCGGCTTTGCTCGGCGGCGACTGCGCTGCCGTCGCCGAGCTCCGCGCCCGTCGCTCCAACACCGCCACCTCCTCCTCCGCCGCCGGCAGCCCCGGAAGCCCTCTGCCCAGCCTGCTCCCCGGCGCTGGCCGGGGGCTGCCGGTGCTTGTTGGACCTCTTGGCCTTGGCCTGCAGGCAGCGCTGGTGCAGGGCAAGGGTCTGCTGCCTCTCCAGCTCCAGGCTCTCCAGCGCAGCAGCCTCGTAGCGTCTCTCGCAGCTGTTGTGATGCTGCCGGAAGAGCTCGATTCTCCGCCGCAGCCGCTCCATCACCGCGCTGTGTCGCGGTGTAACAAAATCCGCCATCATCAATACAAAAAATGGCTTGCTGGCTCAGGTTAGGTCCATAAAACGCCAACTGTGGCTCTTGCTTATGATAATTATTGCTTTTGTGGCTAGGAGCGTCCGTAACCCTCTCCGTCCGTCCGTCAGTCTCTCGACCCTTACAATGCCAGCCGTGCTGCTGGCTCCATTGGAGGAGACCTTTGGGATTGCTCACGGCCTTCTGTCACCGCCGGCCGGTCGGCCGGCCGTCCTTCCGTACGGCCTCTTGGCCGGGGAGAAGAGCGAGACGCGAGGCCGAGCTGCGGGGAAACGAGCAGCGACAAGCCGCGTCCAAGTTGGCCAGAAAGCTAACTAATTAGCGCATTAGCAACATTTGTGTTGTGTTTACATGCTAGCACATTCCTCCACTCGCTAGAAGTTGCACGACTGAAAAAAAGTGGCAATTGAAGCGGGCCCCTTGGCCCGAGTGAGCTCACGGGGCATAGGGCATGTTGTAGGGGGGAAATTTCATGTTAACTCGGTGGCAACTTCAGTCGCTCGATGGATGTTAGCTGGGTGCTAAGCTAACGCGAGCTAAGCCACTCGGCGACTCTTTCGAGGGGACTTACTTGTTCGCCAACTTCGGAGGCCTTTCCGGCTCGGTTGGCCCACAAAATGGTGGCCTTTTCGTTTAGGGGGCTACGACAACATTGTCCGCGTGTGTCAAAAGGGACTTACTGTGAACGTGGGGCTGGGCCGTGCGCTCTCTACGGCATCTGTTGAGGCAACAGCTGATCCTCCGCCCGCTTGGCCGGTTGTTCGCCTGGTCGCCTCCTCCTGCGGCCGCCCGCCTCCCTTACCACCCTCCCCCCGTGTAGCCAAAGCTAGCTCTTTGACTAGCTCACTAACTCTGCTCGGGGGACAGACTGACTGACGGACTGCCTGCCTGACAATTTTGTTAGCTCCCGAGCGAAGCCAACTCGGAGCGAGCTCCTTTTTTAAGAGGTCGCCGCAGGTTGACGGTGCTTCTCCCGTTTTAGGGCTGCTTGTGGCTCTGTTCGTGCTCGTCTATTGTTTTCCAGTGGACGGGCAGGTTGACGCCGCCATTTTGGTAACTTTCTCTTTTTTTACTCGATGTGGAGAGCTATGTTCACGCCCGCCCCCTTGCTGGTGATGGACAGCACAAGGGCCCAATATACGGCAGCCGATGGGTACTCACCCATGCGAAAGGGAAACGACAGGCATGGGAACAATTTCTCATTGATTTGCCGACATTTGTTTTCCATCCCATAAAACTATTTTGAAATAATTCATAGCCTCAATTGTTTTTGTTTTTTGTCATTAAAATTTTGGGATTTCCCACAACACTCTCGCTATAATGTACATATACACACACACACACACACACACACATTATATACATATATATATATATATATATATATATGCATGTGCACACAATTTTTGTGATTTTTCAAATGTTTACACAATTTCTGAAAATGCATTTTGGAAAACTATTTTTTCCAGATTAGTTTTGATTGGTCGAAAAATATTTTTTAATGCATGCATTGTATTTATTTAATTTGCCCAAGAAAAAATTAAAATGTTTAATGATTACTGACATTACGTTACACTGATTTTTGGGGGGTGACTTTTTTTTTTTTTAGACAATTAGATTTTTCATACAGAAATTAACAGCTCATGTGTCGGCAATTAATACAAGTGCACAGTGTTGACTTTAAAAAATCTCCAATCCATCTAGAGCAGCTAAAGAAGAAGAAATGCAACAGTTCCATGTTCCATTTGGCCTTTTTATTCATCAAAACACACATCAGCGTCTGTCACAGTATTTCTAGTCAAAGTTGGACCTTTCTGGCGGCGTCTCGCTCGCCACACTGCATGTACAGCCGAGGAAGAGGCTGGGCCAACACTTTAGTTTCAACACAAAAAGCTAAAACAAAAAATCCTAAGTAATAATTATAAAACAAAAAAAACAAGCAGCATTTAGCGAGTGGACCTGACATACAGTGTGTTAGCAGGAGATATCACCATGATGGCGACAATGACGCCATGGACCAAAAGACTTTCGGTACTATCACGGTCCCTTATATAATTATGATATCATGATTAGGCAGTCAGGAATGAGTGAATGATTGCAAATGTAGCGACTGTGTTCAAAATCATTCCCCACTACCAATTCACTATATCGGGATGCTTATTTTGCAAACCTAAATATTTTGTAAAATTTTCACTATGTATAGGGAATAAGTAGCCAAATAAAAACACAAAATAAAAAATAAAAATAAAAAAACAGGGGGGGGGGCCCCCGACTCAAGTTCCATTGCTCGGGCTAAGCTAAATAGCTAATGAAATAGATGCACAGACAGAGTGACGCCTCAAAACAGGATATGCCAGTCAGCCACTTCCTGTTCAGTGCAGATACGTTGAAGGATTCGATCAAATAATTAAAAACCAAAAATTCAAACCATGTTTTTATCCACCAACCCTCAGATTTCGTTGCAATCTCATGATAGATTTACATGTGACAACAAGTGATGTCATCAACGTAAAGGAGAAGGAGATGGCGACCTATTTTTTCAATTTCCTCAATTGTGGTGAAATGAAAATTAAATGAGCAAAATCATGAAAATGGAGAGTTACTCTACATAATATGTTTTGTTCACCCATCTATGCCAGTGACGTTTATTGTCAGGAACAACAATGACATGCTCTTTCACTGCTTGGCAGGAGGAACAATTAAACTGTGGAAGTACCTTTTGCAAGTAGTTTTTTTTCCTCATGTCAAATACATGCCAATCATAAGAAATGGTTGCCAGGGGCTAAACTACCCAATTACATTCCACAGACTGTTTTGATTCGTTTCACCGCAATTGAGGCTGATTAGCAAGTGTGTGACATCCTCCCGGTGTCGTCTGATTGGCCATCCGCCAGTGCAAGGGGTTGGAGTTCGCTGTCATATTTTGTTTCGGAATGATGCAGGAAGATGCAATGGACTTGTATAATCTCTTTAAAATAACAAAAACAATCAAAAAAAAACCTTACAGCTAAGTCAGTCCTGCCGGCGCTGGAATCATCGGCGCTTTTCGCTTTCATTCTTTTCCCGCCCGCTTCCGAGTGAAGGCAGAGCGGCCAAAGATGAGGGAAGGGCACGGGGAGGGGGGTGGACTCCAGGTTGAGAATGATCAGTCCTTTCTGACCTTCCTGTTCCTGGGAGATCTCCGCAGTATGTCATCCTCCAGCTTCTGAAACAAAGGAAACAAGTCACATCCAAGTCCTGATGGCAAAGTCCTCTGAAAAGAAAAGTTAACGGGGCTGGCTGATTATTGGCCATTTGCCACGATTAGGCCGAAGTGAAACATCTCATATATTCTTAGCGGCTTCCATAGTTCAGTCTGTCCACTAGATTAACATAAAGGTGTTGTTCTTGTCACCTCCTCAGCCGACGCCTCCTTCTCCTCTACATCCTGGTCGCCTTCCACATCCTCTTCGTCGGCAGGAGTTTCATCGTTGGCCTCCTCCTGCACACCTTCGCTGTCACACTCACCGTCTGCACATAAGCACGCACGGCTTGGGTCACGCCAGCACAAAGGATGAAAGGTCAAAGAAAAGTTTGCTCGGTGCTATCAAAGACCTGGGCTGCTCTTCTCCGCCTCTTTAGTCTCCTCTTTGACCTCCTCTTTGGCCCCCTTCACGTCAGGCTGAGGTTCGTCTGTTTTCTTGTAGTCCGCGGCGTCCGGGGCCTCGCTCTTCTTCTGCACGCAAATAACAGTCATTGCCATCATTTCGCTCTCAAGAAGAGGAGCGTCAATTGTGACATCACGTATGACTTATATGTGAGCCGTTTTGCTGGAAGTACAATATCATCCTACTTGAGAAAACGTTTTTGGAAAAAAAAATGGTCACACTTGTGCAACAAAAAGTCGTCAATTTCACAAAATTCTCATTTCTTTGGAAATAGTGCATTTTCGACAGAAAACAGAAAAAAAGGCTAATTTTATTTACAAAAAAAACATGGCATATGTGGTACATTTTTTTTAAAAACAGTCCTATTTAAGACTCGAAATATTTTCTTTGTAGAGCAGTGCAGTTTTGTGAATCAATATCATCCATTTGCAGAGCAACTTTCTAAGTTTGTGGAGCCTTTTTGTTTTTGCACGTTAATCCCAGGGAACTGGAGCAAGTGTTTTATTAAACAATTACTCCATTTCAAGCTACAAAAAAAAAACAAAAAAACAACAACAACACTCCGATACTCACTCTCAATCGAACGTTAATAATTTGAGGTTTCAATTTTTTGTGTGTGTCTGCAAATGCGGTTACCTTTCCGGTGCAGCAAAAGACGACGATGAGGATGAGTGGCAATGCCACGGTCAGCACATAGACGACCCAAAGCCAAGGACGCTCCTCTGCCGCATTCATCATCTGAGCCGCTAGACCTGGCTGCCCCAAAACATTGCAAAATGTGTTTAAGGAGGGGGTCACAAAACTCTCCATGTCACATACATTTTGGAAAATAAGTAAATTTGAAGGACAAAAAAATAAAAATAAAGTGTTTCCGAAAAATAGTTGGATTGTGATATTTCTGGAAAAAGGCTATTTCCAAGAAAGTTCTACACATCCAGAAATAAAAGGTCATTTGAGATTAAATTCAAGTATGTCCAAAGATGTCACTTGAGAAAAGTCATACGGTTCCGAAAGTCATTTTTGAAAAACAAACAATTGTGTATCTCCGAAAGTGTTGAAAAATTACTCTATAGGCCATTTGAAGGAAAGGAAATATGGTCTTAAGTCATATTTCCAAAGAAGTCATTGAGAAAAATGTCATACATCTACAAAAAAAATCTTGAAAATAAAGTTTTACCTGTATGAAAAAGCCATACAAGTCTTGGAAAAAAAAGTTTCGGTTTTCAACAACAACCAAAAAGGTTACTGGTACTTCAACAACAAAACACCAAAAAGTTATAACCAGTTCCGCTAAAGACTATAATTAGAGAAAACAAGTTTTATACATTTCCCCCAAAAGTTACATTTCTGGAAATAAAGTCGTACAAATCAAGTTATGAGGACATTTGTGGAAAAATTGTACACTTAAAATTTTTAAAAGGTCTAAACTAAAGACTATTTGACAAAACAAGCGTTAAACATTTTCTCAAAGAGTTCGTGCTTTTTCCACAAAGGTCACATTTCTAAAACAGCTTGTTCAGAGAGTGACATATCTACAAAAATAAAAAAAAGTTACAAAACTGCACATTTAAAAGAGAAAAGTCAAATAGTGCTACGAATATCTTCTTATAAAAAAGTACTATTTATGCCAAAATGAATGATATGCCTTCTATCTTGCATAAAAGCGGTGGATTCGGTACCTCAGCAGCGCCCTCAGCCGCCTTCTTCAGGCCCCAGCCGTCGTTGGCCCAGCGCTCCGCCACATTGCGGTCGTCAGTGACCAGGAAGTTGTCGAAGAAGATGTCGGATGTCATGGACCACAGCTCCAGTCCCACGGCGCTGATGGCGCTCATCCGGAATGGGTGCTGATCTTCGAAGAAGTCCGGGTTGGCAATCTTGCGTGGCTTCCACACGCCCTACAGGACACACACGCAGCCGCAGTCACAATCGGGCCTCCGAGGGGGAAAAAAAAGATACAGCCCCCTTTCCCTCCAAAAATTCCATCTGCAGCAATTGTAAATCGGGAAAACGTGTATGACTGTCCCTCAGAAGAGACTATTATTTTTTAGGAAGAACAATTACGCCGTCTTAACTTTATAAAGACATGCTCACGCAAAATATATGACTAAGTGAAACTCCTCAACGCCAACATAGTTCCTTGGCACCAAAGCCAACCTCACCTTTAACAAAGCTCTTTGGAAATGAGATCCCACAAGATGGCAGAATACTATTTTTATCTCACGAAAGCTCCTCATTTCCAACATACTTCTTTGGAAGTGAGATGACAGCCAAGTACTTTTTTTTAATCTACCTAAAACTCAACTCCAACATAGTTTCTTGATGGCAAAGATGCCATAAAATGGTGACGAAGTACCACTTTTATCTAGATGAAGCTCCCCAACTCCTATGTAGTTCCTTGGCATAAATAGAACATCTGCGGTTTGACAGGTCACCTGGTAATTGGGGTTGTCGATCATGGGCGCCTTCCACTTGCCCTTGTAGTTGGGGTTTTCGATAGTGGGGCGCTTCCAGGTGCCGCAGCCAGGCGCCGCCTCGCAGGCCGGGTTGGGGATCTGAGGCGCCTCCCACTCGCCGTCCATGTCCTCATCCCTGACAGACACATACACACCCACAGCTCACACATGGAGACATGGTAGCTATTTAAACCTGACCAGCCGCTGCGACACCGCACCAGTCCTCGGGCTTGACCGCATCTGGGTCTCCGATGTACTCAGGCTCATCGTCCAACCAGCCGGCGGGTTTGACGGCATCCTCGTCGAGAATCTGAGCGGGAGCATCCTCGTCCCTGTGCGCATGCCAACAAAATTGTGACATTTCAGCTTGAGCTGGGCCATGAATCAACATGTTTAATTAATTGTACATCCCAAAATAGAAAACTTTGGTGAAGCATGGCTAAAACTTGCAACACCGCATTTATTAAAAAAATCTGTAATCGAGCACATCTGATTTAGGAGGCTCCGTCATTTATTGACTGACCAGTCTTCAGGCTTGGTGGCATCTGGGTCCTGTATCTTGGGCCTCTCGTCCCAGTCTTCCGGCTTGTGGTCGTCGGGGTCCTCGATCTCAGAGGGAGGGTTGACCGGGGGGGTCATGTCAGTCAGCAGGTTGCCGCTGTTCACCACCGTTTGGTCCACCAGGATCTCAAACGTGTTATCGGGGTTCAGCACTAGGAGGGTGGATGCAAACGAGTCAATCATGTGGACATATTTGTGTCTGGGTGTGTCCGTGTTTGTGCAACTGACCGAGAGTGTAAAGGTGTGTCTTCTTGTCGGTATAGTACGTGCGCAGGTCAGCGTCTGGCTTCTTGGAATGTTTCTCCTCGTATTGGCCCGTCTTGGGATTCTTGTGTCTGAAGATGAAGTGCAGTTTGTAGTCCTCACCGCATTTGTCCGGTCCAAACATGATGGTGTACGACGTCTTGTCCACAAACTGGGACTGCGCGCACATACACATTTCAAACACATTTATATCATTAAGTACACCCAGGACTTGTAATAGTAATAATAATAGCATAAATAATAATACATTTTATTGTGAAGCACCTTTTGAGACGCGCATGGACATTAAACCAATAAAACAATTATACAAAAGAAATTAAAAAAAATACAAAGCCGTGTGTTTTCAGTCAGTAGGCGATCTTAAATGGGTGAGTTTTGACTTTGGATTTCAAAGTGGTAAGAGAGAGTTGCAGAGGTCAGGTGGCAAAAAACTTCCAGAGCTGGGGAGAAACTCTTGTCGCTCCATCGTTTTTTAATGTTTTACATGTGTGAGTTTCTGATTTCTAAAGAGCTTTAAAAAAAAAACAAAACATTTGGAGCGAACAGAATGAATGGACAGACGAGTATTTTTGTATTCTTTGAGAAGCCTGGTGTGCTTGTTTCACTTTGGTGGCTATTGAAGTAATTACTGTTCTTGGCATTTCGATGCGACTGGTTTTCAGTGTTTACATGTGTGATTAACAAGCACTTTGAATTTGTATTTTTCAGGGAACACGTGTATTCAAAATTCATGTGTTGTCATTTAAAAGCATCAAAACAGCTTTTCTTATGGTTGAGACAGATTTCAGTTTTCATCACATTTGCGTGTGTGCATGACTGTTTGTGGCATTGTGATGCAATTTTCTTGAATGTGTGTTTACTTCTAACATACTTGGTAAACTAAAAATGTTGTCGAACATCATTCAAATCAGCCCATCAGCCATGTCTGAAATGCAAGTATTCTTGCGTCTACAAGGCACAAACAGTTTTGGCCAAAGGACAAGGTTGCTTTCATCTTTACAATTAGGGACTAGTCCTATACTGATAGGATTAAATGAAATTGCATTCCTGAAAAGAGACAATTTTCTATGACTAACCCCTCTGCTTAAATGTCATCAGAAAAAACTAGACAAAAATGTCATCAGTTTTCATCAACTAAAACGAGACTAAAATAGTCATACGGTATTTTGATTGAAACAAGAATGAGACTAAAATGTGCAGCCTTTTAGTCAACAGAAACTTTACTCGACTAAAAAGAGCATGACGAGCCTCTGCAACACCTCAACTGTTATGAAAAGGAAATCGTGCCATTTTGATGAATCAGCTTTGTAAATTGAAACTTTTTGAAGCTGATGCCTTTTGCATTGAAAAATTCCTTGCAAGTTAATTTTCAGTGAAGATCCCTGCCCTAATATGCAACATATAATTTAGTAGGTTCAAGGGTGCTGATACTGACCAGGTCCAGTTCAGGCACCTGAGTGAGCAACTTGACGTAAGCGCCACCGCAGTCGATGCCGGCCTGGAAGTTCACTTCGTACCTGAACACACACCACATTATCACAATCCCGTAAGTTACTCAAGGGTGTTTCAAGTGTGTGCGCGCATGCGCGGGTTCATGCTTTCTTACTGAACAATGAGCGGCATGGTGTCAAAAGTGAATGGTCGCAGGAGCAGGGCGGAGATGGCGTGATGTTTGGCCCGCGACTTAAGAACCAGACCCTTGTCGCCGGGTAGCTTGCTGTCCTTCATCTCCTCCACCTCCCACTTGCCTGGACCAGATCGTCACCATCATTCGTCATTATGATCACCATAATTATGTGCGTGCAGCACACCCACCATCGTACTTGGCGATGTCCTCATCGGTGTCGTCCTTCTTGGCACTGGATAGCACCCAGCTGGAAGGTGATTGATTGACAGCCATTAGAGATCGTGCCAAAAACATGGTTTCACATTTTAGAATCCAAACATTCAGTGGCAAGCAGATGTTTTCACCCCCCCACTGGGATGGATAGAGGAGGGAAGCGAGAATTATTCATGATGCACCACCAGTAGATGAACATCTTAGATTAGAGATCAGCACTGTGACCGCACACAGTGGGCTCCTACAAAAAAACTGTACTGGCAGCAATCTCACAATGGCTTCAAGTTGGACAATTTGAAGCATACACTCAAATGCATCATCTATATGTACAGAATTCACAGAGTAAGTGTTATCGTAGTTAAAAATGTGGGGGGTTTTTTTCCATTCAAAGAAAGTACACTTAGCTCAATGCAAAACACGACAGATGGGTTAATGACTAGCACTGGTGTCATTGTTATAACCTTTTAGATATTTGAACACAAAACAAGGGAGCAACACAGTCACGCTCCGCCAAGAACACCAAGGTGTGCGCTACCCATTTGCCTCATTGCCAAAGCGAGTTGAAAAGGACAAGTGGCGAGGTAAATATTTTCCATATTTACAAACCCAATTCAAAGGATTTTGGGATGTTGTGTTAGAATTAAAAAAAGAATAAACGATCAGTCTGCCTTCACGGAGGACCATGGAAATATGTCCTGTTGAGAAGCTGTGGGAAAAAGGTATCTAAACCTTTAATTGATTATCATTGACAAAAATAATTATCGATCATAGCACCTCTAATTATAAACTCCTGCAACATTATGCACACCGAGCTTGAATGAAGGAAAAATTAAAATGGAATAAAGTAATGATTACATTGAAATGTGTTGAAAATGTTGAACAAAAATCAATTCATTGCTTCAAAAAACAATTGTGTAAAGATCAGGCCTTAGACATGACAACATTTTGTTGTTCTTAATTCTGAGGTTGGGATCGATAATGACACTTCCACTCATTTCAATGGGGAAAAATGATCTCAGGGCATCACTGTATAGTGAGTCTGTATGGCAAAGTTGCCGCTCACCTGTCCAACGTTCCGCGGTCAAAAGATTCAGCAAAGTAGTGTTCTCCCATTGGCTCCGGAGCTTTGTAGGTCACCTGCGCCGCCACCACCACGACATTGTTACACATTACGTCACCAACAACTAGCAGCAAATCGACAATCAACTTACAGTGGGAGGAGGCGGTGTTTTGGGAGGCGCCGGGGCATCATGGTCGTGCTCGTGCTCCAGTTCCTCGTCGCCTCCCTCCAGGTCCAGGTCCAGGTCGTCGTCCAGGACGTCTTCGTCATGGTCGTGGGCTCCACATGCCGGCGCCAAGCTCAGGCAGAGGACGCCTGTCGCCAAGACTACGCACAACCACGCTGTACGATCCATCGTCTGCACTCGACATACAAAAGGAATGAAGAGATCACAGGCTTTGTTTATGACACGCGCACAAAATCGTTTCATGTTACTGTGGCGATGGATGTGCGCCATGGTAACCAAGGCCCCACAGGGCACACTAGTCACCCTTGTGACATCATCACACCATGGGACACACGTGCACATGTTGAAGCAGACGCGCATGCACAAAGATGTGAACACATTCACAAAAGGCCTGAGGGGATTGCCCTCGTGGTCACATGACAAACTAATGCATGGTGGGAAGCTGACTGAACCATGGAAACAAAAGTCGCATGAACTCCAGGACATATTGCCAAAAAAATGTGGCTCCGCTGGTTTAAGATTTGCTTGTTAGCCCACAGACGCTAATCAGGCTAATGGGATTAGTGGGATTGGTAATAGGAACGTAGCCGTTAGCTTGGCAGCCATCTGGCACACATGAGTGCTTATATTGTGTGGGTGTGTTTTGTAGAATGGTGGGTGGGGGGCCAAAACATAATGCCTTTCAGGTTCATTTGATAATTAACAACATGGTTTGTTTGTTGAGGCTTTGTTTCTCCAAATACACAAAAAGAAAGAAGTTTCATCTGTGCTGTATGTTGTACATAGGGCATATTTGACAATAAAGATTACCTTGACCTAAACAGGAACAAGAATGTATTGCCCTCCTGCCCCACCCTCTTCCCACAAACATTCTGTAGGATTAGAATGTGCTTTGAAACATCATAGCATTGGACAAAAACATAAATGCCATGAAAATCGGTTAAGAACTGAGAGTTTTTATTTGATTCTCAACGTGGATACAGCACTGCGAGTAGGAATGCTCCGCCTGACCAACATGGCCGCTACACCACTAAGCTAGGTTACAGTGTACTGGTGTGTTGCATCTTCCATTCTCATCAGTGATGAGAAAATTCCTGATAGCTTACAGAGACAACTGCGCCTATTTACCAGAAATTGAAATCACCTGAAATAACCTTTTAATTATTGAGAGAAAAACACATTTCAAGAAATACGACCATGTCGATAATACAAAAGCCTAGAAGGTACAGTATTAAAACCACAAAGAATACAGATATCAGTATGAATACCCCCCCTTATATTCAAGTTTCCTGCCATCAACGTGCACGCTGACCAGGCTGAACCAGATCCACCGGACAGACTGGATCCAAACATGTGGACCAGTCTCTGGTCTCCTAGCAACCCACTCACAAATTCTAACAGTCAATGGTGCCACAGATCACTTTCTCAAAGGCCCAGTACCAAGTTCACTTCTCATCCCAAACATCCCTTGCAACCTCGTGTCCAAACCGACATTTTCAAAGAAATTTGGCCTGAGTTCAAAAACATTGGCATGGATGCCCTTGGCTTAATTGTGCTTTTTTTGGTGCCTCTAAATTAACAGTAAAGTCAGTATGGTGCCAAAGAAAGCAAAAACTGCAAACGTTATAAGGAATCCAAATTGTATCGCTGTTGGAGGGAAAACAAGAAATAGCTAAACGTGAGAACTGTATTTATGGTTGTGCAGTTTTGTTTGGCTAAACTAACCATATGGGCTAATAAGGGTTGCAATTGCCATTTAATTTGATCATCGATTAATCTTTAAACTATTTTGTCAATGAATCAGTAAATCGAATAAACGGTTTTAATTTTCACCCCTTTATTCAAAATGGAAGACCCGCTGCTGTTTTTTCTTCTATACCCCTGCAGCAACAGCAGATCTTCAATGTCAAGACAAAGCAAGGTTGAGGCAAACAAATGTCATATCTTGTTTCCGGACTTGTGCTAAATCAACACTAAATAGAAGCTCTGGGAGAGGCTTTTCGGAGATGACTTGTTTCTATTCAATGGCGACAGCAACACTGCCTCCTACCATGTGTAGGAGGAACAGGCCTTTACACACCTGTAAATGTTTGGAACTTGTGTGTGACAAAGTGTTTTGTTTGTCTGAAAAACATGGACGTCTGCTGGTCCACAAACACATATTCAACCAGTCACAATGGAAACATAATATTTTAAAATGTTATGTCATAATAAATGCATTTTAAGTGAAATCACAGATGTTAAAATTAATTTTATGAAATTAAAACATTGGAAACAAAAGCAAAATAATGTGTTTTTGTCCATTAACAGTGACCAACAAAATAGACATGCCCAGTCATTTTATTGTCATGCTTCCTTATTGACTCAGCAGAGCAATGTATCCGGGTCTTCGCAGTTCACAATACTGTGTTCGGGTTTAAAATAACGCTTTATTTTGTATTCATTTTTGACAGAGATGTGATGCTTTTAATATGTAACATGACGACGAGGATATCCGGGAAACTTAAATATCGCGATAGCCCCGTTATCGTTGCATCCCTAATTATTTGTCGAAAGGAGCCCCTCGCATCTCAAGGGCTATTCTTAAAAAGATAAAAATCGTGGACGAAAATGATTTAGATTGATAAATACACAGTAAAAAAGAATAGTTGAAAAACGCAACGCAGTCGCCCCGATACTAAAAGGACTAGCTTTGATCTTAGCCGGGCCTTGCCTTATTGTCACTCATCTACCGTCCCAGCCAAGGCTGAATTCGTTATCCTAACTCGAGTGAACGTCGGGAAGTTGCATCGTCCAGTCGTGAGCAGTTAGCTGGGTAACGAGCGACATGTTCTGATAACGTAGCACACTAGCATTAGCGGGCCAGTAAGGTTAACCTCACTTAGCTTCTCGATCGAACGCCCAAACCTCGCCTTTCTCCCAACAATACGAAACACTCATGTAGTGCACACAAGCAGAGCGTAAACAACGCTTTAAAATACTCGACGCGTTGAGCGCGTGTAGCAATCATCCACCATTTATTTGGACAAATCAACTCACCCCTGCCGCCTGCTTGGGAACTGCCGTCTACAATCACGTGGGAATATTGGAGAGTTGTCTGGAACGCCCCTGCCTTCTTCTGATTCGTCGACGAGAAAGACACAGTGACGTTTTCTGTCAACTGTCACCGGCCGATTGGTCGACGGGGAGCTACACTCGTGGACGGCACTGATTGGTTAAGCTGGCGACGGATGTCAAGGCTTGATTGGTCGTTGCAGCGGGTTGTCGGAAGCGTCCGTTACGACGTATCGTTTAAAGAAAATATATTAATGTTTTATGTTTCAGGCCAGAAATAGTGCACAACAGTGCACTCCGCTTAATAGAACTCCGCTTAATAGAGCAAAAGGCTCTGGAACGGATTTGCCTACTCCGCTTAGTAGAACAGATCTCCGCTTAATAGAACAGGCCGTAAGCAATGAAAATTGTAAACTAGTGGTTTTCGAAGTGTAGCAATCGTTCTCCGAGAAAACGCGATACCACTGCTATGCTGTTGCGCCTACGATTACGCCATACAATGTTGCGCAACGTGTAGTTCTAGCCGTATAACAGGTAGCACGCGTCACTCCACACATAGACACACGCACGTCACAATGGCTTCAACTTCATTCAAGAGACGAGGGCTATCACCTGCGGATAAGAAGGACATACTCAGACGATACGATGCATTGCCGTATTCTCAGAAGGTATCACAAGAGGATGCTGCCTCTCATCTAGACGTATCCCGGAGTAGCTTGAATCGGATACTCAAAAACAGGAAAGAAATTTTGGAACTTGAGGATTCTGATCGCAAGCGACAGCGAAAGGGCAAAGCACCTGATGTGGAAAAAGCTCTCGTAAAGTGGATTCACGCTGCCAGAGACAAGAATGCGCCTTTGTCTGGGAAGATCATGAAAGCTAAATCTGAGGAGCTGGCATCAAAAATGAAGGTGGAGGGATTCAGTGCCACTGAAGGTTGGTTCGATCGCTTTAAGAAGAGAGAAGGGATCGTGCACTTTTGTGCACGTCAAACCGCCGACAATCAGTCACGAGACCACTGGCTAGCACAAGTCTGGCCTGATTTGAAGAAACAATATAACTGCGATGAAATTTGGAATGCAGACGAGTCAGGACTGTATATTCGCGCATTGCCAGATGCCACACTCACTTTCAGAAATGATCAGAGAAAGGGCGCGAAAAAACCTGAGGAGAGGATAACCGTTCTGTTTGCCTGTTCAATGACAGGAAAGAAACGCAAGATGTTTGTCATCGGCAAAAGTCAGAATCCGTGGTGCTTTCAAGGTTTGAAGTCACTCCCTGTTTCGTATGAAGCGAATAAATCTGCGTGGATGACCGGTGATCTATTCAGAAAGTGGCTGGCCGAATGGGACAAAGAATTACGTGGTCAGAATCAGCGAATTCTACTGCTGGTCGACAACTGCTTGGCGCACCCACAGAATGTTCAACTGACCAACATACGGCTTGCCTTCTTTCCTCCCAACATCGCGGCCCTCATGCAGCCGTGCGATCAGGGCGTGATCCGCGCAGTGAAGGCGCACTACCGCCGCTACATGTGCCAGCGCATAGTCCAACAGATGGATGAGAGTGACGGTTCAGCCGCCGCTTGCGTACTGGCGAAGAAAATCGATCTACTTCATGCCATCGAACTTCTGGTTATGTCATGGGAGGACATCACAAATGTAACAATACGTAACTGCTGGCGTAAAGGAGGTCTATGCGACACGGAAGTTGAGGTCACGGATACAACTAACGATAACGCTGAGGAAGTGGGTGCCATATTATCTTCAGAGCAATTTGACGAATACATCGACATCGACAGAGATGTTCTGACGTGCGCGGAGGTAACTGACGAAGACATCATTGACCAAGTGATGGAAGGAACGAGTAGCCAAGACAGTGATCCTGAGCCAGAGGACGACAAGCCTGCTTCCATTGAGGAACCACCTTCCAATAAGGATATGCGGGTCGCCCTCGAGACCCTGAAACGAGGATTGTACGGCCGCGGTTTCCAGGACTTCCCTCTTATCCAGCGCATTGAGAGGGAAGTCAACCGCAAAATTACGGACTCCTGTTTCCAGACAAAAGTAATGAAATTTTTCTCGTGATTTGAGATGTTTGACTGAAGCAGTGTTGTTTGATTAAAGATATGGACGTCCACAGTCGAAATATCTCTTCTAACTCGTCAGCAGGGGTTTTTCTGCGTGCAAAACTTGGTCGTCGACGTGTCTGATGACCATCTCCGGTTAATAGAAACTCCGCTTAGTAGAACAGAAGCGCTTCGGCCCAATGGTGTTCTATTAAGCGGAGTGCACGGTAATTGTTTTATTCATGTTTATGTATATGTAAAAAATGAATACATGCAAATAAGTTGCAATATTACTTACAGAAAGCGTTAATTCAAAGTTAACTATTATTTGCTAAAAAGAAAGTACCGGTTTCTACTTTTATGTCTTCATTGGCCCTTATGTAAGTTTCAACATTGAATATCTTGTATTTGCAGTGTATTCAATTATTGTTGTATTATTATTCAATGTTGTACATGATTTGCAAATCATTCTATTGTTATTGATGCTACAGCTTTGTGTTTGCTTTCAAAACTTAGCTTGTAGCAGACGTGTGCACATTTTCAGCATGACGTCTCTGATCCACTGGTGAAAGGACACTTTGATCCTCTCCTCTTTCATCTAGAACTGCTTCAGACAACAACGTGTATGCAGAAAATTGGTGAAGATTGAACGACTGTCTGTGTCCTATGTGTTGTCTTGTGTTATTTTTGTTATTTTGACTTCAAAATGGCGCCGCTTGAGTGGCTGCCTTTCCAGCAGCTCCTATATTTTGTTGTTCTACTTCTTACTTTCATACCTTTGCTGCTGTGAATTGGGAATTTCTCCATTGTGAGACTAATAAAGGTTTTTCTTATCTTTTCTTATCTTGATGTTTAACGCAATGTCCCAACTTCATTGGAATTGGGTTTGTCTAAGTAAGGGGTGTCCAAACTTTTTGGATCGAAGATCTACTTTTCGATCAACTAACCTCCCGGGATCTACCCTTACCGGCGCGCATGCGCATAAAAACACACGCACACACGCGCACGCGCGCGCACAGACACACACGCACACACACGCCATGGTGAGAAACAGCCTGAAACAGGCATGCCACGCACTTTTTCAGCCTGTTAACTATCGTAGCTCACACGTACCGTTTTAAATTGCTTCCCTGGGCCCTCCTAGATTCCGATTCTTTGCTCGTGCCCTCTGTGAATTGTACAAGACGCAAACTGAATGAGAATCATCACGATAAAAGATCGAGCGCAACAGCTCTGATCACAAGCTGCAATTGCAAACTGCTGAGCGCTAACAACTTCCGGTGAGGTAATCACGCGCCACCGTAAATTTAAGATTTTCCTGCTTTATTTTTTAAAAATAGTGAAAATGAGACTGATAAGATGATTAGGGTGCAGTGTATATTAACACAAAAAATATATTACTAACATGTACAAAGACACACAAATGGTTGTTTGTTTTTTTTCTTCTCGACACTACTCGGATCTACTTGGGACCTGTCTTAGATCTACCGTCAGATCAGGATCTACCTAATGGGCACCCCTGGCTAAGTAATAATAATAATACATTTTATTTACAAGCGCATTTCAAGACACCCAAGGACACTTTACAATAACAAAAAACACTAAACAATACGGGCAGCGGCAGCCAAAACGCGCCAGCGTTCACTCAACCCGAAAGTCAGAAGGAAACCACAAGGGAGGGAGGAGGGGGAGAAAAAAACATGCTCGAACTACCCTCATTTTGAGGATAATTTGAGTGAGGCAAAAAACTCCTGCACAAGCATATGACGGTTACAATAGATCACAAGACATAAACAATGAAGACGGTGAAATAAGGGAATGTATGAGGGAGGGGGTGATGGTGGGGGACTAGCTTCCGTGCATATTTTCATCAGGGGAAGGTCGAGATAGCAGATGTTGTTTTGGTAGCAGGCTGCCCAAGAATTCAAGACAGCTTTGAGTCCGTGGCTTATGTCTCTTTAGTGGCGTCGATCAGGCAAATCCGTGATTTCAGTCAATATTTGAGCACGGATTCCAGTTTCTCCAAGTTGTTGTCCATCCTGCAGCGACGCTCCAAAACCGCAACAGTTTGTGGTTGAGCACAGTCTGAGTCTGAGTGTTGGACATCCGCGTTATGCCATCCTTAGACCGGCAGCCTCTTCCAGTAGAGCCGCTCCCGTCGGTTGAATTTTTCTATAGATCAGGAAACTGCTCACACCAAACTGCAGCATACCTGTTATCGGAAGGCCGAAAATGTAGATGTCGTCCACATCCTCAACGGAAAGTGTTGACAGGCACACCATTCTCCGCTTCCTCCAAGGATCTAGGGTGTACCCAGCAGCAAAAGTTCCCGAGAGGCAAGTAGGCTCCCCACTGCCTGCTCTTCTCATCGAGAAAATGTTGTTGATGGCATAGAGACCAGCCAACCAATTCCATGTTTGTTTTTAGGATGAAAATACAACAGGAGGCTAGGAAAAGTCAGACAAAGACAGCATATGGACTGAGTGGCGAGCACGGAAGGGTGGGGTGGGGGACAGGAGCAGAAAGCAAAAGCGTCCACCTTCGTCGAGAGCCAAGCAAGAAGTGGTCCGATGGTTAGCTTGTCGACCTCACATGCAGAGATATCTGTGTACAGTGGAAGTAGTTGTGCCTTTAGTACACAGGTGTGAAACTCAAGGCCCGGGGGCCAGATCTGGCCCACCACACCATTTTATGTGGCCCATGTAAGCAAATCAAACATTACGAAAACCTTTATTAAACATGCCAATTTCTTTAGCAATTGCTTGCTAAAATCTCGACCAAAATTTTTAACTCTCAAATCTCATAAGTAATAGAGATATTGTCAGCATTTTCTTGTTACCAAACCCCTCTTTACAGCAATTTAAACAATATTTGAATAATCCGTTGTACTTGATGAGCCTTGACAAAATTGAGTTTGACACCCCTGCTTTAATTGAACTCAAGGTATATTACAAAAAAGTATTTCAGTGACTATTAAAAATGATTGTAATGATGCTAGTGAAATGTTAAAATTAATTGAAATAAACGACTTAGTTGTTTGTAAATCAAACTATATTTCAACAAGAAGACAATGAAATTCAAACATATTTATTGATGATTCTTTTAATAATTTATCCTTTCATCAGCTACTGATATGACAAGAAACTAGACGTGACATAAAAGTAGAAAAGTGTCAAGTACAGAAAAGTACCTCTCTAAAGCGAAGTAATTCTTCTGAAGTAACAGTTGGGAGTACAAAGTAATTTCCAACAAAGTACAGCAAAGAGTTCATTCTGAGCGGGGATCACCATGGCATCCTTCCAACTGTGTGTGTTGTTGCTGTCATGTGAACATCTCTCATCTGTCACGTGACTGGAGCAGAGAAGGTTGTCATCTGATGTCATGTGTACCGTCGCTCTTCCAGTGGGAATTGCATGTCAGTCAGTCCGTGCATCCGACTGTCCAGTGTACAGCCTTGTGAAGGCAACCAGGAAGTCATTCTCAACATTTCGACGAGGAAGCCAAGGAACGTCTTCGCAGGATGTCACCTCCGTCAGTGTGAGTCTCAGAAAAGGATTGCGACTATCGGCTACGCGTGACATCCCAAGTGGCTTCGGTCTGAGAATAAGACCTCGAAAATGGCACCGTCATCAACGTTACCATCATCATCCGACGTCGGTCCTTCCCCAACCGCCATTCGGGTGTCAGAACGTTCAACATGACTTCAACTTCTTGTCACGTGACCTTGCGTCATTTGACTGAGCTTTTTCTACCTGCAGGGGCCAGACGCAACCAGAGGGTGGCGCTGTGGCACTGTGGAAGTTGGGAGGCTTGACTGAGCAAGAAGGAAGGCCCCAAGACACAGAGACCTCAAGACCCAGAGTCCCCCGCTCATTCATCACTCCACTTTCTTGATGAAAATCTGATGGAAACAACAGACAACACACAGGACAAACAATCACATTCATGGTCATTATCATCCTCATCATCATCATCACACTATGAAAGGAATCACCGTGATTAAAATGTTTCAAATCAACACATGCAGACTTAAAATCATACATTCTAGAAATTGATGCTTTACATTTCAGGAATTAAAATGTAAATTCCACATGCGTAGACTATGTTGATTCCAGGAAGAGACTTATTAATTCCAGGACTTTAATTTAGGTCTTAAAAGGGATTTCTTTTATAGCATGAACAGATTGAATATGATTCAAAGCATTAAATTTCACACGTGATCACATCCAATTCCTTGAATAATTAGATCATGTACTAATTTAATTTTCCCTTCGTGTAATATGTTCAAATGAAGTCAATTCAAAGGACTTTTTTTTTCATTGCAATTAAATGTTGCATTCAACATGTGAACAACAATTTCCAGAATGAACTCTTTAAATGAATGAGTTATATTCCAGGGAATCAAATTAAGTTAATTAGTTAAATTAAAAATAACGGGCCAAATTCATGGGACCAACAAATTCAATCCCTGGTGTTGTAACAAGATCAATTCTGGGTGTGGAGAGATCTGCAGGAATCAACATGTTCACTTCCTGGAACATCCCTGGAATCAATGCCTTCAATTTGAGCATTTGTACTCCGGAAATTAATTGATCAAAATGTTTGATTCCAGGTAGGAAGATGTTGACTTCCAGGAATGAACCCATTGGATTTCTGTCCTTCGCATTCTATAATCAAGGTACGAGCAGTCCGACCTCACTGAGGATGATCCAAACGGGAGAGTCACTGATGACATTGAGGCGAATGGCCTCTAAGGGTCCAAAGGTGGGATCCACTTCCCCCTCTGCGATGCCTTTCTGGAACATTCCTGAGAGAAAACGACACAGTGAGAAGAGGATCAATGGGTTCGATACGCTACGTTGGAATATGAGCAGACTAAAAGCCTTTTGGGGGATTTCTCACTATATCTATTGATTGCTGCAGGGACAGCGGCGGGCTATGCTACACTTGATGCCTGGGCTGTGAGTGGGGATTTACCCAACGCAATCCACCTCTTTATCGCCTCACTATCATGCCAAGGTAATAATACAAACCATTGGGAGTGTACAAAATCATCTGGAGCACTTCACAATCAATATTTACCTTCGAACATTACAGAGACATCAAACTTTTCAATCAAGTACAAAGATTAGCCACCAGAGATGCTGATGATGAAATGCATTCAAGCGTGCAGCTGGCTTTGCAAGTCAAGTTTGTTTAGATGGCCCTTTAACCCTTCTCTCGCTGAAGGGGAAAAAAAGGCGACTGTTGGCAAAGGTACAAAAATGCGCGCTCACGTGAGAGGTCGTCAGGGCTCGTGCAAGGTCGCAAATGCTCACCAAAACGTTCGCCTAATGCTGTTGTCGTGATTGCCGCAAGGAATTTTTGAACATGTTCAAATTTCCCCTGCGCCAAAAAAGAGTACAGGCGAACGTCTGGCGACCTCTTTGCGAACTTTTGCGACCGTGAACGAACGCTGACAAACTGAAATGAACGCAACATTCGCTGCCTTCGAAAACACTCACAATTGTTTGCCGCTCAGTGGGATAGGAGTGCTTTAATCACAAAAGAGTGTTGGGGGGCTTCGAAGGATCACGGTTGACCAAAATTTAAAATTTAAAACCACATTCGGTAAAGGAAAACCTCATTTGGGGGATAAAAAGAAGAAACCAAAGAAGAAAGGATGAGCAGGCTACAAAGAATGGCGATTGGGTGACATTTTAGAGGAGAGTAAAGTTTTTCTCTGAACAACCAATCAGAGGATGTCGTTGACTTCACTACTCCGCAATGATGTTCGGAGCGTGACCTTGACTGGTCGCTTATGATGCGTGAATGAAAGAGTCCATATCAATTGTCTTCCATTTTTGAATGCGTGAGAAAGAACCAGTCAAGATGGAAAAAAAAATCAAAAAAGTTGGATTTTTCAATCAGGTGGCGCTGGCATGCTTTTTATTTTGAAGGCCTGACTTGAGCAGCTCCAGGATGTTTACGCTAATGATGGCCGAGTATTGCCAGGAGGCGCTGCGGTTGTGAATGAAAGCTTACATTGTGGAATCGGCCTTGCCATCTCTTGAATTCTTAATACACTATCCCACACACTGAAATTATCCCGGCACATGTCAAGCGCTCCTCCTACTATTTGCAAACATCGCAGCGAACATGCTATGGGTCTCGTTTTTTTTTTAGTCAAATATTGTCAGAGTCCTGAAGAACCCCTGTCGCACAAACCCACCACGTGTTAATTCCTGCGTGGCGGGCTGTGTTCTTGCCAAAACATGCAAATGTTGAATCGAGCTCAAGCTCCAATCGCCGTGGCCGAGTGATAAAGTCGACTACTCGGTTCGTGCGCTACCAGATCGTGAAGTAACTGAAGATTCCGTTGTGATTGAGAAATCTGAACGGACAGTCGAATTAAACACCACCCACCGCTGAGTTGAGGTTGTCATGAGTATAATGTTTGCGTGTGTCATTAGGAGACCTTACATGTAGTATTCCATGCGAGTCCATTAAAGCAAAGCTGATGCTTATGTGTGATTAGTGCTCAGCCGTTCTGGGGATGGGCTGATGTTGATGGTGGTAATGGCGGTGGGTGGGTGTGGGCGGCTGAGGTTAGGGTCAGCATTCATCATAATCCACGTGCTTCCCTGTGTGAGGTCGTCTTCCCGCTCCAGGAAGCATGTGAGCACTAATGGGATTACCTTGATGGCTGCGGCTGGGATGTGTGTGTTTTATTGCTTTTGACGCTCATGCACGCATGCAGTTGTCTGATTCAATAAGAGAGCATATTGATGGTTTTCGGTGGGTTTTGATGCTTTTTGGTGGTTTAGGGGCTCAATAGTGGATTTCGTGTGATGCTACTTGTGAGTGGAGGAGTCCCGCAAGGATCATTTTTCAATCCATGAAGTATTCAAACGTTGGGATCATGTTGTTTATGATGTCATATGTTGGTCAACGACGTCCTCATGGGATATCAAAGTTGTGATCGGAAAAGAAGAACAGTTCAGTTGTATTTCACTTTTTAGGCTACTTTTTAAATATGGGACTTGGAAAGTTCCATAAAATGTCAATTTAAAATCTCTTTGTGGTGATTCGTAAGTAGGAAATCAGTGAATGATCCCGAATGCAGCAAATGCAGAAGAAGAAGAGGAGGAGGAGATGTTGACTGACCAATCCGGATGAATCCATCCTGTGTGCGATGGTATTTCTGACTTTTGTCCTTCCCATCTGTCAGAGCTTCTTTGTCCACCTGAATGTTCTAGAAAACAGCCAAAGTATGCCACATCACACTCTGGATTCCTCATTTATTCTGTTTGCAAGATGAATTGAAAGCCTCACATCAAACGGGAGAACCTCCACCGACGTGTTGACCAGTTTGTCTCCCGGATGTTCAATATTCCCGCTTCGGAAGAAATACCTGCAACGTTTACGACGTTTTAGCAACATCAACATATGACACAGACATCCAAAATGAAATTATCACCATTTTTTTTGTTACTGTATTGAAATAGGGATTAAATTTCATTTTGGAGTGTAACAAGATGCAAGATGGCTTTGGTTTGAATTTCCTGAGAAGTTATGATTTTGGAGATATGAGGATTGCGTCCGCCTGAAAGCCACAGGGCACACGTGAGTTTTTCTGTAAGCTCCATTTGTATGTTTTTGGTGCTGCGTGTGTGTGTGTGTGTGTGTGTAACAGTGGCCGTTGTTTGAAGCTTTAAAGTCTATGCTAATGCCCATTTGCCTGTCTATGGGGTTTGACGATAGCATACTTTGGGTAGGTGGAATCATATGCACTGAAAGAGCAGTCCTTTTAGTTTAAAATTAATATTATTATTATTATTATTATATTTTTTTGCATATGATTAACCCTTTCATGCACCCTGGAGCCTGATAACATGATTAGCTGTCCACTGTAGTAACCGCTGTCCGTGAAAGTTTTAAAATGTGATTAACACATTTTCTTTCTTCAATATTCTCATTGGCACACAGATGCACAACAGTGTCATTCCACAACTCTATAGCTACATCGTCTTTTTTGTGATTGTATGAGATGACGTGACACGAGTCTCATAAAAATAAAGAGAAAAATATAAATAATTTTTTCTTTACAAATTCTCACACTTTTTCATCATAAATAATGTGATTGTAGAGCATTTTAATCATGTGCAATCGATGTACTGTACATGTATAACTTATGTCACGTCAAAGCTTTTCTTCCCAGTGTACTTTGGTCATTGTTTAAATGCCCAATGTTTAATTTTCTTTTATTTTATGTGTCAGTTTTCCAGTCAACTTCAATTGGAAGTGACAAATAAACATCTCGAAGCAAGCCCCCCGACCCCAATAGGTACCAACCTCTCGATGCGCACGGGTGTGAAGAAGCGTATCCGGATGAAGTCGCCCGCCACTGGTGTGAAGGCCCAGAAGAAGTCCTCGCCAAGGTAGGCCTTCTCCAGGGTGAAGTGCTGGTACGTCTTGAGGCTGGTGGTAACCTCGGCCAGCGGGTTGGCGTGACCCTTGTGGAGGCTCTGCTTCCCGAAGTCCTTGTCCTGAAGGCAAAACCGGCACGTTGGTGTTGACGTTCACGTTTCTGTTGATGGCCACGTTTGTCACCTTGAGTTTCTGTATCTTCCCGGCCAGCGAGGAGTGCGTTCCCACGTGTTGGAAGAGTGACGGCTTGAAGCGAATCCTCAGGTTGGCTTTTTGACGGTCGCAGTGTTTCTGGGGAAACACAAGACGACAAGCTTTGTTTGCAAGGCTTTGATGGTTGATTTGGAACAAGAATAGGGACGGTCATTTTCATAATGTCAATGAAAGATAGGCGGTGGTAGACTTCCAATTTGAAAGTTTAGGCCCGGTATACACATCTAAGACAATCGGGATGCTTTTGTGCCAATTTTGCCCCTTCGCCACCAAGTACGTCAAACACCCGACTATGTTTTGGCTTCTAAGATTGTTCTATAGGATGATACTTTTATATGAGGTCAGTTCATAGTGGAGGGCGGCCCGGTAGTCCAGTGGTTAGCACGTCGGCTTCACAGTGCAGAGGTACCGGGTTCGATTCCAGCTCCGGCCTCCCTGTGTGGAGTTTGCATGTTCTCCCCGGGCCTGCGTGGGTTTTCTCCGGGTGCTCCGGTTTCCTCCCACATTCCAAAAATATGCATGGCAGGCTGATTGAACACTCTAAATTGTCCCTAGGTGTGAGTGTGAGCGTGGATGGTTGTTCGTCTATGTGTGCCCTGCGATTGGCTGGCAACCGATTCAGGGTGTCCCCCGCCTACTGCCCGGAGACAGCTGGGATGGGCTCCAGCACCCCCCGCGACCCTAGTGAGGATCAAGCGGTACGGAAGATGAATGAATGAATGAGTTCATAGTGGATTTGAATTGATGATCTGGTCCAAATGAGTCACTGAGCGCCAAAAATCTGAGACACGAAATGTGTTCAATATTTGGGACCAAAAATCTTCACATGTCTGGGGAAAGCCAACGGTACTCGAGCCATTTCACGTGAACACAATGTCGCCAAACAACGAAGCACCCGACTGACCAAGAAGGAAGCGTTGGTGAATAAAACCAATCTTTAAGCATGTGTGTACCAAATCCTTATGTGTGTACCAGGGCTTACTTGAATCGAACTGAAAATGACAGCAAACCATTTGTGTTTACAGGTGTACCAAAAAGTTTTTAAAAAAATTGTATATTAGTTTCACGGAAATCCAAATGAATCCAGCAGAACCCGCGGCAAAGGAGGACAAATGGAGTGGATGTCATACAAAGTTGTACGGAGACGATCGCCAGACATACAGTAATCCCTCGTTGATCGCGGTTAATGGGGACCAAAACCACCAGCGATAAACGAAAATCTGCGAAGTAGTGACCAATAAACATAGAAAAAAATAATAATTCTGCGAGTCCGTGAGAAGCTACAAAACAATAGCGAGTCATATGGAGCAATATATACAGTACTGTACTCCATGTACAGGTATATATATATTTTTTTATATGAATAGGTTTGAAAAAATCCGCGATGCAGTGAAGCCGCGATAAACGAACCGTGAAATACAGAGGGATCCCTGTAGTAGCTTATTCTAAAGGGAAACACTGTGACAGAAAACTCCATCCTCGGATGTGTGGAACGCCTTAATTTTCCTTACAGGTGGACAGAACGTGTTTGCTTGGCTTGTCTTTGAGTCATTTTGCGAGACACCCTTGAAGAGGCTACAATGTGCTAGCTTGATGTTTGCGCATCAAAACAACATGTGCGCCATAAACCCTAGCGACACTCGAGCCAATTTTCATTTGAGCTCTTTCTGAATTTCAGCCATGTCAGGTATTTATTTCACATACAGAAATAGCTTTTCAACAGACCCTTCACACATTCAAGTGAAGACAGTAGAGGAGAACAAATTAATCTTTCAAGCCATTCGGCTGCTAGCTCACTTGCTATAAGTGTTAATTATGGCTGCTGGTCTGTGTTCCTTCCAAAAAAATAAAAAATAGACCTCATATAACTACCCCATTTGTCATGTTGTCTTTGCCAGATGACATGGAAGAGTTTTCCTCTACCCGTGGAAAGCTTTTTTGGCACGTGGGAAAATGTGTGAGGTCAAGGTGAGGAGGTTTTGAATAATCGGGGGACTGACCGCGTCCTTTTCCGGGTTGCAGACTTTCACCCACATGATGTGGTCCAGTAGCCAGTCGATGGGTTTGTCCTTGTAGAACATCAACATGAACTCCACGATCAGAGACAAGTCGGAAGACTTGAACATCTTACCTGCGCGCGTGCAAATTTACAGAGTCAGTGTCCCGCTGGCATTGTTCCATATGAATATATATTACATCTGCATATCTCCATATGCATTAACGTATATCATCAATACACATGCCTACACATCTCTCTCTTTCTCTCTCTCTCTCACTACATCAGAATTGTCAATATTAATTGATCTATCGACAAATCTCGATTGTCAAATGAATGGACAACTATTTGAACAATCGAATAAAAGTTCAGAACCATTGTTTAACCTTAAAATTGTCCAAATCCTTTGATTTCAGCCTCTCAACAGTTATGATTCGGATTTCTGAGCTTGCTGATTATCTTTTGCGTTAAACAAAATAATACATTTACAAACAAATCTGTTAGTACTTTGGAAAAAAAGCCCCAACCAGTTACTGAATCTGCTTCAAACCCTTCAATCCGTTCCTTGATTGTGGTAAAGTTGTTTGTTTTATCATATTAGCAGTACCAAATAAACAACATCCATCCATCCATTATCCGAGCTGCTTATCTTCAAGAGGATTGAGGGCGTGCCGGAACCTATCCCAGCAGTCTTCTAGCAGTCGGCAGGGTACACCCTGAACTGGCTGTGGCGTCAGTTGAGCTTCATTAATTTTTGACGCGGGTATGTGGATTGATGATTACTGCTGCCAATTTCTTGATCAAGACTTACCGATGAAGCCGAGCTGCGAGAATTCCAGGATCATCCATTCCTCGGAAGGTTGCTGCAAGGCAAAGTTCTTCATGGTGCTCAAGTAGGTGGGCCGCGCTACAATGTCGTCCTCCAGCTGATACACACACACACACACGGGCGGAAGTGAGGGTGCATCCGCGGGTGTCCGTGTGTATGTGTGTGTGAGTATACGTGTGTACCTGCACATAGTAGGTTCCTTTGGAGCGCGCGTACATCATGAGGAAACAGTAGTCGAGATTCTGCTTGGTGCGCCACCTGTTCCACAAAACGTCACGTAAGGTGTACTGCTGTCGCTTTGACACCCAGCCATATGACATCAAAGGAGGGAAATAAATCGTCTTTTATGATCACCTGAAGATCACGAAAAACAACAACTGAAAAGAAGTCCAAAAGGGTCACGTGATCATGTCATGTGATGTCACCGTGCGGCAATGGTTTCATCTTTTAGAGCAACATTACTTCATTGCTTCATGCCGTCCTGCCTTTGCTTTCCCTTAATCCTTCCACGCTTCCTTACTCATTTAATTCCACTCTTGTCTTGGTTCCTTCTCTTTCCTCTCCTTACTTCATTCATCCCTTGCCTTACTCTTTTATTTTCTTGCTCTTTCTTTCTTTCCTTTTTCATTTCTTGCTTTCGTCTCTCGCCCTCTTTTTTCTTCCTTCCATCACTTCTCATTTCCTTTTCCTCCATCCTTCCCTTCTTCCTTTTCTCTTCCCTTCATTCCCTGTTGCTTCTTACGACATTTCCATTCACATCAAGTTGTCATTCTATTTCACAATTTGTGTCTCTAAAAAGTCCAAGTGGACTCAATTTCGATGGCAACAATCGATTCAAAGGGAATTCAAATCGCATTCCAAGTGGATTAAAATTGGATTCAAAGTGGATTAACAGCAGAATCCACAGGTGGAATACATTGGATACAAAGTGGTTTGGAATCGCATGAAAACTGCATCGCAAGTGGATGCAGTGCAGAGACGGCAGCTTCTCATCAAAACAAACCAACGAGCTTGACAGAGCTTTGTGCTTGGCCGCAGCCCACCTGACTCTCTCCTTCGGGTCTCCAAAAGATTCGCGCAGGTGTGAGAAGTCCGGATAGAAGTTGACCGACGGCGAGACCACTTCCAACAGGCCCGACCGGATCTCTGACGGGAAACTGACACAGAGGATTGAATCGTCTTTGCTGGTCAAAAGAACCTCGAGGGAACGTTTGAGGAAAAACAGGAGGAGAGTTTTGGACGAGCAAGATGACGAGCTGGATGGACAGTGAGGAAGATGTGGCCTGATGGACACGCAGAGAGATGAAGCAGGAAAGGACACGCACATTGACAAATTTACACACATCACACATTGAAACACACGCACACCACTGACGCAAAGACACACGCATGCACACACGCGCACACACACACACACACACACACATGCACTCTGAGATGAAAGAGCAGACAGGATGTGAAGGAGTTTGTTGCCATGGTAACAACATCCCATCATGCAGACCACTCACAGGAGCTTCAGGTTGTCTGCCACGCTCACGGCGTACTGATGGTCTGCCTGCGAGGACACACACACACACACACATTTAAGAAGGGTCGCCCACAATGCATTGGGACACGTGCATGCACACACACACAGTAACTCTCTCACAATGGTCAGTAAAAAGTTGTAAAAAGATTTCATAAGGAGCAAGCGCATGTGTCGTTGATTAAGGGCAGCAGCGACTGCGGTGCCAGCAATGGGGGCGCGAAACTGCAAGCTCCACCCCTTTGGGCTGTCCAGTACACCAAAACAACCGGCGGTGACTCAGCTGCATGACCTTAGTGTGACCTCAAAAACTGGATCCCGCCCAAGTCACAGGACTGCTCACTTCCTGATTGGCTGAACAGGAGGTGGAAATGAAGATGTCATCAACTTGTTTTTCAAGGCTGAGATTGTGTGCGAGTGTTCGAGTGCGTGTGTGTGCGCGTGCGTGTGTGTGTGTGTGTGTATGTGGTAGAGAGAAAAAGGATTGTGTCCGGTGGTTTGGTTTATTAGCTAAAGGAAGAAAAAAAAGCCGCCAAAAGGGTCACATGACCATGTCACATGGTGTCATCATATGACAAATGAAAATCCCAGAAACCCGACAACAATAACTTCTTTGTCAACATAACTTCCTTCCCTCTTTCTTTGCTCTTTTCTCCATTTCCTTGCATCTTCATCTGCTTCCTTCCTTCCTTCCTTCCTTCCTTCCTTCCTTCCTTCCTTCCTTCCTATTCTCTCTTTCATAGCCTGATTCCTAGTTACGTTCCTTCCTTCTCTTTTTTGGTTCCTTTCTCCTATTCTTAGCATTAACACATCCACTAAATACGGACATTAACACTCCGTGTGTGTTGGTTCATTAGCCAAATAATTGACCTTTACAAAGTATGCACGCAAGCTCACGCCCGCGCAGACACAGGCGCCGCTGTGGTGAGCTGACCTCGGCGATCAGGACGACGATGACGCAGTCGTCCATCTCTGCGGCGCTGAGTTGTGACATCAGAGAGTTGAGCGTGTCCGTCAAGTAGGAGTGGACCTCCCGCTTCACGCTAGGAACGCCCATTACTATGGAAACTGTGCTCGTGCGCGCGCACACACACAAACACAGACACAAACAACAAGGTGACTCGATACATTCAATAATGCAACAGAATCAAAATACACAGGCTACAGTATATTGGTTAACTGTTTTTAATTAGTTTCAAGACACTCCTCGTTTTCTGTGGAGAAAGGACGTGCCTTCCTTAACGCAACATGAGCACACCGACAGGCAGATGGATAGACTGAGGGACTTCCTCACCAGCTTGGACACACACGCACACGCACACACACACACACACACACACACACACACACACACACACACACACACACACAAACGCTGTCACAACAGAAGGCTTAACGGACCTCCGGTGCGTCCCTGTCCCACGTGGATGGCGGGTTGAAGGCTATCTTCTCTGTTGATGAGGTGAGGAAGATGATGGAGGACAGAGGGAAGCTGAAGGTAATTCTTGCTGATGCTCACATTCCACAACTTCATCCTGGTTTCCTCTGGAAATTATATTAACCAGCGACCAGTTAAATGTTTGTCTATAGATTTCCTGTCATCGGTCAGCGACCCCGCCTCCTCGGCCAAAGTCAGCTGGGGGGCAGCCCCAGTTGACCTTTGACCCCAATGAGGAAAAGCACTATCGAAAATGGTCATGAGGAAGTGAGATTGTGTGACTTTCCATACCGGAGAGGCTGCTCCAGGTTCTGTTGATGTCCCTGAGCGCTTGCTTCTCGGCGATGGCCCGCTTGATCTCATCCAGGACCAGGTTGAGCTCTTTGGAACGGCGCAGGTTTTCCTGCTCGGCCGAGTGCAGGCGCTCCCTCAAGGCCAGGAATTCCCGCTGGTAGATGTCCACCACATCTCCTAATTGAGCCACACAACATGAACAACATGTCAAGTCAAGTCCCAAATCATAAATAGGGTACCGTGTCCATGTCTCTGGTGCCGGACATAGCATCAGCCTGAAAGACTGCAACATGGACAACAACATGGTCATGATCATGGTCGAGAATATACCCCAGACGATAGATCAGGACAGAGACTTAAGTATGGACTAGAATACAAACTACGCCATAGACGCATACAACCCAATATCGACAAGAATGTAGAACAGACTATGGACGATAACTGTGTCAGACCATAGTCAAATACCAGACCAGGCCCAGAACATCAACTACACCATGGACCAAAACTTAGACGTGATTATGGACTAAAATATATGCCAGAGAGCACTCAAAAAAGTCATCATTGGTCGCCCATGATTCAAATTTTTTCAACTGATGACACTTTCTCCTCTTGTCCATGAAGTAAAGAAACCACCACATTTTCATCATATGTATGTTTTATATAACAATATTCAAAAGACATTTTTAACCACTGTGTGAACAAGAATACACACAAGGCCAAAAGCCAAGATCATTAATCAAAAATTTAACTAGACTATGCATGAGAGCATTGTCAGACCGTAGCCAAGACTATGGGCCAGAACATATGGAAGACCATAGAACAAAGATCAGCACCTGAGCATTGATCAGAACACACGATCGACCAGAAAGACTACAGAATAGACAGATCCCAACATAACCAAGAACATAGACAAGAATTTAAGGAAGGATATGACCCAGGACCCTGCTCGACAATAGGAAAAAGACCAGACCAGGAACCACAACATTGGGACCAGAACATCAGCCAGATCATGAGCCAAAATGTAGATTTGACCATGAATCAGGACGACAGACCAGACTATGGATCTGGCTATACACAAGTAAAAAACAAGTGGGCCCCAACATAGCCAAGACCCTGTGGCAGGATGTAGACGAGAGTATCCGCCAAACCTATGCTAGAACATAGATCTAAACAAAGCTGTAGACCATAACATTTACCAGACTTTAGGTCAGAATCTAGCCAAATTCATAGACGCATAGACTTGGAAATAGTCCAGATCATGGACCAGAACATTGACCATACCAGGGACCAAAAGATAGCCTGACTTTGGACCAGACAATACACCAGACTATGAAACAGAATATAGACAAATCATAAAACAGATAGACTTAAACGTTGCCGTGTTCATAGACCTAAATAGGGATGAAAACATAGGACAGAACACAGAGCAGACCATGGACCAGACTTTTTGCAGTTGTCAGTAGTACAAAATAAACAAGAATGTGACATATACTAACATCTGTTTTGCCATGTGGATTAAAGTGAATACACTGAGTTGACATGACAGTCCATTTATGAGGATAAGTGCAATTAGTGGATTACATGATATTTACTATGCACAGTATGGACTGAATGTATGTGAGTAAGTGGTCCTAACATGAGAATCTTATAAGCAGGTTTCATGTCATCAAATATCAAGAAAAAAATGATTCCAGAAAAGGCAAACGTTGTTAAATAGGACCATGAAAGAGCAAAGCATCAAAAATATTGCACATGCTCTAATGCAGAGATCTGCAATCAAAATTTGGACAGGTCTGGTTGCAAGGTTTGCTCATGGCAAAAGTCAGTCATAGCTCACACAGACACTCACACACACACACACATACGTGTTTTGGTGCATTTTCAGGACGTCCGTTTGTTCACCCGACATATGGGTACATGCCTTTCCTGTGGTCCTACAGGCTCCAAAAAAATATGGTAACCATGAAAAAAAATCAGGAAGACAGCCATCTACTCAGATTTTGGCTAGGACGTAATTTTTTTTTGATTTATGACAAAACTACTACATATGAGGACATTGACAGGTTTTTGTGTATTATGGAGACAGTCACCTCAAACACACTACCATTTCATGTTTTTGTGAATTTTGAGCCCCCTGGATACACATCATTTTCAAGTATATATGACTTATGAAGACCAGCTAAGAGTAAAGTGTGTATTTTTAAATTGACTCATGTTACATAACAACAGTATATGTTAGGCACATGTGTCCAATTGTCATGCTCGGGCATGGTGAGAACTCTACAAAGGAAGGATGCCCAGATTCAAACATTCAAATATCAATTGCTGAACTGTGAGGCGAATGTGCCAAACAGTCGTTATACCCGTCATCCCTCAAATATTCACATTAATAATACAAGATAGTAAAATAAGCTGTGAAGAAGAAGAGACGGTTAAATATGTGGTCAGTCCACTTTCTTATTTTTTAATTGCTGACAATATGAAATTATGAACACAGAAAACATGCCACCTCCTCTCCATGACACAAAGCACTGCAATAGATGAGGGTTGTTTGAACTGAAGAAGATTATGTCAAAATGTGAATACTGCGATGAAGAATTTTTAATGAATCTGGCCATATATTGTGCCATGTGTGTAGCAACTTCTTTAGCTACCGTTAGACAAAAGCAACTTTTCAAAAAGTATTGAAATTCTTGAAATAGGATGAATTCAAATGTTTTAGGGTTTTTCCGAAATATCACCTCAAACCTAATAAGCCTATCTTTTGTGAGAAGTTTGTATATCGTACGTACGTTTATATACAGCAGGAGTGTCCAAGGTCGGTCCTCAAGGGCCGCTGTCTTTTTGTTTTCCAGCTCTCCCAGGATGTTCTAATGCTGCATCAGAGCTGACTGATGAACTGATCATCTGAAACAGGTGTGATGCAGCCGGGAGGGCTGGAAAACAGGCACGACAGTGGCCCTCCAGGCCCAGATCGGGACATGCCTGATATACAGTATAATTTACATGTTCATACATCTTCAAGGATTTTCCAAATTGCTCTTGAAGATCATGAAACAACAAACGTGAAACACAGTATCCAACAACAAATATGAAATCCATAATTGACCATCCCACCCTAAATGCACCATTGCTATTGCTTTAGTTAACTTGAACTGAAATGTACCCAGACGTGCTCGCATTTCAATGGACTAGCCATTCATTTCCCTTTTTAATGCAGTTATATCCTGTTGTGGATGTAGTTTTTGATGGACACCCAGCCTCTGTCGTTCAGAGCTGCTGGCTCTGCGTGGAGACAGGACTCACAGCTCGTTTTACCTGAAACTTTATGGCTTGTTATGAAATCAAACATATGTCGCTCAACAGCCTTCACTTCATAATCTGTCCACGTGCGTCTCTTATTCCCACCTGTAAAAGAAGGCATTATTTATTAAAAATGGAAAAATAAAATAATCAAAATAAGATATTCCAGGAAATAATGAGAATTTTGAAAATTTGAGAATTTTGAGAATTTATCTCTCATTCCATTCATGGTCTCCAGAGGGTTCAGTCAGGTCACTTGGTGTCTGGAACATAACATTACGGTGTCAAAATATTCAGCATTCTTCATTCTGACCAGTTAAGAAATGAATAAACATTAATTATCATTGAACATTGCTCACGGGAGAGTTTGGGATGAATATACCACACTATAGAAAGTTAACACTGTTCAGTTCTGTGGAACAGCAATATGGGGACATTCGAACACAGGCTCTCCAGAGTTAGGTTAAGACAAAAGTCATGTCACCTGAAACACACTCAGGTTTTTCAGGTCTGAAGAAATATGAGGACATGACGACTGAAACCATGGAGAGTCCATGTTTCTGATTTATAACTTCTCCTGTGTTTGTCAAAGAAAGCTGAAAACTCAAACCTAGTATATAATGATAAGACGTAGTAACCTGTTGTAAGGAAGAAGTGGATCTTCCACTCCTTTCTTGATCTTCAAAAGGTTTCATCAGGATCGGAACACTTGGTGTCTGCAACATAGCCACAGTGCAGTGTCAGAAATATTCAAATTTATTCATCCTGATTAGTTAATAAATGAATAAACATTGTTATTCATTGAACATCGCTCACAGGAGGGTTTGGGATTAATATAAGACACTATAGAAAGTTAACACTGTTCAGCTCTGTGTAACAGCAATATGGGGACATTCGAACACAGGCTCTCCAGAGTTAAGTCCAGACAAAAATCATATCACCTGAAACACACTCCGGTTTTTCAGGTCTAAAGAAATATGAGGACATGACGACTGAAATCATGGAGAGTCCATGTTTCTGATTTATAACTTCTTCTGTGTTTGTCAAAGAAAGCTGAAAACTCAAACCTAGTATATCATGACAAGTAGTAACCTGTTGTAAGGATGAAGTGTATCTATCATTCCATTCATGGTCTCCAGAGGGTTCAGTCAGGTCACTTGGTGTCTGCAACATAACATTACGGTGTCAACATATTCAGCATTCTTCATTCTGACCAGTTAAGAAATGAATAAATATTAATTATCATTGAACATTGCTCACGGGAGAGTTTGGGATGAATATACCACACTATAGAAAGTTAACACTGTTCAGTTCTGTGGAACAGCAATATGGGGACATTCGAACACAGGCTCTCCAGAGTTAGGTTAAGACAAAAGTCATGTCACCTGAAACACACTCAGGTTTTTCAGGTCTGAAGAAATATGAGGACATGACGACTGAAATCATGGAGAGTCTATGTTTCTGACTTATAACTTCTCCTGTGTTTGTCAAAGAAAGCTGAAAACTCAAACCTAGTATATCATGATAAGAAGTAGTAACCTGTTGTAAGAATGAAGTGGATCTCTCACTCCATTCATGGTCTCCAGAGGGTTCAGTCAGGTCACTTGGTGTCTGCAACATAACATCACGGTGTCAAAATATTCAGCATTCTTCATTCTGACCAGTTAAGAAATGAATAAATATTAATTATCATTGAACATTGCTCACGGGAGAGTTTGGGATGAATATACCACACTATAGAAAGTTAACACTGTTCAGTTCTGTGGAACAGCAATATGGGGACATTCGAACACAGGCTCTCCAGAGTTAGGTTAAGACAAAAGTCATGTCACCTGAAACACACTCAGGTTTTTCAGGTCTCAAGAAATATGAGGACATGACGACTGAAATCATGGAGAGTCTTTGTTTCTGACTTATAACTTCTCCTGTATTTGTCAAAGAAAGCTGAAAACTCAAACCTAGTATATCATGATAAGAAGTAGTAACCTGTTGTAATGATGAAGTGGATCTCTCACTCCATTCTTGGTTTCCAGAGGGTTCAGTCAGGTACCTGTCACTTGATGTCTGCAACATAACAACATTACGGTGTCAAAAGTTTCAGCATTCTTCATTCTGACCAGTTAAGAAATGAATACATATTAATTATCATTGAACATTGCTCACGGGAGAGTTTGGGATGAATATACCACACTATAGAAAGTTAACACTGTTCAGTTCTGTGGAACAGCAATATGGGGACATTCGAACACAGGCTTTCCAGAGTTAGGTTAAGACAAAAGTCATGTCACCTGAAACACACTCAGGTTTTTCAGGTCTGAAGAAATATGAGGACATGACGACTGAAATCATGGAGAGTCTATGTTTCTGATTTAGAACTTCTCCTGTGTTTGTCAAAGAAAGCTGAAAACTCAAACCTAGTATATCATGATAAGAAGTAGTAACCTGTTGTAAGGATGAAGTGGATCTCTCACTCCATTCATGGTCTCCAGAGGGTTCAGTCAGGTCACTTGGTGTCTGCAACATAACATTACGGTGTCAAAATATTCAGCATTCTTCATTCTGACCAGTTAAGAAATGAATAAATATTAATTATCATTGAACATTGCTCACAGGAGAGTTTGGGAATAATGTACCACACTATAGAAAGTTAACACTGTTCTGCTCTGTGGAACAGCAATATGGGGACATTTAGACACAGCCTCTCCAGAGTTCGGTTAAGACAAAAGTCATGTCACCTGAAACACACTCAGGTTTTTCAGGTCTAAAGAAATATGAGGACATGACGACTGAAATCATGGAGAGTCCATGTTTCTGATTTAGAACTTCTCCTGTGTTTGTCAAAGAAAGCTGAAAACTCAAACCTAGTATATCATGATAAGAAGTAGTAACCTGTTGTAAGGATGAAGTGGATCTCTCACTCCATTCATGGTCTCCAGAGGGTTCAGTCAGGTCACTTGGTGTCTGCAACATAACATTACGGTGTCAAAATATTCAGCATTCTTCATTCTGACCAGTTAAGAAATGAATAAATATTAATTATCATTGAACATTGCTCACAGGAGAGTTTGGGAATAATGTACCACACTATAGAAAGTTAACACTGTTCTGCTCTGTGGAACAGCAATATGGGGACATTTAGACACAGCCTCTCCAGAGTTAGGTTAAGACAAAAGTCATGTCACCTGAAACACACTCAGGTTTTTCAGGTCTAAAGAAATATGAGGACATGACGACTGAAATCATGGAGAGTCCATGTTTCTGATTTATAACTTCTCCTGTGTTTGTCAAAGAAAGCTGAAAACTCAAACCTAGTATATCATGATAAGAAGTAGTAACCTGTTGTAAGGATGAAGTGGATCTCTCACTCCATTCTTGGTTTCCAGAGGGTTCAGTCAGGTACCTGTCACTTGATGTCTGCAACATAACATTACGGTGTCAAAAGTTTCAGCATTCTTCATTCTGACCAGTTAAGAAATGAATAAACATTATTTCTCATTGAACATTGCCCACAGGAGAGTTTGAGAATAATGTACCACACTATAGTAAGTTAACACTGTTCAGCTCTGAGTAACAGCAATATGGGGACATTCGAACACAGGCTCTCCAGAGTTAGGTTAAGACAAAAGTCATGACACCTGAAACACACTCAGGTTTTTCAGGTCTAAAGAAATATGAGGACATGACGACTGAAATCATGGAGAGTCCATGTTTCTGATTTATAACTTCTCCTGTGTTTGTCAAAGAAAGCTGAAAACTCAAACCTAGTATATCATGATAAGAAGTAGTAACCTGTTGTAAGGATGAAGTGGATCTCTCACTCCATTCATGGTCTCCAGAGGGTTCAGTCAGGTCACTTGGTGTCTGCAACATAACATTACGGTGTCAAAATATTCAGCATTCTTCATTTTGACCAGTTAAGAAATGAATAAATATTAATTATCATTGAACATTGCTCACGGGAGAGTTTGGGATGAATATACCACACTATAGAAAGTTAACACTGTTCAGTTCTGTGGAATAGCAATATGGGGACATTCGAACACAGGCTCTCCAGAGTTAGGTTAAGACAAAAGTCATGTCACCTGAAACACACTCAGGTTTTTCAGGTCTCAAGAAATATGAGGACATGACGACTGAAATCATGGAGAGTCTATGTTTCTGACTTATAACTTCTCCTGTGTTTGTCAAAGAAAGCTGAAAACTCAAACCTAGTATATCATGATAAGAAGTAGTAACCTGTTGTAAGAATGAAGTGGATATCTCACTCCATTCATGGTCTCCAGAGGGTTCAGTCAGGTCACTTGGTGTCTGCAACATAACATTACGGTGTCAAAATATTCAGCATTCTTCATTCTGACCAGTTAAGAAATGAATAAATATTAATTATCATTGAACATTGCTCACGGGAGAGTTTGGGATGAATATACCACACTATAGAAAGTTAACACTGTTCAGTTCTGTGGAACAGCAATATGGGGACATTCGAACACAGGCTCTCCAGAGTTAGGTTAAGACAAAAGTCATGTCACCTGAAACACACTCAGGTTTTTCAGGTCTCAAGAAATATGAGGACATGACGACTGAAATCATGGAGAGTCTATGTTTCTGACTTATAACTTCTCCTGTATTTGTCAAAGAAAGCTGAAAACTCAAACCTAGTATATCATGATAAGAAGTAGTAACCTGTTGTAAGAATGAAGTGGATCTCTCACTCCATTCATGGTCTCCAGAGGGTTCAGTCAGGTCACTTGGTGTCTGCAACATAACATTACGGTGTCAAAATATTCAGCATTCTTCATTCTGACCAGTTAAGAAATGAATAAATATTAATTATCATTGAACATTGCTCACAGGAGAGTTTGGGAATAATGTACCACACTATAGAAAGTTAACACTGTTCTGCTCTGTGGAACAGCAATATGGGGACATTTAGACACAGCCTCTCCAGAGTTAGGTTAAGACAAAAGTCATGTCACCTGAAACACACTCAGGTTTTTCAGGTCTAAAGAAATATGAGGACATGACGACTGAAATCATGGAGAGTCCATGTTTCTGATTTATAACTTCTCCTGTGTTTGTCAAAGAAAGCTGAAAACTCAAACCTAGTATATCATGATAAGAAGTAGTAACCTGTTGTAAGGATGAAGTGGATCTCTCACTCCATTCTTGGTTTCCAGAGGGTTCAGTCAGGTACCTGTCACTTGATGTCTGCAACATAACATTACGGTGTCAAAAGTTTCAGCATTCTTCATTCTGACCAGTTAAGAAATGAATAAATATTAATTATCATTGAACATTGCTCACGGGAGAGTTTGGGATGAATATACCACACTATAGAAAGTTAACACTGTTCAGTTCTGTGGAACAGCAATATGGGGACATTCGAACACAGGCTCTCCAGAGTTAGGTTAAGACAAAAGTCATGTCACCTGAAACACACTCAGGTTTTTCAGGTCTCAAGAAATATGAGGACATGACGACTGAAATCATGGAGAGTCTATGTTTCTGACTTATAACTTCTCCTGTGTTTGTCAAAGAAAGCTGAAAACTCAAACCTAGTATATCATGATAAGAAGTAGTAACCTGTTGTAAGAATGAAGTGGATATCTCACTCCATTCATGGTCTCCAGAGGGTTCAGTCAGGTCACTTGGTGTCTGCAACATAACATTACGGTGTCAAAATATTCAGCATTCTTCATTCTGACCAGTTAAGAAATGAATAAATATTAATTATCATTGAACATTGCTCACGGGAGAGTTTGGGATGAATATACCACACTATAGAAAGTTAACACTGTTCAGTTCTGTGGAACAGCAATATGGGGACATTCGAACACAGGCTCTCCAGAGTTAGGTTAAGACAAAAGTCATGTCACCTGAAACACACTCAGGTTTTTCAGGTCTCAAGAAATATGAGGACATGACGACTGAAATCATGGAGAGTCTATGTTTCTGACTTATAACTTCTCCTGTATTTGTCAAAGAAAGCTGAAAACTCAAACCTAGTATATCATGATAAGAAGTAGTAACCTGTTGTAAGAATGAAGTGGATCTCTCACTCCATTCATGGTCTCCAGAGGGTTCAGTCAGGTCACTTGGTGTCTGCAACATAACATTACGGTGTCAAAATATTCAGCATTCTTCATTCTGACCAGTTAAGAAATGAATAAATATTAATTATCATTGAACAGGGCGGCCCGGTAGTCCAGTGGTTAGCACGTCGGCTTCACAGTGCAGAGGTACCGGGTTCGATTCCAGCTCCGGCCTCCCTGTGTGGAGTTTGCATGTTCTCCCCGGCCCTGCGTGGGTTTTCTCCGGGTGCTCCGGTTTCCTCCCACATTCCAAAAACATGCATGGCAGGCTTATTGGACGCTCTAAATTGTCCCTAGGTGTGAGTGTGGGTGTGGATGGTTGTTCGTCTCTGTGTGCCCTGCGATTGGCTGGCAACTGATCCAGGGTGTCCCCCGCCTACTGCCCGAAGACGGCTGGGATAGGCTCCAGCACCCCCCGCGACCCTAGTGAGGATTAAGCGGTTCAGAAAATGGATGGATGGATGGATATCATTGAACATTGCTCACGGGAGAGTTTGGGATGAATATACCACACTATAGAAAGTTAACACTGTTCAGTTCTGTGGAACCGCAATATGGGGACATTCGAACACAGGCTCTCCAGAGTTAGGTTAAGACAAAAGTCATGTCACCTGAAACACACTCAGGTTTTTCAGGTCTCAAGAAATATGAGGACATGACGACTGAAATCATGGAGAGTCCATGTTTCTGATTTATAACTTCTCCTGTGTTTGTCAAAGAAAGCTGAAAACTCAAACCTAGTATATCATGATAAGAAGTAGTAACCTGTTGTAAGGATGAAGTGGACCTCTCACTCCCTTCTTGGTCTCCAGAAGGTTCAGTCAAGATCCCGTCACTTGGTGTCTGCAACATAACACCATTACGGTGCCATTACGGGACATTCGAACACAGGCTCTCCAGTGTTAGGTCCAGACAAAAGTCATTTCACCTGATCACACTCAGGTTTTTCAGCAACATTACAGTATCAGAAATATTCTAAAAAGTATTCTACAGTAACTGGGAAGTATGAGGGCATGACTGAAATCATGAAAATCAACATTATAGCAACCATAGAGTGTCAGAAATATGTCGTAGTTACATGACTTTTGAATAAATTAAACTTCATACACAGCACAAGCCGGCTCTTTATGGTAGTTACCACTGTACAGCTCTTATAGCTAACAATTTCAGGACAACAGACATGACTGAGTTCAAATAATAAAGACAACACCCGAAACATACTCTTTCAGACTAAAACAATGTAATGACTGAAAAATAATTCCGGTGACCATTCGTTGTTTTCAACTAAGTAAAGACTTTTGATGGGCAGTACAAATTGCTGATAAAAATGTGGATTTGTCAAACAGCTACCACAGCCTTCTTCAATCAGGTGAAATAAGCATTATGAAACAAGTTTAAAGGCATCTAATTTTCCTCGACTATTACGGATGGTATGCGTTTTTATGAATTGTGATATTTGGTGAAGCACAATATTTTAACAGAAGCCGAATAATTTCTATTTCTATTTTTTCATTCCAAGATATTCCTAGTTCTACATGGCAATACAATATTCTCAATAATTGAATGATAATGGCTGCTAAACATTTTCTTCAAAAGTACTTCAATTATTTTTGCTCCAATATGATCAATGGCATAAAAAATATGCTGTTTATTGTGACATTTTTGGGGTAAATACAATGTACGAATAAAATCTGTCACTGTGACAGGCTTTGGTTGCAGCTCTTGTCATGTGCTTGCGGTAGCCATAAGAATTAGATAGCAGGTAGATTGATAGCATACCTTTATAATCATTGATCCACTGGGCTTTCAAACAAGGCTTGTTGACTCCAGATAAAAGGAGCAGCCTCAGATTCAGGGCTCAGTCTGGTTCTTCTTTGTGACATTATCACCACCAGTAAACATCTACAATGGAAAGTGAGAAGAAGTCAGCCAGACAAGCAAGCACAATATTATGGCAGCACTTATTTTGGCTCAAAAAGTACTGAGCCAAAGGAATATTATTTTCTTCCTCAAAAATACAAAAATTCATTTCATCAAACATTTGCTGGTCAGACTAATAGATTCGGGCAAACCATTTGTCAGGCAGATAACAATGTAAAATTAAAATAGAGTAACACAATATTGTCTTGACCAAATGTACCAACAAAGCTGAATTCTGCTATAATTTCATTGCAAACGTTTGTTTGTTTTTTTCATTGAAACGGTGTACAATTGAATCAGCACAAGAATAAACAGTGTAAATACACCGGGCTTAGCGTAAATGCTAGAAGTGCATGGCCCACTTTCATTAGGCTACCTGTACTAACTAATTTAAATTAACTGCAATCGAATAAAACAAATACTGCACTGAAATAAACATATGGTACCAAAACCAAGTTCCACAGACTGTGTTGTTAAAGATTTAGAAAAGTTTTCCAGAACCTTGCCTGCAGGACATGTCCACATTACTTTTACTGGAAGCTTATTAGCATGCTAACGATCGAGCTAGCTAGCTAGCTAGCTGTCTTATTGAATGATATTACCTTTGGTGGGCACTGTTAAACACGGTTATATTGAACAACTTATATGTTACGGTAAGATAAATGAAAAGGAATTGCTTACCCGATGGTCATCCACGCGTGGTCGTGTTTGAGAGTAGGATTGTCTGGCTGCTTCACATGTTGGATTTTGTGTGACTGCTAATTGATGTGACTTATCAGGACGAGGGCGGGGAAAATGTGTGAGTCAGTCCGAAAAAGATGACATTTGAGGTCCTGCACAATGACGTCACTGAAAGTGTGTTAAAAGTGTGTTAAGTACCGAAGTTGGCCACTAGTTTTCCAAATGAAAAGTGAGTCGAAAGTTAAACACACTTAAACACACAATTTCTGAAAATTGTGCTCTTTCAGGACATCACTTATTTTTGGTGTGGGAGTATCCTCGTGAGCTCTAGAGTAGTGTAGACTGCGTGGAAATATGAGGACGCGAAAAATGTCCTCATTTTTCCACAGGTCCTCATTGTGAAGGTGTGTTATCATGAAATTGTCCTGAGATGTCATGAATACAAACGCACAGACACACACACACACACACACACACACACACACGCACGCACGCACGCACGCACGCACGCACGCACGCACACACACACATCAGGTCATTGTTTCCAAAGGGATGATTGTCATGCCAAAGATTCAAATGTGGTTCCAACATGTGGACAGCAGCCAAGCTGGAAAGGTTTTCAATATTTGCAGCTGACCAACTGGAGTTTTATTACCGTGACCCTCAACACATTTCTGAAGTATTTCGGAAGTGTTCTATGGAATTTAAAAAGCATTGTGTAGCTGGGTGGGACAGCTCATTTCCTCTATGCACCAAGCATCCATTTCCTGTTGCATCAAGCATCCATTTCCAGCGTGGCTGTACTTCCTGTCTATAAGATCATGCTTTCCTGTGTGCCTATGCTCGCGCGCTCGCGCAGTTACATCAACATGGGTTGAGTTGCCGAGTGACCAGTGAGGGGCGGTAGGCAGATCACCAGCATGTCGGCATCTAGGATGGCGGCATAGCATGCCCAGGGCATCAAAGTTCAAGCGTTTGAAGGTGACGGTTGACAGCACTTGACCCTGAAGTGACCTTCCATCTGATTGGTTGATGGAGAGGCGGTTGCCATGGTGACCGCACCTCGATGATGCACGCACGCATACTTGGGGATGCTCGTCTTCAGCAGGTGATTTGAGAATGGGGAAAAAAACCCCAAACAAACAAAAGGGGAGGTCAATTCGTTATTTGTCTAGGTGCCCTGAAATGAGCTGGGGACCAGTCAATATGGAGGGTGTATATGTGGCCTGATATTGTGTGGCGACCACCTCTGCCATTTCTCTAGACAGTTCCTGAGGTTAACTGGCGACCAGTCCATTTCTCCACAGCCACACGGCCCGCTACACAGCTGCCCACCGTTATACTGCACCCCTTGTGTGCCTGCCGTGTGTGTCAAGGCTGTTAAACAGGAAGCGAGCCGAGACGCCGAACAGAGCGTCACTGTTCCAAACGTCTCAAGTCCATGCAGACGCCTGAAGGCCGCCTCAAGCGCCACGCCTGTCACAACCTGCCAGTCACTATATTCCACAACACCTTCTCTCAGAGGGGACGAGACCGGACTGGACTGGACCAGACTGGATCAAAGTGGATTGAATTCAACTCAGCTGGAGTGACATGTGTCTCCAATAAGCGGCGACTAATCAACATTTTCAGTCAGACCTTCGCTGCTTGAAATCTGAGGAATTTTCATTATGGTTGGTTTTTATTTCATTTTGACTTGTATTTCTGTCATTCCGTTCATTTTAATTAGTGTTTAGGGCAGATTTGTTAAGTTTTTATTTGCGTCCATTTTCTTTGAAAGTTTTTTGTTTTAGTTGAGTTTTTATTAGTATTAGTTCCAGTTTTTTGTTTCTAACATATAGAGTATTTGCTGAGTGTAAGATTAAAAAAAAGTCATTAAGTATGATATAGAGTAATAAAGTCAACTACAATTCTCAAATGACTGTTTGACCTTCCTTCTTCTCTCGGGCCAGATGGCAGTCATGTTGTTGAGTTTAATTCCTTACTCCTGAATCACAACAAAATATTTTCTTACACTGGGCTTGAGATGGTGCATTTGTCTCAGGCAGAAATGATTCAGCAATGGTGTCCAAACTGTGACCCAGGGGTCATTTGCAACCCATAAACCAATCCCTAGCAGCCCTTAGCATATAGAAAAATAACTTTCCACGTGACCCGGGTGTTGAAAAAGTGGGCCGGTTTTGACATCTGCCTTCGCAATGCGAATAGCGATTATGAATCCAGCGATGAAGCAAGAGTTCTACTTTTTGCTTTCTACTGCCTCATGAATAAAAATAATTTTGTTTCAGTGGACAAAAATGTCCTCCTCCACTTGCTGCTGTTTACGTCAGGGTCGGATCACGTGAATGAATCATGAAGACCCTCGAGTAAACACTGCTTTAAAAATGGTCATCTTATTACAAATGACTCTTGCTTTGCTTCGGAATGTGGTGATCTGCTCCGGGCAAAGGCCGGCGTGGCTCTATTTTAGCTAGATATGGGCCTACGGCCCGCCTCTAAAAATGGAAAAAGCCTACCGGTAATTCTTAGCACTTTTAACCGAGGTTAAAAATGACCCCCCGCCCTCCCCAAAAACAATTGGACACCCAGGCATTAAATGTATTATTCAAATTCTCCCTAATCAATACAAACGGATGTTGATATCATGGACAGTCATTCCATTTGTGTGTGTGTGTGTTTGTGGGTGTGTGTGTGTGCGCGCGTGTGAGCTTTAACATGGTCATCGATTACTGCGTGTGCACACACTCAAGGGGGTGTCACATTCTCAAGTAAAATGAACCGTTCACCCAGTCTCGTCTGGCTACTCACCAACACACAAACACAAGCGTGTGTGTCACCATCTGGCACACGCACACACACACACACACATACACACAGATGGTTTGTCAGTGGGAGGAAGAGGAGCTGATTTTTCATCTTGAGTTGGTCTCTTCAAGCCGAACAAATGTTTCTTTCGGCATTAGCGGTGTCATCATCACACGCAGAACCAGTAAGTCGCGTTGCTGAGGTGTCATTCAATCACGCTTATAAAGTTGATTTGTTGCCCGTATAAAAGAGGTGAAACCTTCAAGATGAAAGCTGAGCTCTCGTCAAATATTTATCACTCCTTACTCACGCGCACGTACAGTGGGGCGTGTTGGTTAATTTGTGAGTGTGTGCATGCGTGTGTGTGTGTGTCTGTTTGTTGTCATGAGGCATTTATGAGCGTAACAACAAGAATGGATGCAGGAAGCAACAAGTTGTCATAGAAACTGATGAGCCTCCGGAGGACAATTACAACTTTCCATTTAATACTGCACTCACACACACACACACACAACACTACAAAGTGAGTCATTTAATGCAGCAAAACATCCACATAAAACAATCAACGTGTTCAAAACTCTTTCCACGACACACACGTACACCTACACTAAGTTGGTGTGTACATGAACAATGTGGAGCTTTGGTTTTAATGTGGTTATAAGCTGAAGTGTCAGGTCTCTTACAGCCCCTGGATACGGCATCACAACACTGATTATATTTAGATCATGTGAAGAGCCTTTAAATATACTTCAACAAACACACACACACACACACACGCACACAACCTTAAAAAGGACTTTGACTTTTGCACTTCCAGCTCACGTTTGGTGTCAATCACCTCCAGTGGAGTCACATTGCAATTAATCAACAACAAGAACACAAAAGATATAGAAACAAATGTATTGTAGCATTCATGAATTGATGTGTGTCTTTTAGTCGTGTGGCCAACTCAAGTCAGACTCAGTTGCAACGGCTCCATGCTCCTTGCAAGTGTTGCCATTTTGAAATTGGATGTTTGATTGACTTGTCCTTTGCCATACACGACTGAAAAAGGCGACTCTTGCTCTCCTTGCCTGCATGCCAGGACATTACATTCGAGGGACGTCATAACTGAATCTCACTCATCTATATATATTGCGCGTCATCCCGCACGCGGTCTGTCCTTCCGTCCGTCCCTTTTCAAAACGTACCTACTTCACCGTGCCGCTGCGCGCCGCCACTGCGCCGCTCAGGCAGTGGCTCACTACGATCGCGCGAGCATCTTAGCGAAAAAATGTTGTCTACCCACAAGCATTGCAATAAAATTGTTAGTTATTTAGTAGAGCTAAACATCTCTTTATTTTCGCGATAAGCAATGAAGATGAACAAAAAGTTGAACCAAGCAACAACACTTTTGTGGGCCGAAGGCCCACCTTACTAGCCTTCCGCAGGAACTAGCTGATGAGCCGCCCGGAGGGCGGCGAACCAGCTAGTAATTCATATTTTGCCTTGCAACACAAAGAAGAAAACTTGCAGGTGACTGGACAAACTCAGTCGAGATTCCACTGTAGCGTTTGACAACTCAATAGAACAGATTCCTAGGAACGTTGGAGAAAGAAGGTGTTACGTTTTTGGCGTGTGCCGCACTCACGCAATGTTTTTTGCAGCCAGGGAGAGTGGAAAAAAAGCACTTGAGACCAAAGCAAGCAAGCTTGTCTGAACTTGCTGAGCGCACACAAACACACACACCCACACACCTCACCCCAATACTCGCCTCTACCTTCCACAAGCCTGCTAACCCCCCCACCACCACCACCCCCCAGTCAAACACAGTCTGTGTTGTTAACAAGTCAAGCTTACTTTCTTTTTGGAGGGCAGCCACTGAAGGTATAACACAGTACAGCATTGTCAACATCACACACAGACACGCACACACATTGACATTTGAAATGTAAGGCTGCCATACACAAAATACACATATAGTATATTGGCTATGCTGGGAATCATTTACTTATTCCCTATATAAGGATTTTGACTGTATATAATGGACCTCCACCGTTCCATCACTGGAAATCACACTATTAATTGAATCGAGTGAACTCCCACTGTTTGCGGTGGATAGGAACCTGGCTATCTTCTTGTGAATAGCAAATCATCACTTATCATTGATGCCCATCATTATTATTATTATTCTTACACCCCTCACAGGCACAGGGAGAACACGCAAACTCCACACTGGAAGGCCAGAGCAGGAATATCGAACCCTGCACCTCTGCAGTGTGAGGCCGAGGCGCCAGTATTTATACACAACCCCTATGAGGATCAGCGGATCTGAAAATGGATGCATGGATGATATGTGGGGGTTCATTGTACTCCCTAATCATCATGAAGGAGGGATTTTGATATAGTGGGCTATGCTGTTGTCTCTAAAATAGAAACAATCAATGGAATCAGGAGTCTCGGAAATGAGCGAATCCTACGTTTGGAATCATTCATCATTCCCTCCCCATCAAAAGAATGATTACTCAACAACAGTGCAAGTTTGGCTTCTTCAGTGATTTTCTGACTAAACTGAATACGTCAAGCAGGCTTTTTGTAGTCCTTCCTGTGGACAGGAAGAGTAGAGTCGAAATCATTTGAAAGAGCCTTGCCTTTTCCAACCAAATTAGAAAGGCAGCGTAAATGTTTACAGATTGCACTACCCCAACACTGCTTACCATTTTGAAGCTGGCAGCCATCTTGACGTGCCAAGCCATTAGCACGGTGGTGTCGCGACACTCAGGTGTGGAAGTGTCACGTGCTTTTCAAAAAAGTCTTTGTGTCAACGTTCTCGCTCACGTGATGTCATGTCATGCATGGACGCTCGCCAAGAAACACATCTGTCACCACCCGGATGGTATGTGGCACATCCCAAAACAAGCCCACCCCCGTGGAAAAACACGTCCCCTGACATGTTGCGCACATTGGAGCTATCCCAGCCGGAAACATCTGCGTGCAGCAAACACACACACACACACACACACACACACACGCACACGCACACACACACACACACACAATTTCTCTCTCACACGTGTGCACTTACATCCAAATACACTGAAATACACAAACACTCACAGTTGCCTCTCTCTTTTCACACAAATACTCACAAACACAAACACAAACACATTCAAAGATTGACACAAAAATACAATACATTAAAACATTAACACACACACACACATTCTCTCTCACACTCTCTTACAAATACACATTCACAGATAGACATAAATGGGTGCGCACACGCACACACACACACACACACACACACACACACAAAAAACAATGCTCCAGTCTTGCCACCCACAACATGGCCAACTCTCCATTCCAGCTGATGTCACAGCAACGGTGTGAGCTCCCCTCCCCCCAGCCAGTTGCTGTACGAATAACCAAAGTGATCCCTGGAGACGATAGTATTGGTTGCATCTCAATCAAAGCACCAACTGTCACGTGCAGCACCACAAATCAAACGCTTCATCTTTGTTGAGTAGGCACTTGTTGTTCCTCTCTCCACACATTGACGCATTTTGTCCAGTGGAGCAAAACAAGCGCACCCCCTTGCCGCCCTACCGGGCTTTTTAACTTCTCCACTGAGGCAAAAGGAAGAGCTCCTCTGGAACACAGACAATCACACAGATGCTGCAGCAGGCCGGCGCGTGCTGTGGGGCAAACCAAGCGCTTCAATAATGACCTCCAAGGTCATTTCTTGTCCTCAAGTCCGGCATGTACATTACGAAGTGACCGTTGTTCTACTAGTGCGCCTCCGTCATTCTACTATTGTTCTTTACGGAGAGACAGTTGAGAATTGATCTGATTTCGTTGTAGTAAAATGCTTTTTGATTTCAAAAAATGGACAACTTTGGGCTACTAGTAGGACATGTTACGAATGAGGCAATACTGTAAGTGCGCATTTTGAGGCGACTAGTTTGTGACACATGCCAACTAGTGCAACAATAGTACAGTCTAGTAGTTTACACCAGTGCGGTTGAACTGGATTCTAGAAGCCAAAAGTGGCACTAGCGGCGAAAAAAAATATTGTACTATTAAAACAAAGTTGTTCTAGTAGCGGGTGGCCCGGTAGTCCAGTGGTTAGCACGTCGGCTTCACAGTGCAGAGGTACCGGGTTCGATTCCAGCTCCGGCCTCCCTGTGTGGAGCTTGCATGTTCTCCCCGGGCCTGCGTGGGTTTTCTCCGGGTGCTCCGGTTTCCTCCCACATTCCAAAAACATGCGTGGCAGGCTGATTGAAAACTCTAAATTGTCCCTAGGTGTGAGTGTGAGCGTGAATGGTTGTTCGTCTCTGTGTGCCCTGCGATTGGCTGGCAACCGATTCAGGGTGTCCCCCGCCTACTGCCCGAAGTCAGCTGGAATAGGCTCCTGCACCCCGCGACCCTAGTGAGGATCAAGCGGCTCGGAAGATGAATATTAAAACAAAGTTGTTCTAGTAGCGTGCTTTATGGAAAGTATGATGTTTTTTGATGTGACTTAGTCGACAACTTTTTCATACTTCTAGGACTACTACATAAGGCAAAACAACAAGTTGGCATTTAGATGCTACATGAGGCTCCTGAAGGCTTCTCGTGTGTGACACAGGCGAAATATTTGTCCCGAAGACAAATTTGTTCGTTTGATTGTGCTAAATTGTTTACTATTGAGGACAAAGAGGGTTCCAAGACATGGAACTTAAATTGTAGATCAAGGATGCATTTTTTCATCTCCACCTCAATGGCACTTGCCACGCCCCCAAACAAGGATCCGATACCCCCGTCGCCCCCACTGTCGGCCCAGCGTGGAGCGTCATGTCTCCCCAACCCCCAACTCCCCCTACCTCACCTGACACCAAAAATCCGAGCGCTCCCCCGTCCTCTTCTGTCGTGAATGGAGCGCTCCCTCCCTCCCTCGTCAGCAGCCTCACTTTTTCTTCATCATCATCAGCACCATCTTCTATTCTGTTTTCTTCCCGAGCCGTGCAGGCGTGCGTGCGCGTGTCACGTGTGCGCAAGGGTTCTTACCTCTGGAGGAGCTGAAGGCGGTGTACCAGGACAGCGAGACCAGCCCGCACAGTCCAAACAGCAAGAGCGTCAAGAAGGACACATTGCGGAACCTCATCTCCACACCGACCTCAGCATGTCCGCACCGAGAGGGGGGCGGGTCACAAAAGGGTGGAAGGGGGGCAGCGATTGAGCGAGGGACGAAGGGAAGCAAAGATGCAAGGAAGGAGAGGTGGAGGAGGAGAGAGAGAGACGGGTAGACAGATTGGAGAGCGAGTTGGGGCGAAAGAGAAAGAGGTGTTGATGTGGAGGCAGCATCCGCGAGAATGACGATAGACGAGGGAGGGAGGGAAAAGCGCAGCAGAGGAGGGGAGATAGATGCGAGGGAGGAGCCTGAGAGGGACAAAACAGGTAGGCGGACGTCGATTGGTTTTAGTATGTCTTCTGTGGTTTCTACGTTAGCCGTGTACGTCCACTTCACGTCCATTAAAGAAATAAAACAAACGAACTAACAAACACATTTTAGCCGCAAACGCAACTTCTACGAATTGAAGCGGATTTTTGTCTGATGTTTGAGACTTGATGTTTGAGTGTGTCATTTTTGGAACGTCGCAAAATGACACTTGCACTTTCTTATCTTTATTGTACAGTATTGTGTTTCATGTTGACTTCTCTTTTCCATGTACAATAAAATACATGCTAATTTATAAAGAGTAATGTTCATCTTACAATTATTTAAAATCTTTTGCTAGGTTGCACTTTACTTTTCTCGAGGATTCAGCCCTGATTTAAATTGTAAATTACAGCACATCACAAGAAACAATAGCATGCTCTGGTCAACCCATCTTTATTATTTGTTTTCGCCAATTAACAACACTCACCAAGTGTAATCACAATTTTTTGGCTTGCGTTCGTCAAGAATTAAGATGACATACATTTTCTGACAGAATATTTTGTGCCATTGCGGTAATGAGTCGTTATAAGTGTGGACAGCACCCTCATACACACGGAAATATGGAATATGAGGATTTTTTTGTCATTAATGCCCTCTATAAAATACATCGAAAATTTGTTGATCAAACAATTTACTGGTTTACGATTTCAAAATTAGCTGTCCATCATTTTGTTTTGCACGTATGAGAACAAAAGGCTAGCAGACATTTATATGGGTTTGTATAACAGCCCTTGAAGGGAACCATAAGATGTAGCCCGCGTTAAAAATGAGTTTGACACCCCTGCTACACACACACACTTACATTGGCACGCACGCATACGACGACAGTACATAACTAACACATGCACACGCGATTCATACACTCCCATTGACTTTTGCGGAGTCACACTGACACCACGTGGCCATATTCTGTAAGTGCATCTCAGCGCTTGGTGATAGGAAATTACAAGGAAATGCTCTTGACAGACACTTCAATAATACAGTATATTTAGTACGAAATGACGTCATCGTGTCGGAAACGAAAGTATGTAATGGCAAAGGCAGGAAGGACGTGACGCACTTAGTCTCTTTCAATGAACGCCGCGGAGAAGACGGCGGAAGAAGCAGATCGTTCTCCACTTGTTACCGTCTGCGTTTTTTATTTTCGTACTCCATACACGGACATATATATGAATAGGCCATATACTGTATATACGTGCGGGGCTCAATCGTGAACACTAGCAGCGTGCACGCGCTTTATATCACGTGACTCCTCCACCCTCCGGCCACAAGGCGGAAGTCTTGAATCGTGACCATTCACTGCGCGCGCGAGAGAGACCCGGACGCGTGAACGCGATCGGGATCTTGTGGAAGCAAATTGGGCGGGACCCACGCCGGCTCGCGACGTCACTGCTCGAAGGTACCCTCGTGGACCCAAACGCTCTCGTGTTGAACTGTCGGGCTTCGAACGCGGTGGGCATGGACGTTTTATATTTTTGTTAAAAACGTCATGGTTGACATGAAGTGGACGTGATGTTTGTGACGTGACGTGACGTGCCGTGACGTCAAGCATGGCGGACGACAGTCCGGCTCGAGCGGAATCTGTGGACAGCAGTCGAAACGTGACGGAGAGTCCACTGGGGACCAAGAAACGACAGCAGGACTCTTGCGCTCTTGGTCACAGCTTCAAAAGAGTGACGCTCACCAAGCCCACTTTCTGCCACCACTGCAGCGACTTCCTGTGGGGGCTGCTCGGCTTCCTGTGTGAAGGTACAGCACAATATGCCGACAACATGTCAACAACATGTCAACAACATGTCAACGGTCACCACCATTACATTTGTTCGTCAAATGTCATTACTCTGATTTAGATTCTTAACTGCCTCCTTCTATCTCCTCGCTGTGTTTTCAAATGTTATCAATGTCTTCCCGTTGTGTTTGCATGTCGAGACTTAAGTGAATCCATCAATCTGTTAATTTTGTTGTAAACGTCCTTATCGTGTCTTCAAATAGCTTAAAGGCATCATCCGTCTAGGATGGGCTATTTCTCACTCAAAAACGTGTGTAGTTTTTGATCAGGCAATGACAACCGCTTGCATTTTCAATGTTATCAAATAGTTTGGGAGAAATCGATGAATAACGACCTACTCTCAAAAACGGTCCTTTCTCGACAGCAATATAGCCGTGCCTCCCTTCCACTTCCCAACGTCTTGGTGGGAGTCAGCGGAGGAACCGGACACAATTTGTCAATTTTTAAAATCATTGTACATACATAGCTCATAATTTCGAAAAACGATGATCAATTGCCACCAAAATGTATGTGGACATTTCTACTTATGCCCAATTCAACCTCTGAAAATAGTATAAGGATTAGCCCATGTCTGATTCATAAGTGATGAGGAAATTAGCAGTTAACCGATTTCATGGAATTTCTGCAGATTTGCTTTCTTTAATGAGGTGAACAATGCATTTCAAGAGGCTTTTCGTAAGCTGATTTAATCATAGGTCATAATACAAATTTCATTCTTGAAGTGTAAGCTTGACTTTTCAATGAAAAAGAAGCTATTATTGAGAATAACACATTTTCTGCTGGAGGAAATCATTAAAGATTGAGGAATATTATTATACACGAGTGCACACAGTGTTTTGAAAATTAGCCCCATTGATGTGATCAGTGTTTCCTAACTTTTACTGAGCCAAGGCACACATTTCATATCAGAAAAAAAATCACCACTCGTCAGAACAATTCACAAAAAGTGAATTCACAGGTTACCTTTGTACCATCTGTCATCTAGTGGAAGAGCATTTCATTGTTTTGCCTGATACTATACATCAGTGGTTCTCAATTATTTTATTATATTAAAGAAGAAGACCCCCCCCCCCTCCCACCGACTATAAATACCTGTAGTATCATTTGTCTATAAAATTCTTATAAATTCTGGACATCTCTGCATAACACTGTATCCTTATAAATGTATAAGAGATTAAAAAAAAGAAATATAGACCAACTTATAACAAAGAATAGCTTTATTAACTGTAACAGAAAAGATTTAAAATCCCAGCCCCAGGGGGGCGCGCCCCACTATTTGAGAAACACTGCTATACATGGTTAGCATTTGTGTGACACACCACCATACACACTATTTGTGTGAGTATTGTAACGTTTTGTTGCTCTTCGTAGCAATTTCCAAGTTGTGATTAAAAATTAGGATGCGCATTCCATGTCGTCAGTTGTGGCATGTAGTGCCAAGGTAAAAAACGCCAAGAAAGCCAAACATGGAAAATGGCGATTGCTTGCGCTGCAGAGAGTGTGTCGGCCACTTCTAACAGATGCCTGGTGGCTCATACACGCAAAACCTTCTTATGATCTCTATCAATGTCTCCAAATATCTCTACTATGCTTCCATGTCTTTAAATGTCCTCACCGTCTTTTTAAATATCCTCAATGCACTGTAAGCAGGTTTTGCTACAATTGCTGCACATTGAAAGTGGTCCTCACAAAGACAAACATGTACACACATGTTCTGCCCAGTAACACACGCGTTGTCCTTCATCCGTGTGAGGAGCAGAAGGTGAAAATGTGTGCTTGTGTTTCTCAACGTCAGAAGCAGTTCTCTTGGATCCTCTGGTCGTCATGGAAACAGAAGTCTTAGAGTGTGTGTGCGTGTGTGCGCGTGTGCATGTGTGTGTGTGTGTGTGTGTGTCCTTGGCCAATGTAAATGTGTCTTTTGTCACATGATACCAAATTGTTGTTGAAACTTCTCTGTTGCCATGGTGATATCATTAACACGTGTTGTGCCTTAAATACAAACCCTATTCCAATGAGGTTGGGAAGTCGTGTTAAAGATAAATAAAAAGAAAATACGATGATTTGCAAATCATGTGAAACCTGTATTTAATTGAATACATGTGAAAACTTATCAACTTTTTTATTTTCAAATAATCATTAAATGTCATCTGTTGGCTTGGTGATGTCTATTGTTTTTAAATCTGCCTTGCTCTGGCAAAATGTGTCTCGTTTGAATTGTGCCCTCTGTTGTCATGGTGATGTGGGTCTATGTCAAAGGTGTCTTTTGATTCTATGGTTAGACATACTGTACTGCATGTTCTCCTCAGTGTGCAACTTGATGTGTCACGAGAAATGTCTGAAGACGCTTCGCTCGCTGTGCTCCAGTATGGCACCCTCTGCCGTACGGGTGAGTAACACATTGTCGTCATTATCGTTGTTGATGACCTCACACGATGACACCGCAGTGTTCACGTTGACGCCTACAGATCCCCGTGGCCCACTGCTTCGGTCCGGACACTCACAAGAGGCGCATGTGCAGCGTCTGCAGGAAACACACGGAGGGAAACGGCGCTCTCCGTTGCGAAGGTCAGCCCAATGCTGGTGGTTCCGCAGCCAGCAGGCACTCTCTTTGAGACAATAGGCAGTTGCCAGCTTTGCTAAATGTCTTGCTCGCTATCATCAATGAATCTGTCAAGTATAAATTAGCAAATTCTAAATTTCAATGTGAAACTCCTCTACAACGAAACCTACATGGCCGAAAATAGACCCTAGTGTGAAAAAATCTTCATGCATTAACAGCATTCCCACTCTCATCCCCCCCATACAACAACAAACAACCCTGTTGCGTTATACAAAATCTTTTTCTCTGCTCTTGCCTCGCAATGAGATTCACTACAACAAAGTCTAAACCAACAGTGACTTCTACTGCTTCGTTCGGAAACGGCAACAGCAACCACCACACTGGTTTACACATGCGCAGTAGTCCAGGAAGTATTTGTTATTGTTAGTTTCAGACGCAGCAAGAACGTTGCATTGCTAACATTGCTACAAAACGGACCTTTGGATGTCAAGCAGCTAAGAAAAGAAGCGCTCTGACGCTGGAAGAGAGGGTAGAAGTGATCAAAATGAAAGACGGAGGAAGCAAAATAAAATACATTATCCAAGAAATTGATGTAAGTGTAAGTGAATGCTGATCGTAAATTGCGCAATTTCTTTCCCTTTTTTTCTTTCTAGACTGACTATGAAGTGTCAAATAAGTGTATGCTCATATTTATGCCATATTGGACTAAAAATAAAGAGTACACATACGTTTGTGTGTGTGTGTGTGTGTGTTTACATCTGAGATCAAATTTGCTACAGTGAAAAACCCCCTGTTTAGAAAAATTTCTTGTAGAGGATTTCGTTGTAGAGGAATTTCACTGTATAACCTTTTTCATCACCAGTTCAGAATTTACTCCCGCACTGATCCTCCTTTTAAAACTCCTTCACTCCCAGCCATTTTAGGGCATTTTGACATTTTCAAGACCCATCGGCTGTTGAGTTCAATGTTCAACTGAACCTCCAGGCACCCCTTTGCCACCCCCGGTAAACTTGTCTAGATCCGCCCCTGGTTATTGAATATTTGATGAATTGTTCCACCTCTAGATAGATTTTCATTTGTCCTGGATGCTAAGAGCACACTCAAACAAGGGATGCTCTCGCTCTGGTTTCAGTGTGCGAGCTGCATGTGCACGCCGACTGCGCCGCCTTCACGTGCGCCGACTGCCGCTCTTGTCACGTGGACGGCACTCGACAGCTGGTCAGTGATCGCCGCTCACCTGGGGGACTTCCCGCGATGCATTTTATTTGGAAAATGAGTGTTTTCCGCCCACGGCGGTTGCGTGTGCCCACAGGACACGTTTCACCACCACTGGCGGGAGGGCAACCTGGCGTCGGCTGCGCGCTGCCAGCTGTGCCGGCGCTCCTGCGGCTCATCCGACGTTCTGGCGGGGATGAGGTGCGAGTGGTGCGGCATCACGGTAAGAAGCGCCTTCCTGCCATAGGCGGAGGTCGCTGCGCCCGTGGGGGTCGGGAAATGTCATAAAGTGCAAGTACCTTGTCACAGTACTTGAAACAGTTTTTTCTTTCTGACAACTTTCACTTTTCCCTCCCTGCATTTGACTTCTGCACTTTCAAAATAGGCGGATTACTTTTATTTTTCCCTGCTTCAACTTAAGTACAGATAGAACCATTGCCCGTTGTGCGTAGCGTTCGCCGCCATCTGTGTTGACACTTGTTTCTCACCCCGCAGTGTCACGCGGCGTGCTATCTCAGGGTAGCGCCGCAGTGCACCCTGGGCCGTCTGCGCCGCATGCTGCTGCATCCCACCTGCGTGCGCCTCCAATCTAGAAACTTCAGCAAGCATCACTGCTTCCGCATCACAGAGACTGGCGGCCACGAGCTGGGTATGTGCCCGTCGTAGTTCCTCACTGCCTGGCATCTCTGCTTTCGTCACGACTGCCTGCCAATATTTATAATGATTAAATAGTTTGGACCAGACGTCTCCCGCAGGGCCACAGAAAAAGGCCCAAGGGTTCTCATCTGGCCCACAAGCCATGAGTTTGACACCCGTGTCTTAAATTGTCACAATGTTGATAATATTGTTCAGTTATGTTCATGACCTCGCCCTGCAGATGACAACGATGGTGTGGACACAAGTGCTGTGGCATCTAAAGACGGTCAACCGGCAACGCCCGAGCATGGTCGGTTGGCGTACGACTGCTCTTGTGAGTTGAAAAAAAAAGCAACTGCGCTAATTGGCGTGCGGTTTGTGATGCAGGCAAACAGTTTCTTAAGGTCTATGACGGCGACGAAGGCCTCCGGCGCGGTCACTTCCGTCTCGTCTCCTTCGTCAGAGCCACCAGGAACCAGGAAGTTCTGGTATGAAACACAGCATGTCGGTCATCATCACTAAGATCAACAAACAATAACAGTCTCATTAAATACTTTATATCCAATCTCAATCACAAATAAGGCCTGTCAACAACCAATTCAAATATGTAAGATGCTCATCACACCAGCGAGTTGAATTTCCCTTCCTTAAAGCTGTGAAGACATCACGGACACGTCCGTGAAGGTGCCAGTAAGAAGTCGGGCACTTGAGGTGGATATCAGTTGCTCTTAAATCATGTCAACAACCTATCAATCACATGACGGGGAACAATCAAGATGACAGGCCTGTGTCAGTAAACGTGTCTACAAACATATCCATTGTATATCAATAAGATGCTCATCATGTCAGTAAAGGAGTCAGTTACATTTCAGTCACATTTCACTCGGAGATGTCATTTCAGCAAACGCCTCGTGCCAGTGTTTGTCTGTCATGTGCCAGTAACGCGTCTACAAACATTTCAATCGCATATCAGTAAGATCTCCGTTACTTCCCTAATGTCAATTAAGGTGTTAGCCACACGTCAATACAATTGATTGAAGGTGTTGAAGAGTTAGCAATAACATGTCAGTCACATGCCAATGAGATGTCAGTAAAGGTGCCATGTGCATGCACTGAGATGTGTTGGAATCACGGCACAGGAGGCGGCGTTGCGGGCCTTCTACCTGCCAGATGACCCTCGGCAGTTCCAGCTGCAGGAGGTGGGCGGACTTGAGCGTCTCCATAGCGACGACGTCCTGAACCGGAACAGCAGCTCTCTGAAAGACGGAGGCGACGCCTGGATGCTGAGGGCCAAACGGGGCCGGCCTGAGGTCATCAAGGTGTACGGCGACGTCACCAGGTTAGGCTGCTTCTTTTTCAAGATTGCGCGCGCACTCGCCGGCCTCTGACAAAAAAAAGTCAACAACAGTGTGCGGGTGTGCATTTTAGCCCCAGATCGGATCACGTCAGCGTGTCCGTGTCCGAGGACAGCACGGCGGCATCTGTTCTCACCGAGGCCCTCGAGCAGCTGGAGCTTAATGTACGCACCTTCAGCACAGAACCTTCCGCAACAAGAAGGAAGCGATCACATGATAACAACAAAGTCCTGCTATACCTTACAGAAAGACGGCGTGACACAATTTGACTTGCAAGAAGTACTCATGAGCAGCAAACAAGGTCAGTGACCCCCTGGCCTCTGGCTTTTTTCCTAGGTACAAAGTACACTAAAGGTCTCGACTTCTGTCTGTCCTCAGTGCAGAAGCAAATGCTGACACCGCAGCAGAACATTCTAGCCAAACTGCATGACATCAGGAAGGTCAGTCGTGCAGCAATTATTATTGATGTTACCATCAGATAGCATCAGCACGGATTGACTTTTGCCAGTGAATGAAACTGTGACCACCGGTGTCAATCAAGTCAGTCACATCAGCCACGTCAATGTTGACATGCCAAGCAAAATGTTAGCTAAATGTTGAACATGCGTCATTAAATACATAAAATATATTTTAATCGGTGTTAACGTGAACCTATCTGAGTCAGAAAGATCAAGTCAATCGTGTTTCAGTAAACAAGTCACGCCCCTAAAATGTTAAGCACATGTTAGAAAACATGTCAGTAAGGTTTCAGATGTCTCAGTCAAACAATGAGCCACTTGGCAGCAAATGTGTCAGTACAAGTTCATCAGGAAACATGCCATTAAAATGTCAGTTGCGTCATGAAATGTGTCAGGAGTTAATATCCATGCCCATGTCAATAGCTTGTAAGTCATGTCAGTTATATATCAATTTTGTCACATAATGTGATTAAAATGAGTCACGTGTCAGGGACAGGTAGCCATTGCATGAGCATAGATTGTCTTCTATCGATGAAAGAGACGTCTATTTTGTGGGCACTTATATCGCCTGTGTGTGCGTCCGTGGGTTTTTCCCCAGACGTCTTTGTGGCAGATGAACCAGACTCGCTTCTACGTGGCAGAGAGGCGAAGCCAAACGGTGCAGGTGAGCCTGCTGATTGGAGGGATGCCACCCCTGCTGTCCAAAGAGCAGTACTGGCAGCTCCTGCAGGAACAGCTGAGCGCTAAGAGTGAGCGCACACATACGTGCATGCACACGTCATGGTACCAGGGTCAACATGACTTCATCTTCGTCTTGTCTGCAGGTCACCTGGCGGACATCAGCCACGTGTATGCAAGTCAAGGTGCGCTGGTCGACACTGACCAGGCCACAAATTATATCACTCTTGTGCGGTACATGTTTGTGTGTGTGTGTGTGTGCATGCAGGCGCGGTCGCGTTGAAATTGTCCTGTTTCGCTGAAGCCGAGCGCGTGTTCATGTTGGCCAAAGACGTGACCGTCAACGGCAAGTCGCTCACGTCACTCGTCATCCCGGACATCCAGGTACACTGGGGGCACAGTAACTTGCTCACATGATCAACCTGTCCATCTAAATTATTATTATTATTATTGTTTTTTTTTAATGTGCCTAAAAATAGATTCAGACTGTAGGGCATGATGCCCTTTTGTATTTTTTTTTTTCAATCCAATCTTTTTATGTACCGGTTTACATTCCAGTAGAAAATGTGACTTGAATGGTAAATGACGCACATGCTTATGAAACGCATCGTTGCGTGTTTACGGAAGACATCATGACCCCTTGCGAGTGTCTAGGTTTTGTAACTTCCTGCTCTCTTATTGTAGTTTATGTACTGTACCTAATCAAGTGACCACTGGGTGACCTCTGGTGGACAAAAAAGGGAACAACAACAACACAACACACATGAGACATGTTGGTCAGGTGTTCTGTCGCTGTTGAAGGGCTGCAACTAACATTTATCCCTGTTATTGATGTGGTGTCACTGCAGTTCAGCCTGCTGGGTGACGACGTGCGCCCCCTGCTGGTGTTTGTCAACACAAAGAGCGGCGGCCTGAAGGGCAAAGATCTTCTGTATGGCTTCCGCAAGATTCTCAACCCGCACCAAGTCTTTGACCTCTCCAATGGAGGACCGCTGCCAGGGTGACTTTCGTACCATTGTGACCAGCGTTATATTTGAGACAGGAAGCAAATTATAAGGATTGCTTTGTGTGTGTGTGTGTGTGTGCGCAGCCTCCACACTTTCCGAGACATTCCCAGCTTCCGCGTGTTGGTGTGCGGGGGTGACGGCACAGTGGGCTGGGTGCTGGGCGTACTGGAGGCGCTTCGGCACCAGCTGGCCTGCCGAGAGCCGCCTGTTGGCATCTTGCCGCTTGGAACAGGTCACGCGCGCTCTGTGTTTATGGCTCTGTGTGCGTGACGGCAAGTGTTCTGTGCGTGCCTGTGGCTGTCATTGTGAGAGACTACGAGTGTGTGGGTGTGTGAGAGAGACTGAATGCCAGAGCGCATGAGTGTGGTCTACGTTACGCCGATGTCCAACTACGAACGTTCCTCCCAAAGGTAACGACCTGTCACGTGTCCTGCGCTGGGGCCCAGGCTACAGCGGCGAAGACCCGTCTCACATTCTAGCCTGCGTGGACGAGGCGGACGAGGTTCTGATGGACCGCTGGACCATCCTGCTGGACGCGCAGGACCTTGCCGAGAACTGCGCTGACGCCTTCCTGGAAGCACCCAAGGTGCGCCTTCTTGTCCGTGTCAAAGCCCAAATTCCGCAGAAGGGAGTAAAATAATTCCAGTGTCAGCTGACGTCCATCATTGTCCCAGATTGTCCACATGAACAACTACTTCGGAGTGGGCATTGACGCCGAGCTGAGCCTCGACTTCCACCAGGCCCGTGAAGACGACCCGGAAAAGTTTACCAGCAGGTACGCCGCAATCGTCAACATCAGCTTGATTAAAAAAGAAAAAATGTTTCCATCACTTTATTCTGAACCAGGACATTATTTCAAATTGGCACTGTAGAAAATGCACAAATATTAAATTGAGACAGTGTGGTGAGAGGTGTGTGCAGCTCCCATTAGGCCAGCACAATCAATACAGTATCTGCAAACAGAAAGCGAGCAAGGTAGGAATTAAGAGGAATGAATTAGTGCTGACTTTTCTCTTAAGCTTGTAATGATGGGAATAAGTTTTATTGAGTTGTATGCATTTTTTTGGGTTTGTTTTCAAAGCTTGTTGCTTGTTGTAGTGTTTTGTTTATATACACAAACATTTATTTCATATATTTTTAAGAAAACTGGGTTCTTATAGCTCAAAAACTTGACATGATTGAAAACGTTTGAAAAATATATTTATATTTTTAATCTTAGGCAAAAGACATTGTTGTCAACCTCAAACCAAGAGCAGAAGCAGCTCCTCAGCACAGCTGCAGGAAAAGTCGAAAAAATAATTCCCTCCCTCAAGTTTTCTACAGTAAATTGAGTTTTATAAACTGTCAACATAACACAAACGTTCATCTTACACTTAGCTTTGTTGTAATTTCAAACAAAACCAAAAACTGCAGGGAATTCCCAGCATGCAGTGTGGCTGCATCACATTTTTTCCACTTTGCTTCCTGTACTGCAAGTGTAGTACGTGAAGCGAAAATAGCACTAGAGGTAAATAAAACATACACGTGACTCACCGCGGACTTTCCCCATCAGCCGCTGTTTTGTGTGTTTATATATTTTCTTGGGCTGCCAGGTTCCACAACAAGGGCGTGTACGTCAAGGTGGGCCTGCAGAAGATCAGCGCCACCCGCAGCCTGCACAGGGAACTGCAGCTGCAAGTAGATGGCCGCCAAGTTGCACTGCCCAACATCGAAGGCCTCATCTTCCTCAACATTCCCAGGTGAGGACGAGCTCGGTCCACGCCGACCCCGTGACCTCACCCTCACCGTGACCTCACCCTCCCCGTGTCTTGTGCGCCTGTAGCTGGGGCTCGGGCGCCGACCTGTGGGGGTCCGATGCGGACACCCGCTACAACAAACAAAGCGTGGATGACGGCCTGCTGGAGGTGGTGGGCGTTACTGGCGTTGTTCACATGGTGAGCAGACGTACTCTTCAGCCACCAATGGGTTACTATACGGCCGCCGGCGCAGCTTAACCCTTTCATGCATCAGTAGTGACCACCTGTAATCTGATAACATGATGAGCTGTAGTCACCACTGTCCCTGAAAAGGTTAATGTGCCGCTTCGTCCTTTCCGCAGGGTCAGGTGCAGAGCGGCCTGCGCTCCGGCATTCGGATCGCCCAAGGGACTTACGTGCGTATAGCGCTCAGGAAAGCTTTCCCCGTGCAGGTGGATGGAGAGCCGTGGCTGCAACCTCCAGGACACATCATCATCTCCGCTGCTGGACCCAAGGTCAACAAACACAAACGACATACTCTTGAGCTGCCTTTGGCGGGGGAATGCAAACGTCTCTGTTCCGTAAAAATACAAAAATAAATAAATAACGCACTTTTGTTGAATTAGCAGCAAGAGCAAATATTTTCAACACTTCAGATTGGTCAAGTACTTGTCAAAAATAAAAGCTCAATATGGGGACTGACGTACAGAATCTATTTGTGGGGAGGGGGAAAAAATTAGGACTTCGACCATATTTGGTTTTGGAAGGTTTTGGCCTGACGCCAGCGATATTTAATTGGGCCCGCAAGTTAAAAACCTATTTTAACTTTGTAGCTTCTGTTGTTAGATGAATGAGCTGAGTTTTATTATTTGGGGCAAATGCAAATCAAACTGATTACATTTAATTAAGTCAATAATTCAAAACAAAAGTCATATTTCTAAAAATAAAAATTTATATCTGATGTACCTAATGAAGTGACCACGGTGGGCTCTCTTTCTTGCTGGCTCGCAGGTGCGCATGCTGAGGAAGTCCAAACACAAACACAAGAAGTCGGCGGGCGGTGCCAAGGACGGGCGTCCGGAAAGCTCCGCCTCCTGGGACGGATCCTCGGAAAGCTCCGTCTCCTCGGGTGGCGTCCCACTGTGATGTCAGATTACAACGCCAACGTGGCTCAGGTAAAAACAAAACAAAACGATGACGACGTCGCTTTGGAAACGCTGGAAACGCTCACTGCAAACTCTGTTGTAAAGGAGCGCTTGCCATGGTGACCGACTACTCATACATTTATTTGGATGTTGTTGTCATGACGATGTGTTTGGTTGATCCTAACATAGCTTTGCTGATGTTGTGCTAATTATTTTTTTAAATTTAAAAAAAGTTCTTCATGTGTGAAGTCAGAAATGGTGTAAGACGAGATGTTTTTATTTTGTAAAATGTTTACTTGAAAATGTCGACTCGCAGTGATTCTCAGACTGGGGTCCTCAGACAAAATTATGTCAAGAAGTAATTGCATTTTAAAAATGTTCATATGCGAGCGAACCCTGCATATTCGCCTTTCAGCACACTTGAGTTCACCAATTTCTAGATTTGTTTTTATCTTTTATTTTCTTTTATTCTTTAGGAGCCATCCTTTATTTTTTTTTATGGGAAAAATATTTGGTGTTATATTCCTTGAAGAATTTTGGGGCGGTAATTATTATTATTATTTTTTGTATTTTGCAATTATGTGGACGTGAATGACACACATATTTTGGTGCTTTGCACCCCCTGATGGGTACCAGCCAGCCCGTTAACAAGACAGATTAAGCAAAGATGCTTCCCTACTTTCACAATAGAAAGCTCTGATATGATTGGGACCTACCATCATGTAAATTGGAAAAACTATTTTTTTCCCCAAGAACAAACAACAGATTTTTCAGGAATAAATGTCCAAAAAGGCACATCATATTCTGAGAATAAAATTTTATTTTTCCAAAAAGGCACATCATATTCTGAGAATAAAATTTTATTTTTCAGAATAAAATTTTATTTTTCAGATTCATTTCTTAAAAAAGTGAATTTCTTCCCCTGGTAAAGTTTGAATTTAACTTAATTGTCACAATTAAATTTTAGAAAATTATTTCAATTTAATTATTACATTTATCGAATTTATTGTTGGAAAAATGATTTTTTTTTACAAAATATATTTTATTCTGGAATATTGTAATCTTTTACGAAAAGAAAAATTCGTATCGTGAGATTACAAATTTTTATCTTGATCAAATTTCATGACAAAACACAACTTTGTGCTCATAAGACTGCAACTTTTCTTTTTACAAGAAAATATTAATTTGTCATTTTGACTTTAATATATATATATATATATATATATATATATATATATATATATATATATATATATAAAACATTCCAACTTTTTGGAATTCCTATTCCTCGAACATGACTTTTTTAAAAATAGGACCATACTCATAACTTTACAACTTTTTTTTCAATTAATTTAAAACTGAATTTCATTTTATCTTAACATTCTACATATTTTCTGGGAATATTGGTGGCCCCTCTAAACGAATGTGCGGGCTTTTGGTTTTAGCAAGTTATTAGCGTGTGTAATTGAAATGTGCCAACACTTCCAAGAAGAAAGATGAGCGTAGGTCACGTTGGATTTGTAACCTCCCCCCTTACTTGAAATGGTCATCTTGTTTACCTTTGTTTTACTTACATGTCGCTTAGTGCGTTAGCCAAGTGGTGACACGTGAATGGGAGCGGGAAAAGTGGTAGTGTGTTTACAAGTGTTATTTGAACACTGTCCCGTTTATTAGCTATCACGTGACCTCAACAAATGTCGTAATTGTTCTTTTTAGGGTCTGGCCGATATGGATTTTCTTTGGGGGGGGGGGAATTCTGATATTGAGTGTTATAAAATTCTGATAACCAATTAATCTGCCGGTTAATTTAAAAATAAATCAACCAAATAGCTTTTTTTTTTTTACCCCTTAACACTCATAACCATAAACATTCATTACAATCAGAATATTTGACAATACTTTGTCTTCTAGTACATAAAAGAGAAAAATTGGCAAAAACAAAATCATTATCTCGATCAAAAAAAATGCCAATTTTAAAAGCTAATATCGGCGGATTAAATCGGTTGTGTCATGTTTGCAACTGCGAGTTGTTGGAAATGTCCGCCAACACTAAAGTGGCGCACTCCGCCGCTGTGTTGCTGACATCTTGTTGCTCATGTGCTTTCATAACGTAATGAAGACTACAGGATAATAGTGTCCATCCATCTGTCCGTCCATCCTGGTTGTGGTGATTAAGCCCCACCCCCATCATATCTATTTCGTGGGATAAAAAAAAAACACTGCACTAGTATGATGACTATTATGAACACAGCATTCATTCAACTGCCTTGATATCAGATCCATCCACTACTACATTCTTCGGCCTCACTAGTGAGACAGTTCAGCGGACTAGTAGAACAACTGTGTTCAACGTACTCCCCCATAACAGTATGCAGAAATGTCATACTGGGCACTGGGCATACTTGGACAACTACATCTTACAAGTGATATGGAAGCAATGCTTGCAAGGGCTCTCAACAACTGGTGAGCAGTGCCTGACCGATGCAAATTGTCATGAACATTTGTCAACAATAAAGAGCAACTCACTCCAAACCACCGATGACGTCATAGTGTGCTCATGGCGTCACATTTGCTTTGTTTTACTGTCTCGACATTGTGGAATGTTGCTGGAAGTATTAAAAATAAAAAAATTATTCGTGTGCATGCCTGTCTGTTTCATGTTGTTATCCACCCGGGGCGTCAAAAGTCAAAGTTGTCTTTCAGCTCGGCAACATAAACAACAATGTTAGTTTAGCCACCACTTTTGTTGTGATTGATATCAGGTAGCACTAAGCCAGGCTTGAAACCTGACTTTGTTTAAATCCCTAGCCCAGGGTTAAAATCTTAATTTGAAACCCGAACTGTCACTTGAAACCCTACTTTGAAACCTTCACACCGGACCCCTACTTTAAAATCTTAACACTGACTTGAAACCCCAATTTATATCTTGAACGCTTCCTTCAAACCATAACCCTTGTTTAAAACCCTTGCTCAGAATAGCCTTGACGTGTAACCCTAACACTTGTTTAAAACCGCAACCTAAAAGCCTACTTTGAAACCCTAACCTTCAAAACCGGGACATGAATTAGAAATTTGAAACGTCAACTCTGAAAACCATAACTTGCTTGCTCCCTTGTTTGAAAGCAGAACTCTTAAGACTCCACATTGAAACCCTAACCGTGACTTGAATTTTGTTTATCCGGGGGTGAAATCTGAATTTTAAAACTTAACCTTGCTTGAAAACTGATCGTGAGTTTGTTTAATAAAAAAAAAAAAAGTAGAAGTTGCGGTGCTGCCATAGTTGACCAGCAGGGTGCAGGAGGTTCCCCCAGTGAAGATCTTCAAAACGTGCGAAGAGAGCTCACTCTGTATGGCAAATTGCAAACCAATGTGAAGTGGAGGACTTTTGACAAAGTGCAAAACGGGGGAAATCAACATTTGCCACTTTTTGCGACATTATTTCATGTCGTCATGTGCGCTTGGTCCACTTTGACCTATTTGGTCGTCCTTCGAGATTGGATTTCCTCCCACCTCGTACTTGTTTCTTTTATAAGTGTAAATGGGACTGTTATTAGAAGTGCAACTATTCATGAATGAATTGAAAACTAATTAATGAATAGACACCTACTTAGTTGATTTTTCTTTTCGTGATCTTGTAACTGAAATATTTAGAAGTTCAGGCTCTTAATGGGGAAGCTCAGATTTCTGGAGTCGTGGTTATCTTGAGACGTGCAAACATCTGCTTTGATTCCACAAAACGAAAAGTGCTTCGTCTGATTTTCAGACAGATATTGCAAACCAAACCTGAAAGACAATAATTTCTCTTCGTGCATTTTCCAATTAGCAATCGGGTAAAATTCATGTCCTGTTTTCATGAACGCGATATCCATTAGATTTTTTTATTTTTATTTTTTTTACAAAAATCATTGTAAAAAGGTATTTTTATAAATCCGATTAATTGAAAACGATAATCGACGGATGGCTTGATAATGGACCTAAAATTACTTTGCTGAAGAAATACCCCAAATGATGAGATCAAGTCGAGACGTTTGTTGTGGCCAAACAGAGTGACACGTCGACATTGGTGTGAATCTCTGCAGCGCGTCAAGGCACGGGGAATTTCCCGACGGGAAGCAAGTTGAGCTTTAATGCCGGGGATTTGCATGTTTTGTTTCGTTTTTGTTTGTTTTTTTCAGTGAAGAACAAGTAAAGCAAGTGTTCTGGTAGAAATTTGCCCAAATCTTTTTCTGTCTCTTTCTCCTGGTTTCCGTGCTGTTGTGCGAAATGACGTCACGGCGGCTTGTGACTGCAATGGCGGCGCTGCGCGTGTCAATCAAGTCGTCAATTTGACACAAATGCCAAGAAGCGAGTGAGGCGAATCCGGTCCACCTACAAGGTAACGACACGCTTTCATCTGCGACTTTCACCGGCGAATGTTGACGAACGTTGGCCAAAGTCCCCTCGCTAAACAAGCGTCCTTTTGTCGCGCGCTCACTTCCTCATTCAAGTCGCTTTGAAAGTCGATTGCTGCGCTCCAACTCGTCCAAAAGCCACGAAACGTTTTCATGTCTGGAGGCGGACCACTCGGGAAAGTTGGTCAATCGCAAAAGGATAGGGCGCGGGTTTGAAAAGGGTCCCCGGGAAGACTGGAAGGGACAACATTGTGCGTATTTAGCTCCCTCGCTCCCACCGGCAAGAAGTTTGAAAGGGTTTGGGGAAGGCAGCGTCGATCCCAACTCAATTCGGTTCACTTCGTCATCGTCGTTTTGCTCGGATTTAAAGGTTGATTGAGACCCACTTGTACAAAATGAAAATGTACGGCAAGCAAATTGCTGGGCTCCTCAACTGTGGGCTGGAACCCGCAAGTGCCAATTTGTTATTATTCAATTTCACTTCAATGTCAAGTCAGCAATACTTGAATTCACTCATACTTGGCATGTAGTTGGCTTACAAATACCGACGTATTCAAAAGGTACTTTAAAATCTTTCAAGCTATTATTACTGAATTGACATGGATTGTATTCAGGGGCGTGCAGAGGGTGGGGCCAATGGGGCGGGGGGGGGGGGGGGGAGATGTCCACACGGGGTGGGGAGAGCATCTACAGCCAGAACTGGACTAGCACAAAAAAAATCGACCCTGGTATTTTGACTTTGACCAGCCCACACGGACACCTGCACATTCTTGCGACCTTGTATCTAACGGAGAAATCATTGTCATACCATCCACAGTCAGTGTTTCATGAAATATAATGCACACACATCCGGAACCTTTGCTCAAGACACATACATAATCCAAGCATGATCAAGTCTAAGTAATAATATTTTGCTGATCTTAATTGACAAAATTTCTTTGCCGTTGCTTTGCTTGTGTGTCAAACCTTTGTTCTCCAAGGCCAGTGTCCTGCATGTTTTAAGTTTCCCCACCTCTGAAAGGAAACATGTATTTTGCATATTGTGTTTAATGGCCATTTCATTGAAATCATATCTAAAAAGAACAACATCTTCATTCTTCACAATTATTATCTTTACTTTTTAACTTGAGCTTCCTGCGTATATTATGAATGTGTTCAGCAAAGTTGTGGAATTGTGTGCTTTTTATTTCATGAAATTATGACTGTGGATGGTATGATAAACAATCACTTCTCAGTCACATTTGCTTGCTTTGTTGTGAAAATGTTGGACAGAGTTGACTGTAAGAATCAGATGTATTCTTTTGGAAGAGAAATTCTTCTGAAAATGTATAGATGGACATTGTTCTTGACCACACCTGGCTACCACATAGATTTGCCTGTGATGTTGATTAGTTCAGTGTGCTGTCCATATTGTAAATGGACTGATGGGCTGCTCCCATTAAATTGTGGGCCAACCAAAACAATCGGTTAATGATTATTTCCAAAAGACAAAGTTGATCCTTTTGAATGTTAAATATCTTGTATTTGTAGTATGTTCAATTCAATATCGGTTGAACATCTTTTGGAAATGATTGTGTGTCATTTTCTTAGTCATCAACATAGTACGACAGAATCAACCAAGTTAATAAACAATCGCTTTATTCTTTCTTTTCAGGCAACATGGCGGCAGACGAGCACTTCCTTCCTGTCGGCAGTCAGGTGTGCACGCATGTTACATCAAAGTAAACAATGTCTTGAATTTTTCATTTCAAATGTTTGGATTTGTTTGCGGCGTCAGATCCTGGACTCGCTAATGATGGATCCCTCGTGGGACATTCCACAATTCCCTGTGCTGCAGTCGCACCCGGCGTCCACCAGGATGGGTAAGCGCATCACTTCCTCCCACACAAGAAGTTGTTGTCTTCGCTCAAACACGTGATCCCCACTCGCACGGAGACTGGTGGCCAACCTGTCTGGAGTTTTGGGAGGCCGAGTCTAATATTTGCCTGCAGGGAAAAAAATCAACTTATATTAGGAAAACACGTTTTCCTAATATATGCGGTAGTTTTTAGAAGACCAGCTCCATATTGTTCCACTTGTTGTTGACTGCAACAAGCGGAAGATTTTGCTGTCAAAGCAAAGTCGTGCTCAAGAGCTTCTTTGGCACCAACGGAACACATTAACTTCCTCATTGTTGGTGTCAATGTTCCTGCGCACGACTCCCATGAGGATTTTTAGAACTGAGTCTTTGGCTCCCTCAGACGTGTATTGGAACGCGCAATGGGTTTGGAGCGCCATCTAGTGGACAAACAACTCAAGGACATAATTTGGAGTGACTCCCGCACTAAACAGCATTTACCGTTTCATGAGAAAGTACGAATATCCTATCAGGCAGATAGGATTATTCTGGAAAGGTCCAATACCAGACGATACAATCGGCCAACTGTTTTTTAAAATATAAATAAAATGTTTTATTTCATAGTTTTGGCACTCCCACAAGCTTGAAAGACATTTTCACTCGTTCTTAGTTCATCATATATGAAGTGCGGAAACTCTCAACCTGAACATGAAATCCTGTTTTTGTCTCGTACTCACTTGAAAGAGAGGAAGTTAGTTCAAAAAGAAAACAAAATGAAAGTTTGAGTTTCAAGCGATACTTTGTGGTGGTGGGAAGGTGAAAGAAGTTTCGTGGCGTGACAGCAGCGGGCGGCGTCCCTACGCTTTCACTTCCTGTTTGTCGCTCTTGACGCCAGGCCGCCTTCACACTTTGGCGTTGACGTGATGCACGCTGGATGTTGACGAAACAGTGCGACTTTTTATATTGAAAAAAAAAAGTTGCACATGCAAAGTCATCACTGGAGCCCACGCAGAAACTACGACAGTCACCTTCACTCAAGTTGACTGTTTCCAGGGAGACCACCTTTTCCTGTTCCCCAGAAACGTTCAGTACAGCGACGCCTGCTTGATCACAGGGTTGCGTCCTGGTCCAGCAAATTTGCAACAGAGGAAATTTGACAAGTAGCCACCAATTATGCATTGTGTCATGATCGTTTCAAATAACACTTATTTGAGGAGAGTGATTGAAACTGTTGATTTATTTATTTTTTTTGTGCAATTAATCCGATTAAAAAAAAATGTCTCACAGTGATCATGTGAAGATCCAAATATATATTTTAAATCTTTATGATTGCAACAACAATCAAAAATAAGCATCCGATTTGCGGCTAGCCTTCAAGATATCAGTAAATACAAAAAAACAATTAAAAGACCCAAGCGCTGTAACAAACAATCCAAGTCTCCATTACGCTATTGCACCATGATGGGGAAATTGACTTCATCGTTTTGAAGAAGTTGTGTTTTGCTTTTCAGGGGACGGCCCCTTCCTCCACATTCTGGAGCAGCCAAAACAGGTACGCGCTCGGCATACGTCAACTACACAACACCCGTCTCCCGTCATATTGGTCGGAAGGCCTTTTGAGTTGTAATTGCAGATGAGTCTCGATCTCAAAGTGCCTTTTCAAACAAAATCTATATTTTACAACAAAGCTGGCGCTCCCGATGTGACATTCGTTGTGGCGTACCATCTGTTGGCCTTTCGCATACGCTTGTAACACAAATCCAAGTGATAATTTGGTTTTAAACATCATTGCTAATCGCAGGGCAGACATAAGACGAACAACCGCTCACAATCACACCTAGGGACAATTTAGAGTGTCCCATTAACCTACCCAGCATTATTTTTGGAATGTGGGACAAAACTGGAGAACCCAGAGAAAACGCAGGCACAGGGACAACAAACAAACTCTACACAGGAAGGCCAGAATCAAACCCATGACTTGTACGATGCAATATACAGTATATTTATTGAAACACTGAGTTGAAATTGATCATGTTAAATGTGCTTTCGACCACAGGTGTCAAAGACGAGGCCCGGGGGCCAGATCCGGCCCGCCACCTCATTTTATGTGAACCGCAAAAGCAAATCATATGTGTCAACTTCCATGAATGACCCTTGCTTAAATCTGTACTGAAATCTCAAATTGTCATATGTAATAAATAACTCTGACATTTCGCACTAACTTTGTGACCCGGTTTACACTCACTTGGATAATAATTGAACAAATACTTGACTGATTTTAAAACTAGTGAGCCATTGTTTTTTGTTTTTTGTGTACAAGTCATAATATGATGGGATGATTAAACATTTATTCGGTTTCACTGTCGTAACGGCCTTCCGAGGGAAGACGTAATTCTACAGTGGCCCGCGACAAAAATGAGTTTGACACCCCTACTCTAGACAATTTAAAGGTTAACACATGACTAAAAATGTGATTGTATACTGTCAAAGGATAAAAAGTGAATGCCGCCATGGTTTGATTGACGCAGGAAAATGCTAGCTAGCTAGCTTGATGTATGTATAAAAAACATTTTAAGAAGCATAATTTGTGTTCATTTTAATTAGACATTGCTTTACATTTCAATCCTTGGCAGCTTTTCCATTTAAGTGTTAACCAGATATTTTTGCAGTTATAAAATGTTTGTCACTATAATTACCCTGAGGGTGTCCCTCAGGTGTCACTTCTGAGAATGGATTCAATTTATATTGAAGGTGGATTTTCCCTGCGTTTGGCGAGATTGCCACAAGGGTTAGCGGGCTCCGTAATATTGGCAACATGCAGACGTTACGCATGTTACACACTCAGATGTGCGACTCCTTTTTCCAGATGTTTCACATTTTCAATTTCCACTGGATACAAAACATGTATTCCTTATAACATACAGATGTATATGACACCTGTACAGGTCATGTGTATTACTGTTGTATGTATGTTGTGTAAATATTGGAAGATGAGGGCGCTCATTCGTGAGCATGATGTTGTCACGTGACGGACCGCCAACGTTGTGTGTTTGCGTTTTGTCAGCGAGGCTTCCGCTTCCGTTATGGCTGCGAGGGTCCGTCTCACGGCGGCCTGCCTGGAGCCACCAGCGAGAAGAACAAGAAAACGTATCCCGCCGTCAAGGTAACAATTGCATCTTGTATATTTGAAACAATCTTTTAGCTATGCTTTTCAGTCTGCTATCTTAATGCGAAGATAAAATCTATTTTTCATTGCTTCAGTCATTTAAGCAACAGATTGGAAACAAAGTGCAGCAACTACGTGAACAATATAACAAAGCTCCCAGATATGTATTATTTATCCTCTGCGTGGAATGAGTAATATTTGTGCCGCACCGTTGAGCTGAGGGGTTAATCTGAATCCCAGTTCTATGCAACGCAACCCTTTTTTTTTTTACAACGTGCTTTCTCCTGGTTGTCATGGCATTACATCGGATGAGCGAGTGACAGTTTTGGTGGGTGTGCTTTGCGTAGATTTGTCACTACCAGGGTCCGGCCCGCGTGGTGGTCCAGCTGGTGACGGCGCTGACGCCTCTCCCCCGACTGCATGCGCACAGTCTAGTGGGAAAGCAGTGCGACAAGGGCGTTTGCATCCTCGACGTGGCCCCCAAAGACGACAGCATCACGTAAGATTTAAGATATCCTTTATTTGTCCCGCAATGGGGAAATTACAATCAGATTTCAGAAAGGAAAACGCTGGGTAGGGAGAGGGAAAAAAAAAAACACGCTCGAACTATCCTCTTCCGAGGATAATTTAAGGTCCAAGATAAAAAAAGACCCTTGCACATAAATAAGCATATGACAGTTACAACAAGTCACAAGACATAAAATGTAATAAGGGGGGAGGATGAATGGGAAGGGGGGGGGGGTTAACCGCGACGCGGCCGAAATGACCAACTGCACGGTCACCGTTGCGCTCCGCATATCGAACCACGTCACGGGGGAAAAAAGAATCGGAGCGATGAAGACAGTGATAACAAGGATGTGTATGCGCGTGTGGTTGTCCAGTTGTGTAGGTGTATGCGTGTACAGGTCATAGCTGCTTCGTCGAGGTCTGCTCATCATGAAGACAGTCCCGGCTTATCAGTCCATGGCCAAGAAGGAGGGGGGTGGTGGTGGGGGCCCCTAGACTCCATGCGTACTTCCATCTAGGGGAAAGGCCAGATAGCGTTGTTTGTTTTGGAGGGACGGCCGCCAACAATTCCAGACAGCCTTGAGTCCTTGGTCTGTATCTCCTCACTGGCGCCGATCAGTCGGATCCGAAAATTCTTTCCACAGCGCGGATTCCAACTTCTCCATGGTGTTGTCGATCGCGCGGAGTCGCTCCAAAACCGCAACAATATTGCGGTTGAGCTCAGTCACCGCTTGAGTCTGAGTGTTGGACATTCGCGCCAAGCCATCCAGAGTGACCGGCAGCTTCTTCACTTCCAATAGAGCAGCTCCCGTCAGTTGAATTTTGCGATAGAACAGAAAGCTGCCAACACCAAACAGCAGAATAACTGTTATCAAAAGGCCAATAATGTAGATGTCGTCAGTACTGCCAGGCACACCGGTCTCCACTTTCTCTATGGATCCAGGGCGTATCCGGCTGTAAGTGTCCCCGGAGGGCAAGCAGGCTCCCCACTGCCCGCTGTTTTCGTCGAAAAAAAATTGTCAATTACATCGAGAGACCAGCCAACTAATTCTATGGTTAGTTCTTCGGATGAAAAATACGGTAAGAGGCTAGGAAAAAAGTTAGACAAAGACAGCACAAGGACTAAGTGGCGAGCACAGAAAGGGTGGGGTGAGGGCAGGAGGAGCAGTGCAAAAATCGTCCGCCTTCGTCGAGAGCCAAGCAGAATAACGCGTAGGGATGGCCATCACACGCACACACACACACACACACACACACGCAGTGGTACATATGCGTTTGTTGTGTGTGTTCAGATTCCAAAACTTGGGCATCCAGCACGTGACAAAGAAAAATGTGGCCAAGACGTTGGAGGAGCGCATGTGCGAGGCGGTCCGCATGGGCTACAACTTCGGGGTTTCCATCCACCCAGATGTCGACACCCCATGCGCCGAAGCCCGCGTGCCCCGACAGCTCTCCGGTCCGTCCAACCGTCCGCGCGTGCGTCTCTTCTTTCTCGTGTCACTATGTGAAAGCTGCTGACACAGCACATGGGGCAAATTCAACCCACAAATTTCCAGTTTGCAAAACTAGCCATATGAAAGGCGTTAGCGGAACGTCTCAATTGTCAACATCATCTCTTGATCGTCACTTTACTGACGTATGTGAATGTGCACACAGTTGCTGCAATGTTGGCTGTGCTCTGCATGAAAGGCAAAATTGGTTGTAATTTGATGCCTTCCCAAGGCGAACATAGGTGGGATGTTGTCTGTGTGAAAGGAAGTGATTGCGAGATGCCGAGTTGCAGCGTGAAAGTGCCAAGAGTGAGAGCTCGCATCACCCAGTGATGACATCAGTGTTGTCATCTGTTCCAACATGAGCCGGTAAATTGTCAAAAAAAGAATTCAATCGAATGTAAAGCACTGATAATTTCATGCCGCCACTTCTGGTGTACTCACCTTGGCCACTGAGGGCCAGTATAACACCGTCCAGTCATACAGACACAGTTGAAGAACAGACTTCTACTTCTGCTAACCCTCACGAAAATGCTGTATTAATACTTGCTTTTTACAGACGGTAAAGAATATACGTCTGTGAGTAATGCTCCATTATCTGTCAACAGGCGTCATTTCACCATATATGTTACAATATCCGGGCGGCCCGGTAGTCCAGTGGTTAGCACGTCGGCTTCACAGTGCAGAGGTACCGGGTTCGATTCCAGCTCCGGCCTCCCTGTGTGGAGTTTGCATGTTCTCCCCGGGCTTGCGTGGGTTTTCTCCGGGTGCTCCGCTTTCCTTCCACATTCCAAAAAACATGCTTGGCAGGCTGATTGGACATTCTAAATTGTCCCGAGGTGTGAGTGTGGGTGTGGATGGTTGTTCGTCTCTGTGCCCTGCGATTGGCTGGCCACTGATTCAGGGTGTCCCCCGCCTACTACCCGAAGACGGCTGGGATAGGCTCCAGCACCCCCCGCAACCTTAGTGAGGATCAAGTGGTTCGGAAAATGGATGGATGGATGTTCCAATATCCGGTCACTGTTAGCATCTCAATGGCATTTTATATTTGTCAGGAGTGAACGAGCAGGCTGTTCTGAAGGAATTTCCTTGTATTAAATGTGTGATTCTCACTGTTTTATGTTTGGACTGGACAAGCCAGACAAGCTTTTCCGCGTTCCCCGATCCACACATTTGACTTCTGCTGCCTCTCAAGTGTCAGCGCTTTTCTCGCAGAGTTCCACCGCCTCTCGCAGGCGGCGCAAACGAGCGTAATCTTGTGTTGTGGCGTGTGCAGAGCAGCAGCGTGGCGCGATCTGCGGCGCGGCATGTGTGCAGGCCAAAGAGATGGACCTGAGCGTGGTGCGCCTCATGTTCAGCGCCTTCCTCCCCGACAGCGACGGCGCCTTCACCCGGCCGCTGCACCCCGTCCTCTCGCACCCCATCTACGACAGCAGTCAGTTCACACACTCACCTAATAACCTCACCATGCACACATGGGCTCCACGAGCCGTACTTCCGCCACACACAAACATGCACACACAGACATACATTGACGCACAAAGCCACATACACACATAGACTAAGAAAAGAAAAAAAGCCAGTTTCAAGAAAGTTTACATAAAAAAAGTCCTAATTTTACAATAGTACCTTTTTTCAAGAAAAATAATCATATTAGGAAAGTCGTACTTTTTGAGTTGCTGGAAAAAAAATTCACAAATGTTTTTTTTCTAGAAAACAAATATCACAGATTTATTTTAAAAAATGTGAATTGTTTTTTTAGGTTTACATGATTTTTTTTTCCAATTAAAAAAATCTGTAATGTGAATAGTAAAATAGAAAAGTATCAAAAAAAGAAGTAAACAAAAATAGATGTTTATTTTCCCCAAAAAAGTCTTTGTTACTTGTGACTCAATAGTTTTAAAAGAGTTAAAAATCAAGTTTGTCCCTATTTCAAGTCATTGTGAGAATGTTTTGTCAAGTGGACTTGATTTTTTTTTCTTTTTCAATAAAGTTATGACTAAGAGTAAAGTCATCATTTCTCAAGATGAAAATAATTTGTTTTAAATTGTTTAAAAATAAAAAAGAAGTCCTTGTTTTCCAACAATTATGTATTCCCCCCTTCCCCCCCCCCCCACCACCCAGCCTCCCCTCCCCGGAAAAAAAACCGTATATGAGACTAAAGTATTTATTCAAGAAGAAAGCTGTATTAAGAGTAACGAGTGATTTTACAAGGAAAACAATAATTTCCTGGTAGATGATAATCAGACCTGACTTGTTTTCTTTTGTTTGTTTTTGTCCTCAGAGGCTCCCAACGCATCAAACTTGAAGATAGTTCGCATGGACCGTACGGCAGGTTGCGTGAGCGGTGGAGAGGAGGTCTACCTTCTGTGTGACAAAGTCCAGAAAGGTTGCGCACGCACAAAAAGTGCACGTTGAGCTTTCCCCGAGTGTCACGTGACGAACGTGTGCGTGTGTGTGTGTGCCGCAGATGACATCCTGGTGCGCTTTTTCGAGGAAGACGACTCAGGTCTCACTTGGGAAGCTCTGGGAGATTTCTCTCCCACGGACGTGCACAGACAGGTTAGCGCCTTTACACGCAACCCGTTGTAACCACTAAAGGTTATTATCGTTAATAAAAACTAGCAAAATGGTTGAAAAAGCATTTTGTGAACAAAATAAAATAAACCAAAAATGTTTTTCCATTTCAAAGAAGAAATTTTGTTGAAGTATTGTAGTTACACAATACTTCATTAATTTTTATTTAATTTAATTTAATTTTTATCTTGTGCTCAACAATGCACCAAATATTTTTGAAAAAATAAAAACACATTTAAAATAAGAAACTTGCTCACAAAAATGAATGAATGAATAAATAAATACCTGTAATGACAAATCGCAAGCCATTGGAAGCCCCGGTAACCGCGGCGACATACTTCGCCTCCTCAGTTTGCCATCGTGTTCAAGACGCCCAAGTATCGTGACCAGAACCTGCAGAAGCCGACGCCGGTTATGGTGCAGCTCAAGAGAAAGTCGGATAGCGAGACCAGCGAGCCCAAGCCTTTCACGTACCACCCGCAGATCATCGGTACGTCCTATCCGTCGCCGCGACGCCGGCAAACAAAAATGCCATAAAATGTCAGCGGTGCCACAAAACCATCATACAGCACACAAGTGTTGAGCGCAGTTTTGTCTTGTGCGTGTGTAGACAAAGAGGAGGTGCAGAGGAAGCGTCAGAAGACGTTACCTAACTTCCAGGACTTCAGCGGCCTCGGCGGCGGCGGAGGAGTCGGCGGCAATCTGTATCGAGGAGGCCCGGGACCAGGAGGAGGGCCAGGCTCCGCCGGAGGCGGTAAAACCTACCTCGCTGGTCTTTAGCCCCTATCGCATGTGTCACTGCCAGGTGTGGAAAACGAGGGCTTAGCCGTGACATCATCAGTGTTGACCACGGCTTTTGTTCCAGTAGGTTACTTCCAGGGTTTGTCCGCGTTCAGTTACGGGAGAGGAGCTGGAGGCGGAGCTTGTCCCACCGGCTATGCGACAAGTCTTGAAGGAGGCGGAGTCAAAAATGGTGAGAAACGTGCTCGGCTGCGAGTTGCCCGCCTGCCCACTGGGAAATTAAACGGCGGACTTTCGTGGTCTCGTCGTGATTCATTGTGACACCACATTTGGGATGGTTTATGTAATCCCGCCCTCACTGAAGGAATTTATTGCGAAAAGCCATGGAACAACAATTGAATTTCAAGTTGGACTGGGGAACAAGAAAACTGTTTTTCTTTTTTAAGGCTTTTATTTTGAAAATGAATGAATTTTGGGAAAGTGTATCAGTTGAACAGTCTGGAGTTGGAATAGTTGAAGCATCCTATGGTGATGAAATGCTGCCTCATAGATGCAGTCAGATCTCAACACTTTTTTTCTTGAAGTCTGAGGAAGACACATGTAGAAGATACCGGTTTCAATTGTGGACATTTTTTATCTTTTAGAGAATTCTCCTGGCAACATGGCACATGACAATGACACCGACAAAGATCCCGATGACGGGTCAGGAGCCCGCGCTGTGACGCGCCCACCGCAGCAACAGCAACTGCAGCAAGATGTCGACGACGACGAGGCGACCAGCAAGCACGCATCGGCCGTCTTCCTGTATGCCGCCACTGGCGACGCGGCGTACCTGCTGGCCTCACAGCATCCCCTGATGGCGGCGCAAGACGACGACGGAGACACGTGAGTGCGCCTTGATGTCATCTCCGCTCAGGTGTTTGTCGGAACGTTGAACGTGGCCGCTGCGTGTTGTGTGTGTCAGGGGACTCCACCTGGCAGTCCTGCATGGCCAGCAGGGGGCACTGGACAGTCTCACCCGGGTGCTCGCAGCGCTGCCGCCGGGAGACCGACTTCTCGACATGAGGAACCATCTCTACCAGGTCAGACCGCATCACTCGATGTAACTGCACATACAAACCACAGAAAACAGTGGTCGGCAGGCAGTTATGTAACATTGGACAGTGACAGTCAGGTCACATGTAGACACAGCATGGACTGGGAAAAGTCAAGTCTGGGCTTCCATAATTGGAACAAATGGATGATGGACAGTGTCGTTTTTTTTTCGGGTTCAGGTTTGTTTTTTTGTAACCCGCTGATGAGTTTGTATTAAATTATTTTTTTGAAAATGCTTTGTTTTAGTATTAGTTTTAGTTTTTTCTCTCAATATATTAACCATTTGTTGAGTGAAAGGTGGGGTGGGGGTGGGCGGAAGGCCACTATGTATTGTGTAATCAAGTAAAACTCCTCAAAGAATGAAAGTTCTTTTGTGCCTTGTCATTTATGAAATTATTTGACAAAAATGAAGCAAAGTTCATTCTGGCTGGAATTATAGTTTGTTTTTTTAAATAAAAAATGTAAGATGCACTTCAGTTTCCATTTTTAAAAGGATTTTTGTTTTTATTTTGTTAGTTTTATGAAATGTAAAATGTAATTTCTATTTTTTTTTTTTTTTTTTTTTTAATGAATGAAAATGTTTAATAACCATGGCCGCAACTCGGGGCACATGTAGGCAAACAACAGGCTGGTTGCCAGTGTGAAAAATGCCATGTTAAGATCCATCGCATACGAGGTCATCATGTGTGCGCCCCATCTCACTTTGATCAGACCCCTCTCCACCTGGCGGTGACAACGCAGCAGCCGGCGGTGGCGCAGGCGCTGCTGGCGGCCGGGGCCGACCCCACGCTCAGTGACCGCCACGGCGACGCGCCACTGCACTTGGCCGCGCGGCAGGGGGGTTCCATGCTGCGCTTGCTGTTGCGTCAGCACGCCGTCAGACGAAGCGTCGACGACTGCAACACCGCCGGTACGCACCCGTGCACACACAAGCAACTGACTGCACACTTACACACGCTGTTGGTTGAGTGTTTTGGTTGTCGTCAGCAGGTTTGTGCGCCATCCACTTGGCCGTGGCGTCCAATCAGCTGCGGTCGCTGCGGGAGCTCCTGGAGGGCGGGGCCGACGTGGAGGCTCAGGAGCGGGGCAGCGGAAAGACCGCCCTGCACCTCGCCACCGAGGCCGACAACGTATCGCTCGCCGGCTGCCTGCTGCTCGAGGTGACGGCGCGCTCATCTCGTCGTCGCAACGCATGCCCTCTGATGATGTCATAACAACCCACGCTTGGTGATGTCATCACCCCGCACCTTTGTGGTCAACAGGGCAATGCCAAGGTGGACTGCTGCACCTACGACGGCACCACACCCCTACACGTTGCCGCCGGGCGGGGCCTCGTCAAGCTAACGGCGCTACTCATGGCGGCGGGTACGCCTATGTGCACGCACGCACACAGTCTAGCTTACTGATGATCCGGCTCAGCGTGACATTTTTGCGTGCGTGTTCAGGCGCAGATCCTCACAAGGAGAACCTCGAGCCGCTTTTCTACAAGGATGAAGACGATGATGACGAAGATGATGATGAGGGCTGCGTTCCCGGGACCAGCCCCATCAACATGGCCGCCTCCGAGCAGGTACGCAGCTCACACCCATTTGGAAAATATTCACTTTCATTAGAAATTTCCCGAACAAGTGCAATGTCAACAATGTCAGGAATGAAACGTTGTTTACAACTAGCAGATTCCAGTGGATCCAGCTATACTCGATTTGAGCTGAAACACGAGCAATGAATACCGGAGAAGTAAAATGATGTCTTGAGAGGGAAGAGGCAAGACGATCACGCTTTTGTGTGTTGTCAGGTGTTGGAGCTTCTCAGCGGTCATGAGTACCATCCCAAATGTCCCAGTGTGGCTCTCCCACCTCACGGTGAGTTTGTGGAGCGATGTTGCACACGCACGCTCGTGTATACCAACGCACTCACAAATTAGGGCTGAACGATTTTGGAAAATGATCTCATTGCAAATTTATTTTATTAATTTGTTTTTCGTCAAGATTGTGATGATTCTTTTTCAGGTGCTTTTGCAACATCTTTCGGACAACAAACGATATCCGCTTTATTATGCATCGTAGGATGCTAAGGTGAAGGCAAATGACGCCTTCATTCATATGGAAACCTGTTGATCTATGACAGGGGTCCCCAAACTTTTTGGATCGAAGATCTACTTTTCGATCAACTAACCTCACGGGATCTACCCTTACCGGCGCGCGCACGCACACACACACACATATTTAATATTTACCTGCTTTATTTTATTTTTTAAATATTTTTTTTTGTGAAAATGAGACTGATTAGTGTGCAGTGTATATTAACACAAAAAATATATTACTAACATGAACAAAGACACACAAATGGTTGTTTTTTTTCTTCTCGACACTCCTCGGATCTACTTGGGACCTGTCTTAGATCTACTGGTAGATCAGGATCTACCTAATGGGCACCCCTGATCTACGACAATTATTCCATATTCAATACTTTCACTTGCAGTCTTGTAAGCGATCACCATGACATCATACGTCTGTCACACAGGTGTGGCGTAAACATAAGTGTATACTACACTGTAAATCAGTTAAATTGCTACCGTTAACATTTGAACCGAAATACAGAATGAAAGGTACCCATCCCTAATCACTCACTCTGAACATACACACACACACACACACACACACATAGAGCATGATTTAATGGACCGGGAACCAACTGACAGAAAAGAGCGTCCGGTACTGTCCTTGTACAATTAATCTGTCAAAGTCTGGTTGTTACATAATTGGCTGCATTAAGGTGCAATTGTTGGTAGTCCAGTGGTTAGCACGTCAGCTTCACAGTGCAGAGGTACCGGGTTTGATTCCAGCTCCGGCCTCCCTGTGTGGAGTTTGCGTGTTCTCCCCGGGCCTGCGTGGGTTTTCTCCGGGTGCTCCGGTTTCCTCCCACATTCCAAAAAAACATGTGTGGCAGGCTGATTGAACACTCGAAATTGTCCCTAGGTGTGAGTGTGAATACGAATGGTTGTTTGTTTCTGTGTGCCCTGCGATTGGCTGGCAACCGATTCAGGGTGTCCCCCGCCTACTGCCCGAAGACGGCTGGGATAGGCTCCAGCACCCCCCGCGACCCTAATGAGGATCAAGCGGCTCAGAAGATGAATGAATGAATGAATGTTAAAAAAAAAAGAAAAAAACAACAACACAAAGATGAAGGCTGAATACACGTAATGCGTTTTGGTCCCACCCCCGACCCATTATTGTGACCCAGGCGACCTTCAGAGCCTGGGAACCTCGGTGAAGACGACGCTCTGCGGCGCCGTGGCAAACGACGCGTGCTGGGAAAACCTGGCTGATGCTCTCGGTCTGGGAATCCTCAAGACCGCATTCAGACTCAGCTCGGACCCCGCCAAGACGCTCATCGACTCCTATGAGGTAACCGTGGCGCCGCAAAGAACATTTGCAAACAAAAGATGACTCGAATGATTCAAGCAAGAACTGAACTTTCGCTATTCATGGTTTGGCCCGGTTCCTGTCTATATATTTTAATACATGTTAAGTACACATCATGATTATGGAGTATGAAGGCGCACGCATGCGTTTCAGGTGTCTGGCGGTACGGTGCGAGACCTTGGAGCTGCTCTCAAATCAGTTGGCTCGTGCAGAGCGCTGAGCGTCCTGGAGGAGGCGCTGTGTGACCAGAAGACGGGTGAGCGAAAGCCTTTGTGGCTCAACCTTTCGCATTTCCATGGCAACCGCCCTCATCCCATTTTCCGGCTCTTTGCAACCATGAAATGACACTTCCTGCCAACACCTGCAGGCGGCGATGGCGGCGGCGATGGCGGCGACAGTGACGGCGTGGTGTGCGCTCAGCTGGAGGACCTCAAGGTGGACGTCGGACGACAGGACGGGCGTTTGGACAGTGGTGTGTGCGACAGTGGGGTGGAGCTTTCCATTGCGTGAGTGTCTGGTTGGTTGCCGGAAGACTGGCAGATGCTCATAGACACCACCCCTCTCTGCCCCACCCACCCCCTCTCATCTTCCCAACTGCAAAGACCAATTTGGGGGCAGGAAGTACAACTTGAAATACAATCGTTGCTTAAAAAGACAGCGCACACGAATGCACTTGCATGTATGCGCACACACATAGGTAAACTCACGTCATCGCAGAAACCACTTTGGAAGCATTCAACTTGTTCCAACTTGTGGACCAGTTTGGAGTGGATGGCCGCGCACACGTGTCGACATTCATACCCGTGCTTAGTGAGGATGCGTGCACACTCCTTTCTCCCGTACGCCTGAACAAGGAGCCACTTGGCAGACACTCCTTCAAATGTAAATCTTTTATCCGTCACCCGCTCAGGAACTGAAGCTCTCAAATACTCGACCACGGAAACACTTGCAAAAAAAAGAGAGAAAAAAAGCATTTGTAATTGCTTGAATTTTTGCATAAAGCGCTCCATGGTTCCCCCTTTGTTTCGGCTGTCTTCTGTCCAGTCTTCATTTGGCAAATGGATGCTCTCGAATCTCAAACATTTCCTTTTTTTTGTCCAGGCCCAGGGAAAGCAAAGCAGCCCCAAACCAAAATTAAGTCCTCCACCATCAGGGTTTGGAGGATTACTTTCAAAATGTATTCCAATAGTTACTGGTTTACACCTGATTAAAAAAAATAGTTGGTCACATAATGTTAGTAACAAAATATCAAAGTAATCTAACTTGTAATTACTTTTGGATTACTCCAATACCAAATGTGCTAATAAAGTTGAAGGGAGAGAAAATACATTTGTCTGGTCTTTTTTGTCTGACGAATTTTTAAGGATCTTGTTGGTTTTTGAATGCACAAGGAACCTGCTGTTTTTTTGATTAGCATAATATGCCAGCAAGCGTTTTCGTTTATAATTTTTGTTGTTGTTTTTACGAAATCCAAATGCCTAATTCTTTGGGGGGAGTGTGTTGAGGAACCCTTGTGCCAGTTGCCCGCATGTCAATCGTGCATAAAATTCACTCTAAGATCCTAAGTCGTTTCAGACTAATTCACAAGCTAGTTGGTAGCGCTAAATGCTCGTACCAGCATTGATGAAGACTTAGTTGAAAAGCCTTTTGTCCATACACCGTTTTTTTTGTCATCTCTTGAATGCTTTGAATTTCCCGTCTTTCACAAGCAATCGTGGAAGTGACCAGTGCAAGCAAGGTCGCTGAGAAATAATGGACTGGTAATAATAATGGGCCACTAATAAGGACGTTCTCTATTAAATCAAGTGGAACGGATTTCATAGCTACACAAGGACTTTCACCATGAAGTGAAGGATGCCCGTAGCAAGATCAAAAACAATCTCATGGACTGGACTTTTAGAAACACTCTCAAGAGTAAATTGCACATTTGTTGAAAGGAATGTAAGGTGCTTCATGAAATGTTTTGTAAAAGATACGTTCATTAAATTTCAACATTTTCCAAATGTTCTTGTGCTTCTTTATACCAAAACAAAGGAAAGACATGTTGTTTTGGTTGTTTATAGCAAAGTATGGTATCATTTTAATGGTCCGGCCCACTTGACATATACCGAGCCCGAATGTGGCCCACCATGTGAAATGAGTTTGACACCAGTCATGTATAGTAAGGCGTTTTTAGCCGAAAAAAAACAACCATGTATAGTAGGGTGTATTTCGACCAAATAAAAACCATGTATAAGTGAGGCGTTTTTAGACGAAAAAACCGAACATATATAGTAAGGCGTTTTTCGACGAAAAAAACGACCATGTATAGTAAGGTGTTTTTAGCCGAAAAAAACAACCACGCATAGTCAGGCGTTTTTAGCCATAAAAAAGACCATGTCTCATAAGCCGTTTTTAGACGGGAAAAAAAACGACCATGTATAGTAAGGTGTTTTTAGCCGAAAAAAACAACCACGCATAGTCAGGCGTTTTTAGCCATAAAAAAGACCATGTCTCATAAGCCGTTTTTAGACGGGAAAAAAAACGACCATGTATAGTAACGCTTTTTAGCCGAAACCACCACCCCCCTCCGGCTCAGAACGCCTTACTATACATGGTCCTTTTTTTCCAATAAAAACGCCTTACGATACATGGTTGTTGTTTTTTTTTTGGCTAAAAACGCCTTACGACACATGGTCATGATTTTTGGCTAAAAACGGCTGACTATATACATGGTCGTTTTTTTTCGGCTAAAAACGCCTTACTATATACACTACATGGTCATCTTTGTCGGCTAGAAACGCCTGACTATCATGGTCGTTTTTTACTATATCCATGGTTGTTTTTTTTCGGCTAAAAACGCCATACTAAACATGGTCCTTTTTTTCGGCTAAAAACGCCTTACTGCACATGGTTGGTTTTTTTTCAGCTAAAAACACCTTATTATACACGGTCGTTATTTTCGTCGAAAAACACCTTCCTATACATGGTCGTTTTTTTCAGGTTAAATCGCTTTACTATACATGGTCGTTTTTTTTTTCGGCTAAAAACGCCGGTCATTTTTTTCGGGTTAAAAACGCCTTCCTATACGTGGTCAGTTTTTTTCGTCGAAAAACGCCTTACTATACATGGTCGTGTTTTTTTTGGCTAAAAACGCCTTATGACCCATTGTCGTTTTTTTCGGCTACAAATGCCTTATCATAAATGGTCGTTTTTTCGGGTTAAAACGCCTTACTATACGTGGTCGTTTTTTTCGGCTAAAAACTCCTTACGACACATGATCATGATTTTTGGCTAAAAACGGCTGACTATATACATGGTCGGTTTTTTTTCGGTTAAAAATGCCTGACTATAAATGGTCATTTCTTTCGGGTTAAAATGCCTTACTATACATGGTCGTTTTCTTCGGCTAAAAACGGCTGACTATATATGGTCATTTTTTTCGTCTAAAAACGCCTTACTGTACATGGTCGGTTTTTTCGGCTAAAAACGCCTTCCTAATCATGGTAATTTTTTTCGTCTAAAAACGCATGACGATACGTGGTCTTTTTTTTCCGGCTAAAACACCTTACTATACATGGTCGTTTTTTTCCGGCTAAAACGCCGAAAATTCAGAATTTTCCTTTCTGAATTCTGATTGTAATTTCCCCATTGCGGGACAAATAAAGGATATCTTAATCTTAATCTTATACATGGTCATTATTTTCGGGTTAATACGCCTGACGATACATGGTCGTTTTTTTCGGCTAAAAACGGCTCATCGTTCACTTCAAAGAGCCGACTCTTTGTACCGGCTCGTTCGCGACCGACACATCACTTGTGAAAATGTAGGTGATTGAACAGTCAGAGGTGCTGCCAAAAAGAACCCTTTCTGCACTGAAATGAAATTAATTTTCATTCCGTTTGCTGCAACACAAACCGGATACTTCATACTTGACCATAAAGTTAATTTAAAACTTTGTATCTCAATTCAAAAACAAAATCTGACGTTGAAAAAAACGTTGTTTTGTATTTGTAAGACTGAATATGAAAATAAACAAAATTTAATTTTCAGCGAGGATCAAATACAGTTTCAAAGAAAAAAAAGGTATAGCGTTTCAAATTCAGATTGTACAATTCAGATTCAGTTATTCAATATGATTCAGAGTAAAATATACAAATCCATCCATTATCCGAACCACTGACCTTCAATTCACGTAATTCAAATTCAGTATAAACTATTTAAAAGTTATTCACGTTTAGTTTTTGGTGGCAAATATTCCAATGACTCATTGGTGAGCGGCAGCAATCCCTTACCTGAAGGATTCACAGATGACTCACCAAACACACATGAGACGTTTGAATCAGGCCTATCATCCAATGCTCATGTAGGGGGCAGTGTTGTCTCAGGGAAAGCGGCTTAACCAGCACTGTATATGAAATAACTCATTTGTCGCTCCTTATTCTAAAGACCTCAATTAATAATTCAATAGGGAAAATGACATGACATTTGTTGGTGCCGGCAACATCTTTAGACAAACGGAACAGAATTAATAACGCGAAATTTTCAGTCAGGCATATTGCAAGAAGAAGCAGACGCACCAATGTTTTTTTTCCACACACACCATTAAATCCGTTTAATCTCTGAAGCTTCTTTTTTTGTTACACGCCGTGGCGCACTACAGAGCAGACAGAACTGGCAGCCGCGCGCACATTGCGGGATCATCTGCAACCCCCGTTAAATGACATAAAAACAATCATTTATCAAAATTAAATATGCATAAGCTTTCGTTTAAAGACCAAACGCACACGTTGCAATCATATATTCAAAACAAGTCGATGATACCATTTCAAAAAAAGTTACACGGTCTTGTACACAAACAGTTAATGAATCAAGCTTTGGCTTCAAACTTCATCTGGTGAACATGGTTAACCTTTAGTTTACATGTCGGACCGGTGCGACAGCTGACGAAGGAGCAGCGGGAGGAACGACACGCATCACACGTCATCAACGGGCATGCGTGCGCGTGTGTGTTCGTCTCACATCTTTTATAAATACATTTTTATATTCTTCACCTAGTTTGACACACGGATGTAAACACGCATGCATTCGCATACTGCCCCCCCCAACCCCATGAAGTAGTCTGTAAAGTGCAAGGCAAGACACAGTTAACTTGAAATGAACGCCACGTTACCCCTCCAAATTGCCAGGAGGGCGTCCTTCGACTTGGCACAACACCACAAAAGCCTCGAAAGGCGAAAAGGCGGCAGCATACTTATGGATGCATTCGCAGCATCCGACCACAGCAGAGCGAGCGAAGGAACGCTCGAGCATGAGTGGAAACAAGCATATTCCTGATAAGAAATTAATACCACGCAGTATGATTTTTTTTTGTTTTGTTTTGTTCGCCCCTCAACAACAAGCATCTACTTATCTGAAACACGCTTCAGGCAAGTTTAGTTTGACTGTTCGGCCTCATGAGTTCTCCCCTCCCGCTCATGAAGGCAGCAAAAAGCCGCAAGAGAATTTGGGAACCGCTGGCAAAGCAAAAGGCTCACGTTTGGCGCGTTACATCTACAATCAGCTGTTTGTTAGTCAACCCATTGACCTCTTGAGTACCTGCTGAGGCCACGACAAGCAAAACAAACTAAGAACCACTTGAATGAACCTTGAATGTGCACGTTATCACTATTAGGATTCTTATCAGTAGTAAAGTTCACAGCTCAGCACACAAAATACATTCACCATCTTTTTTTTTTCTTCCTTTTTCTTATTCTCTTCACCCGCAACGTGTACGATTTTTCCGCACATAAGATCCTGTTGTCATGGAAGTCGTGCCCAAAAGTCTTTACTAGAATCTGAGGCCGCTTCCGTTCTCAGCGGGTCCAGAAAAAGATGGCTGCACTCGGCATGCAAGCAACAGAAACACTTTTGTTTCTGACAAAAAAATAAAATAAATAAAGACATTCGTTGTAGGCTTTCGATACCACGAGACTAGCAGACCCTTTCCGAAATCAAATGTACAGCAGGGAAACGCAAGACGTAGTGCTCATCACTCATCGGCGGCTCTCGGCGGTCAGGCCAGCGGGCGGGAGGAAGGAAGGTGTCTCGCCACCCGCGGCGGTCAAGGTGAGAGGCCGGAAAAGATCATCAGTTGCCCGAAGATTCTGCTTCAGGAGTTGCGCATTTGACGTCCGATGTTCCTAAAGCAGAGTGACGACAAACAATTAGAACCTCCAAATGGATGCTCGCTCCTGCACAACCAAAAATGTATCCCACAAACCGCTGGCAAAGAAAAAAAATGGAATCACAACTCTTAGAGGATGTTAATTGAGGTGTTTCAATTTGTAGAAATAAAGCAGGTCGCAGAAAGGAACGCAAAACTAAGGTCTTTTTAAAATGGAAACTCTTTGGCTTTAAGAAACGCAAAAAGAAATGGAGAAATCAGGTGTTAGTTGTCATGTTGCTGTTCTTGAGTGTCTTCGGAAAGGTGGCAGTGGAGGGCTTTTCCTCCAGCGTGCACACCTGCTGTCAATTTGAGCATCATGTTAAATCATGTTTTGAAGGATTTCCCAAGCGCCAAGTCGGCGTCGGATTATTGACCTTGTCGCCGCTCTCGCTAAAGTGTTATCTCGAGACCAGGGGGTGTCAAACCCATTTTCGTGGCGGGCCACATTTTTAGTTACCATTTCCCTCGGAGGGCCATTATGACTGAAATCATATCAAGAAGTCAAGAATAACAGTTTATTCAACTATAGTTGAAGTTACTGTAGTGAGGTGTTTAGCAACAACAAAATTTTTACAATGTCTCTCTTATTTATTACATGTGAGAATCTTAAATTTGGGTCCACATTTTAGCAAGCGTCATGGAAGTTGCCATGTTTCATTTGATTTCGCGGGCCACATAAAGTGAGGTGGCGGGCCGGATCTGGCCCCCGGGCCTTGTCTTTGACACCTGTGGTCGAAAGCACATTTAACATGATCAATTTCAACTCAGTGTTTCAATAAATATACTGTATATTGCATTGTACAAGTCATGGGTTTGATTCTGGCCTTCCTGTGTAGAGTTTGTTTGTTGTCCCTGTGCCTGCGTGTTCTCTGGGTTCTCCAGTTTTGTCCCACATTCCAAAAATAATGCTGGGTAGGTTAATGGGACACTCTAAATTGTCCCTAGGTGTGATTGTGAGCGGTTGTTCGTCTTAGGTCTGCCCTGCCAGGTCTGGCCCCCCCGTGCCTTGACTTTGACAGCTGTGCTCTGGACCGCTCAATCCTTTTTGCTCTCTTGTCTCTCGCCTTGTAAGTATTTGTTATTTTATCTTTGATTTCACTCATGTTATTGTTTTGAGGAACTGAACTCGACTCATTTCGTGTACAATCTCGGATTTTCGATTTTGGTATCTTTGCAAGCACTTTTTTATTAATGTATCGCTTCTCCTGGTTCGTTTTAACAAGTGATTTCTTGTTTATACTCTGTCAGTACGTTTTTTTTGTATTCAATAAATATTTTTGTCCAGATTTTTGTTTGTGTCTACGTTCGTGGGATGCGATCAGCAGTCACCCCCGAATTGTATTAGAATACTCGGACGCCGACGCGGGTCTTGGTAAATCCTTAAATACATGTCTTAACGTGATCAAATTGGCAGCGGGTGTGCACGCTGGAGGAAAAGCCCTCCACTGCCACCTGCTGGAAATGCACACAGGAACAGGAACATGACCTTAGTAACATTCATTCATTCATCTTCCGAGCCGCTTGATCCTCACTAGGGTCGCGGGGGGTGCTGGAGCCTATCCCAGCTGTCTTCGGGCAGTAGGCGGGGGACACCCTGGATTGGTTGCCAGCCAATCGCAGGGCACACATAGACGAACAACCATCCACGCTCACACTCACACCTAGGGACAATTTTTAGAGTGTTCAATCAGCCTGCCATGCATATTTTTGGAACGTGGGAGGAAACCGGAGCACCCGGAGAAAATCCACGCAGGCCCGGGGAGAACATGCAAACTCCACACAGGGAGGCCGGAGCTGGAATCAAACCCGGTACCTCTGCACTGTGAAGCCGACGTGCTAACCACTGGGCCGCACCTTAGTAACAGTGACATTTTTTTTCACGCCAAAACAGAGGGAAAAAAAACTGGAATCACTCAATCTAACACCCGCATCAGGTGCGAGCTGCTCGTTAGTCCGAGTCAACAGGCGTGATCGCACCTTGGAGATCCGCTGCAACGGGTGGACCGGCATGCATCGTGGCTCCAACACGAGAGACATCGACTGAAACAAAGGAGAGGATTGTCAAACTTTGTCAAGAAGGGGAATCATCAAGCAATTTAAAAAAAAAATTTCCAAGATGGCGCCTGACTAGGCAGCCTTCGGCAAGTGCTCTTCAAGAGCTTTGCTTTTTTGTTCTTTTTTGCTGTTTTTGTCTTTTGTTTTGTCAACATGTTGTTTGTTGTTTCATCGTGTGGACCTGATATGGACTGTTTTCAGCGTTTTTTAGTCCACGACATTCGTCATAGTGCTTGGTGGTTGCGCCTTCTCGGCAGCACGCCTGTACCAGCACAGATTTTGATTGGGAGCAATGTCGGCGCCATTGACTGTCCTGGGGCGCTTGTGTTTTTTGCGCCTGTAATGGGCAGCATTTTTCACAACCCCGATTTGTTCAGTGGATATGTCGGCGTTGTTGGACAGTCGGCGTTGGTGCGGCTGGATGGATGGCTGCTGAAGTTGAGGATGAGGAGAGAGGAGCGTTTGCGCAGAGCGCCGACGCGGATTTGGAACCAAGAGTCCAAATACACATTCCACAAGACGTACAAGTCCGTCTTGTGGTATGAAAGACTTTAAGGCAGAAAGTTGCCATTTGAAATCATTTTTGCACGCCTCCACCCCTACAAAAGTAAATGGAATGAGCATCCTCCGAGACTGGTGATTCCATAACGATTGCCTCAGATTGTAGGAACGGTATATAAACTTGCGGGCTAAAACATAGCGGAAAACGGCACATCTGCAATGTATGGCCCATCTATCATGTATGTATCCAAACACAGTAACGCTACGCTTTGATTGGGTCTGTTGGGGAGATATTTAGAAAAAAAAAAGTCCTGCGTACAGTCCGCCACTTAGTTTTGAATACCATCGTAGATTGCACAAAGCGCTCGTAGCCATTTTGTTGGGTCCCCGGTGGGCACGTGACCCCAATTTGATGTTGAGTATTGGATTTTGATGTCATATTGAAATTGACATCAGATGCCCGCAGGCTGACGTTCCAAAGGGAGCGGCGGATAAAACCCTGGCCTCTCAAAGCAGCTTGTGATGTAGCCGCACGTTATACCTCACCCGGCCACTAGAGGGAAGCAAATTAACATGCTCAAAGCAGTCCAACTTCAGCGACCGCAGCCATTGCCGTCAATTGAATATCGGCAGCGCTTTGAGGCTTCCCCAATTCGCCTGACAGATGAGTTTGAGTGTCTTGCGTCGGCCGTTCCAACCTGAGAGTGAGCTGTTGGACTTCTGCTTGTAGAGCTTCTCCTTCTCCCTCTTGGCCTTGGGCATGATCTTCAGCTTGATGCTGCTTTTACCGCTGGGACGCCCCGACTCCTGCACGCACACGCGATCATCCGTGTCATCGGAGCGCCGATGCACCCGCGACAAAATGCGCCGCGGCCCTTTTTTTTTTACCCCCTCGGCGCAGTGCATCAGCGGACAGATCCAGTGGATGTCGACCAGCTTGTGGAGCTCCGCGCTGAGGCTGTTCAGGGTTGAGCGCAGCTCCGCCTCCTCGGGGGAATCGGACTGAGGAGGAGCAGACGGAGACGCGGGGCGCGTCAGCGACCGGATGGCGAAAGGTGGCGGCGGCGTGCGGCCAGAGAGCTTACCAGATGTTGTCCATCCAGAAGCATGGTCGTCTCCGCTTGGAGAACTTTGCTGCTGTTGACGATTTCCACGGCTGTGCTGCGACTCAGAAACTGCCACAAAAAAAAAAAATTTTTTTAGTTCTCAAAAATGGAAACATAAACAGCCATGACACCCGTGTGCATTCGAATATGGTACGAAATCCACCCGGCGCGCCCGCGATGTGTCTCGGAATGAGCGCAGGACGGTTAAGACTTGCCACCCGACGGCGTCGCCGCACATGTCATGTACAAACGTGCATCGCGTGGGTCCAACGGGGGCCATCTGTCCACCCCGTCTGGACCCCATCTGGCACGCCTACCTCGGGGCTGGACAGCTTGGCCTCAGTCAGCACCATGGCGCTGGCGTTGACGGCGTGCGCCAGCTCCTGCTCCACCAGCTTGTGGGTCTTTGCAGTCTCGCGGATCCTGCGGGGGACGAAGAGCGAGAGCGGATGAAGATTTTATTTATTTTTTTCCCACTGGGTTGTCATGAGACGAGACCGCTAATCTCCCCGCGGGTGGGGTGGTGGTGGGGGGCGGAAGGGCGTTGACTGACTTGCTGATGAGCGTGTCGGCCACGATGCCCAGCTGCTGCACCTGGGCACACTCCTCCTCCGTCAGGTACTCCATGGACTGCTGCGAGTTGAGGCGGGGTCTGTTGGCACGGTCGCTGTCGACTTTTAATTTATCCTCCCACGACTTGAGCGTGCTCTCGAACGCCTGGCCGCACGCCGGTTGGGGTGTGGGAGGCGGACAGCAATAGACCGTGAGGATATTTCAAAAGGACATGTGAGGGGGTGGTTCGGCTGGGACACAGATGACCTCAGTTAGGTGAGGAGAACTCGGAAATAGCAATCGTCCTAACCTGAGAGCTTTCACCCCCCCCCCCCCAAAAAAAACCCGGCACCATCAACATACATGTGTCGTCTCAACCTACCCTGTCTCTCGTGAGCATCTGCGCTCGATTCTTGTGGAGTATCTTAACGATGCCCGGTGGTTGGATCCAGGCCTCGCCGTCCACTTGCACGGGGACGCCCTCCTCCCCCAAAATGGTGATCTTCACCTGGCGGCACTGAGCGCAAAATAAGACGACGTCAGCAGAAAAATCAACAAAGGCAAACCTAAAAAAGGTCCGTCTTAACTCATTCACTCCCAAAGACGTTTTTAAACGTCTTTTCAGACTCGGTCCATTTCAGACTGCTACTGAAAATTGCGGCGTGTGTGCGTGTCACCTGCGCGATCCGATGGTGTTGCAAATTGATGACTCGGGACACGGCCATCTGCATGCTGCCAAACACGGCCACCACTTCCAGTTTCTTGTCGTCAAAAGACGGAGCGCCAAAGTTCTGCGATACGAGCCGACAAAAAAAAAAGCCAAAGGGTGAACAAAGACGGACGGCCCTTCCGTTTTCGATCGTCCTACTCCCAGAGGTGCTCACGTTGTCCTCCTTGGTGCCCCCCCAGAAGTTGATGCCACCCGCGTAGCTGGGAATGTTGAGCACCGCCAGGCCCTGGAGGATTGGTAGCGGAACGGCGACGCCGTCGCACTGAACGGAGAAGATTGTGTGCGTGTGTGAAACAGAACCAGAATTTGGGCTTTCTTGTAAAGCTAAGTATCGTCCTGGAAATGGCGTACCTCCAGCTGGACCCTCTGTTCCAGGTTTTTGTAGGTCTTCTGGACCAGCTCTTTGGTCCCCAGAACTCCGTACCACATCATGTTCTTCGTGCGACTGCTGCGGGACATCAATCAACACACTTTCATCATCGGCGAGCATTTGTGTGGAGTCTTTACGACGATTACTTGCTGATTTTGCTGATTTTGCCCCCATCGAATAATTAAAAAAAAACAAAAAAACATGAACACAATCTGCATTTCCTGCTTGAAAAAGGGAATGGACCGTGACCGTTTCTGTGCAAACAATTTTGCTTCCAATGTCCCATTTATGGCACGGCTCGAAATTATTATTAGTATGATTTTCTACGCGGGGCGGACTCGCAAATTAATGGTCTGTCTCATTCAGGGAGCAATTTTTTTTCCGGTCCCCACAGGTGAATCCCGGGGAACTGAAGCAAGGCTTTTCATGAACGCAATAAAAATAATAAATCAACAATTTTTTTGTTCACCGAATCAGCAGCTTTCACTTCTTAACTTTGCATTATGTTTCACTGCAAACTTTTTCTTGTCTAGAAGCAAAGATAAATCGATTTTTTAATAGAACCCCCCACCCCTGCTGCAATGTCATTTTCTAACATTGATTTATTACAAATTATGCCTTTAGTGACTTGCTCTACATACAGCTCCAAGAAAAAAAAAGAAAAGGAAAAAAAAGCACAAAAACACAACGAAACGATTTTGACGTTTTAATAATCGAACATTTTAACTTTTTGAAAGCTAAACAAATTGAACCCTTTTCATGCGCCCTACAACCTGATAACATGAGAAGCTGTCCACTGGAGTAACAGCTGTCCCTCAAAGGGTTAATCTTTTTTCTCTTTGCAGACTCCACACTTTGTATTCTTCATAAAGTTAAAAAATAAAATAATTAAAAAAAAAAGTCCTATGCGGACTTTTTTTTTCCTGCTGTCCCTCTTGTTGTCATTGTTGACGCTCCCTTCCTTTGTGTGGCTAACAGCCGCTTCGGCACGGCGCGGTTCAAAAGGTCGACTCTTTTGCTAACGTTCACCTTGTGAACCCCGCCAAGAGGGATGCGAAACGGCTTCTTTGCTTACCTGCACTTTTTCGGATGCTCATCGCGCTTGTTGTTGAACTCCAGAGAGATCTTGGCGTCCAGGCCGATGCCGAAGTAATTGTTCATGACGCATTTCTCCCAGCATTGCCTGCGCGCAAACGGGGCGATGCTACCGTGAGGAGAATAAAAAACAGCGCGGCGGCGGCGGGCGGATCATGAGTGGATGAGCGCTTACACTGAGTCCTCGTTGAAGTTGACCGTGTGGAGGCTCGCCGGTTTCTCCAAGACGATGGGCGAAGATGGACTGAGACTTCTGATGCCTGGACAGAGGAGGAAGCTCGGGTAAGAGAAAAAAAACCCCAACCCGCACTCTACTTTTACGTGGAAAAGTAAAACAGTCACATGAGCAATTTTGAAGATCCCGTACAGTGAATTCATTCATTCATTCAGAGTTTGATTTTTTTTTTTCTAAATACACGATAGTCCCCCTCCAGATGTATTGCAAATGGCAAAGACACTTCTTTAGTTTTTTCTTGTCTCTTGAAGACGTTCGGGTTTCAGATCCAAAGGTGACTATCACACAAAAAGTTCAGGATTCCGGCTTTGATTGCACAGGATTTACATCTTGATGTGTGAAACAATCCAGGACAGCGCAGCCTCCACTTTTCAAGTGAGCAAAAGTCAAGTCAAGTCAACAGTATTTCTCGAGCACTTTCAAACAGCCATCGCTGCATACAAAGTGCTGTACATGGAGCGATTGAACATGCACAATAAACAGTAAGACGAATCGGTAATAAAGGCGGTAGAAAGCACCAAGCAGTAAAATCAAGAACAAATCTAAGTCATGCTGAGTCGAACGCCAAAGAATACAAGTGAGTTTTGAGGAGGGCTTTGAAGATGGGCAGCGAGGAGTCTTGCCGAATGTTCACTGGGAGGTCATTCCATAGAGATGGACCAGCAACAGAAAAGGCTCGATCCCCTCTGAGCCTCAGTTTAGTTCTTGGTACTTCAAATAATGTCTGGTCCACAGACCTGAGGCGCCGGGCAGGTGTGTAGGGGCGGATGAGCTCAGAGAGGTAAAGTGGCGCGGGATTATTCAGAGATTTGAAAACAAAGAGGAGGATCTTGAAAATAACTCTAAAATGAATGGGGAGCCAGTGAAGGGATGCCAGAGTGGGAGTTATATGCTCCCTCTTACGAGTACCCTTCAAGAGGCGAGCAGCGGCATTCTGGACCAGCTGAAGGCGCTTAATGGAGGACTGGCTGAGTCCAAAGTAAAAGTAAAAGCCAAAAAAGGTATCATACAACCACATCAGGCCCGCGACTCATTGATCATTCATCATTGACTTGATTGGAAACACTTTTCTGGGCCTCTTCTGCGGCCTCTCTCAGTTCTTGTTTGTTTCAGGTCAAGTCTCTTCCCTCCGTCTCCTCTTCAGCCGGTCAAAATGCATGCTCAGCAATTGCCTAGGCCAGTCTGAGACCTTTTTGTATTTATACCCGCCCGATGAAGTCCTTTGTTGTGTTTTGGGACAGCTACTGTATGTAGTTCTCCCTTATAGACCGAGTGATGAACTTTGGACACCAGTGCGAGTCGCCCCTCAGCCACGAACGACCCACTTCAGCGCCATCATTCGCATCAGTGGTTATCCCGAAAAATCCCGCCTTTTAGTTAACTCGCTAGCTAACTCCACTCCCGCAGTAGCCTTCGCGACATGACCGAATCGATAAACCGCAGACTAGCCCCAACACAAGTGGACATTTATATGCTAACTTACTCACTGTTCTCCAAAGGTACGGTAGATACTGTACGCAAATAACGTTAAAGTAAACCAAATAATTCTCCGACATTTTGACCATGACGTAGAAAAACTGAGATCGGTGGGGGGTTTTCTGCGTTACTTTTGTGCGATTGCTGCACTGCGAATGTGCGGGGGTTGATTTTATTCCAGCCACCAAAGGCTCGAAGTGGGAATATTTTTGCAGCTACAATTTGTCGTTAGCGGCTCGGCATCGGGGAAAGATTGCGAAACGAAATCGCATTCGTTTTCCCAGAGTGAGTATTGGAATTCCGTTGATAGCCGGCACATTCAGCGGCCATGGCCGCAGCATTTGAGAATGGAGAGAACGACTTGATTTTTTTTTTTAAGTCCCATTTTATATACATGGTGATTTTTTTTTCTTGGGAAGCACTCAAGTTGTCTTGTGTTATTTTTGTTATTTTGACTTCAAAATGGCGCCGCGAGAGTGGCTGCCTTTCCAGCAGCTCCTATTTTTTTGTTGTTCTACTTCTTCCTTTCATAACTTTGCTGCTGTGAATCCGGAATTTCTCCATTGCGAGACTAATAAAGGTTTTCTTTCTTAAATTAGGAGGCAGGCTTGTTTAAAAAAATGCTCAGTGGTAATTTGTCATGCAGGGTGGGGGCTCAACCGTTTCTTCCAAACAAACATGCTCATGAGAGCATCGCATGTGGGAAGCGACAGGTGGGGGACTCCAACTGTCCCAAAGGCCAACGCCGCCAATCACAAGACGGTCATTGGTGGACAAAAAGATTTGGCTTTGCACGTACGCATGTCCGCATCCTTGAGTTCCTCGCTGTTTTCCCGCTTGATGGAAGAAGACGACCACATCCTGTGGACCTGAGTGTGTCGGTTCTGCTCATCCACCACTGAAAGAAAAAAAAAAACAACCCAAAAGACGTGAGTGAGCGGGCTGCCCCTTCCCCCGCCCCCCCGCCCCCAAACAAACCCCGCTCCTCTTTCACCTTTCTCAGCCTGTTCGATGATCTGCCTCAGTGCCTTTTTCAGACTGTTGGCCCGCAGCATCAGCTGCTCCTTCGAGCGGTAAGTTTGAGCATCTGAGCTTACGTTGCTTGCATCTTTTTCGAGGCCTGAGCCATCACCGTCCGGGCTGGCCTGGGAGGAACCCGCTGGAACAACCTGGAAAATAAAAAAATCAGGATTTTTTAATTTTTTTTTGTCTTTGTTTTGCCCTTGACAAAAGGTAGCGCTTGGAGTTGCTCCTTCTATTACCTGAGCTTCAGCTTCTTCACTTAAGGCTTTTACCAGGGAATCCAGTTTCTCATTCAACAAAGCACACTGGGAGAACAGAGGAAAATTAGTCTTCACTTTATCTTTTCAGCTTCCAATTTTGGGGAAACGTCCATTTTCTAATCCGCTTAATCCTCACAAGTGCTTGCGGGGGTTGCTGGAGCCTATCTCAGCTGTCTTCGGGCAGTAGGCGGGCCACACCCTGATCAGGTTGCCAGCCAATCGCATACACAGACCAACAACTATTGGCGCTCACAATCACGCCTAGGGACAATTTGGAGTGTTCGATCAGCCTGCCGCGCATGTTTTTGGAATGTGGGAGGAAAACCGGAGCACCCGGAGAAAACCCACGCAGGCACACGGGGAGAACATGCAAACTCCACACAGGGAGGCCCGATCCGGAATCGAACCCAGAACCTCTGCACTGTGAGGCCGACGTTTCTAACCAGTCGCCCACTGTGCTTTTTGGGGGGAACAGTTTGGAGAAAGATTCTTTTTATCTCCCAATACACCAAACCAGCTCCATCGAGGCACGCTTGGATAAGGACCTCTTGATGAATGTGCAAAAATTTCTAAAGCTTCTCGATGATCTTTCCAGAAGAGTAAAAGCCGTAGCCGCAAATATGCTGAAACTCTGCTCGAGGGCATATTGACTTTTTACCTACTTGTGGCGTCACGGCTGAGCTTTGAACACAACACACACACACACGCACACACACACTCATGTGGCTGTTATAAAAGCCATTGCATAACATGAACCTTCTTTGCCATAGCGTCCGCTTCCTCCTTGTTCTCCGTGGCTCTCTCGTAGGCCTTGCCCACCTCCGCCACAAACTCATTCACCGTCCCACACAGGAACCTGTCGATGGAGGCAGGATTGGGGGGGGGGGGGGGGGTTGGTGGTCATGTGACACAGTAGGCGCAGGATGATGCATTGGACGCATACTTTGCAGAGGAAATGACATCGCTGTGTCGATCTGAATCCAGGATCTTGGCCAGGTGGGACGCCACAGAATCGGCATATTGAGTGATATGAACCTAGAGAAAAGAAAAAAAAAAGCAAAAGATATTCCTGAGATGATATTCAGGATGATGGCGACGCTGCTGATCAGCATCAGTTTCAATCACCTGCAGAGGAGAATCGAGGGTGTCCTCTTCTTTCGTCGATCGCGTGCGTTTTGAGGTGGGCGGAACCTCGTAGGTCATCACGCTCCATCTGACCGTACACACACACACACAGGTCAAAAATAGGAGGAAGGATGGCCTCAAAATTGCATTCAATGGAAGGATAAGTCCAGTTTTTGACAGGAAGTTTCTTTTTTTGAGTACAATGTTGCTCACCGGTCGAGCATTTTGGTGGTGGCCCTCTCCAGCTTCTCTAAGATCTGCAGCAGCTGAGCGTCGTCATCGCAGAGGCCCCCCCAGCCCAAAACTCGGGCCAGGTCGTTCCCGGTGCCCAGCGGCAGCACTCCCAGCTGGCACTGCCCAGGCGGAAGAGCGACAGAGGGGGGAAGTCACACCACGGTATGAACATATGCCCGGAAATGTTGACACAAGCGTGCGTGAGCAAAACCTGCGTCATACATGATCTCAAAGCGCATTCCCGGTAAATGGACACATCACGGGTGTGAAAGTTGAGCCGAAATGTAATCAGTCTTTCCGGCCGGACACTCATCCAAAGTGCCGATGAGATGAAATGACAACATTTATTTTACAATTACTTTCACTCCAAAGGTGCGCACGCACAGGGAAGTGAACCAGTAAAAAGGGGGGGGGGGGGAAGGCTGGCGTCAAAGGGGCATCTAGTTGACAGGGGGAGGCAAGCGCCAGGCTTGCCTCCCAAGGGGCCAGAACTGAAGGGCGCCCCGAGAGACGGCTGACATTGCCCCGTATCAAGGACTAAGCACCGCAACAAGAATGCGCGGCTGTCGGAAAACAGCAGCTTATGAGCTTTTGTGGGCCGGCGGGCCCTGCGGCTGACTTGGCACCACGACCACAACCAGATGCCATCGTGAGCTGTTGGGATTTGGAGAGCTTCCTAATGGGGCAAAATACAAACAGGCTTATTTGAATGACATCGACGGCACAACGAAACGAACCGTTTTCAGGGACAGCCCATCAAGTTATCAGGTTACAGGTTCTCTTTTTCTTGGTGCATGAAAAGGTTCATCAGTTAATAGGGGGGGGGGGGGTTCACACGGCAACTTTTGCTCCGGTGTAGCCCCTGAAAACGGCTTAAACCTTCAGCTGGTACAGAATGCCGCTGCTCGCCTCTTGACTGGTACTCGTAAGAGGGAGCACATAACTCCTACTTTGGCATCCCTTCACTGGCTCCCCATTCATTTTAGAATTATTTTTAAGATCCTCCTCTTTGTTTTCAAATCTCTGAATAATCTCGCGCCACCTTACCTCTCTGAGCTCATACGCCCCTACACCCCTGCCCGGCGCCTCAGGTCTGTGGACCAGTCTTTGCTAGACGTACCAAGAACTAAACTGAGGCTCAGAGGGGATCGAGCCTTTTCTGTTGCTGGTCCCTCTCTCTGGAATGACCTCCCACTGAACATTCGGCAAGCCTCCTCGCTGCCCATCTTCAAAGCCCTCCTCAAAACTCACTTGTATTCTTTGGCATTCGACTCAGCATGACTTTGATTTGTTCTTGGTTTTACTGCTTGGTGCTTTCTACCGCCTTATTACTTATTACTTATTACTGATTCGTCTTACTGTTTATTGTATATGTTAAATCGCTCCATGTACAGCACTTTGTATGCAGCGATGGCTGTTTGAAAGTGCTCTATAAATACTGTTGACTTGACTTGACTTGACTTAAACCGGAGCAAATTGAACACTGCTTGAGGAGGTGGTTTAAACATTTGCTCCGGAGCAAATGCTCGTTTGCGGGGCAGCACCGATGTAAAAAATGGGATGTGTGAACGCTACAGCGGTAGCCTCGCTACGCATGAGAAGAGTTGATTACGTACGGGGAGAATGCGTTGCTTTCGTTCTCTGTTGTACTTCCGTCATCTTTCCTTTTGCAGGGGACTGGACTGTCTCAGAGTTGTTTGTGTAGAATTTCTTTTGTGATTTCCTCTCTTGATTTTCTGTTTGGTGCGTGATGTTTGCTTTTCTGAGTGTCATTGAAGTCATCGTTGATTTTCGGGGGCGGTCATTGAATGCCTCTCGAGCAGAAGGCACAGAGACCGAGAAGGAAAAGGACGTGCCTGTCGTTGCTTGAGTTAAACAAATGAATAAAGTGTATGTTGTAAAAGGAACCGACACGACAGCTCTTTGTTTTATTTCCGTATTAATCGTATTAATTGTAATTAGTCGTATTAATCGTATTGCATGGCCGCAGAAAGTGCCGGCTGCACCGGGGTAAACACGCGTCGCTTTAGTCAGCAGCTTTTTACGTGTGAACGCTCCACAAAATTTGCTCCGGCGTAAGAAATATCGCAACAAAAGACGTCGGTGCAAATATGTGTGCCGTGTGAACACCCCTAATGAGGGCATGCAAAAAGGGAATAGAAATATTCACGCTAAGAAGTACGTGTGTGCAATTGCGCACTGGTCGCACTCTTTCGGAACACGCAAATGTATAAAGTGCATTTAAAAAAAAAATCAAACAGGAAACATGTTGGCATTTTCATATTCATCAAGTCGGCCAAACGGTGCAGGTGTGAAAACACATTTAGTCTCGGGTCCTATAGGCGACTACTTGACAATTATATTCGTGTCGCTCTACCTTGCTAATATAGCATATTAGCATATGGTTCTTTCAAACCAAAAGCTCGTCGAACGACAAAACGGACCGTTGCTGATGATGTTGTGACATCACGCCCTCACCCGCCCTCATCGCTCTCTTTCTCGGCTCTCACCTGCTTGTGGAGGTTGAGTTTGTCCAGCTCCGAAAGCACCCAGCCCACGCTGCCGTCGCCCCCGCACACCAAGATTCGGAACGTCACAAACTTCTGGAAGAGGCGCAGGCTGGAACACAAAACGAGATGAGGGAAACGCCCGTGGTGCAAAACGTTAACGTTGAGCACGGACAGCAGAGCGAGAACCCCCTACCCGAGTTCCGGACCGCCGTTCATCAGATCAAAGACTTGAGCCGGGTTGAGGAGCTGCTTGAACTTGCGCAGGAACTTGACACCCTGGTTGTCCCCGCTTTTGGAGTTGACGAGAACCAGGAGAGGACTGGAACAGGACGCAGACGTGGCCTTCCAGAAGCCTAACGAGCAGCGAGTTGATTTCGAAGAAAAAAAAAAACGGCGAGGGTCACAGGCCGGTAAGACATTGTGTGGGGGTGGAAGGCGGGGGGGCTCTCACCATCAGAGTCGATGCTGTTAAGTGCAGTGGGAGGAATGATGGAAACTCTGCACTGACCCAGGGGGCAGACTTTGTCCATTTGTTCTTTACAGCTACTGTGGACCTGATGTGTTTCCAAACACAAATACACGCACGTCAGGAAAATAAGCGGTCTCCAGAGTAATTCCGTGTTCCGGCGCAAATGTGAAATGCAACCGATGACACTCGGCTAACCTTTACAAATACCAGTGCTTTTAGTGCGTGTGTTTTTGTGTACGCTAGGAACGGCCGTCTCATCGGACCAAAACACCGACGCGTGCCTTTTGAAGTCCAAGCGTGGGATGGAGTTGACATCATCTCGTATCTTCTTTCATTCTAATTGGCATCGGCAAAGCGAGAGTCGATGGAACCGCGAGTCGCTCTTACAATCGCTTTGCACCAGAGGCAGCGCCAGTCCTGCAGCCGCCGAACGCTGCCGCAGTTCTTGTCGCACACCACGCACTTGGCGCTGACGGGCAGGTTGCCTTCCAGCCACTGGTGGGGCATGGACACCTGGGGGAAAAAACCCACCACAGTGTCAGGATATCACCCCCCCCCCCAAAAAAAAACAAAAAACAAAACACACACCCCTTCCTCATCTTCAATGATGTCGTTGCCGATCGAGACCAGCGTGGTCCACTTGCAGTTGTTGGTGGAGCGGACGGCGCAGCGCTTGTGGGCCTTAAACTTGCAGACTTTGGCAAGACGGCAAGTCAAAAGTGGCGCTCACGTCTCCTGGAAAACGTGGCGCGCGCGTGGAAGCGTACCTTCGCAGGAAAGGCCGTGGGAGGTGACGCCCGGCAGGGCCTCCCTGCAGACGTTGCAGAAGGTGGGCCGGGCGTGCGAGCAGGCGTACCAGTTGTGCATTCCCGAAAAATGCTCCACGTTGAACTGGCTGGCCTGCACGGAGAAGGAAGCCGTCACAAACGCGTGCTTTGCCTTGAAAAGGACTGTTAGAGCCATAAGGAAAATTTGGTTAAATTATAAATGCAGCCTTTTGAATAATTAGAATTTAATAGATGCAAGGCGTTTGGTTTATATTTGATATTTTATTAGAACAAATTTATTAAGAACATCGAAGTATCTGGGCTCCATTGGTTGTCCTGTTTTTAGTCTGTTAAGAGGCTAGATTTATGTAAACATCTTTAGGAAGACAGTAGGGCATGGAGCAACACCTTTTTTTGACCGTACTTCGTGTTTGCTTATTTCGTACTTCATGTTTGCTTAATTCGTACTTTATGGGAACTGATTTCGTATTTCGTTTAAGTGTATTGTATAAGTTTTATTAATCCATTTGATAAAGCCTTAATTTGTGTTCAAGAAAATAAAGAGATTCGGGGGTTTTTTTGGATCAACGATGGCGGCCTAGTGTATTCCTTGTTGTCGCCGTGGAAAGGAAAAGCCCGTCGAAGAAAAGCACGAGTCAAAACCTACATGCGCTGGTGACATAGCGACAAAAGGATAGTAAGTTGCCGCTACAAGGACGTTGCTTTACGGAGAACGGGAGGAAGAAAGCGTGCGCGAAGGGTCCGTCCAAATGCCCCCCCCAAACCACCAAAAAACACTCACCTCGTAGATTTCCCACTTCTGGACAGACCTGAGGGCCCCGATCCAGTCTTCCATTTCCTTCCTGTTCTCAGCACACAGCATCAATTTGCGAAAAGGAGTGATAACCTGAGGAAAGGTGAGGCATTAGCAACGCAGCCTCACCGAGAAGTCACGGGCGGCATCATTTGAGGTGACGCTCACCGTGAAGCTGTTGTTGATGTTCTTGGTGCCGGTTTCGGCCACGCTGGCATCGGACAAGTCGACTTCGTCAAAAATAAGAGACTTTAAAAAAAAAACAAAAAAAAACACGTTGACAAAAATGGGCAGCGACGACGACGGTTTGGCAGTAATTCTGAACGGGGAAGCGTTTTTTTTTTTTTTTTTTGGCGGCTGACAGAGGCAATTACCTTACAGTCCTTGGCATAGTAGAGCGTTCTTCCACGGAGCTTGAAGTACCGGCGCTTCCACCTTTGAAAGGAGCTCGTCTGCTTCAACAGGTTTCCCTCTTTCACGCTCTTCTGCGCAAGCACATATAAGGGAAGACAACGCACATGAGGCAGCCGGCGAACGCACAACGGAGCACTTTCTCGTCAAGAGACTATGCGTAATTACATCTACTCGAGCCAAACACCGGGTTTGATTTCCTCGACCAACCGAGCAAGGCGGATGGCGAAACTGTTCTGCTTGTTTGCCTTGAGAAGCGGTTTCTGTCTCAGCATACTCGACAAACACAGACAGCAGTTTCCAGAAGCAACAACAACAACGCGGGCTGGAATCTGCCCTTGCCGTCAATGTTTGGATGTGATTCCTGGGGGGGGCTTTCTTTGCACATCACCGGCACTCGTGTCGACTCAGCGTGCAAATAATGGAGGCTGCTAGTTAACTCATTCACTCCCAATGACGTTTTTAAACGTCTTTTCAGACTTGGTCTAGAATTGGCTGGTACTGAATGAGTTAGGTGTGTGTGTGTGTGGGGGGGGGGGGTCCAAAGTACTCAGAAAGTGACACTTGCGAGGTTGTCAAGGAGTGCTGAGTTGAGCACCGCAAGCTATCTTGCGGCATTCCCATTTATGGCTTGCTTGGACTTTGTTCCAAAAGCGGCACGAGCGCACAAGGGCCAAGTCCAAAGTGAGCAATCAGAACCACCAGAACTGCTATTCCTGCACCCGACACAACCGAACTAAGCATGCGTTCCTTTCCGCGGTCACACTGACCTCTTCCACAGAGTGGCTCCAATAGAAGCTCTGAACCAAATTGGCTTCCGGTCGGTCCTCTTGGCTTAGCTGCTCATCCTCGCCGAGCCACGCGGGAGACAAGCAGCACCACCTCGCTCGGCAGAGGGCCAGCATCGGCGGGCGATGCGCGGCATGGACCTCAGTGGATTAATTATTCCTTTTTTTTTTTTTTAGTTACTTAGCAAATGATTGAAAAAGTAACAAACGAAACTAACAGAAAAAGGTCAAGCAAGGCATGACAGCTCTCGAGCTGCTGCCAGACCGGACCAGCCCGCAACTCGCATTCCACGCTCGCGGCTCCTCAAACAATACGCGGTCACTTCCTGCCTCTCACACCTTGTTAGTTGGCAACACCCCTGCAGGTGTGCTCAAAGGACCCCCCCCCTCCCCCTCATTTTAGCGTCTGCGTGTGTTTACTATCGGTGCCAGTTAGACAGGTTCCACGAGTAATATATTTATAGCCACAAGGAAATAGGCTTGTTCCTACCTGAACACACACACACACACACACACACGCATACGCACCACTCCCCTCTGGTGTGTTTGCGTGCGTGCGTGTGCGTCGGTGTGTACATACGCACATCACGTGCGCTTCTGTTTTTTTGGGGTTTTTTTTTTAACCAAGCTTCAACGCTGTGACTCGCTCTTAGACTTCAATCAAACAATCGCGCCATTTCATATCAATCAACGATCTTACCTTTGTTTTATTCGGCCAGTTTTACTCGATTAAAAACAAAAGGTTAAAAAAAAATAGACAAAGTGGAATTTCTGTAGGGGCCTCTTCAAATGACGTCATTTTTTGACATGTTGCAATGTAATACAATTCATATTATCAGTTACTTGCAACGTTTCTTTACGATATTACCGTCTGAGTTTCTCACTATTTTCAAGTGACTTAAAAAAAAAAAAGGATCTGCGATTTATGTATTTGAACATTTGAACCCTTTCATGTACCCTGCAACCTGATCACACGTTACGCCGTCCACTGCAGTAGCCGCTGTCCCCGAAAGGGTTAACTCATTCACTCCCAAAGACGTTTTTAAACGTCTTTTTAGACTTGGTCTAGAATTGGCTGGTCCTGAATGAGTTAAAAGGAAAATGCCGACTTTATGACAGTAGCCGGATGAAGTTAACTTGTAATGAGGATCTTTAACTACGTCTAGTTAACTACGTCGTCTAATTAATCCTTAACTACAATGATCAAGATTTTCTTTTTAAAGACAAATATTGGAACTGATATTTGGTCCAATAATTAAATAAATCTCGATTGTACAATCTATGTTCTCAATGGGCTGCTTTCTCTTCATGTCTTTATTTTTTTTTTGCATCTAGTTTTGTGTTGCGACAATGTAACAAAATTACTGGACTCAGCAACTGTAATAATATTACAAAAAGAGAAATAACTCATTATGTTACTACTTTGTTGCCACCTAAATGTAATATATTATTGCAACATGTTATTATTATTAATTTTTGGGGGGTTAACACATAATCCCCAACACTACTCATTAGTGTCTCCATGTCATTTGTTACAAAAATATCAAATATTGTTGTTGTGCGGTTACTCAGATCACCATCAGATTTGATCAGCGGCACCGGCAAAGCATTATTCACAAACTGATACGTTGTCTTGAATCAAAACCGGAAAAAAAAAAAAAAAGCTACGTCTGGACGGATCTACGCCCGCGTTGAACGACCCCCAAAATCAACCACTCCCGGGAACCCCCTCCACCCCCCAAAAGACCATTCAACTCCAACATCCTTGAGAAGGACGACTAAAAAGCACAAACAAACAAAAGCTGAAAATCAAACGCCTGATGACACCACAAAGCTTTTGTATAAATCTCGTAAATAGCTGCCGGCGATTTTGTTCACTAGCTGCTTAGTCATCAAAATGCAGGCACACACGCCGGCACCTTGTGACCTTTTCACACACGCTTGCTCATGTTTTTGCCATCGCGCCAGGCCCGGACCTCGAAGGGGCACTTGTGCACGTTGCCCAGCGGGGGGCAGCGAGAGCGAGAGTGAGAGAGAAAATAAATATTTGGGAGGCTTGAAATAGACACACCCTCGCATCGGGGCGTCATGCGCAAACATGTAGCTCTGACCGCTAGCACGGAGGCACAGTTAAAGCAAGGCGTGGGAGGACTTTGCACCATGGCGACCACATCCTGTCTCATGCACCCCCGTGTATTTATTTATAGACACTCCAACACACATAGCACACATGACTTGTACAGGAAAAGAAACGGATGAGTGTCTACTCGGGTAGAGCAACGCACGTTTTTTAAACTGTTAATGTCATTTTGAACTATCATCCCCTTTTTGGGATTCTGCCTGTAAGGGTTTGTGCATGAAAGGACACCTAATCTCCTGCTAGTGACGGGGAGGAGGGTGAATGGAAGCGGGTTTGTGGCTCGTCGGAGCATACGGACCAAATCTGATTCTGGTGCGCTGCTGGATAATCCTTACACATGCACGAACGCACGCACGCACGCACGCACAGGAAAAGGAGAGTGATGACAGCCGCTTGTCTCGAATGTCCTGATGTGATTAGCATGTTGTTGTTGATTGCTACATGAATTGTGTTTGTAATGCTGCAAAAAAAAAAAGCAACCAAAAAAAAAAAGCAAGTGCCTCAAAATCCGTCGCATTGTCTCAGACGTCATGGAAATTTTAGACCTGCACGCTACTGAATCATTTGCGATGCAAAGAACATTTTGCGAATAGCTAGCGGTGGTTTCAAATAGTCATCAGCCGAGGTGGGATCGGGCATGACACGATTTGCGCGCAGTGGCTCTCCCGCAACTGGCTACATCTTTCATAAGCATCCCCAAATGAGAGGAAGAATTTTTCAGCTCATCCCTTTTCCACTCGGCCATTTGAACCATCAGTTGACCTCTGACCCGCTCGATAAAGAAGAGCTCGTTTCGTTGCCATTTGTATTCCACATTCATTTACGCCGCGACATTATTTTGAGACATTTTTGGAGATTTCTTCGAGACCAGGCATGACCTCATTCAGATTTATTAGGCCTCTGCGTTCATTAGCTCCTAAGAGCAACCCCCACTCCCACATAGGAGGAGGAGGAGCCCAATGGGTTATTCTCGGAAAGGAGCACACGCTAAGGCCGCCCCTTTTATCACCAACGGGCTCTGTCAAGTAATGTGCCTTTTCACCACGGCCATTTCGCCGATAAAATTCATCTCTGCGCAGTCTGGCCAGGCCCAGGATTATGTGCACCGTGGGTAATTCGAGTTGAGGGCACCTCGTGGTCCATGTGAAGTAAATTTGGTGCCTAGACCCCTGAAAATGCAAGTAAAGGTTCTGTCAAAAGCCGCTACCTGCCCCATTACAAATATTTGATGAGCAGAGGCCTCGCTTTAGAAGGATGTGGTCGCCCGGCCGGCGGACTGCAGGCGCTTTGCGAATCGTGCACACGGCGGCCTCGTTACCCAGCTTGCACACTCGAAAGGAAAACGAGTGTGGGGGGGCTGCGCCAAAGCCTGTCTGCAAGATGATTCACTGGGCTTCTTTATATTCTGCTCGTAGCTTCACAACTTCCCTTCCCTAAATGAACCAGATGACCCGGAAGTACGTCGGAACTCGAAATGCACTTTGGAAAGGTGCCTCCGTGCACCCTTTAGCAAACTCCGGAATAACCTTTACTAAAGGATAGGAGATGTCCTGTATTACTCACATTTACCCGCGAGTTTACGGGGTGGAGCCTATCTTAGCCGTCGCGCAATAAGCGGGTACCACCCTGAACCAGTTGGCAGCTAATCGCAGGGCACACACAGACAAACAACCATTTGCACTCACTATCACACTTAGGCAGAATTGGGAGCAGGGGTGTCAAAATAAATATTGTCGCGGGCCACATTGTAGTTACGGTTTCCCTTGGAGGGCCGTTATGAATTTTGGGAAGCCATATCAATGTTTAATCGCCTCCACATGTTACATACACAGCGCACAATAAATTGATGGATGACTAGTTTTAAAATCAGAAGTCACGAATAACGACTGTTATTGTGGATTACGTGTGATAATTTGAAATTTTCGGCTCAGACTTTAGCAAGCATCATGGAAAACTTGCTTGGTTTGCTTTTGCGGGCCACATAAAATGACGTGGCGGGCCAGATCTGGCACCCGGGCCTTGACTTTGACACCTGTGATTTAGAGTCAAAGTCAAGGTCAAGTCAAAGTCAAGAATGTTTTGGGAAATGTTGGGAGAACACCCAAAGAAAACCCACACAAGAACGAGGAAAACATGAAAACTCCACCCAGGAGGGCCCGAACTCGGAATTGAACCCCAGACCACAGTATGTGTGTGTGTGTGTGTGTGTGTGTGTGTGTCTGTGTGTGCAAGTGTGTGTGTGTGAGAGAGAGGGAGTGTTTTAAGTACAAAACAGCATATAAGGAAACCTGCACTTGTGAACATAAGAATTTGCCTACAAACGTTTGAAGACTCTTTGCTCTCGCTTAGAGGGTGGGGGGGGGGGGCGTATCTCGCCGATAAAAGACATGAATACGATACCTGGGGTATGAAAAGATTCAATTCAAGAGCAGTACTTTTTCAGTGGAACGATTCGCTTCGGTTTGACTCAGCGGGGTTACAATTTGATTCAGTGTGGTTGGGCTGCAGCTTTTGCCAGGCTCATTCATTTGTAAAAGATGATCCGCACAGAAAAAAAAGCAAAAAAAAAACTAAAAATATAAAATGCAGAAATGTGCATGGGGTAAAAGGAAAAAGAAAGGCGGCTCGAGACTGACGTCATCAATACTCGCTGCATGTCGTGTGATGATGTCGGTTGGGAAAAGTGGAGTGGAATTCATTTGAAACATTGCAAGTACATTTAATTAATTAATTAATTATTTTTTTTACACAGTGAGCAATAGCTTTGAACACTTTACCCTCTTAATATTAATTACACGTGTATTACACGAAACACGTGTATTTCATATTTACTTGGGTGGTCTTTGCCTAGCATTTACATTTCTTTCATCACCTTAAACATTAAAGTGGTCACGCTGCAGAAAAAGAATTTGAAAAGCGTGCAAATACTCTCTCTCTCACGGCATTTTGTGCGCTGCAGCTCATATTACGAACACACAACGCGGGTCAAAGTTGTGCTGTCAGTCTCCATTAGGTATCAAAGAGGAGATGGCGAGTGATCGATCCACGCGCGCGCCCACAACGGCGCACGCACGCACACACAAACGGCCGGCAGTTATCGATCAACACTCATTCGGACGGCTACGAAAAACACAAGCGCACGTGTCAGGCCGAGGCTCATTAGTGAACACACAAACGCACAACAGCGACTGACTGAGAGCACCCGTCTTCAGTTCAAGCCGCGCGCCGGCGTGCGGAGAGACGTTGCTCTTTCCGTGTCACGAGCCCAATTTCAAAGTGAGTGACAGCAGTTTGACACCGGCGCTGAAGATCAGCTCATTAGCTGTATTTTTGGTCTCATGCGGTCACAGGCGCGTGACACGCGCGCTCTCGTTAATGGGGTTGTTGCAGGCTGAGGCCTTGTGGGAGGAGAAAGGACAGGGCGTGACGGAGAGGGAAAAGACAAAAAAAGGAGAGAGAGAGAGAGTGACGCCCGGGGAGGCAAGGAGAGAACAAGAGATGAATAAAAAGGGATGTCGCAGCAGCAGCGGTGGGACAAGACAGGATACAAGATAAGGATGTGAAGGACAAGAAGAGGACAAAAAGGAGCGCGAGCGGAACACGCTGAGGCTGAAAGGCAGAACAACCCGGGCTGGTGACAGGAAGAGTCCACGGAAATCACAAAAGCGGCATGGAGGCGTGCGCGGTGCTGCACTGAAACATTTTGTTTGACATCCTCCCGCATTTGCTTTGATTGCTCCGCACGTTCCTCCCTCGGTTCCTCTTTACAGCGAGCGGCTACTTGCTTCCACTTGAAATCGCAAACACTACGCCGCAAATCGACCGGTGCTAAAAGTTTGTGGACGGTGTTCAAAACGGACTGTTGGACTGCTGCTGTAACATCACCCCGGGGCTTTCACAACTGATACGTTGTGAAAAAGCGCTGTCGCCTGGATTCAACCCTCGATTGGAAATGAAATCACGCCCTTAATGTCATCAAAGTTCACCAGTGAGATAACAGGTCACATTAATTATTCATTCATCTTCCGAACCGCTTGATCCTCACTAGGGTCGCGGGGGGGTGCTGGAGCCTATCCCAGGTGTCTTCGGGCAGGAGGCGGGGGACACCCTGAATCGGTTGCCAGCCAATCACAGGGCACACAGAGACGAACAACCATCCACGCTCACACTCACACCTATGGACAATTTAGAGCCTTCAATCAGCCTGCCACGCATGTTTTTTGGAATGTGGGAGGAAACCGGAGCACCCGGAGAAAACCCACGCAGGCCCGGGGAGAACATGCAAACTCCACACAGGGAGGCCGGAGGTGGAATCGAACCCGGTACCTCTGCACTGTGAAGCCGACGTGCTAACCACTGGACTACCGGGCCGCCACATTAATTAGCCGATAATTCCAATTCCGTATCATGTGGACATCTTGACCAGTCGCATGGGCCACTTGGCCAATCATCGTTGTAGTTTTTGTGATGCCACATGGGCCACACGGCCAAGCGGGTTCATTTAACGCGGTGTTGAACATGTTTTGGTCCAAGTAGATGTCGGCATCTTAAGAGCGATGAGCTGCATGTTGATTCAAACTTTGCTTTTCACTCGCCTTGAATTATGGTTCTTACTGAATCCTGCCGGGCCTGCATGGGTTTTCTCCGGGTGCTCCGGTTTCCTCCCGCATTCCAAAAACATGCGTGGCAGGCTGATTGAACGCTCAAAATTGTCCCTACGCGTGAGTGTGAGCGCGGATAGTTGTTCTTCTGTGTGTGCCCAGTGATTGGCTGGCAACCGGTTCAGGGTGTCCCCCGCCTACTACCCGAAGACGGGCTGGGGATAGGCTCCAGCACCCTCCCCGACCCTCGTGAGGATAAGCGGATCCGAGAATGGATGGATGGATGGATACCGAATCCCGCGTATGTGTGAACTTGTCGGAGCCCTCTACCGCACCCAAACCATGTATTTGTTCTGCAAAATGTAAACAAAAATTAGATGATACAAAAAGCCAAGCGTTCTTTCTCCAATCTCGTCGACAAGGCGTCACCAACTTGCTATCCGAGTGCCAAATTATGCAAACTTTTGGTCTTTTGTCATTTGGCTATCTAGGCCGACAGGAAATGGCCTTGAGTATGTCACGTTAATCGTCTTGTGTCCATATTCTTCTTTCTGTTTTGCTGCCATCTGATTTTGATGGTGGTCCAAAGATCCACCCGATGATCAATGCATCCAACCAGCTACACCAGGGGTGCCCATTAGGTAGATCCTGATCTACCGGTAGATCTAAGACGGGTCCCAAGTAGATCCGAGGAGTGTCGAGAAGAAAAAAAACAAACAACCATTTGTGTGTCTTTGTACAAGTTAGTAATATATTTTTTGTGTTAATATACACTGCACACTAATCAGTCTCATTTTCACACAAAAAAATATTTAAAAAATAAAATAAAGCAGGTAAATCTTAAATTTGTGTGTGTGTGTGCGTGCACGCGCCGGTAAGGGTAGATCCCGTGAGGTTAGTTGATCGAAAAGTAGATCTTTGATCCAAAAAGTTGGGGCACCCCTGAGCTACACGATCCAGACATGGTGTTGGGGGGGGTCTTGTCAAATATGTCATGTCTAGCGTTGCCACTGCCTCCTGTGAGGAAAAATGCTGGAATTTTTGCATGTGTGGGCACTGGAAATGAATTAGCAACTTTCAGGAACTTTTTTTTTTTTTTTATAACACTCATTAGTGTTAATTTAACACTCAATTGTGTCATTATTACTGCACTGTCAAGTCAAGTCAACAGTATTTCTCGAGCACTTTCAAACAGCCATCGCTGCATACAAAGTGCTGTACATGGAGCGATTTAACATACACAATAAACAGTAAGACGAATCCGTAATAAAGGCGGTAGAAAGCACCAAGCAGTAAAATCAAGAACAAATCTAAGTCATGCTGAGAATACAAGTGAGTTTTGAGGAGGGCTGTTGTTGCCGTAACACACTATTGAGCGTTGAACATGTAACACTTGCCCGAATGTTACGGTAACGCAATATAGTGTTCCCGCATCCCGACAAGTTCTCATGTTAAAATGAACACCCCGGGGGGTGTTGAATTAACATCAGGAGACTTGCGGTGTACTTTCCACTCCGACAACATATTCCCAGCTTCAGCTTTTCGTCTCCGCGGCTCGCCTTTCTCTCAATGTCGACCCTAGCGTTAGCGCCGCGACGGTATCGCATCCAGCCATGGGCATAAATCAAAAATGCGCGCACAAAACGATACTTGGGCACAACGTCGGCAATCCCACACAACGGCGGGTGCGTTTCTTTCGCCAACCCACACGCGCACCTAGAACTCGTCCTCGTGTTGGCTGCAGTCGACACCCACACGCATCGAGTGGTGCGGCGCTCTGCAGGGCAAGCGAGAGGCGGATGAACGTGAATAAATGCGATGGGGCCAAAACATAGATGGGAAAAATAGCGCTTTCGTAGCGGCGTATCTGCGGCAGGGAAGTTTTCAACGCCCCCCCCCCCCAAAAAAAAAATGGCCGATAACAGCAGTTATTCTTAATGGCTCCTGGAAAGTGGACTTTATTTCAACTAAGATTTCAGAGCGGTTCAGTGTGACACTTCTGAGCTCCGCCGGACGCCAGGCAATTATACAACTGTGTCGCTCGGAGGGCAAAGAACGAAACCAAATAGATGAAGATGAGTCGTTCCTCAGCTGAAGGAGGGCAGAGTGGAGAAAGGGCGCAAGAGGCAAGCGGGAAATCATCCAGGAGAGGAAGCTATGGAGGCCTGGCGAGGGGGTTTTATTTTTTTTTGCTCGTTTGTTGTGTTTTTTTTGCATGGGGGATTAATTTTCCCAAAAACACATTTGACGATAATATTGTTTTTGCTCTTTGTTTTTTCTCACCACTGGTAGTATAATTCATTGATCCGGAGCATTACAATTGCAAGCTGTTGAGAAACGAACAGCCCTCTGTGACCTGTGGTTTTTTTTTTTTCTTTGGTGACCAGCTGTAAAAATTGAGTGGTCACGGTTGCGTTTCAAATTGACTTTGGCCTTTGTCGTGTCGCGATTGGTCTTGGTACAAATGCGACATGCCAGCTCATTGTTGCCAGCAGAATCTCCGCATTCATCTGGCCCGAAGCCAAAATGCTCCGACGCGCACGTCTGCGGCGTCTTTGGAACTGACTCCATTCGCGTACCTCAACCTCGGGTAGCTCCAGCCGTCGGAAAACTTTGAGTCATGCTAATAGCTGCGTCGATGCTTTTCATACCGTGCCAATCATTTGTTTGAAGTAGGTGAAGGGCAGCGGAAAACGAAACAGCGTGCCCGCTTAAGGGATATCGTAATTATCATGTGTCACCATCATTAAGGGACATGCCGGTTTACAAGTGTGGGGCACGCGAATAAAGGCCCGAGGCACACCTACGCTACATGAGAACTGATAAAACAAAAGAATGTGAAACCTTATGTAACGTAAGCCAAATTTTGTGGAGCAAAGGGGGAAGAGAACGAGGCACGATTTCGTTGGACACGAGAAGTGTGAATCAAACTCAGCCATCTTAAACGTCAAGGAGGCTGCGCGAGCCTTCAAGGTCACGTCAAGGTGAGCGCGGTGACGACCTGACATACGGTGCCAAGAGTCTATGCCGCTGATGGGCGGGGCCTGCCCGGTGTAAAAAGGATTCAGCCGATGAAATGAACAATCGAGCGGGGGGTAAGATCGCATCGGTGAGGAGCTTCGCAACTAGTTGCGTGAGGCGGGCCCGTTAATCCGACAGACGCGAGGATGCGTTGAGGAATTAGCACATCCTCAACAAGTGGCGCACACTAACGAGTAAGCTAACAGGCGGCCGACATAACGAGGCACAGCGGAAGAGGTCGAGGACGCGCTATGACACGCGTCCTCACGGGAAAACGCAAACAAAACATGGCGACTGCCTTCACGGAGTTTGTGTGACATCACCAACGCGTATGACGCACATCCGAGCAGGAAACGCGAACAAAACATGGCGACTCTCTTCATGGAGCTTACGTGACATCACCAACGCGTATGACGCACATCCGAGCAGGAAACGCGAACAAAACATGGCGACTCTCTTCATGGAGCTTACGTGACATCACCGAGGTGTATCTGTGGGGGCATAACCGGAAATTTGCTAGTCCTATTTGCTATCCTAAAAGATGCATTTTAATTATTATTATTATTATTATTATTATTATTATTATTATGAGTGCATGCGCAAGATTGGTATATGTGCGCATTTATTTTGTCATGAAACCGCGAATGTGGATGGTATGATAAACAATGACTTCTCTGCCATGTTGTTTGTTTACTCTGGTGAGAAAATAATGATTTTGATTGACCGAGAATTTACAGATTATTTACCGTTAGCATTCAGAACAATTGATTCTTTAAACCTAGTTATTAAAAAATAATAACTTAATAATAACTTGAGGCAGCGTATCAAGGGGTCAAAAGGTCACTGCATCCATGTGAAAATGGGAGAAAAATCACAGATATCAAAATGTTCCCCTCCGCAGAATGACAAGGGGTGGTCTTGCCCCCCCCTGGATCCCCCGTAGCTCCGCCCCTGCGTATCTAAGCCTCTTTTGCCGTTGGGTCACCAACTTTACTTCATGCCAAAGGTTCGCATTTTTTCATTTTTCCAGCACGTACAGCCTCACCGTCCGTCCCCGAAAGTTATCCAGTCCGCCCGTTGGACGCGGTCGTTATTATGAGAGGCTATCGCCATGGCAACAGGGCAGCGGAAGTCCATAGCGCAGATCTGAATATGATTTACAGTCAAAACGCTTGATAGCGGCGCTATATAATGATCTGGATTTCACAATGACACCGAGCTGGGCCGAGTGTTGCCGATGGAACGGCGCTTCTCTTATTTAACGATAGGGTCCTGCTTTACACTCAAAACCTTGCCGTGAGAGTAAAAACCGGAGGAAACCTGGCCACACGTCAGACAACGGAGCGAGTCGAACGTCCTCCCGTGGCAAAAGAATGACTTGGAAGCATCGCCAATGCAAAACGCGCCTACCTTGGCCCGGATCTGGCCCGAGGTGGAAACTTTGCGGATAAGCTTGTGCGACGTCTCCTCTTGCTCGCCGTCGCTGTCGGACGACTCGTCTCCCGCGTCCCCGGCCTGCGTAACCACAAGAAAGTGCAGATGACGCGCTGCCATTTTGGCTCTGGCTGCCACACGCTACGTCTGAGCCCGGCACGAACAACATTTCATTTGCGGTTTTCAAGTTCGGCTAAAGCATCTGCACCATGTTATTAGCCCGATTGGCACCTTTCATTTGTTACATCATATGCCGATGCGATGTCATGTTCTTAGTATTTAACTATAACACTGTTGTCGTTTTATTCTGCAGTCAAATGCCAGAAAATGAACATTTGTTCTGCTTTACTTGGGGAAAATAAAAGTTCAAGAATTATATCACGCTGTGGTCTCCCATTAGGCTTGAAGAACATTTTTGTAGAGCTACGGGAGGCCAATTTCAACCTTCATCATGCATCATAGAAAACTGTCTCGAATATTTACTCTACATGCACAGACTTGAAAAATTAACCGCCAGCCAAACTGGAAACACAGCGACTACCTCTTTGCGAGCGTCATTCAAAATTAAGTGTTACAATAATTTCTCGCTTCTTGAGGAAGCAATCGTTGAGTTTTCTCCTTGAAATCCAAATCTCAACTTACAAGAGGCGTCCTCTCGGCGTCCGCCTGGGCCGACTCGCTCGGCTCGGCCACGTACAGGACGTTGGGGTTCAGTTTGGAAGCCATGGCGCCGGATGGGGTCCGCTCGGTCAAGCTCGATCCCTCACCGACTGCAGAAGAGGTGATCAAATCAAGCATCTCACTTTTACTTTCTCTCTCTCTCTCCCTGTCTCGCTCACACACACACACACATGCGCACACGCACACACGCATACAAAGACACACACAAACCTTTTTTTGTACAGCAAGTTCCTCCTTTGTTGATCTACAGAACGGTCCTTTGGGATGGCGACATGCGCGGCGGTAATGACAATGATGGTGATGATGACGATGGTCAAAGATGGGAGAAAAATGACGCTCGTTGCGATGTAGCGCGGCAGGTCCGCGCGCGCGTTCGATCCCCCATCCCGCCCTGCACATTCGAAGGCAAGCGGGCTCGGTTAAAGTGGCGGAATCAAGCCCGGCCGCCCGCCCGCCGCTTCGGAACCGCCACCGTCCGTCGAACGGGATCCTTCCACTTCGACAACACACCGCGGAACAGCGGACGCAGTCGGCCGGCTTACCTTCCCGCCGGCCTGCCGCGCGCGCGAGCGCTCCTTGGCCGGTTCCGAGTTCTCGCCGCCGGGCCGGCCCTCTCCTCCTCCACCACCAACACCACCACCAGCAGCTCCTCCTCCTCCTCCTCCTCCTCCTCCTCCTGCGCTGGCGCTCGGCTTCGCAGCCGCGGCGGTTGCTCGCGGTGCCAGAAATGAGTCGGATCAGGAAGGCAGAGAGAAGGCAGGCGGGAGGGGAGAGAGGGACGAACGGAGTGGCTCTACAGACAGTACAGCGAGGCGGCAGGGCGGAGGAGGAAGGAGTGAGAGACAGATCAGAAAGCCTCGGTAGTTGCGGTTCCGAGGTTAAACTGTTGAGAGCGCACGCGCACCCGCGCAGCACAGCGATCAGATGCAAATGAAACGGGAAGGATTGTGCGGTGAGCAATTATTATGAACTGCTCGCGGTGACGTGCATGCGGTGAGGTGAGGTTCATGGCTGAGTTCTTTTCGAAGTTGAGAGATGAAAATATGAACCCGCTGTGGAAGATCCGCATGTATTTCAGTGCTGACCTTCACTGAAATGTGTGTTTCCAAAGCATTATTGCTCTAATCCATTGGTGGCAAACATATGGCACGCGGGCCGGAACCCGCCCCCCCCCCCAAGGAGGTTCGATCAGGCCCGCAGGACCATTTAAAAGTGAAAAAATGCATAAAAGAAACGGAATGAATAGTTTTTATACGGTGCAATTTGTGGATTATCCACTAGGGGGAACCTTGCTTTGATCAGAGTACAGTAGAAGACAACAGCAGTCACTGAGACAGACGCTATCAAGGACATGTGAATACTTTATTCTTTACACATTTAATAGCACTCTCCTGAGTTTGGAAGGTGCAGGCAGGAATTCAAATTTGATTTCAAATGCACATGTGTAAGTGCTTTAAAAATTCCTTTCTTTATAAATCTCGTTTAATCTTAAAGTGCATGACTATATTTTTCAATACCAACGACTTGTTAAAGTTTTGTACCTTTGTACAATCAGTGGGATCAGTTGCAATGCATATATGTGAATGATAAAAGGAAATTGCACATTTGTCTCAGGAAATCTAAGGTGTTTCATGACATGTTTTGGAAAAGATACTGTATGTTCATTAAATGTCAGAATTTTCCTTATGTTCTTCTGCTTCTTCAGACCAAAACAAAGGAAGGACATATTTTGGTTATTTATAGCATAGTATGGTCTTAATATAATTTTAATGGTCCGGCCCACTTGACATCTCCCGAGTTTGACACCCCTGCTCAATTTCACATCCGTGATGACAAGAAAAACAAAACAATATTTCATATAAAGTCAAATTCGTTCTTGTCGCTTTATTGCTGATCGCTCTTATATGAAATTAAAACGGCACTAGACCATTGGTTAAGATTTAATATTCTATGAAAACCCCAATTATGAGATTATTACAAGTATGGTATCATAACTACATGTCTGATGTTAGCAGCAAACCGATCCGTGTCAAAACTGGTCACGAAATCGACACGAGTTACCGCAACATAATACAAAAGGTGTCCCGGGACTCTCGGTTCAAGTTGGCGGCTCGCTCTGCACGTCCTCAGCGCGCCGGGGCTCCCTCTCGTGGTTAAAAGAAATACCTCTATGGTAGGGTGTCAAACTCAAGGCCTGGGGGCCATATCCGGCCCACCACATCATTTTATGTGGCCCGCAAACAAACAATCGCGTCAACTTCCATGATCCTTGCCAAATCTGTACCGAAATGTGAACATGTCATCAATGACGTCGGGATTTTATTTACGGTAATTTCAACAAACTATCACGCTTCTGGTCCGTCAATTTGTTGTGTGCATTTAAAATTCTACGAGACCATGAAACATTTATATGCTTTCGCAGTCTTAACGGCCCTCTGAGGGAAACTGTAACAACAAGGTCGCCCCCAAAAATGAGTTGGACATCCCTTGGTCTACGTCAAGAGTGCCACGCTTCTTCAATTTGGTCAATGGAGCTCAGCACTCTTGCGTGTCAAAGCAGAACAGCACTTACTAGGCCCCGCCGTGCATCTTCACTCGCTTTTCTGGCTGCTCGCGAAGACTAAATTTGTCACACGCATTCCTTCAAGATATTAGGCAGACTTTTGAACATCAGCATTTGCAACACGTGTGAGAGTTAATTATGTGGCTGTTGTGTTCGCCTCCATTCGGCATACAGTCAACTCGTGAAATTGCAAGATACTACTCACTCGCGCGAGGACACACACGTTATGCACACGCATACAAACATACACCTACTGTGCTCAGGTGACAGCGTTCCTCCATTCTACTCCATCCCGTGGTTGCCCTTAACAACAAAAAGATGACGTAAGCAGCGGGAGGAGGTGATGATTTTCACAGCATTCCAAGGTGTCCTCCTTTTGGTGCAGAGCTAGCGAGAATAACAACCGTAGTCCTTTGCAGATGTATACACTGCTAACGAATACAATGAACTGTCATGGTTATTCGGATTCCATTAGGGGTAATTTTTGGATCAGAGGTTTAGGGGTGCTGAGCTCCTTGGACCATGCGTTTGGTACGTGGGCCTTCCAGTTGGGATTCGCCCGACTGTATACATCTCCTAATAGCACCAGTATCACAATAACGGCATTGTACTGTACATAACCCCTCATTCATAAATAATACCGAATATTTTACTCTATTACGTGTTGTATATTTTGTTATTATATTATTATTGTTGAAAGATTAATTGTATCTCTGATTTAAAGAATAAATCAAAATCATATAAATGTGTTGACCAGCGCAATGCACACGTGGACAAGATTATCGGTAGCCCTATTTTAATGAAGGAAAAACTCACAGTGGTCACAGAAATAGATTGCATACGAGAAATGTAATATTATATAAATAAATGAAAATTTGACATTTATTTTGGATTGTGGATCAACAGAATTATTTTTACTTTTTTTTTTTTTTAATGGTGCACCGTGAAAAAATTGACAATAATTTGACTCTAGGGAAGTGTTCAACCAAGGTGCGTCCTCGAAGGAGCATTACAGGTGATGTCAAAATTTATTATTATTTAAATCATGACAAGTAGTCACTGGGATGTTTGGTGACGTGGTATGCGTACCGCACTAAACACGGAGCGGTGAAAGGAAAGGATAAAGTCAGGAGACTCGGAAGAAAATGATCTTCAAGAACATTAAAGGTAAAAGCTTGAAGAACATCTGCAAGTAGATTGATGCTCCTGTTATTCCAAATGCACATATTTGTCTATGCGTGTGTGGTTCAAGTTCCATAGGCTAGCGCAACTGAGCGTGAAGGCCGGGGGAGATTGAATTGACATCACAAGACGTAGAAGCTGAAATTTGATTGGACAAATATGGACTAGAAATTGTACAGCCTCGTGATCCATTAAAAAAAACAAAACCAACTGCTGTGAAAAACTTCAATCAAAACAAATGACAAAGAATTTAGGTGTCAAAATGTAGTTCCGTGCTTGTGATGTCGCATTTAGGCCAGGCTTGCTCTGACCTTTGCCACCGGGTCGACCAAAATGTAATTTATTTGCGTCAGAAAACTAAGCTACTAGCGAAAAATCACCACCAAAAAAAAAAAAAAAAAAGCGATTTGGCTTCACATGATTATGATGAAGGAACAAGGACTACAAGCAAAGGAAAAAGTACTGAACAAGGAGTCGTTCAAAATGACAGTGTGCTCGGAAACTTTTACCTTATGTCCTGGCGTTGGAGGCTGATCACAACCTGCCTAGCTCCTCCTTTCTTCTGGCAGGCACGCCACCTGGAGGACACAAGTAAAAACACAGCAATAACGATCAACTCACAGGGAAACAAAACCAACCCCAAAGAGATTTCGACATTTCCTTTGGAGGGGATATTTTTAAAGCACGCTACATACCAACACGCTAATAGCTAGCAAGCGCGTATGATGTAAATAAGGAGCTAAGCACCAGTTGAAGTCGGAGGAGTGACCTTTGCACGTACATTTTGAAAGGTCGTTCGTAGGCCACAGGCAACGAGGGCTCATCAATTAGCTAATTGGCATTTTGGTGAAAGATGAGAAGATGAAGGGGTGTAGCAACAGAACTCATTTGTGATGTGGCCCCCGTGTGCTGCCACCTAGTGGCGCCGTACGTCACTCCGCTCAGCGTGGAGAAGTTTGAAAAGGGCACCAACACAGCGAAAGTGACGGATCAATTATTAAAAGAAGTCACATGTTTTTCCCTTTTGATCAGAGGGGACGGGATAATTGCCGTGAACGCTCGTGAGGCAGAGGACAGTCTGCTCGGTAGATTTGCATTTATTTCGCAACGGTCGGTGTGTCGATCGTGTCAGAGTGAATCCGTGGAAATGCTGAAAACTAGGAGGGGGGAAGGAAGACGCCCACTCTCGTGTCATCTATTCAAGCTATAAATATCGCCGTGAGGCGGCCGGATGAGCTGCATTTTTGAGTCATCTGCTTGCAGCGCTTAAGTTGATCCACAAGTGCCAGCCAGGCTGCACGTCAGCACTTGATGGAATCCGCGAGGACAAGTCCAAAACAATAACGCAACATCGGCACACGTGCAAGGCAGAGGAGGGAGGAGAGGGGGGCGGGGGGGACAAAGAGGCTGCTGTGTGCCGGACTGGTCAGCATTGAATCGGTTACCGTGACAACACGAGATTGAAGGAACAAAAAAAGGTGAGAGCGAGGTTTTTACGAACAACAGCCGTTGTGTTTCGAAGCAATTTAAACACAAAAAAGGCTTCCGGAAGATTCCCAAACGATGGACCGCAAAGGACTGGTTGTCCACTTGCGTGCGCAGTAGGGCAGCGGATCTCGACACGGGACCTCGCTTGGTCACTTCCAGAAATGGAAGAGGACGGAATCCAAGCTTCTGTCTGCGTCGTCTTACTGCAATATATCACCATCGAGTCTTGTCCCAAACGGAGGCCTTGACTCGCCTCCATGGCAACAACTGCTGGTCAGGTCATGTGACATGGAAAGCAGCCATCAAGGCAGACACGAAACGAGTCCACGGTCGCGGCTCCAAAGCTGCCGTCTCTACTTACTCTCCGCATTTGACTTCCTGTACATTGTGGGATGGCGCTCCTTTCGTCCTTTTTGTTGCCTCTTGGAGTCAAGAAAGTAACAGCAGGTGACCTCATTTTGTCAACAAAGGGATAAGACGCAAGACATACGAATTGCACACTTAACTCACTGCTGACAAAGCGTCGGAGGAGCTCTCGGTAGGGAATTCCAGCAGCCGCGTCTCAAGATAAGACACGCATTCACATTCGCTCTTGCTTGTCTCACCATAAAATGACAGCAGGTCATGGGAAGCGCGGACGCGCTTTTCTTTGGACTCATGACTTAGAACCCTCAAAAGTCCGCGATACGGACATGAGGGGGGGAAAAAAGCCCTCTTAAATCCCGTGTTACGGAGACAAATTAATAAAAAGGTCAAAGGGGGAAAAAAAAGGACAATGGTTAGATGCATCGCAGTAAATCATAGTGCCCCCTAGTGGCATTCGGCAACATGACGGGTGACAGTCCAAATTAAAACGAGGACAAAATCGAGGGGGACCAGTGAGAGTGTGATGCGCTTTCGTGACAAGACTGCAGCACTGATCCTGAGGACTTTCAGTTTCAGGAAAGAAGGGCGGACGGGCGCCGATGACAGCCTGATTAAAGTTGACTTTTGAGGAGGCCAGCAGTTTTCCTTTTGAGCATCCACGACAGCGCCTTCCTCTTGCCCTTTTCTAGAGACCTTTCATCAATCCCAAATACGACTCGCTGCGGTCGCCACGTTCCTGCAAACGTCTGGACCGTGATCCGGCGGGGGGCCCCTGAGAGAGCTTTGGTGTTTGTGGCACTAAATGATGCTCGGGGAGCGAGGGATGAGTCACTGCTGCAAGTGTCAGAAAATCAGAGCAGTGACGCAGCACATTCTCTTTGCCGGGGTACAACTTTGACAGACAAAGCGAGCGTCCCGGTGTCATTATCTGGCTTTTTGGGGGGTGAAGTACAACTGGAAAAAAAAAGAATAAGGAAATCAAAACATTTGGACCCCACAACCCCCCGGCAGTCTGGCAGCTGCGCACAGCTACTACAACTGTACGTACAGCAACTAGTGGAGCTGATGAACATGCATGAGGAGCACGCATGGGAAACGCCATAGTGGGGCCAGTAGGTGGTCGTAAAACTGCCAAACGAAGCCCCTTTGTCACGTGACTGCCTGCATGGCAAGTGCAAGACAAATGTGCAGGGAAGCCCAGCGGTCACGGGTTCAAGGGAAACCCTCTGCCTTTGTCCGCCGTGGGGATTCTTCGTCACTTAACATTTTGCACTGTGCGGCGTAGTTGATGTGTCCTACCGAGACTTTCTTATGATTTTCCTAAAACGTTGATGCAAATGGGCGGCACGGTCGAAGAGGGTTAACACGTTAGCCTCACATTGTAGAGATTAAGGGTTCGATTCCGGCTCCGGTATTCCTGTGTGGAGTTTGTATGTTCTCTCCGTGCCCACGTGGGTTTTCTCCGGGTACTCCGGTTTCCTCCCACAGTCCAAAAACATGCATGGCAGGTTAATTGAACACTCAAAATTGTCCTTAAGTGTGATTGTGAGCACAAATGGTTGTTCGCCTATGTGTGCCCTGCGATTGGCTGGCAACCGGTCCTCCGCCTACTTCCCGAAGATGGCTGGAATAGGCTCCAGTAAGCACGTGACCCTGGTCAGGATAAGCGGATTCGAAAATGGATGGTCGATGCAAATGGCAATCAGCGTCATGCTCAAGTCATCAGCCGTTCATCAGCCATCATTGAAATGTTTTTCACCAAATCTCCCAAGAGCAATTTCTTTCAAAAGCTCAGTTGAGAACAGATTCTCACTCCCGAAAAGCGTCGGCAAATGCAAATGAAACAATGACCACAAACTCCACAATGTGATGCCAAGGCATCTTTTCAGCACAAGGCAACACAAGGTCGCTTCACACGAGCAGACGCGACGCCGAAAAGCATTGACAAAGACAACCAAAAAGCTGAGAAAACAAAGCGTTGCAAATTTACTCAAAGAACGTACACAACATTTAACAAAACACTTGAAAGTAAAGAAAGAAAGACAAAGATGATGTTTCCAAAATGGCTAAAGAACAATATGTTTTTAAAGTGCTTTTGTTTTGTGTTAATCACAGCCCATGTTGGCATTCATGGTTCAAAACTCCTTTTTTTTTTTTTTTTTTTCTTAAACAAATCGTGCACTTGACTGATTTGGCGACTGAAAATGTTCCAGCGTTTGACTTGGGCAACATCAAGCAATTGATGGCATTGAAGTTGGGCTACGTGGAGAGCGCTGCAAAAACTCCCGCGCGGGCGACCTTTCGGAAAGGTCATCGTCGTCCTGATGATGCAAAGGTTTGTCACGGCTACATTTCTAGGATCAGGAATTTCCCAGTAACCTCTGCGATGTCCTGTGACATCGCAGCGCATGTGGTGCATACCCTGAATAGTCCCACCATCATCATCATCATCATCATCATCATCAAGATGGTGCCCCAACCACACCAGTCGGGACAAATGAGTCCTAAGGAGCGCGCACGCAAACTCTCTCTCTTTTCATGGCACCTGGTATGATTCAAGATGACGCCGGCGGCTCAGGAGGAGACTTGGGTGACGTCACGCGTGTGGAGGAGGGAGGACGCGTATGCGACGTGAAGACGGCAGCCGACTAACCATGCCAGCGTGATGCGAACTGCTTAGAGAAAGAGGGAGCGGAAGAAGAAGAAATAAAAGAGGAGGAGGAAGAAGAGGAGGGGGCGGGGGGTGGGGGGGGGGGACAACAAGTCTGCGTCCCTGCAGGGAACGACAACCAAACAGTGAGCAGGTCATTTTCTCCGCCCCCCCCTCCACCCTCAGCTGTGACGTGCGCCTCCCCCCCCCCCCATCCACTCGTACTCCCGCTCACGCACTGCTGCAGCTGAATGACAGGTGATTTTTTTTTTCCTTTCGTTATCAATATCACGCTTGTTGTTGCCGCTGCATGAAGCCCAATGCTTGGGTGGGGGGTGGCAAGTCTGGAAGAATATTTTACTTTTTTAGGGGGGGGATTTCTTCTTTTTTTTTTTTTTTACCGCAGTGATGTGCACCGCGCAACCGACATGGGTTGGTGGGGGGGGGGGTCTTTGTCGGCCGTGGTGACCTTCCCAGAATCACACGGAGGGGGAGGAGCGGTTTGAGGGAGGGGCGGGGGGGTGAGCTGGGAGCCGTTTTTCTGTTTTTTTTCAATGCCTTTTCTTTTTGTGAATGGAGCTCGGGATAGTTTGCGGCTCGCTGAGCTAAAATTAGCAGGATTGTTTTTTTTTTCCCAGACTGCATCATCATCATCATCATCATCATCATCAGACAACGATGCTGTAGAAGCGGTTCTATAAATTGCCCATATGCGCAGCTCGAGAATCGTGCCTGCCCCAGAACGTCATGCACCAATTTTAGAGGCGCTCTAAAAATAGCAATTGTTGATAATGCCCGGGACTTATTCCTCAGGATGAGGAATAGAAGCCGTCCGACGGATGCCTTTGTCGGTATGTTGATTCGCCGCGTGTGTTCCACTGCATGAAGAATGATTTACGTGCGCTGCTTTTTTTTTTTTTGTTTTGTTTTTGTGAATGAGTGAATGCACGACTGACTGAATGAGAGGATGGGGATGGCACGGTCCCGTCGTCAGCCTCCCCTCTGCATTCCTCGCGTCGTTTTTGGGCTTTTTCCTCCACGCGCCGAGCCCGACGTGTTTTTGGCGTCCGCCATACGAGCTTCCATCCTTCCTTTCGGCTTCTCCCTCCAGCCGTGACCCTGTCGCTGGCGGCGGCGGCGGCGGCCATGAGCAACCTCAACTCTTCCTCCCCGCCGGACTCATCCACGTCCTCCTCATCGTGGTCGTGGGGTCTCGCGGAGGAGCCCTTCAACTCTTCTGAGCCGGCGGTGCGGATGGGCCCCGGGCCGCGGCCGGCCGTCCCGCAGGTGAGCTCGTGGGACGTGGTGCTGTGCGTGGCGGGGACGCTCATCTCCTGCGAGAACGCGCTGGTCATCGCCGTGCTTTTCTACACGCCCGCGCTGAGAGCGCCCACGTTCATCCTGATCGGCTCGCTGGCGACGGCCGATCTCCTGGCCGGCCTGGGTCTCATCCTCAACTTCGTCTTCACCTACCTGGCCGACGGCTCGCCGGAGCTGCTCGGCCTCCTGTCGGCGGGACTGCTGCTCTCGGCCTTCTCGGCGTCCATCCTCAACATCCTGGCCATCACGGTGGACCGCTACCTGTCGCTGTACAACGCGCTGACTTACCACACCGAGCGGACGTTGACCTTCACCTACGTGATGGTGCTCTTCATCTGGCTGTCGTGCGTGACCATGGGCCTGCTGCCGGCACTGGGCTGGAACTGCCTCAGAGACGAGTCGGCGTGCAGCATCTGCAGGCCGGTCACCAAAAGCAACGCCGTGGCACTCGCCGTGGCCTTCCTGCTGGTCTTCGGCCTCATGACGCAGCTCTACCTGCAGATCTGCAAGATCGCCTTCCGCCACGCGCAGCAGATCGCCGTGCAGCATCAGTTCGTGGCCATCTCCACCACCAAGGGCGTCTCCACGCTGTCGGCCATCTTGTGTGCCTTTGGCACGTGCTGGCTGCCGTTTGCCATGTACTCCATCGTGGCCGATTCCAGCTACCCGGCCGTGTACACGTACGCCGCGGCGCTGCCCGCCACCTGCTGCTCCGTCATCAACCCCGTCATTTACGCCTTTCGAAACCCGGACATCCAAAAGTCGCTGTGGATGGCCTGCTGCGGCTGCGTCCCGTCCAACCTCTCGCTCAGACCACGGGCCTCCAGTGACGTGTAGCCTGGGCAGGTAGGACCTTGGTGGTTGGAAGGGGGGTGGGGGGCATGGCGGGAGCTGTAACCATGTGGCGGGAGCACGCAGTCAAACCCTCTTCGAGGCCCCCCGGGCGCTTCTCAGGAGTAGCATCTCTTTGAAGATCGGTGTGGGGGGGGGGGGGTATACAATTAGATGAATGGCGGCAGTGCAGGAAGGTCCTTTTACCGAATTGGCCCGAATATACTTTGGAGTTTTTTGGGTGGTTTTGCATTAAAATAAGACGGGGTCGTCTTATATTCGGGGTCTAGACATTATACCCATTCACAACGCTAGATGGCGCCAGATATCATTGAAGCGAATACTGAACTTGACTCCCCAGGCCAAAGTGAACCCTTGTCATGAAGAATAAAAATAAAAATAGCGGTAAGAAGAGAGAAGAAAATAATAATAGAGATAACAGAAAATGGAGAAAAGTGGGTCAAAGATCGGCCACGTTAAACGGCAGCTGAGGAGAAGTTATGATGTCATTTACATTCCAAATGCCGGAAGGCATTCACTTACGAATGTGATTGCACTTCAGTTTACATATTTAAATGTTCAGATATTAAGATTTGAATGAGGCAAAATAACATGCTTATTGTCTCAAATATATTGTTAGAATCATTTGCATCAGATGTACTGCAATTATTTTCTGTATAAAAATTAATTTGGCGTTCAAAAAGTCTTTTTTCAAACTGGAGTCTTGAAAAAGAGGGAATCGTCTTATAATCAGGGCCGTCTTATATTTGGGCCAATACGGTATTTTTCAAGCAAGCCTGTCTCGCGGACGAGGCCATGAGTGTGGAATGATCTGATAGCGTCATTAAGTTCCATCTTTCAAGCACATTTGGACCTTTTCCTGTAAAAGCAACAACCGGACAACCCAAAGGAAACGAAAGATCGCATCCGTCTGACGTCAACGCGTCGGTTCCTGGGCGAGGGAAGCATGTTGACTGACATGGCATTCAGCACCGAGGACAGCGGCGTGGCCAGTCAGCATCTGGCAAGAGTTCCCTCAGCATGTCTCAAGATCGGATCACTTTACTGAGTTCACGGATTAGCCGTGACTTTGGGCTGGTATCGGCTTTCACAGAGCCCCAGAAGGATGTGTCTTTTTCCAATGTTGTTGCGTGTTGAGTGTTTTACAGACAGAAGACATTAACGTGGGCGGGCAGGTTGAAATGTGGTCCTAAAAGGGAAGGAAGGGAGGGCTTGAGGATGAGCTTAAGACCTGGAGAAGGAGGTTGGGGGGGCACGCAGGTTGTTTTGTGTGACGACAGAGAATCCTTTCAACCAAAATCGACCGCAAAAGTACAACATGAATACGTTTTAACTTACGAACATCTTTCGTGGCCACTTCTCCAGTGTCTTCTTTTGGCTCTTCTGTAATATTTGCAATAATTAGTCAGAGAACGAAGAAGAGGGAGGCGCGTACAATTCGTAACGATAAACTTGATTTCGTACAAATACGGCTGCAGGCTCTGCGGGACAACCGTGCAATACTTGAATTTTTCACTGGATTGACAATAAACGGGACGGAACATCAAATGTTAGAAGTCCGGAGAAAGCGAATTTAGGAGTTGATGCGCTGTTGACACCGTGAGTGAAAATCCGGAGCTTTTGGCTTCAATACATGAGTCGCAGGCTATTCATATTTTTTCATCCTCGAGAGAGCAAAACTGGCCCGGCCGGACCTTCAGCAATTTTCAACTCAACTGTATTTCTTGAGCACTTTTAAACAGCCATGGCTGCATACAAAGTGCTGTACATGGAGCAACTAACATATACAACAGTAAAGCAACAAATCGCTAACAATGAAAATTTAGCTTGGCCCACCAAGGCTGCAAGTAGACATGGATTTCGCTACACATGACATTCGAAATGTTCACCGTCCCCTTTCAGCGGAGAAATGTGCTTTCAACTCATGACTGTATTTCACTTCCGAAATCAAACGCTTTGTTTCCTGTCCCTTTTGTGATTGAGCTCAACTTTACACGAACGAGTGGACACACCGCAGCTCGCCGTGAGGTCCAGTTTTGTGTGAGATCACACATAAAACTTCTCTCAGTTCGTGCACGGACATAAAAATCTGTCTTTGAAATTGAATGAGTCTTAAAAAAAGCCAATTGTAGTTTGCACATGAGGCACTGTTGCCCGTGGCCATCTGTCCTAATCATGATTGTTCAGGATAGCTTGAAACCACAGTGACGAATGAAATGTTGCATTAGCTAAAAAAAAACAAAACAAAAAAAAAAATTTAAAAGCCCCCGCCCAAAAATAGTGTCAAAACGCACTCGCACTTTCATCACATGCACAAACACATCGCACGTCACATAACATCTCATTTGCTGGGCGTAGCGTGAATCTCTGTCATCTATGAAGATGAAACTACTCCATCGAGTATTTGCGGGAGTAGGAATGGAGCGACCGCTCACTGTGTGTGTGTACTCACAGAGCCGATTGGAATGAAGTATCCCCATTACCAAATATAAACACGTGCGCACACACTACGGGTTAAGGAGTTGGCTTTCTGATCTAAACGACTATAAGTGTGTTATTTTTCTTATGCAATGCTGTACAGAAATGTCTATTTTTGTAATGTTTGTTCAGGGCACGACTTTGGGGACATGTTGACTGCTGTGCCTGTTCACGTTGGGAATTTTTTTTTCCTTTTTGATTGTGGAACAAATGATGTGTCAGGAAAAAAGGGCCATATTTTTCACCTTACTGATATCCTATTTTGATTTGTATGTGTCTGTCAGACGAAAAAAAAAAAGAAGGGAATCGACCTCGGTGCCATCCATCGCTTGCTCTGCTTGAGCGCCTTTTTTTTTTTCAATTTACGCACTGAATGTCACCCACATTTCATCCTCATTTACTCCCATTCCAGAGTTCTTTGCATTCACACAAGGCTTTCCAAACATTGAGGTTCAGGGCACCAGGGCAAGAGCCGAGCTGAGCCGATCGGGCAATTCAGGAAGTCCCAGATACAGGATCAATCAAGAAAAAAAAGAAGACAATAAACCATGTCAGAGCTAGTATTTGGACCATGTATGGCCTTCATTGAGTGCGTGTGTGCAATTAAACAGCATCAGGATGAAAAAAACGCACTTTATATGAGGGACACAATTGTTACTTGTATGTCGAATGTAGAACCTCGGAGAGAAACATTTATTTTTATTAATGTACATAACTAAAACAAGGGAAAATATCTGACTGTAAAGCCCGAAATGGAAACGGTAAAAAAAGGGAAATAAAAACAAGTCAAGATGGTGAGTGTTTCTTCTTTCTGGCGTCAACCGAGCAAGCCATCCATCACACGACTGGGAGGCGACGAACACGGAATTTAGAACGCCCACGTTTATTCATGACGCGGCAGGTGAAACGTGAGAACGGGCTGGCAGACATGGGCGAAGCGCGCCCTCGTGCGGTCAGTGGCGGTTTTGCGATGACACGCCTTGGACGCACTACGTCACGGTGGCGGCGGCGTAGAGCTCGGCTAATCTCCAACCCCCTCCCCCTACTCCCCCCCCCCCCCCCCACACACACACACACACGCGCGCGCAAATTAAAAGTCAAGGTATCTCTACAGTGGCGTTTCCAAAGGTTTTTTCATTGGAGTGACCAGATGCGGACATTTGAAATCTTGGGTTGGCACAACAAAACGAAAAGCCATAATTTCTGGATGTTCTGCCCACAGTAAAGGTTTTGGGCCATTTCATTAATAGTAATTCCGTTTAGAATTTTCATTTAGTTATCGCGGTGCATTGTGGGTAGCAGACGCCATGTTTCAACAGAGGAGTCATTACAGAAAGCCTGACAGTGGTCGTTGCAACTGGTCCTCCTGAGTTATATTCCTTTCGTTTCACCTTCGAAAGCAATGGCTCTAAGTCTGCTCGTGTTTATCATTATTTAGAAATGTGTTTCGGAGATTGTTTTCCCTCAATTGTTGTTATTGGAAATTCGCTAGCTTAGAGTATTGCTAACGATGTAGCGACGATGCTAAATCGGTGCTAACAAGCTAATTAGCATGCAAAGGTGCTGCGAAAATGCATCGTTTATCGTTGTTTGTCACATTTTGAGCTGTGTTTATGTCCTTTGTTAAACACCTGACGATTTGTGTTGTATTTGTGTACACAATATTAATGCATGTTTTAAATCTGTTCATTTCAGTTTCACTCTACAATTCATTGAGCTGATGTCACAGTTGTTCACTGTACGCCGTCAAGAAGACCGTAATAAAGGAGCAAGACGCTCAGTTTCCTGGCTCATGAATAAATGAGTTTGGCTTGCTGTTGACCTGTGTTAACACACTCATAGTATTTAACACATAGCGATAACAGTACACTGGATATCAATATAAGAAGGGTGTCAAACTTTTAGTCACTGGCTGCATCGTAGCGATGGCTTCCTTTGGAGGGCTGTTATGACCGGGAACCCAAATAAATGTACAATCGCCTTATATAAGCTACACACCCAAAAAAATGATGAATAACTGCATCTGTAATCAGAGGCTAGCACAAACTATTCAAATGTTTATTTTAAAAGGGTGATTGGAAACAAGAATTGCTAACAAAATCTCAAAGTTTATAGAAGTGAAGACAATTGCAATTTTGGTATTGGAGCAAAACAGAATTTGCTTTCATAGGCCACATAAAATGATGCAGCGGGCTGGATCTGGCCCCTGCGCCTCAAGTTTGACACCTGTGCATTACACTGTTGGAGTAAACCCGCCTATAGAAAACGATCATAAAGACTTCAGGAAATGGCGGCGGATAAACTTTGGTTTGTTATATTTAATGTTACTTATGAGTGTGCACAGACTAATAACAGTGCAGTTAGTATTTTGAGTTCCACAATTTGTTTTATTATGTAGTGAATATGTAAGGCACAAAGTGTAAATTTGTTGTAAACAAAACAACTGCTGGGGAAAAGCTCTTGATAGGCTTCCACTGTCATCCTTTTGTCTCCTGGGAGAAAGGGCTTGCCTGGCTGGTTGTGCCTTTAGATGGCCGTGGCCAAACCTGGTCACCCCCCTGCTGGCGCAAGATGCACTTAATTTCCCATAATGGCTCAGATTATTTCTTCGGGGGCGCTTGGCAATGAAAATGTCCTTCCTACCCTGAGGGCCATCTAAGGGACTCATTTCACAACCTCATGTCACATGATCCAGATAGACACCAAGGGGCAGGGTGACGATGGGGGATTTGGGGAAAATATGTTAATTTTCCGAACGGTCAGTGTATTTCCAGGCTGGTCTTGGGCATTACACACACACACACACACCTTGTCGACAACGATTCTCGGGCCTAATTTTGTTCCCAACACGTCCCTGATAGACACACACGTGTGCATGTGAGCCCCCCGCTCTTGAACACACTCACCAGGGATGAATAAGGACTGATTGCTGGGGAGAGCTTTTAATATTCAACACGCAAGTTGCAAGTCAATTAATAGAAAGAAAAATATTCAATGTTTGCAATTCATGTGATCAGCAAATGCTTTAATGGCAGATTGAATTGCTTTGTTTGGATTGACCTAGTTTTGCAGTTTAAGACTATTTCAAGTTGGGGGGGGACAGCAAAAACAATGCACAGAATGAAGACATCAAGTTGAGTATTTATTGTCTATAGATGCATGCATACTTGCTTACAGCAAATTTCTCTGAATGATTAAGAATAATCTTACTGCAGCATCTACCCAATAGACGCGTACAGCGACAAGGCTGAAAACTTGACAAGCCCGTCAAACTTTTTCTCGGCAATACAGCCATCGAACTATTTAGCTCAAAGAGTATCACTCAACAGTCCATTTAATTCCACACATCTTTAAGTTGAGTCCTTTTCAAGAACTGTGCGTCTTCTGTTTATTTAACAGGAACCTATTATCACATTTGCAGTTGAAAAGAAGCAAATCCGTCAATGATTTCACCGTTTTACAAAGCACAATGTTTTCAGTCTTGGCCTAAAAAGAAAGTATGAAATAATACTACAGTCAATCAAAGCAGATGACTCACAGCAGCACATTTCAACAAAGCAGTCAAGCGAGAGCTAAGTGATGACGCCGTTTACTAAAAAAAAAAATGCTGTACATGTGGTGAGAGTGCAGACAACCAAACCTCCACAATGCTCACATTAGGTCGAGCGTGTGCCCCGTCGAGTGTCGCAGCCTTTACAAGTTCCGCAAACGTTCACAGCTTTGGATTGAGTACGAGAGACCAAAAAGGCAATTTGAAGTTCGGTCCGAACTCGCTCTCGCGGAGTCTAAAGGATGGCTTCGTCGGTGACGTCATCACTCGTTGCCACCCGAAGAGACTTTGGGAGCTTTTGTCACTTAGTTGAAATCTTGGTCACTTTGCATGAAAAACGCAAATGTTTTCTTTCTTCTTTTTACCGCTTTCAATTCACAATAACACAACTGCTCACTTGAACTTTGTTCAACTTGTTATTTCATACAACAGAAAAGACAAAACAACTTACAACAAAGTCACTGTACAAATGTTCACGTTGTTTTACTGTAATACTTTCTCACCGCCAGGGGGCTCCCAAGTAAACGAGAAGTCAAAACGGATGGCGGTGAGACAGCCAATAGAATTGGCCAATTGCCGTCGGTAAATCGCCGCTTTGCAACGTCAACAAACGTCTGAATGCGTCGATGCACGCGTGACTGGCTTCACGTGACAGGCGCTGTACACTTGGTGAAGAGTTTAGTTAAGTGTAAATGGAAAAGTGCTCACATGGGGTTACTGTTCCTTTTGCTGACGTGCAAACACCCGCAACCGTGCTGTCAATTCCAAGCTGGATGGACGGCAAAATATTTGTTTTGTTGGGAAGACGGGTGTTGTCAGGGCCAACCCGCGTTTCCCCTTTCCATAAGGTGTGTTCAATCATAATAACATAATATACACTGTTCAAAAGTTTGGGGCCACCCGGACAATTTCAAGATTTCCCTGAAAACAAACTGTTGGAAAAGAGGAAGCATTTTGGACTCCGGGGAACAAGAAATGATCTTTGAAAAAAAAGCACTGATATGAGCTTGGCGGTAATCAGCGTACAATTGTGACCCATTTATATGCATTGGGGGGAAAAAAAACATTCTGAATTTCTCAGATTATTTAAAAAAAACAGGGATAACGTGTTGGGGCAGCGGAAATGGAGGTGGAAAAACTAATAGCGAACCAAAAAAATAATAATACATTGACTGATATGTGAATTCTCGGGTGGCTAACCACAGGTATGGTGGGGCCCAATCTATTTAATATTATCTGCATTGAAGAAAACAACCTGCTTTTCATCGCCCCCCTGCAAAACATGAGTTCAAACTTTTGAACGGTTGGCATTTGAAGGAGAAAACCTGTCGACAACGTGCGCGGCGCCTCACCGAAGCAAAACGGATTTTTAGTCGGACCACTCGTTCTCATCCAGCTCGGAGTCGTCGTCGGACTCGCTGTACTCCACGGCGATGCGTCGGGACAAGATGGTGGCCACATCGTTGCCGACCGGCTCGCGCTTGGCCTCCTGCTCCCTCTGCTCCTGCACCTTCCTCAGCTGGATACCTGGAAGAACAAACCCTTTAGCACGCCACGTGTCCAACTCCAGACGAGAAAGGGCCCGCCACCGCCAAAATCAGTCAAGCGTGTCGACTCTTAACTCCTTCATTCCACAAGACGTACTTGTACGTCTTTTTAAAATTAGGCCCCGCCTACCAAGGACGTACTTGTACGTCTAAGTGGGGTTTTTTTTGCGTCATAGAGAGGAGGAGGGTCTGATGCAATCTGTGAATGAGAATAAGCCGTTTGCATCGTAAATCCTGTAGAAAAACCACCAGTAGGTGGCAGTGGTGCCTCACATGCTTGAAATGCATGCTTTTCCCAAAAGCTCTTTTTCTCCGTTTTTTTGCCCAGGAATCGCCATTTTCATGAAACGTAGCCATTAAGTAATGCCGATTGCTGAAGAATGGAAAAAAAGAAAAAATGTTTTTCTTCTGAAAGAAGTCAAACTTTATTTTGGTAGGCTCCATGTTTTTATAGCATTAGAACCAAATATTCCGTGGGCCTTGCAAGGGCGTTGCTCCAGTGAAAACGGCAAAATTGCACATTTTCTACACTTTTAACATCTCTTACAAGCATTTGTTTTCTCCACATCCCCTCCACGTGAATTCAACAAAAATAGTTTTCTTCAATTTGATCAGAGAATGAAAGCAATCGTTTAATGAGGCGACGTGCACTCTGAGGGAAAAGCCAAAAGGACTCCGGCCTCTGTGAAGTAGACCCACCTCTTCGGATGGCGGCCAGCAGGTCGGAGCGGGCGTCGCTCATGGGGATCATGCCCAGCACGGCGCCCTTCCTGGCGGAGGGCGGGGCATCCGTCGCCGCCTGACCCACAGCGGTGCGCGTTGGCGAGGGGTGCGCCATGGAGCCACCGGGCGGAGGGGGCGGCGGAGCGGCTGGCGGCGCCCCGGAAGGAGGGTGGGCGGGAGAAGGGACATAGTTGACGGGGGGCGGAGGAGGGGAGGGCGAGTAGGGACGGGAGAGGGCGGAGGAGGCGGGGAGCACGGCGGAGGTGGCGCCGCAGGGCGGGCCCGGCGTGTGGTCGAAGGCGGTCTGAGCGGAGGGGATGGTCGGGGGAGGCGGCGGGGGCGCCGGTGGGATGTAGTACTCCGGAATCGTGGAGGGCTGGCCGCCGCTGCGGGGACAAACACAAAGCCGTTTCAGAGGTCAGAGGTCAGGCACGGACTTGGACGAGCGGCAAGCGAACGTACCCGTGGCCGGTGCGGTAATCCTTGAGGGGGGGTTGCCTGGGCCCGTTGACGGTCAGATCGCCAGCCGCCTGGCTCACCTGACCCGACGGGGTGCGGCCCAGGGAGGCGGCGTGGCGCCCGGCCGCCCCCACCCCTCCTGCTGGCTGGTTGGCCGGCCTGAGCCCCCGATCCAGAGACTGGGTCTGGGCGGCCGCACCCGAGTGGTCCCTGTTGTGGCGGTCTGTGGCGGAGGCCTGCGTCGAGGGGTGGCTGGGACTGGCGGGGTACGAGTCGGATGCCGCGGACCTGACGGGAAGGGACGTCAGTTACCGGCAGCGGAGCGAAAAAGGCTCACTCGGGCGGCATGTTGGCGGCGTACCTGCTATCCGGGGACAAGGAGCCCTCGGGGGACGTGCCATGGTAAGGGGAGGGCGTGAGCCTGGCATCGGGTCGGAACTCCTTGTCGTAGGCCAGGACATTCCACTCCTGGCGGCGGTTACGAGCCTTGCGCACCTTGGAGACAAAGACGTGAAAGAAAATGACGTGCGGTCCATCCTGGCGACGCATCCTTCAACACGTGCGAGGACGTCGCCGGGTCAGAGCTCCCGTCCTCACTGACCTTTTTCACTTCTCGGCCCGGGTCATCCACCTGCCTCTGCTGCTCCTGCTTCAAAGACAACACAGACACTTGATTACGTGTGCTGGACTTTGAAAGGTGTCGCCAGGTCCACAGGACACGCGCGCGCGCACACATGCATGTACGCGCAAAATGACTCACTGAAGCAGACGTAACAAAATGCAAATCAATAAGATGCAAAACACAAGCGTGATGAGTGTGTGTATGTGCTTGCAACGTAGATCCTCAGTGAGGTGCGTGGTTGTGTGTATGTGTGTGTGCGTGTGTGTTTGCAGGGTGAGGGGGCATTAGAGGGAGAGGTCAGGGGTCAGGGTTGTCTTACAGAGATGGACAGGGGGCTCCTGGGTGGGGCCTGTCTGGAGTGGGACCTGTCTGGATGGGCCGGACAGCCCTATGGAAACACGGGAGACAACAAGCTGCTGCGTTAAGACCGAGAAGACGGAGGAGGAGGAAGAGGAGGAGGAAGGGCCGAAAGGAGGAAGGCGCTGCGAATTGCCGAAAAGAGCGAATGCCGGCGGCGGACGCGAGGAAATGAAATGTGGGCAAAGGTGAGCAAAGGCTTCCAGCAGAAGCCGGTCAGGACCGGCTGTGAGGTCCGATAAGAATTCAGATGACTCAAATGTACAGCGTCGGCACCTTTCAGGAAGCGAGCGCACACGAGGGCCATCTGGCGCTTTGGTCAGCGCCTGACCGACTTCTGCCACGAACGAGAGCAGCAGAAAAGCAAAAGGACGAGCACACGATCCAATCAAAGGCGGATGCACGCAAGTCGGGGCAGGCGGACGGCCGGGGCGGCCGGCGGGCGCTCACTTTCTGTCGCCTCTTCTCCTTGCGCTTGTCCTCGGTGGCCTGCAGCATCTTCTCCTTCCACAAGTTGAAGAAGTAGGACGAGTCCGTGTAGAACTTGAGCGCGTCCTTCTTGTCGTCTCTGCGAAGAGATTGAGAGAGAGAAACGCCGCTCACTCTCAGCACGAACAAATATGCGATGTAAAGGCAAGATGTGCGCCCACCTGTAGGGGCTGAGGATGTTGAGCGGAGGAGGTTTGTCACAGCGACGGTACATCTCCACCACCGGGTTGGGCACCGACGTCCTGGATACCACCTGCTGGTCTTGGATGGTACTGCTCTTGAAGGCCTTCCTCATGTTGATGTCCTGCAGGGACACTGAGGACGACAACACCCGCAAAGAAAGCGTCACACTCGCGTCCAAGCGTTTGAGTGTGTGTGTGTAAATCGAGATTTAACACGGCTGCGACGTTAAGGATCGCCAGATGGCTTCACACCCCCCCCGCACGCACACGCACACTAAAACCCACCGACGTGACATATGCTCCCACCACTCACGTCTACATACTCGAATTGATATTTCAGGTATTCGTAATTTACTTCAGCATTCCTTTTTCCAACGTGTCGTCCTTTGTAACTGCTTTGCAGGCTGGTTAATCCCCCCCGCCCCCCTTTGGTTGCCCCCCACATCTTCAGAAGACGACGCACCATCAAAAAGATGGAAGTAGACAAGTGCGGTTGAGAAAATTGTGATTTCGGTAGCAAAACGGATTAGCGCAACAACAAGGAATGTTATTTCCGAAAATTGTTACTGTCGATGAGGTCAGCGACAAGACTGGCCGGTAGTGAATGCGTTGGGGCAGCCTAAAAAAACCACCTGTGACTGCCTTTCCTAAGTTTGCAGTTGCATCTGAAAAATCACAAACATGTCAAGTGCTTTTTTTTTTCCAACATCCCGACAATCCCAACCTGTCAATTTGATCACATAAAAGCCTGCGGCAACCCGTGCTAACCGGTTTATCTGACAGTCCACATTAGTTTGTACTTAACTCTTTACTTCCTCGTACTTGTACGTCTTTTTAAAATTAGGCCCCGCCTACAAAGGACGTACTTGTACGTCAAAGTGTTTTTTTTTTGCGTCATAGAGAGGAGGGTCTGATGCAATCTGTGAATGAGAATAAGCCGTTTGCATTGTAAATCATGTAAAAAAGCGACCAGTAGGTGGCAGTGGTGGCTCACATGATTGAAATGCATGCTTTTACAAAAAAAGCCCTTTTTCTCCGTTTTTTTGCCCAGGAATCGCCAGTTTCATGAAATGTACCCATTTTGTAATGCCGATTGCTGAAGAATGGAAAAAAGAAAAATTGTTTTTCTGCTGAAAGAAGACCAAACTTTATTTTGGTAGGCTCCATGTTTATATCGCATTAGAATATTCTGTGGGCCATGCAAGATCAGTCAAAATCCAGTGAAAATGGCTGCCACTGATTGAGTTAAGTGCATTTCACACTGACTCGAATCATTACATTGACGTTGACCAAAGTCTTGATTCCAATAGGATCTGAATTTCTACTGCAGCCCGAGAAGAGAAAAACTGAGAAAAAATCAATAAAATTTGGACTCATCTAAAGTGATAGAACCGCGTATGGAAGCGCTCCCCTTAAATGGCGAGCACACACCGGCCCACACACACACGTAGACGCACACGCACCTTCTTCCACCGTGGAGTCGAGCTGAGTGACTTTGACCGCGAGTTGGTCGACGCGTTCCTGCAGGCTGCTCATCCTCAGGTAGAAGCTGTTCGCTTCATTGAAGAGCTCGCCGAAAATGTCCTCGGCGTGGCGACCTGCACAAACGCACGCGGGGAATTGCCATTGGATTTTCGTTGGATCGTGGAAGGTTTGTTTCTAGAGATCTCGTAGCCCACTTCACTTCGATGGATTTTATTGATGTGATTTCTTGATTCAACAACAAATGTGGCGCTAGGGTGTTAACTGTGAAATAGAACTCAGCTTTCCCAAAACTGTCATTAGTCAGTTGTGATTTAGCAAGGGGCGGGGTTTACTTTTTCACAGAGGTCGTTTTGGATTTATTATTTTTTTGGGGGTGCCAAAATAAATGAAACTGGCATTGAGAAACTGCATTTTGCATTTCCTTGGGTTGTCTCTGTGTGATATTACTGTTTGACAGTTTGATGAACTGAAACCTTTCTGTGTGATAAATATGCAAACAGACAGAGAAATCAGGAAAGCGGCAAATACTTTTTCCACAGCACTCTACAAAGCAAAGCAGCGAGTCTGATGGAAAAGAGTCAACGTAAGATGCCTTCACAAAAATAATCCACACAAAGCTTAAACGTCCACTTCCTGTTTGTAGTCTCGTCCTGTTGATGATTTTTGATGTTGGCTGCGATAATGTCAATAATGTCAAAATGGGATCATGTTGATTCGCATTTATTGGTCCAATCACGGATCAAACACCTGTTTTGAGTTTGGTTGTTCGCCACCTTGTTACCACACAGCACGTTTCAAAAAAGGCACTTAGCACTGAATTGAAACATTTGCAGAAGGGGGCAAATTAAATTCATCTGTACGGGTTGCTGTATTTTTCTTTTGACTAGAATTGTTGACAAGACCAAAAGGAGCCACGCGTCATACTCACTGAGGCCTCCCAGCTGCTTGATGATGGCGGCGAGCGTGCTGTTGGTGACACATTCCAGCTCGCTGGTCACACCGTGCGGCAGCGCTCCGCGGCACAGGTGCCTCGGCTCGATGCTTCTCTTCACCAGCGGCATGCTAAATGCGCACGCAAAAAAAAAAAAAAAAAAGCATTTCGGATGAGATTGCGTGAAATTCGAGGACAGTGCCGCTGGATAAGCGATCTAGAGGGTGATGAGATCAGAAGTTTAATAACAGTACCCCAGGGCTCACTCTCATTGCCACGTGAGTATTGAAAAAATTCAATTCTTGTCATCGTCATACGATTCTTTTTGACCTGTACTTTGTCTGGTCCCTCACCAAGGACCTGTTTGCCATCTGTGTCAGGGCATCAAGTCCGAGACAGCTTAGCCCCTTGACGTTTATAACCGTCATTAAAATCCCTCAAGGGGAATTTTAACAATGATGAATCAATAATCAATAATATGGGCAGAATGGAGGACGCTAAGTAAAATACTATTTTGGAGATTGCGCTGGCTCAGATCCTGATCAGTGGGAAGGAATGAGATGACGGGGATGGATGGTTGTCATGGCAACAGGTCTGGCTGGAGTCGCTAACAGGAAGGGACATTTGACGGATGGATTTTTTAACCAAATCTGCTACTTTACACCAAAGAGAAATAATGCTGCTCTTGTCTCAACTTCCTCCAAAAAGGGGCAACATGGCCATTGCAATTGTACCACTGGATGAATGGCAACAGAATGATGTGGCATCTGCCTTCTCGCAGTAGAACATTTTTTTTTAATTCTGCCAGTCACTACATTGCTAGATAGATTAAAAAAGATACAGTCACATTTCTGGACCAATTAAGTATCATTGGATCACTCCCTGTGGTGTAATGGTTAGGAATCAACTGTATGACCCGACGGACTGACGCTAATGCTCTTAAGGCTCCGTCTGCTTGGCCTCAGCAGATGCACGTGGAAACAAGTCTCAGAAGTCTCTTGCCCCATCACAGTAACGTCAACGTGGCCCAGACAAGTTCACAAGATAACTTGGGAAAACGACACTGGACTCAAGTGAGACTGAAGCAAGAAGAGATCATGTTCACTTGGTCTCCTGATTTGTCCATGTAGTAAACAGGTCAGCCAAAGCGGCAGTGGCCTGCCCCGCAGCCAGCACCGCCCCCGGCCCCTCACAATTGAATGTGTTGATCTCAGCGAGCCTGGAGCAAGTCATCCGGCAGAAAAGTGTCAGTGAGCTCTGGGGGGGGCAATGAGGTCAGCTGGGGGTGGGGGTGGGGGGCAAGGTGGGTTTATTGCTGCGAATGCACGAGTGAGGGACGGCCGGGCAGGCACAAGTGCCGTCTGACTTTGAGTGATTGTGACAAGCCTAACGAGAGCGAGCTTGTTTGCTCTCGTCTCGGCTTTTCCACCTCAAGTTGGCACCAGTGAGCGCCTGTGCCAAATTCCAGCTCCTTCTGCCACAATTTGGTGACGTCAGCGCCAGAGAAATCTCTGCAGAATACAAATGTGCACGAGAAAAATGCTAAACAATTCCAATGTTTCTCACGAACGACGATCCTCGAGTGCAACACGATTGACACACAGCGGCATATCTTGTGGTTACCGTGGCAACCAGAACGTCCGAGAGGTGGGGGAGAGAGAATGAGAGAGAACTCGCGGGAGGGAGGAGGGGCGGCAGGGGGGATTGGTGCCTTGCTAGAAGGCACATGGGGTAGGTAATCGTACATGTGACATGCACACACATGGGAAACAAATAAGTGCATGGTGTGTGCGCGCGCACACCCATGCCTTGTTTGGCGCGAGCTTTGTGCGGATATGGTTGAGGCACGCACGTCCTCGACGCATGTCAATTCCTAAGACGAACACCGCTCGACGACGGTCACGCGCTCGGAAGGCGTGGGGTCGGCGTGAAGGGGATGGAATGGGTGGGGTGAGGTGGATTGTCGGGGCCTTTGCGGTTGAAGCGCGTCTCCGTGTGGGTACGTGCGGGGCCTCAGCGTCTGCGCGTTTGCGCGCTCCCGTTTCAGAGACTTACCTGGCCGCCTGGCTTTTCGCTGATGCTTCCTTCTCAAGCCTTCCGACGATTCTGCTCGTCTCCTCCACTCAGTTGGCGGCGTCCATGTTTTTGGGGGAATCAGTGGATGGACGTGCGGACTGATGGAAGATCGACTGCCGCTAGACTGCTCGGTTGTGGTTTCCACGGCAGCGACGTCGACATGACAAGCGTCAAGCTACCCTGCGGTGAACCATACACAACTTCCGGTATACATTTCACAATAAAACGGAGTGTAGAAATGATCTACCTAAGATGGTGAATACGGCGAGCACATTTGTTTCATTATTTGTATGTCGTTCGAGTGCCAACGAACAGAATTAGGTACAACCGTGGGTTTTTGGTCTTATTTCATCATTGTACTCATACCAAAATAAACATCTTAACGTGTTATTTTTGTGTGTAGGTAGATTAAATTAAAATTATTTGAGATCCTCTTCATGGTTGTTTCTCAGTATATGTGTGATGACTGCAGTCGCCGTCCTTCTTTCCGTCAAACACCGCATACGCGTGAAACACTGTGACGTCAGCGCTGCCTTCATTTATGGAGGCGTCACTTCAAATTGACGTCACGTGATTGACGTGTGTGTCAAATGATTCTCCGATGGTTAATTTTGACTGCCACAAGCTTGAAAATTGAAACTCTACGTTTAATTTAAAATCCGTAGACACGTCACGTGCTACGAAGAGGCACATGTCCTGTCGCCACGTGGTGTCGTTGTTGCGTTACAAGTAAATCTTCGCTTCGCTCTCCGAGGTGCTGATCCGCCTAATTATTTCCTGGCAGAATGCATTCAAGATGTCGCAAGACGTCTCAGTTTTTATTTTTAATTAGAATATGCATAAAAAATTGTGAGGATTAAAAAAACAAATTTCAGATAGTCATTTGAACGTCGTAAGATATCACACTATTTGTATGGGGGGGAGGGGGGGGGGCAGCGGTTTGGGTTGCAAAACCGATGCTCAGAGTTGCCGTTGCTTTTACTGTGAATATGCCAAATAAACACGTGGAATCTTAAAATAACATCTGAAGTGTAGACTGTTTCTTGGAAAAAAAAATATTTTGAACAGCTTCGCAAAAGTTGACATACAGCATATTGAATCGTTTTTTTCTTTTTTTTAACAGTGACGTAACACATCCCTTTTCCGTAGTTCTGTGTTGCCCTCAGTGGACAAAGTTTGGACTGTTGAGTTGGACAAAAGTCAAAAGACATGTGGCTATGCAATGGATTTTTTTTAATCATATTGCAGCACCCCGCTTGAAAGAAACAGAACAAGTTATTTGCCCGGTGACTGATTACCATCAAAAGAAAATAAAAATGCTTGGCGATTTCCTGGTTGTTTACAGGCAGAGTTGAGGATATATTTGGGGACGCGTAAAAGTGTAGCCATGCTCATATGCAAATGAGTCACCATTTCAAAACGAGATTGTGATGTTATTCAATGTTTTTGGCGGGTTATACTGAGGTCAATCATCGCACGCAGCTCCTTGAGAGACAACAATACAGATTCATCTTGCACAAAATTGTTGTTGCCTAGCAACAAAAGTCTGTCACAAGTTTCCATTCAAGGACACACGCATGAATACTCTTCTTACTAACTGGAAATATATCTTCTCTCCGTCTCTGATGACAGACACGCGAAGATCTCAAATCTCCTTTTCCTATCATGATAAATCTTCCGGTCACTCTTTGATGGCATAGATTCGGATGTCTTCTCTCAAACGCTTTTTGCGATGACATTGAGATTAGGATGGTTTCTCAGAATAGACTATGAATAAAAATAACAATAATAATAACAATAATTAAATGTGAAAAACAATTGTAAATAGGACTGCGATTTATCCATTTTGTATTTATATTGCACTTAATTTAAGGGTGTTTGGTTTTTTTTTTCTTCTTCTTCTTTCTACCCACATTCTTGCTGCTGGAGGCTGTAAATTTCCCCAGTGTGGGACAAATAAAATATATTATCTTATCTTATACTCGCCCAACTCTGCCAGTAAACCTCTCCCTGTACGTCGAGACAATGGTCGAGGACCTTACCGTGAGCTCCGTCGCCCGTGCGTCTTCGACCGGACGGGATAAGATGAGACCGGCCAGGCCAGAGGCCATCGTGGTCCAAACATCCACACTTGATATGCTCACACCTCATAACCTCATGTAAAAAAAAGCGCATTGTCGGAAAATGAACGAGGTCGGCCAAGAAGAAAATTTCTAGGTTCATTCTTAATTGCATTCAAAACGCCTGTGCTAATATGATATAACCTTTGACCTGTGGGCTTCCAATTTTAACTTTGCAAACGCGACTGGATCACATCCGAGCAAGACCTACTTTGTCTGTATGTGTCATCTCTCTCTCACAACTCAGTTAAAGTCAGGGAGGGATATTTGGCTTTCAGGTGAAATTTCAGGACGAGCCTGAAATGTATTCAAACCTTTGCAGGCGAACTTAATGTGACCTCCTCTTAGCTTTTGAATGCACAAGTCCAACTGTTAAATATTTCAGTACTTTTTTTTTCACAAGTTGCTGTTATCTAACTAGGAGCTTAACGACAAAATTCACAACAGGCGTTTGATCCTTGAATCGACCAATCAATGTCCTGGTTTAATTCGAGCTGTGTGTTTAAAGACATTTTGACATCATGAAACCAAGACGACACCTGACAATGGATCACCTGTACCTTGTGCCATTGTGATGCTTCAAACAGAACGTTCTCAAACGAAAGTGGCCACTGAGCTGAGAGTGTCACAGTGTGTCATCAGCAAGTTGCAAAAGAGTTATCGAGAGACTGGAAGAGTCACGGAAAGTCACAACATTGCCAAACAATGATTGAGGCCCCGGTGTACCTCAAATGGAACGGCCTTCACTTTCAGCTGAGTGGCCATGTAGAGCCTCGAAACTCTGCATCCGACCCCTTCAAGAAGAACGGGATGCCTTGCCATGATATAATATCAATGTAGCGTGACCTTTTTACCCTTTTCATCAATCTCACCTGAAAGCCAAATACCCCTAACATTTTGTGAGTGGTGTTTAATATATTATTTTTAGATATCATTCGACTTCAACACCTCTGATTTAAATGACCAATTCATCAGCACGCACTGTAGAAGCCTGAAACGATCATGAACAATTGAATCAGTTGTGTTGGAGTAGGGCGAGATCTAAAACAGGCATGACATGGCTCTCGGATTTCCCTACCGCTGGCATGTGTGTGTGTGTGTATAACAGACACGCGCGTGTGCATGCATGTGTGAGTGTCTAAACAACCTAATAATTTGGAACTTTAGTTTTCTGTTCTTTCTCTTAAAACACACGCACCACACAAACACAGACTTTTTCCAGGGCCAACATGGCCGCTGGATGGCGCTGTCAGACCAGCGGTTGTCTTTTTACATTCGATTTCGGGGGTTCCGCTGGCTCCCAAGACCGGGATGAGAACCTCCTACACGTTTCAGGCCGAGCCACAAGTCTGTGTCCATAAATGTCACACGCTGCTGGTGTGAAACGCGGAGGCAGGGCAGTAGCTGATGAGCGACAGCTCCTGTTCCTCAGTATCGGTTTCGGAAAAGGCCCCGCCGACGTCGTGGCATACCGAGAGGCTGGGCGCCGCGCCTCTCCCCGTTCGCGTCCCTTCGTCAGTGACGCCCTCGGGGTCTGGCGTTGGCTGACCGCCGTTTCGACAGTTACTGTCACGGCCCCGTTGGGGGCAAGTCTTCCTGTGGCCGTCCGACAGGAGCGGCGTGACGGCGTGCGAGGACGGAGGCGGGGCCACCAGCGGGTTCTTCAAGACCTGTGCGGCCCCAACCACGTTGGGATTGGCGACCACGTTGTAGCGACAGCGGATATAGCTGGAGAAGGCTCTCCTGTAGGTCTTGTTGAAGAGCGTGTAGACTAGCGGGTTGACCCCGGACGAGATGTAGCCCACCCACACGAAGACGTTGAGGAGCTCGTGAAGCAGAGACTCTCCACAGGAGGCGCCGCACAGCACCAAAGTGACGTTGGTGATGAAAAAGGGACACCACATGACAAGGAAGAGGAAGAAGACAATTCCCAACACCTGGAAGCGGACAGCAAAAAGGGAAGATGAAGAGGAGGTAGAGGGACAAGACGACGCGCGGATGGAGAGAACGCCATGCAGTGCGCGTAGTAGCCACTAGGGGACAGTAATTCATTCAACCGACGAAGTTCCGATGACACTGGAGAAAGGGCCACCGTGAAAGAAGATACAAGGACTCGCTTCAAATGTTGCCTCGGTTCCCTTGAAAAAAAGTAACTCCGCTTTACTGATGACTTTTTACCCCTTCTTACAACGTGAGACGAGTTACTTGTTTGGAGGCCGACAACGCTCCCTGCACTGGAAGAAATTGACTCTTTTATTTCGTCAAGCGGTTGCACAAACTAAAATCAGACCGTACATCTATTTTTTAAAATGAATCTGAATCCAGAGGATTTTATTTTGTGCGACCACTTGAAATGAAAATTGAGTATATTCAACACACCCTTTGTTTTTGTTTTTCAGTGCGACATAAAAATGGTAACCGACTTTGCCAATACTTTACTGGAAGTTACTTAATTTAGTAAATAAATGCATGAGACAGTGTGGGTCTCCTGACTTTACTGAACAGCAATAGGCTACTTGTTAAAAATAAAATAAAATGAAGATAGTGTCACGGGATAACACTTGTGTGTATACATACGGATGATCTGTCTACAATGAAAAGAATGGTATGTTGAAGGTTTTCAATTTCATTTCGCTAAGCGGGTGCACAAAATGAAATCTGGATCCAGTGACATTTTTTGAGTAGTCTATCGTAAATGACATAGCGTTCAATAAATTAGACAAATCCTTTTTTTCAGTGTGTATTGTACTGAACAGTTAATTCTGTAAGTGCATGCTTGTTTTTTGTTGTTGATTTTCTTTTTTGAAATCCCGTGAGGCAAAAAACAACTAAAAAAAACACAGTCAATACTTGCCTCGGGGAAAGCTCATGAAAAATTCCACGCACGTTGTGCGGCTTGCTTTAATATCAGCGTTGATGTCTCTGCCTGCGCTCAACTCCTCCGTTACCAACGACCAGTCAAATCGCATTTTATCATCCGTCGATTATATTGCATTTTCATCGTTTGACCCTACTTTCTAGGGTCGAGTAGAAAACAGGGTGCTCAAATCCTGTCCTCGAGAGCCCCTATACAACCTCTTTTATAGGTCTCCATCCTGATCATTTAAATCAGGTGTGTTGGAGGTAGTAGACATCTAAAATAGGCTGGTTAGTGGTTCTCATGACCCAGACTTGGGCATCCCTATATAAATAAAGATGAATCGTATTGCATTGTATCCCTAAAGTAGAAGGTCCTCTGGGCTCTGTACATCTCATATCATTATTTTTTACTCTCGCGTAAGAAAAGAACCCGAGTTAATAGAGCTCAGACCTTCAACAACACCCCTGGAATCAAATTCAGTCAAAGGACATAATTGCAGCATGCATATGATATAACTTGGAGGAAGAACAAGTGTAAAAAAAAAAACCAAAATAAAAACGCTTTCAACATTTTGGCTCAATCTGCAGCCTCCTCAAACGGAACCATTTGGCATCCTTTTAAAATAAAATCCTACGAGAACCTTGAATCAATCCCACCTTGGAGGCCCGCCTCTCGTTCTTGATGGCCTGCATCATTCCCCGTCGCCCGTGGTAACCGACGGCGTCGCTCCGTCCGGGCCCGGCGGCCGGCGAGCTGAGCTGCGACGTGGCCTCTGAACCGGGAAGGATGCTGACGCTCTCCGACGCGGAGACGCTGAGGAGGATGCCGGCGTCGGACGGCGGCTTGAGCTCTGTTTCGGGGGGGGCAGGCGGCCAACTTAAGATTCTTCAACATTTCATCGGCAACCAATCAACAGTCGCAAAATTCATTATGGGCAAAAGTGCAAGCGTTCTCAGATGTCAGCGCTAATATTAAAAAAAAATAATTGTCAATGCTCAGGTGATGCTTGTCAAGTTGACCAAGTAATTGATGATGTCAGATTTTTTTTTTTAAGGTGCCACTTCAAATGCAAGCTGTCTCAGTCACTCTTCCCACCATCCTTGGGTGCACAGGCCCCGCCCCTTGACCCCTTCATCCAGTCGCACTCGCTCATCAGGTTCACATTCAGATGGCAACGAGTCAGCCTCGTAAAACTCGACACCGATTCACATGACAACTGCAGGGTCACTACAGTATATCAGAACAATATAGCAGGATGAGCCACAAGTTTCCATATTCAAGGTTTGTATAGCTGTGATACATAAAAAAAAGAAAAAAAAAACATGCATGTGTCCGTGAGACCATGAAGGTCTCTGTGATTTGATGAGTGAGTTGGAGGTCGCGCCAGCCCAAGCGGATTGCGAGCGTGTTTGTGGGATGAAACACTGACAGTTGAGTAAGATGTCTTCTTTGGTTGCTTTTTTCCATTCCAAATTTTGGTTGTAAATTTCCCCAGTGTGGGACGAATAAAGGATATCTTATCTTTTCACAATAAAGAGCCGATCGATCGACCACAGCAGTACAGTATCCCCTTGTGTCTTCGATGTTCCGGAAGATTTGTTGAAGGCTGACGTGAGGATTTAAGGTTGCTCGTCAGCTAGCGTTAGCATTTGTTGCGTTTGAGCTGTGATATCCATATTTTGCAAGTGCCCGCGCTACCGATGTGATTCTCTGTCAAATATTTCCACACAGTTGAGTGACAAGAGCTAGTTTGGTCGACTGCTCGGCTAACTTGTCGCCTTCACTTAACTCATTCACTCCCAAAGACGTTTTTAAACGTCTTTTCCGACTTCGTCTAGAATTGGCTGGTACTGAATGCGTTAATCTGGTCACGGTTGATCAGACAAGCTGTCATCTACTGTCACTGGTTAAGGCTGCGGTCGCTTGAGCTGGACTGTTCTGTTGCTCGGATTACTGACAAAGTACTCAGCTTGGCAGAAATCCAAACTAAACCTGCCGTGATGATGAAACAGAGACTCCATATGTAAATACTTTTGCTACTCCATCACCAGGCAGCCTTCCCAGCACAACTAATTACAATGTCATTACATATACATAACATAAGTTGAGATTTTTTTCTGGGGCGGGGGGGACATCCGGGGACAAATCTGCCACCCGGAAGTGTCGACCCGCCTTTTGAAAAGTGCCTTGTTGGGAGCTCACCTGGCGGGTCTGGCAGGTTCGGGGGGGCATTCGCATGGATCTCCGAGGCAGGTGGCTGCAAAGGCTGCTGGGGGGATGTCTTGGAATTGCACAGGAAGACCGTGGCCTGCCTCTGCAGCACTTGGATGGTGAGGCCGTACGTCACCACCATGATGACCAGCGGGATGAAGAAGGCCACAAAGGAGCCAATCAGAATGAAGCGCTTCTCGTTGAGCACGCAGCTGCCGTTGACAAAGACCTTGTCCTCGTTGTGGAGGCCGATCACGGGGATGGGCATGGAGACACCTGCGGAAAAAAACAAAACTGCTTTGTCAGCTTGCTGCCTTCGTCAAGCGCTTGATTTACAATTTCTCACACTTGGAGAAGATTGTTTTGGTACACCTCCTAAAAACAAGTCAACCGTTTGTGAAAGATTTCTGGCACTGCTCGCTTGCCAATACACACACACGCGCGCACACAGGAGCCTCCAAAACAGAAGGAGACGCTTAAAATGTTCCTTTGTCGAGCCTTTCTTGTCTTCTTAATGAGACATTGAGGTGTTTTGGTTCACTCGGGCTGCTTTAAAACCTATTTTGTTGTCTGGAGTGCCCGGCGGACATTAAAAGTGCATTTTCAAAAGACTCGTTGCTTGCCTTCTCTCTTGTTAGTGTGGAATTTATGCCACACCTGAGAGTGCAAATAGAATTTTTTTTCTTCTCCTTTTAGAGGTAATCATGAAGAATAAAACTCCGCTGCTGGACGGCAACCGTATGAATTACGGATTGATTTAACTCGAAAGAAAAACGTTTGCGGAAGTGAATGGCGTGAAGGCGATTAAATGGCGTTGAGTGAGAATGATTGAAGGAACGGAATCATCAATATCTGGATACCGATGGATATGGTCCAGACGGCGGCAATCTTCATCATGGCTTTGGTCCTGGAGTTGAAGCGGCTGTGTTCGATGGGGTTGCGGATGGCTACGTAGCGGTCCAGCGAAATGGCGCACAGGTGCATGATGGAGGCGGTGGAGAACAGCACGTCCAGATAGATCCAGATGGGGCACAAGGTGCTGGGAAGGGGCCAGGCGTAATCTGCTTTGACAACACAACAAAAAAGCGACTGAAAGTGAGACGCGGCGAGCTAAAAGGGTTTTTTTTTTGTTTCGGCAGAGTGACAGCCGAACGTTCCGATTGGCCTTCCAGTTGGTAGGGGTGAGACGTCAAGCGGACTCACCGTAGAGGATGTTGATGAGGGAGATGGGCATGACCAGGATGCCCACCAGCATGTCGGCCACCGCCAACGACCTCAGGAAGAAATTGGTGGCATTTTGGAGCTTCTTCTCCAGGGACACGGCAAGGATGACCAGGATATTGCCGCCGATAGTCAGCGCAATGATGACCAGGATGAGCAGCGCCGGCCAGTTCTTCTCCTTCATGGCCGAGCTGGTGACCCCCTCCCGTGTCAAGTTGTTCACACCGGCACTCATGGCCACCGCCATGCCGGCGCCGCCGCCCTCCGCCAGGCTCTGGTTGAGCTCCGGCGAGCCGTTTCTCGGCCAGGACGTCCAGCTCGCCACTTCCGGGGAGGCAGCGGCGGCGGTGGTGGCGGTCCCGAACCCGCCGAGGGGAGCTCTGGCCAGGCTGGCCATAGCCAAGGAGAGTGTCTTAACCCGTCGGAGGTCGCAGAGGCATCAAGGGAGACTCACTTGACCAGTTTGGAGGGGATTTGAACACATTCACTCCCAAAGACGTTTTTAAACGTCTTTTCAGATTTGGCCTTGAATTGGCTGGTACTGAATGAGTTAAAAACAAGGACAGGCGGGGGAATGCGATTGATCATTTCAGGTTCAAGTTCAACTCCCATGCCAAAAAGTTCCAGCTAGGAAACGACGGCTCCAGAGTCCTCCGTCTGGATCTTAAAAGTGGACGAGTGGCGTTCATGGCATTGTGTTTCCACGCTTAGAAGATACTTGCGGGGATATCCTTTTTCAGGCAGGGACGGATCTGGGGAGAGGATGAAAAATGCCTTTAATGTCTATGATGCCGCTTGTACCCCCGCCCGCCCCCACCCCAAATTTTAATCAATCCTTTCTCACTGACGTTTTAACATCTCGTCCCGTTTCGTCATGTTCGGGGAGTACAGGGGAGCTCCTTTCGCGTGTTCAACTTGAAATGCTAACGATAACTGAGAAGTCAGGTCTTCTGCCTCCCACTGTCGTCTCAATTTCAGGTTACCGCGCAGATGCTTTCACTGATTTATCCCGCTTCCCAGCCGACCTTTGATCTACGACCGGAGTGCTGAGGCGGAAGGTGAAACCACACCCCTCTCCATCTCGCCGCCAACACCTCCTGTGCCATCTGGGGCACCCAAAGGTGATTTCAGTGCCAGATGAGCTCTGGAAAGACTTTAATCCTTTTGAGGCATATTCTCAGTATGCTTTGGAGCGAAATTACAGGGAGAACACCCCAGACAGATGGTTGCAGATAAAAAAAGTATGGCGGACATGGTGGAAGGCGGACAGAAAGGTATGTTGCACAAAAATAGTGAGAGTATCAAGTTGCGATCGTTGGCAAAATCGTCCACCCACTTGTTGGCCATTTAAGGACACGAGACGGCAGGTTCTGCGGTTGCGGAGAGCCATGATTCATGTTTGTCAACATGAGCAAGTTCAACCGGCATCCCGGTTCAAGTGTAAACAAACCAAGATGGAATTGTTTTTGCGCTTATTTTGCTGGTTCCAGTACAGCAGGCATGTCCAAAGTCCGGCCCGCGGGCCAAATCCGGGCCGCAGTCGAATTTCATCCGGCCCTCGGCCCCTGTCATAAAATCAGTGCCGTCTGGCCCGCAGTTTGGGCGCAATGGAACACGTGTTGCATTGACTGAGGTCTCGTATACTGGTGAGTGATGTTTCATAGAGTACTGCTTCCCTCTAGTGGCTAAATGAGTAATAGCATTCACTAAATGAGTAATAGCATTTAGACACTAGAGGGCATCACTCACGAGTTAACAAGACATCACTCCGTGTTTATATTGACGGATATGTCATATTTCAAATGATCCTTGCAGTTGTGGATATGTGTATTGCTTGTTCATTTCCCTGTTGTTCGAGTCAAAGGTTTTGTGACTATTGAAAAGTCATGGTGATACATCTTATGTTTCAAATCAATCAATTTGCACTCAGGAGACTTCTGTTTAAGAAAAAGTCAAGTGAATAAGCAGTTGCATGTGATATACCTGTTTCAAATGAACCAAAAGAAATTCTTAAGATTGTTGAAATTAAAATAAAAATGGAAATGTGAAACAGACTGGCTTACTAAAATTTGTTGAACAATATTGTTGTTCAATGTAAAGAATGTCAGCCAAGGTCGGCCCCCCCGACATTTTACCACATAAAATCTGGCCCCCTTGGCAAAAAGTTTGGACACCCCTGCAGTACAGGATTGTAAACGGTTAAATGTCTTGCTTTTGCTTTTATCCGTTACATTTATTCATTTCTCTTAACGTTGTTTGGAGCTCGAGGTTTATTTTGTATTTCAGCTTTATTTCTCCAGGTAACGCAATTGAGAAAATATTCTCATTTGTAATTCAGACCGGGCGACAGCCAAGGCAAAAATAAAAGCTAATTGTAAAACATAAGATTGTAAACTAACGCGATGCATCACCGCACAAGGCGAATGAAAGTCTCAAAAGCGGGACAGTAAACAGTTTCGCTCATTAACTTTTGAAATGATGACATCGGGATGACTGAGATGAGTTTTCTCCGTTGTGCGGTCTTTTTCAGTCTCTCGGGGCAGAAAATTGAGAAGAAAATACACCAGAAGCGGTTCACACTTTGGGAATGACAAGGTTAATCGAACTGCTATAACAGAGAGCACGTTTGACGGCACGAATGGCGAGTCGTGATAAATGTAGACTGGAAAGAGGATTTTGAATGTAAGGGCAGTTTGGATGGAGGAGCTCGCCGAGTGCATGTGATAGTGTTGATCTCAACATTTCAGAGACGTGTACCAAGAATAGAACCCCGCAAGTGCTTTTGAGAAATGGTACGGGGCTCTAAGAGGAGACCCGTCACCCTCACTGACTGAGCGCCCGGAGTAGTCAACTGTCAAACCAAGTGACACAAAGAGCGCAATATTTTATTATCCAACCGTGACCACATCTAATAAGGCTGAAAGCGGAGGATCCCACAGCACTTCGGGTCTCTCGATGTTCTCGCAGGTTCACGAGTACAGGGAACTGCCCTGCACTCCAAAACACACAGTTGTCTGGGTGTCATGTCCTCATACACGTGAATCCTGAAGCACGGTTTGGTTTATCGGAAGGGTCTCAAACGCAACTTATAAATTGTCTAAAGTCTGGGCCACATTAAGTATTCCACAACTAATCCAAGCCTCTCAATCTCTTAACAACAGTTTAAAACATGAACGGTGACCCGGTCCCCATTCTCAAGATATGTTGAGGTGCACCTGTGCCCAACCAAAAAAACGTTCCAGAAAACGTTTTTGTCGCCAGAGTCTTCGGAAACGTTTTGAAAACGACATGACTGGGATTGGGTGACATCACTTCACCGAAATTTGTCATGGTCCAGAAGGTAGCCCATAAGTGAAAACAAATGCCTCAGCCACCGACACCCCCAAAAACACATGTACCGCATTCACATCAAACTTGGATGTCTCGTAGAGAGCCACAAAATATCGTCCCGCGGGGCCGCAAGCGACCCTCGGGCTGTGGGTTTGAGACCCTTTGTCAATTGTTTGGTCTCGCCGGAAGCGCACGCAAACTGTAGCTTCGAGGCGGCACCCATAGACAATATGAACATCTGAAGCAATAGAGTCATGAAAAATTGGAACCAGATGAAAATACGGTCGTAACCCACATTTTGTAAATTCACGTATATTTGCAGTCTGTCAGCGGAGGCCAACGCAACCAAATCTCACATCAAAATATTACTTTAGGACCATCTTGTGACATATTTGTTCCAAGGAGCTATGTTGAAGTGACGGGAGGGGATTTGTTAAGGCGAGCCCGAGTCCTGTCTAATTGAGAAAAAAAACGTGTTCGATCCCTTTCCGCAGAAATACCACAGTAAGGATTGTAAGCGCCATCTACTGACTGGATGTCACAATTGCAAAGATGGCAAAGTGCCATTCGGCATATGCAACGGTGCTTCCCGATGCACCCGACCGGTGATTCCGACGCATGTCGAAGTTGGCCGGAGAGTTGCGAAGCTTGCATTTGCAAATACGCCACGGCAGAGTGCACGTCCACGTGAGCGTTTCCGCACCGTTTGAAGCCACCGACCTCATAGTCCGCAGTGGGCAGAGGAGGAAGGGGGGGGGGGGGGGGGAACATCAAGGAGAAGAAATGTGCCTCAGTGAGCCGCTTTACTCTTTGTATTAAAGTGTGACCGAAGGCTGCCTGAATACATCTGGCACATTTCACTCTCAAGCGCGTGTCGAGTGTCTCCGTGAGCACACAGAGATGGCAAAAGATCCAGTTGCTTTTTTCGGGTTGTCCCTACCGTTGCTGCTCTGTTGGATAAAAGCGACACCGTGACCGAGCTGTTGCTTCTGGTGGCGCTTGGTGTTTATGAACTGGAAATCTTTCCGCATAATCACATTTTCCATAAAAGCTGCTCAAACAACAGTAATAAAGAGCAAAGGAGCAAAGCCCCATTGCTTGTTTTAATTGCTTTGCGTTTCTTTGAATCGTTGTGATTGCATTATTGGCTTCAATGCTCGATTACATTCCACTGTGGCTATGCATATTGAATCGCTTTTGCTCCGAAACTCAACGTTGTACGGCTCGGGCTTACCCATTAAAAACGCGCCACGCTACAAACATGATTTATGACATGACCCTTGACAATTGGGGAGATAAAAGGAAGTTGATGGAATGGCTTCTCGCCTTGAGGGGGGAGGGGTGGCCGCTATTAGTAAGCCTCCCCGTCGTCGTCCGGCTCTTCCCGTCACGCTCCCGCCTCGCCGCCGCCTTCGTCTTCTGTCAGTCCACAGCTTCGGACCGGCGGTCTCACGGGTGTCCCTGTGCCTGCGGGGACACGAGGATAGGCCTTTGCTTATTTGGGTGGTTCTCAGGAGTATGGTTCAGCCAGATGCTCAAACGCTCAGAATATTTTTTTTCAATCACCAGATTTCACTGCTTTCAATATTATAAAATACTCCAGAGATAAAATGAACAATCTTACTGAAATGGGTGCAGTTCTTGATTTGTGGATATATTTGGAGTAATGAAAAATGGCCATTGCGACAACTTCTTTGTGAGATGCCAACACTTCGTCTAACCCATGTAATCGAGGGCCTTTGGTGTCAATAAACCGGCAGAATATTCACACGTTACCGTTTATTCGAGTCCAACATTGTCCATAATTGACGTCAGCAGAAAAAAGAATTGTGTTTTGGTTGTTACATGTTGAGTCCATGAGGTACCGCAGACAATTTATGACGGTAATGTACGACGTACTTCCACCGCAACAACTTTAGTAAATTGAACCGGATGGTCAATGGGTTTACTATAAAATAAGATGCTTAAAAAAAAAAAAAAAAAGACGACATATCGTGTGTGCTGTCCATTTTTATTGGTAACATAAATAACAGAATAATTTTTTTCCCCCCTCACTAATTGCATGCACTATTTCGTTAGTGTATTCTAGCGCGGGAGTCAGCAGGATTTGAAAGGTGCGCAGTTCAGCCGCCGCCATTTTGCATTTTTGTGGCGCGAATAGCTAATGCCATTGTTCACGAATCAAAGTTCGTTTTCGACATACACTTTGTCATTTGTACCAGTTTTTCAACTGAATGTCTTTGTATGAAGGCAGTGAAGCTTCTCAACAGTAAAAAATCATTTTAATTTTAAAAAATAATAATTTTAAAAATCAGCCCGTCTGCCTCCCATTCCTGACGGCTGGGCTTGAAATCTGGGCTCATGCCTGCCCCCCAGTGGCAAAGTGGGTTCCCTCTGCGTATTCTGCCTTCCGTCCACATTCCATAAACAGGCATGTTAGCTTCACGCGAGACTCCAAATTGCTCACAGATATAATTGTGAGCGTTACAAACGGTCCAGGTGGAACCTACCTCTCAACCAAAGTCAACTGGGAAAGGCTTTAGCTCAAGCGCTACCGGAATAAGCGCTATAGAAAACTGAGAAATTGATTATATTACAGCTGTTCTGACATTGCGCCCCCCACACCCCCACACACCCTCAACCCCCAGTGCTACAAAAGTGTTCCATCACTGTGAGACTTTGTAGCGTTGCTAACCTTTTACAGTGAATGGGCATGTACATGCCTTGAGTGTAGTAGCAGGTTGTGCAGCAGCACGCCAGGCAGCATTGAGCTCAGTGTGCGGCGTAACCTACGATGTCTTCGCCCGCCATAAACGGGTTCACTATAAATGCTAACAAGCACCTTTGAGCGCGGTGCTGTAGGAACATGTCGGGTCAAAGGGCCCCTTTTCATCAGCACTAAGCCGGGCGGCCACCTAATGGACCGCGCAGATGGAATGACATTACACTCCCGCGGCCGGGTGGGAGGATTGTGTGAGCTTCTTTACAACAAATTCCATCTGGAACTCTGTGACAAGAGGTTAGCCTCTGTATCGAGACTTGACGTCAAAGTGTCTTACACTTAGAAACAACTGTGGAACAAAACAGAAATAAATGCAGGACGCACTCAGAAGCTTACTAAGCCAGAGGGATGATGTGACACAAGATATGAGGAACACGAGAACCCCGCCGTGCGAGACGTGATGTAAGATGACGCATCAAAGATGACATGAAGGACGAATGCGGTGCGATGGAAAAGATGAAATGAGACAAGTGGACTCGTCTTGGTTGTTTTTTTATGTTTTTTATGTTGTTATTTTATGTTTTATCCAAAAGCGCCTGTGCATTCGCGTCGATACAACATGACCGCATGCCAAGGTTCAGGTTTAGTGAAGATTGACTGACGTTGGTGAAGCCCAAAAGGAAATTTAAAAGGATTAGTTAGTTAGACGCATAAACAAAAACAGGAGAAAAAAACCTGTGCAACCTTCCAATTGCGCAATCCTTGGTGTGTCAACAAGTCCTTGACAACAATGTGTGTGTGTGTGTGTGTGTGTGTTTGTGTGAACATTCATTCATTCATCTTCCGAACCGCTTCATCCTCACTAGGGTGCTGGAGCCTATCCCAGCTGTCTTCGGGCAGTAGGCGGGGGACACCCCGAATTGGAAGCCAGCCAATCGCAGGGCACAAACATTTTCTTGAAATATTACCGTATTGGCCCGAATATAAGATGGTGTTTTTTTTTTTTTGCATTGAAATAAGACTAAAAAAGTGGGGGGTCGTCTTATATTCGGGTTCTAGACATTATTCCCATTCACGACGCTAGATGGCGCCAGATATCATTGAAGCGAATGCTGAACTTGACTTCCCAAGACAAAGTTGGAACCCCTGCCACGAAGAATAAAAATAAACATAGCGGTAGCATGAAGAAGAAAAATGAAAAATAGCGGTAACAAGGAAAAGAGAAGAAAATAACAGAAGAGATAACAGAAAATGGAGAAACGTAGCGACGATCTGGAAAAAAGTGGGCCGAAGATCGGCCAGGCTAACCGGCAGCTGAGGAGAAGTTATGATATCATTTTCAAAAAACAGAAGCAATTCATTTACGAATGTCATTGCACTTTCGATTTGAATGAGGCAAAATAACATGCTCTTTCTTTCAAATATATTGTTGTAATCATTTGTTTCAGATGTACTGTAATTATTTTCTGTGTAAAAATTAATTTGGTGTTCAAAAAGTCTTTTTTCAACCTCGAGTCTTGAAAAAGAGGGGGTCGTCTTACAATCATGGCCGTCTTATATTCGGGCCAATGCGGTATTTACGGTTTGGCAAGGCTCAAGATGGTTTTGCATTCATGCAGTACGAACAAGCGCAAAGAAAGGCAGACAAGCACGAATGACCTTCGGGCTCGCCGCTATTCCTCCACCCACACACGTCCGAGCCGTTAACGACGTTCCGCGTCGATTTGCACGCGCACGTGCTGTCAATGGCAATTGTTGGGACTCTTACGTACATGCCGCAATGTTTTCTCGCCGGTCCTCATGCGATCATGAGGACAAAATATAAACATGTCACAGCACACCCACAGGAACGGTCGTGAACTTTCCGACTCGGCTTGGAGGACGAGGAGGAGGCGTGACAGAAAAAAGGGGAAAAAAAAAAGAAAGGGTTACATCTGTTGTTGGGAAGGCTGTCAAGGTGCTCTTTGCCCTTGAGTGGGCAGCATCGCGCTCCTGTCGTCCATCCATCCAAGCTTCCACTTGCACATTAAAAAGTGGAGGAAAGCAGACACTTAGTGCATTTCAATGGCACTTCTCCTCCCCGGCCCCAAAACAATTTTTGTCCTGCACGTGACGACGAGCAAACCTTGATAAACACAGCTATGGGCCATTCATTTCCCGCCAAGAAAAATAACAACTAGCAAATGAAAAGTTGGGCTTCCATGAAATGAAACCCAGAGCAGATGTCGGCTTATCAATCAGCCTCCAAGCTTATCTGTTGTTACATGTGAAGCACGTGAACAAACACTGAAGGTCGCAGAGATTTTTTTTCCTGCGGACATTTCTATGAATGATTTGAGCTCGATGAAAGGTCCCATTAGTTTGGCCAGCATCCAGAATTTTTTCGGGCTAGGTTGAGAGTTCAAAGTCAGCGGCATCCATATTCAAAGGGGCACGCCAAGCTTTGTCATCTTGAAGGCTTGACGGATGGCATACCAAGGTCAACCAAAAGCACGTTAAAAGGGAGACGAGTCACCACTATATATTAAATAAAAATTTGCATTGATGAGCTATTGTGCCCCCCCCCCCTCCCGTCCAGCATTTAAGCATTTAAGTTGCCCATGCCAGGCGGCCCGGTAGTCCAGTGGTTAGCGCGTTGGCTTCACAGTGCAGAGGTACCGGGTTCGATTCCAGCTCCGGCCTCCCTGTGTGGAGTTTGCATGTTCTCCCTGGGCCTGCGTGGGTTTTCTCCGGGTGCTCCAGTTTCCTCCCACATTCCAAAAACATTCATGGCAGACTGATTGTCCCTAGGTGTGAATGTGAGCGTGGATGATTGTTCGTCTCTGTGTGCCCTGCGATTGGCTGGCAACTGATTCAGGGTGTCCCTATGTGGGATAGGCTCCAGCACCCCCCGCGACCCTTGTGAGGATTAAGCGGTTCAGAAAATGGATGGATGGATAAAAAGGACGCTAGCAAAATAAACGGCTTCAGCTGGATGCACGGCAAAAGTTAGCGTGCTATATAAATGTTCTTCCTTGACAGCATATGCTTTCTATTTACCAATTGAAAAATTATTAAGTAATAATACTTTCATACAATATGAAAAAAGTAGGTAGGTAAAATAAAGTATTTGAGTGAGCAAATAAAGCTTTGAGACCCTTCACCTGTTCAAATGGATCACGGCCCCGTTATGACGAGACTTTCGCGTGATAGTCAAAATGATTAAGTAATAATACTTTCATACAATGTGAAAAAAGTAGGTAGGTCAAATAAAGTATTTGAGTGAGCAAATAAAGCTTTGAGACCCTTCACCTGTTCAAATGGATCACGGCCCCGTTATGACGAGACTTTCGCACTTGGTGTCACGACAACTTTCAGCCTGTGCTCTTCATCAAATCCAAGAAATCGATACAAAATGCATTCTTGCAGTCACACCAACTGTTGCTTATCAAATGTAAAAGGCATGGATGATTGTTCGCCTTCCCCCAGCAGTCATCGCGAGCCAAGAAAATGTCAGCAGATGCCGCAGACAAAATGCTGAAAGTGACCCGGCTAGCTAACACGTTTGCATCATCAGTGACGCGGGAACTTTATGGCAAGATAGCCATTTAGTGCTTTTCTGAGACATCCATTAGTGGGGACGAGGGTCATTTGGCCCGCTGCCCCACCACCAAATGTCTCGGCTTTGCTATGCAATTGCATGCAGCCCATTGGACACTATCACACACTTGGTATTAGGCAAACGCCCCCCCCCCTCCACCCCCCACCCCCGATCTTAATGTGAGAATAATCCTGCTTTTTCTCAGACGCAAGTAGAAACTAACAATACTTGATAATGCCATCACATCTCGTGATCGTAATGAAAATGTGTTATCCTTTCATCAAATAACACAAACCTGCGCTGAACGGGAAATACGTCTAACTCAAAAGGAAGCGAGCCAAGCAAGCCGGTGAGGAAAATCAATCCAAATGGAGCCAACAAAGCCTCGAGGCACTCGAAGCGAGGGCGGACGGGTCAAGGCGGGCATCATAGGCGAGCAGAATTTCGAGTGATTGTCATTGCTTTTGTCGTTTGTCTAGAATGCTGGGCCTGCTAGCAGCCTTTAGCATGACGCTAGGATGGATTAGCATCTATATTTGTTGCTCGCACATCGCAGGAACGCTTTGATGCCTGTTGGTATTGCTGTATACTCGGTTTTGCCACTCCGTTGTGTTCATGTAGCACTTGTTGGAAGGTCTATGATTCGCATTATATCCATTCCGGTTTCTATTAGCCTTCCTACGCCGTTTCCCAGCGTATTTTAGCATTAAGCTAGCGGACTGCGGCGCGACATAATACGATTCTATTGAACATTTTATTTTTATCTTTTGTTTGAGGCGTGAATTTGACACTAGCCTACACTACAATTGAGAATGCTAAGCAGGTTGAAGCAAGCATATTTTTACTTTGCCGCTTATTTGAGGAAATGTGCCCGCGAAACAAAGGTGCAGAGGAATACTGTACTTTCAAGAGTGTCGTCGAATAAGTTGAAACGTGTTTGGGAGAAGTTCAACTACAAAGCGACCGGATATTGTTTTCTACAGTCTCTATATGGCAAACCTATTGCGAGCGGGTGTGGAACGCATTCCAGCCATAAACTAGAGGTTAACTAGAATCACACAAGAAGCTGATTGACCTTCAGCCATTTGTGGCTGGTGGAAGGGAGGATGTAAAGGATGGCGGAGGGAAGATGGACAAGGATGGAGGAGGAGGAGGCGGACCCGGAGCATGAGGAGGGGCGGAAAGTACCTCCAGACCCACCTAGAGGCTAAAGGAAGCTAATTAACACGAAAGACACGACCTCTCTCCTCTTCAATATGAGTCACCGCAACATCACATCTCTCATGACAAGAACGTCCCAGTGAGCCAGTAGTCGGCGCAAAATCTCCACGGCTTGGGCAAAGATGCGTACTTGGATGGATGGGTTGGTTGGTTCTCATCGATCTTACAAGCACATTTAAGATGCCATGGGAAACCCCACGTATTTTTTTTCCGCCATTTTTTCTGATTTTACAAGTAGTGCAGGCTACACAAATAGGTAAGTTGTAGTGTACCTAAAAGGATGTACCCCTCCTCCAAAATCTCTTCAGATTCACTCTAAAATCAATCCAATTTCTGGGGTCCGGGGAACCTTACATGCAACTTTTTCCAGGCAACTACCAGAAACATCACTGAAGCAGAACAACAGTGCGTGCCCCTAAATGCCATGGCAACAATTTCATTTTGTATCCCTATTCAGCCGGTGATTCATAAAAAGGAACCAATTCAATTAACATTTTGCACGCTGCTTGATAACAAAAGGCCAGTCAGTGTTGCCAATTGATGCGAAACAGAAACTTTTTCCAACCATTTCAGTGACTTGATTTGAAAGCAACTTTTATTACTGCTTTAAAAAAAAAAACAAAACTTAACATGACCAGAATCTTTTTTTTTTTTTTTTTTTTGCATATGACAAGAAAGAAGCCATGGGCGGCCCGGTAAGTCCAGTGGTTAGCGCGTCGGCTTCACAGTGCAGAGGTACCGGGTTCGATTCCAGCTCCGGCCTCCCTGTGTGGAATCTGCATGTTCTCCCCTGCGTGGGTTTTCTCCGGGTGCTCCGGTTTCCTCCCACATTCCAAAAACATGCATGGCAGGCTGATTGGACGCTCTAAATTGTCCCTAGGTGTGAATGTGAGCGTGGATGGTTGTTCGTCTCTGTGTGCCCTGCGATTGGCTGGCAACTGATTCAGGGTGTCCCCTGCCTACTGCCCGAAGACGGCTGGGTTAGGCTCCAGCACCCCCCGCGACCCTAGTGAGGATTAAGCGGTTTGGAAAATGGATGGATGGAAGAAAGAAGCCCACTAGAAGCCAAGCACAGAGTCAATGGGCCAAAGCTAAAGTCGGGAAGAATCATTGGTATGGTGAATTTATGGGTGGGACATTCCGAAAATGCAAGTTTGTCCTCTTTTTAATGACAAGACACAATTAGCTATTAGGTTAGGAGTCGGGGTTCTAGGAAGCATCATTTCAAGATTCCCGAGAAAATTTGGACTGGTGCCATTCTGCATCCTGAGCACTGGCAAGGTCCCCTTGAGCAAGGCACCTGAAGGAAACAATCGTTCCAAAAATTCCTGAAACACGGCATTTGGACATTCTTGCTCACGATGAGTGCACATCAACTTTTCACCACAACTACAACTGAGGTGCACGGACGGCACAGTCCAGCTTCGTAGAAACGAGTCAGTCCATTGGCAGGGGCTACGTGTGTCGAGGCGGATTCTCATTCGCTCCTCGTTTGTCGCCGCCACATCCTTTTGATGCCTTTTCCAAAACATTTCAGACATCGACAAGCCTTCACAGAGGACAGCCTGGTTGAACTACACAAAGAGAGACGACATGATAAGGTTGTGATGCAACACGGACCAAGATGTCAAAAATGGTGTGAATCGCGCTGGATTACGTCAAGGATAGCAAGTCGAACATGAAAGGAAAACGGACCGAGCACTCGAATTGTGTTTGCTTGTGACATGCTTAACATTTGCATCATCTCATGCCACCTGCAGCAAGATGCAAAGACGCACCTTTGTGCTCACCGATTACGATGACATTCATGAACGGGGATCAGACAATTAAGGAAGGCTGAATGCCAGCTCAAGATTCACAGCTGACTCCACTACACAGTACTAAACCCCCCCACCCCCAAACAGGACTGTTGCCATGGTGAACATGCAGTTAAGAAAAAAACAAAAACAAATTGCATGCAGCACTCTTCCACATTGCATCTCAACCTGGAGTGCTCGTGTGTCATGAAGAGGACATCAAGCTACATTTTTGGGTTCTTTTTTTAAATTATTTTTTTTAACGGCAATAACAAGTGACAAGGGAAAGATCCGGAAAGTGACATCTCGTCACCGAGCAGGACGCACGCCCGCCCGCACCCACATATCGGCTTGGCAGGCGGCTTCCATGTCTGTTATTCCTCACTCTGCTTGCTGATTGTTATTCGCCGCTCTTCACTGCTGCTGCAGTCATTCCAAGCCCTCCACCCGCACCTCATTGTCTTTATCTCCCACCGACACCATTATTTCCCCATTAAAATTCAGGATGACCCGTGTAATTGCTTCCTCGAGAAGAGAGAAAAACAGAAGAGAAAAAAAAACCTCACACTGCTGCATTCATGTGCGATTGTGCACGTCCGCATGGCCACAGCCAATGATAATGTCTGTCACATGCAATCGACCACCAGTGGCACACGCTCGACAACTGCGAGGACGGGCTGAACGGAGCCCACCGGCGAGCCGATAAAAGCCAAGGTGCAGAATGAAAGAAAAGCCAGACTACAGACAAGTTCTCCGCAGTGCTGCTGCAGTCCAAGTCAACAAGCGACAATAGGAACAAAGCAAGCTTGAAAAGCTTCCAACACTTTTGCAGTACCTTATGCTGGATGAGGCAACAGAGACTTTGGAAGCTCCGGAAAAGTGGAAAAAATGAAATTTTCAATGGCTCTCTTATTCAAAATGACATATAAGAAGGTTTTGTTCACTTGATTTGTATTCTCACTTTGCCATCAGAGTTAACGCTTTTGAGGGAACGATTTTCTGCAGGCTTCTAACCGGGCTGCATGTATGAACTTGACAGCCTGTCGATAAGTCATCTCTTATGTGGAAAGACTCCACCTAAGTGGCGGACATGAAATCTGCGGAAGCGTGGAACTGCAGATTTGGAGTAAAAATATTTGGACTAGCAAATACCCTCAAATATAGCTGTGAGTACGTTCCAACGTACTTGTAGGCTAAATGCTAAAAATGTAGCATTTTCCATAATTCCACGTAGTATTTACTTGCACATTTATGAGTAGTTTTCATTTTTTTTTCAACATTTGGCCGAAACTGCACCAGTACGTTCTATCCAGAAAAAAAATAAAATGCAAATCCTTGGATGTCAAATGCAGAATATGTAGGAGTTGCCTGTATTTTTAAGATGTAATATCACCAATCACCACTAGATGGAAGACATGTCTTATACTTTTGGAATCATATGCACAACAAACATAGCATTCACAATTCTGTGAGTTGATGAAAAAAAAGTTTGTTCAACAGTTTTGTGCGGTCCTTGAAAGGTTTTTACTCAAGATAGCCCTTAGAAGCCCGAAGAGTAATGGATCTTCTATACTTGCATTGAGAAATGAATGATGAAATATGAAATTTATTCAGGGCACATTTTTGCACGTCTGCATGCATTTTGTCCACATTTACATTTTTTTGTCATCCATCTGGTTAGGAACTACGTGTTTCTATGCAACTCCTCCGGTAGCACTGATGAACAACTGTAGCACCCGCCAGCATTTAAGTTGCCAATCCCCGTTCAGGGATAAATTGCCTGATATGTGGCCAGGCGTTGCCTCGACTAATTTCATAACGGCAAAATGAAGATGCTGAGCAAATAACATGACTCCTGGAATTATTCCCTCATTTTTTTTGCCGGCGCTTTAAATCAGAAGTCGTTCACATCACATAATCAGGTCGAACCTGATCACACATTGACCCATCACACAAGCCGAAGTGGTGAACAGAGGATGCGATGTGATCAGCCCCTTGCATTTGTGTCCTCCAAACATCACTCAAGTAGCGTGCACGCACGGCGAGCCTTTCGGAAAAAAAAGTTAGTTATAACTCACTGAAAATGATCTGCTGAGTGGACGGTCTCCCAATGACTTGACGCTCAGCAGATCACTCCCGTGTACGCCAGGCAATCTTTATCATCATCGTATCGAGATGGCTTCAGAGCATTTGAAACCTCTTCCGTCCTGACAACCGGCGCCAACTGCTAAAACACCTGCTGGCGTCGGCCCAGTGTACAGATTCGGGACCGATGAGGATGACGACTGAAGCTGGAATGTTTTGGTGCTCTCTGGTCCGTCCGGTAAGTCCAGCGCTAAACACTTTGCATTGCATCTGTCAATTATTGACTCAAATAAATAAATAAAAAGCAACTAACACACTTTTCTCTAAAAAAAAAAAAGCAACCAACATACTTTTACCGTCACTGTTAATTTAGTTCTATAACAACCCATTTTGGCACAAGTAAGTAAGGCCTGACTCGATAGCGCCCTCTGCTGGGAACGGCAACATCTTCCCGCAAGAATGATGAACTTATACAGTATTTACAAAAGCATTATCACTGACAAACGGTTCTCCTTGCAAGATGATTTCCTGCGGGTACGCGAGGAGTCGAGGCAGAGATGAAAGGACGACGCAAGACGACGGGCCCAAAATGGCAAAAACAGCAATTATGGCAAACGTGATCACAGGCAGATGCCGCTGCAGGTTACACAGTGAGAAAATTACACCGGCACGATTATTTGAGGGCGAATCATCAAAGTCAGCATCCTCGGGTGAAAAAGATGGTCGTTTGCATTTTGCCCGCCGCCTTAGATTTCTACATAAAAACACCTTCAGCCATTTTTGACAAGCATGTGCACGCTTTCCATTTTGTCTGCTGCACCTAGCAGAATTTTATTTTATTTTTTGCCCCCAATATCAGTATCGGGGTCCAAAATCCATTTTCGGTCGAGCTCGAAAGCACATACATGATAAACGGGTTTGTCAATTGCACAGTGCGCTGTGTTAAGTGCAGTGTGAAAAGGGGTTATCAGTTCAGGGACCAGAAACAGGCAAGCTATCGGCGGCTGTGTGGAATGTATTTACAGTCCGTATGACACAGGGTGCCGATGAACTAAAAGCGTACACGTCTCCCTGGAATTGTTCACACATCCTGCACTTGACGAGAGACACCAAAAAGCCACTTCAGAGCTGCCACACTCCATCAGAAGAATAGTCGGTTCTGGGGGTCATTCTCCAGCCAAAAATGGAATTTATATGTTTGGAAATGGAGCCTGTGACAACATTGGATGCAATGTGTCAGGTTGCGACCCGGGTTGTGTTGGGAATCGCTCCCTAGCCATGACATTCATCATCATCATCATCATCGTCGTCGTCGTCGTCAACAACGCAGGCAGAGGTTATATTCAAGAGCACCTCTGCAAGAAGTGAAAACCATGATATAGTAAAACCCAATCGAAATATTCACTCGTACAGTTTTTACACCGAGTTGCAAATTAGGCAAATTGTTTCCCCCCCCTCTGATTTTTTTTAAAGAGGGAAGCGTTTTTTGTTCAAATGCACTGCTCCAAATAATTCCACACATCAACGCCGAAAGAGATTTCAGCGGTTGTCAAGGAGAGCAAATAGTCATTTGTCAAATTTGCATCATCGGGAGGTTGTACTTGCTGAATTCAAAAGCTATTTCAATCCCCCCCCCAAATCTGAGTGACTTTGGAACATTGGACTTCTTATTTGAGAGCAGCTTGAAATGTGTCAACGTACGCCACATTCACTCGCACATGACACGTTCTTGCAATACACATCAACCTTAGCATCGCAAATGCCTGGAATCATATTTGTGAATGCAATGCAGTTCACATTTTTTGAGACGAGAATTTAGGAACACTGTGCATATTGGAGGAAGGCGGGACAGGGGGGTGTTTTCATTCTAGGGCCCAAATGTGCGACTGATTTTAGCCACAACACCCAATGCACCCCCCCCCCCCCCACACACACACCTCCAAGCCATAAAATGAAATGAAAAGAGGATTAAATGCATTCCCATTACAAACAACAGACCCAAAACTTCCCGGGGTTGACGTGGATAAAAATGTGAGCCAGAGACCTACAAGGGGTCCCCATCCCCCACCCCCCACCACCACCACCAAGCAATGGTAGGTCTGCACTCTGCCTCCTCTGCGCCCTCGCTTCAATGACCGCCGATGCCATCCCTCTCCATGCGTGACAGCCGACTCATTCAATCCGGCCGGATGGACGGCGCTTAAGACGGCAGCTATCAGGTTGGAGTTTGCGTGCGTCCCGGCCTCCACATTGCAGGCGCTGTGTGGTGCGCAGAAAAATACACACAGCATGCACAATGAGGAGACCGCAACCCACCGTTTGAGAGACATGCGTGTGCGTGACACAAACAATGCCAGACGGCCCTCATTAGATTGTACCTAATCAAGTGGCCAGCGGGCCAACGTCATTTTCAAGCCGCTCGGCGTCTTTGAAAATAGAAACCGAGCATAAGCGTACAGGCGGCACACCGTCCATACTAAATAGCCGAGCGCCAACACTTAAGCCTTCCTCTCCTCGTTTCCCCAATAACAAGCAGCACGCTGTGACAGGCGGATGGATAAATTCTGCCCAATGTCCCACGCTAAGCGACACTCTCAGACTAATTGGAGGCCACACAAGTGGAACGTCATCGCTGTCAAGGACGAGTCAGCCTTCGAAGAGGAAAACTTTACAGTCGCTCTTACGCTCCACCTGCACTGGGTGAGGGCGGCAAGGCTAAAAAAAGAAAACAAGAAGAATCCCACTTTTGATCATCATCCTCCCAAATGTTTGAGAAACGGTTTGCCACCTTCTTGTGATGTGACAAAGCAATTTGGAATCATCAAAAACATCGGGACATGGACTGTCCATACAGAAAATGGACAATGGCCGTTTGGGAGAAAGCCAGAGTACGCTGAGCACGGGGGGAAACACGCAAACTCCCCACAGGGAGGAGGAGAATATGTGGAGAGCTGCAGCTGCAATAATCAAAATGGTAATAATGTCACGTAGGATGCATTGCAAAAAATTTGCAACACTCCAATCGCAAGAGAGAAGAATCTATTGGAATGTCTGCTTGGTGTGCAGAGCTGGAACACGCCCACCTAATGGAAGAGGTGGTGACCTGGTTGTGGAGGGTCTCAAAGAATCACGCCTGTCCTTGACTTGGTTCTTATAGGGTGCAAGTCTTCGAGCGTGGGTAGTGCCAGTCGGGTTTTTTTCCGGCCGTTGTATCGGATTTTGTCCCGGCACCAAACCAGACTGAGATGGATGAACGCAGGACTAATTCATTAACTGCTGTAAAGAATTGTCTGAACGGCTCCCGCGGCTGGTCCGTTCTTACTCAGCGGCCATTACAACACTTTAGAACATCCATCCATTTTCTGATCTGCTTTATCCTCCCAAGGGTCGCGAGGCGTGCTGGAGCCTATACCAGCCGTCTTCGGGTAGAAGGCGGATGACACCCTGAACCGGTTGCGAGCCAATCGCAGGTTTCACAGAGATAAACAACCATTCGCACTCACGCTCACACCTTGGGACAATTTAGAGTGTTCCATTTGCTTGCCATTCATGTTTTTGGAAAGTGGGAGGAAACCGGAGTACCCGGGGAAAACCCACGCAGGCACGGGGAGAAGATGCAAACTCTAAACTGGAAGCCGGAATTGAACCCTGCACCTCTGCGCTGTGAGGCCGACACGCAAACCAGTCGACCAGCGGGCTGCTCCACTTTAGGACAATTTAAGACCAAATAATTTACCTTCTTAAACTGCGCTCTTAATTTTATAGATCTATGTAGTACAGTACTGCACAAACTCCTTCAGGCAGCAAAATATTTATTGCTTTATTATTTAAGCCTGCGGGCTTAAATAAACAATCTTTGGTTGTTTATTATTCAAGCCTTCAGACTCATTGAATATTTTAACACTTGACATCTCAACCAACTAATATTGGGAAAACATGAAGAATGGTGGATGAAAGCTCAGTCATAAGTGATAAGTGAGGAGACAGTGGTACCCAAGCACTGGGCCGTAACAACGGTGCACCATAGCGGTGGGTAACTTCGTCTTTTCATTGCCAATGCTGGTATTTACTGCTAAGTGTAAATATTTTGATTAGTTTACGTGATCAGAGGTTTTTCGTGGACTTTGACAATCGATATATTGTATATTGAAGAGTATCCGTTTCTGAGTTACTAGCTGGTTCGCCGTCCTCCGGGCGGCTCATCAGCGAGTTCCTGCGGAAGGCTGGTAAGGTGGGCCTTCGGCCCACAAAAGTGTTGTTGCTTGGTTCAACTTTTTGTTCATCTTCATTGCTTATCGCGAAAATAAAGAGATGTTTAGCTCTACTAAATAACTAACAATTTCATTGCAATGCTTGTGGGTACTGCGATTGGCTGGCAACCGATTCAGGGTGTCCCCCGCCTACTGCCCGAAGACAGCTGGGATAGGCTCCAGCACCCCCCGTGACCCTAGTGAGGATTAAGCGGCTCGGAAGATGGATGGATGGATGGATGGATGCTTGTGGGTAGACAACATTTTTTCGCTAAGATGCCCGCGCGATCGTAGTGAGCCACTGCCTGAGCGGCGCAGTGGCGGCGCGCAGCGGCGCGGTGAAGTAGGTACGTTTTGAAAAGGGACAGACGGAAGGACAGACCGCGTGCGGGACGACGCGCAATATATATATATATAGAAGATTTGTCACTGAAAGCGGCTGTTCCAGGCAAAACTGCCAAGAAAACGATTGATTAAAAAAACGCACATCCGCTAGCTAAATGCCATCATAGAGGAATGGGCAGACTTGCTAATCATAATTAGCACAAATGATACTGTGAATTGTAAACCTTCAAACAACACGCAGGGAGCAGTCTGGGGTGTTGTATACTTTATGATAACTCTTAATGAGGACACAAAAGCATATTGGTGTTTAAATGTGAAGCTCTCTCCAGAATGCAAATTGATGGGCGACGTTTGTCGCTTCCAACAATAGCAACAGCTAGCAGTGACAAGGAGGAGTCGACAGCCAAAGTCGTGCTAGATTTTCGCAAGTCTCATGAAACCTTTTCTACATGAATGAATGAAAGCCCAAAGTGATCGAAGCCTCCTTTCCTTCCTCTCATCAGAGCCGGGAGCTTATTTTTTAAATCAACATCAGACCGTCACCAAGGCCTCAACATTTGTCAACTGTCAAGTCAAAGACCGGATGGCTTCAAATGACTCAATCGCTCCCCTCGGATGAATCAAAAGAAGGTCCAAAGTCCTTGTAAGATGGTGACGGTGACCTCCTCGAACGCAACAAATGTCAAGGTGACTTTCAGTTGAATCTGATTTGGATCAAAAGTTGAAGTTCAAGGTCACATCCGCACCACAATCAACACAGGAGCCTTTTAGTATGCGACCACTCCACTTCGACGATCAAATGAAATGTGCCTAGGAATGCTTTTTGTCCATGAAGAAAAGGAGTATTGAGTGAAGTCTTTTTTTTTTACTCATCCGCAAGAACAAATGCATAATTTCCAGAATAAAAGGTATCTTATAATGCAAACGCATTTTTGTCGTAGGCCACATTTTAGTTCCCGTTTCCCTTAGAGGGGCGTTATGATTGAAACCATATCAAGAAGTCAAGAATAACTGTAGATTCAACTATTGATTAAGTTACTGTAATGAGGGGTTTGGTAACAATAAAAGCTTACAATATCTATCTTATTTATTCCCAAAAAGAATTTAAAATTTTGGTCGAGATTTAAGCAAGCATCACAAATTTGACACATTTGATTTGCTTTCGGGGGCCACATAAAATGATGTGGCGGGCCAGATCTGGCCCCCGGGCTATGAGTTTGACACCTGTGATATAATGAGAATAAACTTTTTTTTAAAACGTCTTTCGTCGCTCATTAAACATTCATTTTAATCTCATCAAAATGACACGTATCTCGGAAAAATACATACTTCATTTCAATAAGAGGACGTTTTATCTTGACAAAATACCACACCGTGTATGGATTTATAGTCACCGTTCGGAATCGTTTCTAAATAATACAACATTGTGATGCTTTCAGGATTTCGGAGTAGTAAGGTTAACTGGCCTCAGGACCCCAACTGGGAGGGGTCCCAGGAGATAGGCCAACGCAAAGCCCAAGCAAGGGTCAAATTGGTCACCCCGTCTCCCCCATGACGATGTCTCTTTTCCTGTCATCATTTGTCATTCTCGTCGAGTCAATAAACAGGCAGAAGAACACATATTGATGCGGCGGATGCATTCAAGGCGAAGCAGCCGGGTTGCTCGGGCTAATTATTTTCAAAGGCTTATCTCTTTCCATTCATCAAAAGGCGGTGCTGCCGCCGCCTCTTTTTCCCTCCCCTCTTCGCCCTAATCCGCTGCCCTCCTCCCAAGGTGAGCACTTGGGATTGCACATTCCGTCACGATCAATCAGCCCACGTCTTGGGTTTCTCGCTGATGTTTATTCACGGTTACGGCAGAGTGAGGAGTTTAGCATTAGTGGATTAAGCGGCGCTCTGTGTTTGGAGTGTGACGTCCGAGGGCCAAGCAGGAGGCTGAAATGCAGCGAATCGGTATGAGGACGCATCAAGGTTGCGGGCGAGCGAGATGGCGGGATTGGTCTGAGCCAATCGTGTCCTTGAAAAGGGAACGAGAGGCCGGCTAACAGGCTTTTATGCAAAGCGGCCTAGCATGACCCAAAGTTGCCAGCCGACTTGAGACAAAATCAACGTCGCCAACGGTGATAATGGGGAAGAAATATTCGACACCTTTCTTACCCAGCGCTGCAAATAATCAGCACATTTGCAGTCTGTTCAAAGCCAATGACGGAATCCTTCCCGCTTGATCGACTTACAGTCACCAACACGCATGCGCCGGGCGCACGAGGGAGTGGAGATAATAAAAAAATAAAAATAAATAAAAATGCGTCAGACCGTCGTTTCTTATCCGATGTTGCGAGCCTGCCGTCGGGAAAATGTTAATCGCACCCGGAGAGAGGCGAGCGTGTGGCTATTTCACATCAATAAATCTTGATTGAAGTCCCTCCTGTCGACCGTTTTGTACCAGAGCGACATAAAGCTTTCCTGTTGCTAATCACCCGAGTCTGCTCCTGCGCTCGCTACAGGCAGCAAACGTTTGCTTACAAGCCAAATCTCGCCTGTGAGGAAAAACCTTCTGACCTGCGTCCACTTTTCAGGCTTTTATTTTCATTTCTCATCATCCACTTTTGCAGATTTTTTTTTTTTGCCTTTGGCCGTGGCTTTTATTTATTTTTTTGCTTTCCCTCATTTTGGCTCCATCGATTGATTTGCTCTACCTCTCACAACAAATGACGCTCTGGTAAACCTTTTCATTAAAAGTTAATTTATTCGCTAGTCCTTGCAGGACTTTAGGCACGCATAGCATCCAAATGGTACGCGTGCTTAAAGGGGGGGGACATTCATTCATCTTCCGAGCCGCTTGATCCTCACTAGGGTCGCGGGGGGTGCTGGAGCCTATCTCAGCTGTCTTCGGGCAGTAGGCGGGGGACACCCTGAATCGGTTGCCAGCCAATCGCAGGGCACACAGAGACGAACAACCATTCGCACTCACACTCACACCTAGGGACAATTTCGAGTGTTCAATCAGCCTGCCACGCATGTTTTTTTGGAATGTGGGAGGAAACCGGAGCACCCGGAGAAAACCCACGCAGGCCCGGGGAGAACATGCAAACTCCACACGAGGACAATTTGATAAACGCATCATGCGAGGACCATCACAAATTCAGAAATTGATTGCGCATACGGTAAAACATGAACGTAATAAGCCATTGAACTCCAATCTGACACATTGTAAGTGTACCCTCCCGGCTGCTCTTAAACAGCAATGAATCAAGTGCACTGGGGGCTTTTTTCCCCTTGTGACACAACAAACGACACAGTAAAAATAATAATAAAAATAAAGCCACAGCTCTAATCTTCAACCTATCCACATCCTCACTCATTTGGGAGATATAAAATGTCTTGGGTCAGCACTAGCCTTTAGTTACTATCTTTTTCACAGCACTCAATGGAACGAGCACACACTGTTGGCTCTCCAAAAAAATTAAACTAAACAAAAGAAAACAAACCCCCAAACCACAAATTTGAAGGCAGTCGGTCAACTCAGAGTATTTTACGTTTGGCTATAATGAAAATTGACTTTCACGCAGTTTCCACAAAGAAATAAAGAGTTTACAGAATTAATTCTCCCTTGCATTGTCGGGTCAATGAAAGATAAGTAAAAACATCTCTGCAATTTGTTTTGGCGCCAACTTGCTTTTCGTTTTATTATTACCATACATGTCAATTTATATTTATATAAAATTGTTCCCACTTAGATTACCGTTTTACACCCAAAATAATTAATTTTAAAAAAAGTAAGACTTTTTTTTTTTTACAGTGCACCTCATAATGCAAGATTTGAGATTTTATTATTCGCAGCATTCAGTCGGACATCAAACGGATTGTAGCACAGAGCAGGTTGACACAAATCAATATAAAACCACTGTCAGCAAAAATGTTGCATAAAAGAGGAACACTTTAATACATTTTGCTGATGATGTGGTTCAGAGGGAATTTTGTTGTTGTTGTTTTTACCATCTTAGCCCATATATGCTTATGTTGGGACCGTCCACCTGCTAGACTCATAAAACTGTAGCACCCCCCCCGGTCTTCCGTCTTTTCAACGTCTTCCCTGGTACACATATGCACATACACGCACTTGTCCCAATCTGATCTCGCATATATGATATTCCATTGTAGCGTCGCTTCAATTGAGACCACTGCTACACAGTCATACCCCCCCCCCCCCACCCCCTGCCCCCCAATCAACCTGGTTGTCGGCTCACCCAAGCTTCTACAGTGTCCGGTCAAACCTCCGCCTCCACATTCTGCACTGCAGGAGATGACGGATAAGATCGTGGCACCCATGTCTGCCGCGGTGCTTTTTGGCGCACAAGAGTTTTGCCAAGCTAGGACCGAAAAATCAGCATCGAAAACACCAAAATGGCTCATGTCACAATCGACTTCACTTGTTCAATTGAATCAGCATTTTCCTTTCAGTGCGTCTCAATTTTGCCAAGTTGATTGATTTAGGAGCAAAAAAAAATCCCCCCTCATAGTACTACCATACCATTAACGAGTGTGTTAATACCTTTGCTTGCATGAGGCAGGTGTTACATAAAACAACAGAACTCTTACTTGAGCACAATTTTTGGCCACTCTTGCCGCCTCCGTGTATGACTCAGGAAGCTCGTCAGAGCACAATCGTTTTCGTCTCGCAAACACTCCACTGGAATATTCTCTCTGGGCTGCTTTTGTACTTTCACAATGTGACAGACAGACACACACGAGTCTTCACCAGGTGTCTGAAAAGCAAGAGCAAAAACTAGTCTGATATCGATGGAGCGCATGGAGGTTCGTCATAAGTCCACCAGAGGGGCAAAAACAAAGACCGATGCAAAGTTTAGAAAACAAAAAAGCCTCAGCTGAGCAGATCATGATTTATATTTACGTCAAACTTGTGCAAACGTGCGGTCGATAAAACAAACGCAAATAAAAGGACCTCCCCAAATCGGATACACTGAGCTTTTCTTGCATGTAGAGAATTCCGCTGCGAACGTACAGCAAAAGGAAGCGGGCCAAGGAAACTGACAAATGGAAGAGCGAGCCGGTGAGTGAGCGGCGAATACTCGGCGGCGCGTACGCGAGCTCAAACGCTCGCCCGTGTGTCAAACTGTCGGGCGGCGTCGGCGGAACAGACGAATCCCCGAGGCCTTCAGAAGAGGAAAAGCGGCGCGCCGCAGTCACTGTGAGCGCGGCAAGAGGGGAGGCCCACGGGCGGTTCAGAGGCGACGAGAATATCGAGCAGCAGAGCGGGAAATAAGAAGGCGGGAGGCAGGCGGGGCATGGTTGCTTGCTACGGGGGAGAAGGAGGGGGGGTGCTTGGAGGCCGGGGGGGCGGCACGAGGCAATCTCACCAATGTGATGGGAAAGAAAGAAATCAGACGCTAGCTTGGTCACACAAAATCCGGGAAGCCCGAGACAGGCCCTTACGATTCAATGGGACCAAATCATGACATCCAAATATTCACATGGACCAATGGCGTCAATGTGGAAAGACGAGGGCGGCCAATTTCTTTTTACACAAAGGCTTATTTTAATCGCCTGTATGATTTAATTGTTGTTCATCTTCCAAGCACTCTTACTTTCCCGTTTTGTTGTCACGTCGCGTCATTGAAACTGTGCAACAGGCTGAGAACGTGGGCATGTCATGTCATCATCTATCAAAGCGTGCAGACCACAGACTTAGATATGAACGGACTAAAAATGCCACTTACTCCCCGTAGCGAAAAGTGAAGCCACTCGGTCAGCTTGAATATTCGGCTGCGGCGTTTTCACGTTATTTTCTGTGTCTGGACCAAAAAAAAAAGGCACAGTGTGTGGCGTACATTTGTAGCAATAAGTCTGGGACAAGTTCAAAAAGCCCATTTCATCAGTATGAATGATATTATTAATGTTGTCTTATCAAGATAATTCTCTGAATGCGACTCAAAGACTCGTTCGCATCATCATCAATCTTCAGCATCATGAACAATAAAAGCAAATCCAATCGATACGGGGATAATATGCTCTGACATTACACAAAAAACAAACAAACAACAAAAAGACAGTGACAGGTGTTTTCAGTGACAAAAATAGCAGAAGTCAATCACAGTGGCAACGTAAGATGGCCGCCCTCTGGCATCATCCACGAGTGGGTCCTTTTTGCAAGTCCCAACCTTGACCAGATTTGATGCGTCACGTTCATTCATTCACTTTTACGCGGGCACCAGTGACCGGTGAGGCTGCTTTCTCTGCCACGCTCCTTAAAGGCACACATTTGAGCTCGAGCTCGAATTCGCAGCATCTGTGATTGCAGCAATCAAGCTAACCTACATCTGCTACCAGCATTTGATGTAAATAACGTGTAGGCACTCGGCCCTTTTCAGCCATCATCTGTTGCACTCTTTACCTTTGTGTTACAACAATACATGAAAGCCCAATCAAGTACATCGAACGCTACTTGTCCAACAATGTCTTTCAAATACGCTCGTATCCCACAAGCCTGCCGATACGAGCCCCGATCGTGCACTCGCGTTTAACGTTCAAGAGTCCACTTTAGCACCTCGTTTCCTTGAACGTGAACGACACTCGAGGTCTCTGCGAGTGGACCTCAGGCCCGTCTGTCCTTTTCTTTCGTGGGAGAAAACGATGAAAGGCTTAAGATAAGAGGAAAAGGATGACGGAACACAAGACTCATTTCGGCTTGCGGGAGAGTCGTGGACAGGGAGATGCACGGATGTCTTTTGCTTGAACAAAGTCCCAATTGTAAATCCACAAGACAAAACAAATCAAAGAAACAAGATAGCAAAGCTCCTTCAAGAGAAAACTCCTCCAAGGTCGTACGCCGAAATCTTGACTCAAGGCTTTTAAAATGGCCGTAACAATAGCTCAGATGCTAATACAAATTCCATGACGTTTAACGGTAAGCATTTGATCTCAGCGGCGAAGGAGCGAGGGTCTCGGAAGAATAATTCTCATGGTTAAGCGACTTCAAGATTCATCAACACCGCAACAACTCAAAAGCAACGTATGGCACGCCTGTACCAGCACAGATTTTGATTGGGAGGAATGTCGGCGCCATTGATTGTCGGTGCTGGACAGACCTGGGGCGCTTGTGTTTTTTGCGCCAGTAATGGGCAGCATTTTTCACAACCCCGATTTGTTCAGTGGCTATGTCAGCGCTGTTGGACAGTTGGCGTTGGTGCGGCTGGATGGATGGCCGCTGAAGTTGAGGATGAGGAGAGAGGAGCGTTGGCGAAGAGCGCCGATGCGTATTTGGAACCGTGAGTCGCCGCTTGGAATTGATGTGGATTTCCATGGGACAGGAGAAGTGAACCAATCTCTTTTTTCGTCAATGGATGCTTCTTGTTGACTTTGAAACTTAGCTTGTAGCCGATGTGTGCACATTTTGAGCATGACGTCTCTGATCCACTGGTTAAAGGACACTTTGATTCTCTTCTCTTTCATCTCAAACCGCTTCAAACAACAAAGCGTGTGATGGAAAAGTGGTTAGAACTGCATGACTCTCCGTGTTTTATGTTATGTGTTGCGTTTATTATTTTACTTTATGTTAACCGTTTTGTAAAGCGCTTTGTTACAGCTGCCGCTGTTGTGAAAGCGCTATATAAATCAGCATGTATTGTATTGTATGCAACCTGTATGTCACGTCCCGTGTTTGCCAGCAGGGGGCGGGCTTTCTGCCCGCCGTTTACACACCTGTCACCCATTTGGGAGTAATTGCTCAGCCTTTATTTGGACGCTCTGGCAGTCTACTCCCTGCCGGAGAATTCCACGCCGCGCCAATATTCTCTCGCTCAAATTACTATTCGGATTGTTTGTTGCCTCTTAGCCTTGTGGCTGTTATTACGCGCCATTATTCCTATTACGTACGAAATTTATATGCTCGTCTAATCAGACCTTCCTTGCCATTTGTTTTCCGCAAGCGTTTTCTGTTGTTCCCTTTATTCTATCCCTGGTCCTTATTTTGACCAGCGTTTTTTGTTATTCACCCTGTCGGGTAATTTGTGTTCGTCATTAAATACTCTTTTTGTTCTTTGACAAAATCTCTTTTGTGTCTGCTATTTCGGGGATTCACCTTTCAGTTATTTTGTTGTGCACGAAGCAATAATTCCATCGCTTCGGGCACAACGTGACACTTTAAAGCTTTAGGCTAAGCTAGCGTGTTCGCGGCTGTGTTCCTGGGGCTATCCAACGACGCCTGTGGCAGAGTCGGAAATACAACATTCTTAGCCGCCAGGTTATTAACTCATTCACTCCCAAAGACGTTTTTAAACGTCTTTTCAGACTTGGTCTAGAATTGGCTGGTACTGAATGAGTTAAATGACATCACCCTCCTGGACGCATTTCACCTTTGGGAAATTTATTCGAGCAGTCGCCGGAAAGCAGAAAACGTGAGAGAGAAGACGTTTGTCTGCCCTTTCATCCCCATCGTTACTCTCATGGCGGAAAATGGCTTTTGCCTCGCGGAAGGAATTCCCTGATACTGGCAGAATAATGTTCAAATTCCACATTTGGCTTCAAAGTTCTTTGAAATAAACTCACTGAAATCAGCAGCTCTGAATGAACACGCGCATGCACGCATCATCCAAGAGAAGAATAGCAGCCTAAGACAGATTTTTTTTTGGGGGGGGGGGGTCATTTGTGATTGATGAAGTCTGTCACGAGCGCCCTACAGGATTCCCCTCTTCAGTCATGATATTCCACCTCTGATGGATTTCCCCGTGTCGGTTAAGGGGAAAAAAAAACATGCAGTTGGATGTGTGCGTGCCGCTATTTGCACTGAGAAAAAGCATGCGGTGTCGATTTCCGAGGAGCACGCACGCAGCTTGTCAACTTGGAGTGAATGAAAAGCATATGCGACAGCGAGAAGGTCACACAAGCAAACCGTGAACTGAGTCGAGACGAGCCAGAGAAATATGAAGCGCCAACTGTTTCTCTCCGAAGTGAAGAGCGAGACAAAGACAACGAGCGAGGCTCCGGCGCGCATTCAAATGAGACTCCAGGAACAATTTCAATTCCGAGGACGTACCCAAGGGACCTTTAAATCTCGCCGCTTCTTATTGGCTTCCTGGAGAGCCGCCAGATGACTCACGTCACAGCCTGAAATATCGACACACGCCGGCCACTTCATTAGGTACCCCGGCGTTGTACCTGCGCTGCGCACAAACGCGGGTGACTGTGTCGCCACTTCATTAGGGACGCCTGAGGAGCAGCAACGGCCTCGCTCATCCAGGAGGACGCGATGAGCGCCTCGTCGACAGGTGTTAACGAGGCACTATGTGCTATTCGAACGGCACTTTTGCTGCAGACGTTTGCGCGCCAACAGCGCCGCCCAATCACGCAAAGAGAGCGGGGACGGCCGCGCCCTCCGACTCACCCACCCCGGTAACGAAAAGGTGCACTCATTCATCTGGCCCTCACAAATACACCTGGCGTGCGCACACACTTGCACAAATCTTCCAAAGTTCCATCCATCCAAATCTGCTTCAAATAGCGTCCATTGCAAGACAAAAAATGAGAGAGAGAGAGAGAGAGATGTGAGAAAAGCCAGCTGGATGCCTTTCACCTGCCAGGTCGTCTTCGTCCTCCTCCGGTCGCTCCACGTCGTCCCTTTGACGTGTAGTCGCTTATCCTGACGCAACTTGCCGCTTCCCATAGGAGGGCGACGGCAGAGCAAGGTGCCCGTCCCGTGATGCTCTCGGTTGGTGTCTGGCTCAGGACTCAGCTGCCTCTGTGCAAAGCAGTCCTGCAGCAGCAAGCTGATTAAAAAAAAAAAAAGAAAAAGAAAAAGAAAAAAGGAGGGGGCGGTGACAATAGACCCTCTCGCGCGTCCAGTTCACTGGGGATGCCGCTCATCTGCTCATGTGAAGCGCCGCGTGGAAAGTTCCGAAAGCATGAAAATAAGGAGAGCGAGCGACCAGCTCTCGCCGCGTTGCAAGCAGCCAGCGCCTGCGTGTGCTAAAAGCTCTTGTCGCGCTATACTGCGGGGTGGGGGGGGAGGTGGTACGGGGGGGAGAAGAAATGAAAAGCGGCAGTCAGATCTCATCTCACCAACACGGGCAGAGGGGCTAATGACAGACTGCGCATAACGAAACAAGCTCCATTCCCAATGCGTGTCAACAGGTCACTTTATTAGGGACAGCACATCAGCTTCAAGGGCAAGCAAAATAACATCAACACACCCACTCCTCATTGGAAACCGATTGGGAAACACGCAGATCTCAACACTACCAAAACTTCCATTTCTACGCGCACACACATGATTAGCGGAAAAATGGAAAGACTTTCTGGGGTCCCCAAGTGGCTTCGCCCCTGTGAAGAGCCCCCCCCCCCCCCTTCCCCCCCACGCACACACCCATTCGCCACATTCATTACACTGTTCAACAGCAAATTTTAATCACAGCTGGCTTAATGTGTCCCTCGTCATATTTTCGACGTCCGTTTAAAAAAATGTACTTTTGAGCACATCAAGGTTTTGACATTTTTGTCCAAGAGTCCCAGTTCAAGAAGTGCCCTTCGAAATAGCCATTCTGCACATTATTCTGCACTAAAAAGCCATCCTAGCACATTAACCGGCTATGTTTGCATTACTCCACAGAGAGAAGATTGAATCCTGATCGGACATGCATATTCTTTCAATTTTAATCGGGGCAAGCAGATGTAATAGAGTATGCAATGTGAGGAACAAACATAATTAGTCAAAGGGAATACCGACACAGGCGATGAGCTTCTGGGCTTCTTCTCGCCTAACGGCAATGATGTCTTCCGCTATTGCAGTGGTTCCTAACCTGGGTTCGATTGAACCCTAGGGTTTCGGCAAATCAGTCTCAGGGGTTCGACGGAGCCTCTGCCATGGAGGTTGAGACACACCCGACTCAAGATGTCGATTAGTTATGACGCACCCACTTAGCCATCGCTGGCTGCAGAGTATCACATTACATTGCTTGTTCAGTCAGTGCTGCGGGAAATTGAGTTCGCTCAGTCGTCACTGTGTGACCGTCGTGATAGTATGTCAATACAATTTAAAAAACAAAAGATACTTATGCCATGTAATTTTATTTAGTTAGTTCTATTAAAACATAAGCGCACCACACACGTGCTTTACAGGCGAGCAAACATTCAGCCAACGAGCATCAGAATCCTTTCTCATGCACCCAAAAGCAGGATTATTGGAGGAATAAAGCTCCAAGCTTCCCTTAATCCCATAATGGTCGCTTGAACAATCCCATTGGTAAAACAGACCGTCCTTCACTTTTTTATCCAATTCATTGAGAAAAACATTTTGAAAAAGTGCTATTGTAACATTGCGGCACTCCTTGTAGTCGCGTGATTTGTCTTCAGTCAGACTTGTGTTCCCTATTTTTAGGACATGGCTGCACAGACATTACTGGAAGACTCTACCCGAGTTTGACTTGAAGCACAAGACTTGACAAGTCTTGCCTATTTCCGATTGAAAGGTTGGATTACTTTGTGAAAAGATTTTTTTTTTTTAGTACAGGGTGCCGCTCTCACCACTTGTTAAGGTGAAGAAGAAATCTAATTCAAGTGAAAAACAAAGCAGTTGAATAGACACTTTTCCCCAATGACATTTTTCTTGTGTGGACTTTCCAGCGGCAGTAAAATCTTGCAAGTAGCAATGGGGGTATCATGTTCATTTTTTGAAAAAGACACAATCTGTGATCTATGACATCGAACATGGTTCCAGAGGGGCATCATGAAACTGTGTGAGGCTTTATTTATCAGATGTACAGTATATATTTTATCTTTAATGTTAATAAGGATGTTATACAGAGGTGTATGTATGCCAATTTTATAGACAAATGATACAATTTATAGTTGTGGCAGAATTATGGTGGGGGGGGGGGGTGCAATTTTTTTTTCTTCTACCTACGGAGAGAATAACAGAAAATAATCCATTCGACTCTTACCCGCATAGCAGTGAAAGGAAGTATCATGCTTTCTTATGCTTGAACCCAGGGGAAGCAAAAAAATAAATAAACAGCAGGGGTCCTAAAAGTGAACCCTGTGGAACATCACACCATGGATAAGAGTGGCTTTCAGGGCATCCGAGGTTAACACAAAAAGTTCTGCGCTACCACTAATGCCGAACTGGTATTGTAAATGAGCCAACTGATGAATGGATGAAGCCCTCTGATGAGAGGCGCTACGTTGAAGACAACCACAGTGGTCCAGGTGCCATCTATTTAATGCTCGAGAATCAGTATGGCTTGAGTTTCCTTTGCGTACTAGGAATAGATTTACCGCACAGTTTTCATTTTTCTGGCTCAGGGTAAAGTCTGTGAGACAAGTTGCTGGGAAAAAAAAATGTTGGGAGTGAGTTACGACTCATAGAGTGATTCTAAAATTAGATTGGAGGACAGGGTGGAGGTTGCGCACACAGACGGACACACACTCGTTGTGATTCTCAGAAGCGCGCGTTCGGAATGGGCGAATCAATCCTGAATGATTTCCAACATTATTATGAAGTGTGCTGAATACATATGAAGGCATTTGAGCAAAGGACGAGCAAAATATATCATGAATATGATTATTAGAACAAAGTAGATGGTGTGGAACCATGTGGTTCAATTTAGGGGCGCTCCTGGCGGTTGTTTGAAGTGAAGAAGCCTTTGCATAAAACCCTCGTCATCCTTCGTCAGAGCCCAAAAGACAAGTCGCATAAGCTTGGAAGTTAAAAGGGTCGACTGAAGCAAAAAAAAAGCCGTCTTGTGAAAATGGCCCAACATTATTTGACGAGATCTATTGGCTCCACTCAGCGCATCGAGCGGCGTTTCAGCCTGTCGAGAGAAGCCATGTCTGAAGACAAATTGACTAAATGAAAAGATTTCATAGTTCACGCCATAAGTGCAGTCAGACGGCGAACCTTTAATATACCCGAGAGAAACGATTCATTTGGTGAGGAGAGATTCAAACCGAAGATCATTTGGAGTGTGACTGACCAGTGGCAAAACTCAGACAGCATTGTGATTGGAATTGTAACAAGTGGGAAAAGGAGCCAGACTGATTTGGTTCAAGTTCAAATCATGTCTTGTTTTTTTTTTATTTCAAAATGGCAAAGTTCTGCACTGACAAAAATCACCCGCGCATGAGGGCGGCACGACCACTTGTAGTGCAAATAGTGTCAAGCATAGCATAATCCTATCAACACATGGCTTCCACCCAAGCGATCAATAGCCACTCGCATTTAACAACCTCAACATGATTCATTCTATGAGGAGGCTGCCATCTCTGTTTTGGGGGCTCTTGTGATGTTCTAAAGAGGATTCACACGCTGATGACGCAAAGGAACGCGTCTCCAGACGCCGATGGGCTCATTCATCACAAAAGAATGCCACAACAAAAGCTTTCCCCATCATGCCTGGGCTATCCACGAGCCTGAAACTACTTCAGATTCCAGCTGGAATGTTGGAAAAAATTAAGTACTTCATTGCACAGATGAAGCATCAAAACAACGCTCAAGGCGTGGAGTTTTTTTTTTTTTAAACAAAAGGCTTGCTTCTCTTTACAGAGGATCGAATGAGACAATTCTATTCAGCCGGCAAGAGACTGGCATCGAGGCTGAACATCATTCGCATTCACCAGCCTGAAAACAACAGCAGACTAAGACCGGGTGGTTTAAAACATGAATAGCAACGGTTTGTCACAAAAAAAAAATAATAATAATTTTTAAAAAGCCGACGGCCAACCTGACTGAGTTGAAACGTCATTCATTCATTCATCTTCCGTACCGCTTGATCCTCACTAGGGTCGCGGGGGGTGCTGGAGCCATCTCCGGGCAGTAGGCGGGGGACACCCTGAATCGGTTGCCAGCCAATCGCAGGGCACACATAGACGAACAACCATCCACGCTCACACTCACACCTAGGGACAATTTAGAGTGTTCAATCAGCCTGCCATGCATATTTTTGGAATGTGGGAGGAAACTGGAGCACCCGGAGAAAACCCACGCAGGCCCGGGGAGAACATGCAAACTCCACACAGGGAGGCCGGAGCTGGAATCGAACCCGGTACCTCTGCACTGTGAAGCTGACGTGCTAACCACTGGACTACCGGGCCGCCCTTTGAAACGTCATGCAAGTCCAAATATTTTTTGTGGAGACTTTTGGAAAATGCTTTACCACCATCCACATTAAGACTTTCTAGATGACTCCATAAAAACGAGAAGTGAGCAAACACCGAACAAAAACCCTCCTGGTGTGTTGTGACTCAGTCTCGCGGCTCCAGGACGGAAATATGAACGGAAGCTCGGTATGAAAATCTTTTGACAACTCTGACTCACGCATGGCTCTTGGGCAACCCCCCGCTGTGAGATTGGAAACATTATTCCGCGAAAAAGGGGACTCCTCGGGATTTCTGTCAAGGTCAAAGTTGCGTGAACGTAATTGGTTTTCCCGCTACACGTTCCGATTGGACGCCAGAAAAAATACTGACAAAGATAAAGATTACGAGTGTTTTGCTCATGTAATCCAGCGCGGGGGTTTCATCTCGTTCGGCGAGTCTTTGTGGCTACGGTCTGCACGCTGAGTGGATTAAAAATAATAAAATGGTGAAAAAATCATCTATTTCAACTCCAACCCAAACACCAGTCGTTCTCATCTCGTTTGTCCTCTCAGATCGCAAGCCGGTGTCAGTAGGTGACAAATGACGATATCTGTGGGTTACAATGAAAGCGCCACCCGGGTCAATCCTTGACCAGAAGCGACTGGCCTAGTTTATCTGTGAGTAATCTCGAGTGAAACTCCGGTCATGTCAAGAGAAAGCCATTTTTGACGGCTTCCGAGGCCCATAGCGTTCTATCCGAGAGAGCGGCTTGTCCAGACTTGGAAGCTTAACACCACCTGAGAGTTACGGCCAGGGATGTTCAATTCCCACACGGACTTGATGGATAGGTAAAACTCGGCCTGAAAAGCTCACCGGTCAGTTTTGCAGCTCAAAATGGGCGGGTACACTTTAGCAGACTTCACGCAAATGACGCCATGCGCCTCAGCAGCATTTCAGGGAGCGCAATTTCTACTTTCCTAGTGATGCAAACGATGATCCAACATAACTCCACTGCTGCAGACAGTTGGAGGTTTTTGCAACGGCATCGTTTCAGTATCAAGCTACTTGATACAGTCTTGAAGCGAGCGACTGATATGCGCCTCTGGTGAGGGCAAGTAATGACGGACGGGAGAGTGATGCCCTCCCGTGTGGGCAAGGGGAGCCCCGGTCGCTGATGCATTTCAGCACTGTTTATGGGAAGAAAAAAAATAAATAAAAATCAGACACACAGATACACCGACTCCTGCGCCTGATGCCACCACGAGATTCTCCATTTCCTTTTTCGCCCCACGAAGGAAAAGCTGAATCCTTCCCGATCCATTGTTTGATCCGCAGGCTGCGCAAGCGGAGCCTCAAAGCCAGGCCGCAAAGGCAACACCGGCAACAATGATCCACGAGCATCAAGTGCAAGTGAGACCAAACCATCCTTTTGATGTGTCGGCATACCAGAGCCAGAATTGTGTTCCTGCAGGAGATGAGCTCCCTCACCTCTCAGATCGGCAGAGAAAGCACAAAGGCAGAGGAATTCTGAATGACACTTAGCAAGCTCAACAATAGAGCAGGTGACGGAGGAGGACGGAACGTCGCGAACCGTCAAAGACTTGAACCTGAAACCATCCGTGTGGTTCTAGTTGAGGACGGTGACCTCAATCGGGGCAAGAAAAGAAAAGAAGGGCCCCCGAAATGGACTGAAATCCCAATTTCTCGTCACCGTTTATCGAATGTTTCAAACATTTTGTTCCACCATGTCCCTTCTTCAACAAAAACAACAGTTGTATACACCACCAAGTGTCGGGCACGGCCAGACTGATGAAAGCGTATCCAACAATTCATCTCAAAGTCCTCATATGAGCGCACCTGCTCCTCCTGTCACGCATTCATCCGCAACATCCGACGGCCAGGCGATCCGCGTGCCGCTTCTTCTCATCGACTTCGACTTCGCTGGCTCGCGCAAGCTGTCGGGTGTTTGTAAAAGCTCAAAATGAAATCCTGTTGATGCAAACGACATGCAACAGAGCGAGCGGCCTTGGTTGTCAAGTCGACATGTATTAAAGTGTTTGTTTGTTTTTTGTTGTTTTTTTTTTCCTGCCTTCGAGCACCATTGATCGCTGATGCAATGGCTGTTTTAATGCAAGCATTAGTTCGCCGCGATAGGTTGCAAACGCATCGTCGCAGTTGCTAATTTGGATTGTGGCATCAACAACATGTTTTATGGGGTGCTGAAGTAAGCTCGGATCAAAGCGAGCTTGTCCTCCAAAGCAATAAGCACGATACAATCGCGGATAATCACTCTCTCTCCCTCTCTCGCTGTTCTCTCTTCTCCCTCCCTCTCACACGCACAGCTCACAACGCGGGGCATCCGAGTCTTTTAGCACAATAATGATTTTTTTTTTTTTTTGCCCGAACAGAAGCAAAACGATTTAACGATATTGACAGAAAGAGAATGAAATAGCCGCAGGAGCCAAGTAGCGCACTAAGTCACTTTCACGCGCAAGCGCAAGAGCCGCCCCGTCTGCCGGTCCAAAAGTGATCGATCCAACAGGGAAGGGAAAAGCTCCTTTTAATGCGGTAAATCCCCGCAACACCCCAACAAGCTTTCTGTCCAGGTCGGGCATGTTCGCTGACCCCTTCACTTGACCTTTTCTTATTCGCTCCAGTCAGCATGCTCGCCTGATCGTCACGGCGACAAGGGAACAGGGTGATTTGAGTTCTTGCCGCCAGGGAGAAGGTCTTCCTTCCAAGTTAAGTGCTCTTCTGTGGCCCACGTCTTTGCCAAAGGAGATGCCACCAAATAAAACTGGACTCACGCTGTCAATTTGCACCTACAGTCGAGACCTATGGACCGATTATTTTGTAGTGTTATTTATTTATTATTTTTTTTACAACAGAAAGGTCCAAAATGAGAAACATAATGAAACATGACAGAGAATGTCAAGATTGTACATCCTGGAGGAATTGCACAATGGACTACAAGGGGCATGCGAATGTGAGTTGTGGCCTACAGCAGCAGTCTTTATGTTTTGATTGTCTCGCTCAATCTTGTGGGTCTCGAGGGAAGAATCCCTCTTCATATAAATCGACAGTCACTTTTTTTTTTTAACCCTATTTTGTTCCCTGAAAAACTAAATAATTGTTTTTCTGCTCAGGTCAAAACAATCGATCCTGATGTCATAAAACTATGTTGAAATGAGGTGAGAAGTTCCATTTCAACAAAAGTAGTACAAGGAAAGAGTTCTTCGGCGGGGGGGGGGGGGTTGTTAAGAAGGTTGCGCAGACCAATTCTCCTCCGCAACTACTTGAGGTCCCATCTGGAGTGCCGAATTGTCTCGTCCAGAGAAACCAAGACAACAAAAGTAAAAAGAAGAGATTTATTTCAGCTACAAAAAAATTATGGAGGAGCACCATTCCCAGATCCGTCATGGAGCCTCCTCGGAGCCGTGGGGTGCCGGCCCTTCTTATACTCTTCTTGGGAGGGGTTAAAGTGCAGACGGTGCGGCACAATTAGCACTTTGGACAGCGCCTCTTTCAGATAAATGAAGTCGGGCGCCTGGGCAAGCAACTTTGCTTCGCTGCAAATAACATGGTCAGCATTCACAATAGTACAAAAGATCCAGAAGATACATTTTAGCACTGTTAGATGTCAAATTCCCATTACACTTTGTCACCTACTGGGGCATTGATAGGCAATAATACTGTCAAGCTTTTGTGGGGGCCACTACTCTTTTCACGGAACGGCTTGTTTACTTTTGCTGAGGTTTTACTGAAGCTTCATTGCTCCATTTTTATCTCCTCACAGGTCTGTGCAAGACGCAGTCAACATAGGTCTGCACTACATCCTCGAGCACCTCGACAGCACAGGGACCTACGCAAGGATTCTGTTTGTGGATTTCAGCTCTGCGTTCAACACCATCATCCCGGAACTCCTCACCCCCAAACTTCTCCACCTCGGTGTGTCCCCTACGATCTGCCAGTGGATCCTCAGATTCCTGACGGGACGGACGCAACAGGTGAGACTGGGAGCAACAACATCATCAAAACGCACCACCAGCATTGGAGCCCCACAGGGATGTGTCCTCTCTCCACTGCTCTTCTCTCTCTACACAAACGATTGCACCTCAACAGATCCAGCTGTCAAACTCATAAAGTTCGCAGATGACACCACGGTCATCGGTCTCATCAAAGACGGCGAAGAGTCTGCGTACCGCCAACAAGTGGAGCAGCTGGAGCTCTGGTGCGGCCGACACAATCTCGGGCTGGACACGCTCAAGACTGTAGAGATGATCGTGGACTTCAGGAAACATTCTTCTCCACAGTTGCCCCTCACACTATCCAACTGCCCTGTGTCAACCGTCGAGACCTTCAAGTTCCTGGGAATCACAGTCTCCCAGGACATGAAGTGGGAAGTCCACACCATCTCCATCCTGAAAAGGGCCCGGCAGCGGATGTACTTCCTGAGGCTGCTGAGGAAGCATGGCTTGCCACAGGAGGTGCTACGATAGTTCTACACGGCAGTCATCGTATCAATCGTGTTCTTCCATCACGGTTTGGTTTGGGGCCGCCACAAAAAAAGGACAAAATCCGACTTCAACGGACAGTTAGAACGGCGGTAAAAATCAATGGCACCGCCCTACCCACTCTTGAGGACTTGCACACTGCAAGAATCAAGACAAGGGCACGGAAAATCCTCCTGGATCCCCCGCACCCTGCCCACCACCTTTTCCAGCTACTCCCCTCAGGCAGACGATACAGATGCATGCGCACCAAATCCAGTAGACACTTAAACAGCTTCTTCCCTCTAGCCATTAACTCCTTAAACAGTCACTGACATAGTCACTCTTCTTGCACCACAAAATGGTATTACAAAACTACTGGTATACTCTAAAATGGTTCAATGATTTTGTTGTTTACGATGATACTAGTGCAGCGTGTTATACCGGAGACAAATTCCTTGTGTGTTCTACATACAGATGATTCTGATTCACTCGCTAGGTGGTGATGTATGGCTCGCAACACAAACCCCACCAAAAATTATAATTTTAAAAACTGTTCATTTCAGCACTCGTAAATTAAGGGAGCACTAAATAGCAATTAGGGACTTAGGCATCTCAGTTGTCATATCCATCTTTGGATTGCTTTTACTCAGCATGCCAGAGCTGCATTTGCTCACATCTCCAAGTCGCACATTAAAAAAAAACATTGATTAGCAAAAGCATCCAATTAGCGAGGATTTCAGATCCCTTCAAAGCCGCAATCCCCCATGATTGTATTCCAGCAAGTGAATACACGGAATAAAAATGTGCTCGTCCCGCTGCTGCCGAGCATCGTTTCGGGTCAGACTGCCACAAAGAAGCATCAAAGTCGTCTGACTTAATTGAGGAAAACACGGATGGCAAGAAACAGGTGAGTGTACGTCTGAGCCCTGAGCCAAAGTCGAGGCGCGGGCAGATGGAGGGAGCAAATGACGTTCGGAGACAGATGCGCCTTGCTCCGACACTGACAGTGCAAGATGGCGCCGGCGGAGGAGGGGGGAATCCTCAAAAAAAAAAAAAAAAAAAAAAAAGAAAAAGAGACCCACAATGAGGTAGAAGCTTCCAAAGAAGAGTCGAAACGCAAAATCCCAGAAAAAGGCAGCTCAACAAAAAAGCAACAAACAATTTCGGTGCACATCACATTTGCATATATTGAATATGTGTCAATTTGAAGCACCGATACAAGTTGGACTTAAAAGAAGAAATGGAAAGGCTAGTCGATGCTGAATTGGAAATCCCATCTGAAATATTTTGGTGGACTGACCAAATTTGTTTGAAACAGCGCTTAAAAAATGTGACACATTGCGCACTCCCAGCGGCTTTTTTTTTAAACAAAAGAAATCTTTCATTTGCTCACTTTCAATAAAAGTGGATCAAGACTTTCCAACGTGATGACGACAGTTGAGAACAATGTCTTTATTGATGAGAGAAATTAATGACGGCAGCAGCAGAGTGAATTCCGAAGTCCACAAAACCATTTTGACAGGCAATTGACAGAAAATGTCATCCAAACTAAGTGGGAGAAGCTTCATCTTATGATCCCAACACAACAAAGGACTTCATCAAGAGGAAAAATGGAAGGTGTTTGGTTGGCCAAGTCATTCAAAGGATCTCAACCCACTACAGTATGTATGCATTTATAACCTGGAACAAACTTTTGTCTCATATTCATATTCATTCATCTTCCGAGCCGCTTGATCCTCACGAGGGTCGCGGGGGGTGCTGGAGCCTATCCCAGCTGTCTTCGGGCAGTAGGCGGGGGACACCCTGAATCGGTTGCCAGCCAATCGCAGGGCACACAGAGACGAACAACCATTCGCACTCACACTCACACCTAGGGACAATTTAGAGTGTTCAATCAGCCTGCCACGCATGTTTTTGGAATGCGGGAGGAAACCGGAGCACCCGGAGAAAACCCATGCAGGCCCGGGGAGAACATGCAAACTCCACACAGGGAGGCCGGAGCTGGAATCGAACCCGGTACCTCTGCACTGTGAAGCCGACGAGCTAACCACTGGACTACCGGGCCGCCCCTCATATTCATATTTCCTCACTTATTTAGTAGGCAGCTCTGGACAGTATTTGCTCTTGTCTGCTTCAAGCTAGCCTATCAGCTCGCACATGCTCAAATCACTCATGTGAGGCCAATCAAGCCGGCGAGCGGCACACTTTGCATCCACTTTTGACTGGCTTGCAAGCGTGAAAGTGATGCAAAAATCGGTAATCATTTTCTCCGTTAAAGATCAAATCGCCCACATATGAGTGATTGGTGACAAGACCCTGTTTGTGGAGCACAGGGCGCAATAATGAAGAGCTGTGTAAGAGGCGCGAGCCGGGAATTGCCCTACAAGAGTGGAAAAGCGAGGCCACCACAGTAGGAGCAAGTTTCTTCATCTTCACGTCTCCTTGTTGTAAAGTTGCGTGACACGAGCTTTCCAGATGGGCTTCCAGGCTAACGCCCCTCCCCCCTCCCCCCATCTCGGCGTCCTTCCCTCACTTCTTGTAAATAATGCATACTAATGACTTTAGGCCAGGCTGAGGATCACTAGCACCCCCGAAGGAACAAGGTGGTATTACAAAACGCAACATGTGTGTATGTGCGCGCGCGCGTAGGCGTTCCACAAGCACTTCATCTTTGTCAGGAAATGAGCAATGACTCAAGTGCAAGCTGAGCCGGAGGAAAGTGACAGAAGTGAAGACTTAACTCCAAAATCCAACCTTGCTGATAAGGAGGAGAGATTGTTTTAAAAAAAAAATCAAATAAATTAAAAAAATAGCAAAAGTGATCCATTTGAACGTGTGTGGCCGAGCCTGTGCGGTCAGCTCGCTCATGTGAGTCGCAGTGACTTTCGTGCCCTTGAAGAAAAAAAACTTTTTCCATTTCACACTTTTGCAGATGTACAAAAGCCAATTACGACATGAAACATTGAGACAGCTTGCAGGGCTGGCCAAGTTCTTCTGTGGGATTTTATCTTGGTGACCTTGAAGAGGTTCAGTGAACAGAGCGGCTGACGTCACATCTGAACCTCCCAGATGGATGATAAGTACGTCTGCATGAAGACAGCAGGTGACGCGATCAACATCATTTAACGTAGTGAAGACCGCTTGCAGTCGTGCTCAAAAGAGGACTTCTGGGCCCGGATCATCAACACACGGCTCCCCGTCATTCGTGTCTGGGGAGCCTAAAATTCAGCCGTCTTACCCGGAGCAGCGATGGCGTCCTAAGGGTTCGCCATTCAACGTCAGCTCTGACAACATGACAGTCGCCATGACGATTTCTCACTGCGTCTGCACGTCACGGCTCCTTCGCATCATTAACGTCGGCCTACTGCTTCTTCATCCGGCAACGTCACTGTGGAAACTGTGAAGCACAACATCCAAGACAGCGCGACTTCACAAAAGTCAGAGAGCTGCGCCACGTTATTTTGTCGGATGTTGATCAGGAAGCTGGTAAGGATTCGTTCACGGCAAAGCAAATTTCTCGCCGTATGCAAAGTACACTCGCGTGTATGAGCGCTTGAACACAATTTGAACCAGATGGGACTTTTGAAGCACCTTTCATATCCAAGATGGCGCCAATTCTAATTTCAGCTTCTTCTCTGGACCAAAGCTGCCTTGTTAAACAATTTGGCATTAAAATCTTTTTGACAGGAACTGTTCGGGGCAAAAAGAGACATCATGGGCTCTCGGATGGCCGGCCACCCACACTTAGCGTAGCCTCCTCCACTCGGGGTCACTGAAGTGACTCCAGACCACGAGACAACCACTCAGTCGACCGACAGGCCATCTTGGAATTGAGTTGCACAAGCTTTTTCACAGTGTGTGAGCTAATCTTTCCATATTGTTTGTCACACCGGAAAAGAAAGAATTAACTGGAGTGGTTCCGCGCCTCCCTCCAATGTGATTTCTGCTACACTGAATTACACATTGTCAAGTGATTGGTTGAAGGAATTTTAAAGAGTACAAGGCCAAGTTTGAATTGAAAAATGTATGCCAAGACTGTACTGCAACACACATACTGTGTTGTAGCTTGTTGCACCATGTGTGTTCAAGTAGCAATTGTTGGAAGGGTTACAGCTTGAGCCGATTTTCATTCGCCTCACTGTCCTTGGATGGGAGCAGAGGATGCTGCCCTATCAAAAAGAGTGATAAGTCACATGAACTTGACAACAGACTTTCCTGCAGCGTTGTAGCCATGAAGGAAAATGTCTGGAGTCACGCAGTGAAAAATCTGAAGGCTCACAATGGTGATGATGAAGGACATTCAAAGCTACTAGCAGCTTTGAACTGGAAGTTCAGACAAAGCAAGTAACGTATGAGGGATGCATTGGAAAAGAAAAGAACCCCCCACCCCACACCAGTATTAATACAGCTTCGTTGCAAGTCTTCCACACGTTTCATCTTTAAACCTACAGCAGTATGTATGATTTACACTGCCCCCTAGTGGCCGAGAGACATATGCCATAAGGACCAACACGATAAGCATTCATGTGAAGCATGAAATCATGATGCAAAATCTGTTTTGGGGAGGAAACGCAACGGATTAATGGAAATTCAGTTCATTTCAAAGGAGAAAGATCATTTGCGATACCAGTGACTTCGGAAGAGTTCGAAATGTGGAAAGTGGAAATGAGTGAAGTCAAATTAAACGAGTATAAAAAGGACCTCCTCTCCCTTGACTGCTTCCACATTTTACAGAAAGCAGACAAACTCAACAATGAACAGTGAACACAAATAACTGCTCCAATCCACCAACGTGGGGGAGGGGGGGGGGACTTTAATCCGCCCGACTTGTTTAGAGGCACAATACGAAGCAGCATTCAGTATCAGCGCAACATGAATGCCAACACTCCAAGGCCGGAGCCGTCCAGCGTCTACCTACACATTTTCTTTCAAAAGCTCTTCTGCGCGTGCCACAAAAAAAAAAAAAAAAAAAAAAAACCACCCTGAGGGGTTACAGGCATCATCGTGGCACCGCCGCATTTATCGTCTTTTGTTGCACTGATGAGTGAGTGACCCAACATGGTGGTTAGGTCAACCGTTCCACAATACAATTGCGTGCCTCGAAACGCAAAGAAAATGAAAAGAAAAAAAAAAAACACAAACACACTTCTATGAGCCAGACGCAAAACGTGTAGCAACAAAAACAGGGTTTTCATTATTTGGTCTGTCATTCAAACATCACTGAACTTAGCACACATACCTCTACTGACTAACATGTCTTCATTCGAAATTTTCTAGTTATGAAACGTCTCATCAGGGAAATATTGCCTCTTGTTACGAAAGAAATTTCAAGACATGAAAGGTAAAAATACAGTATGCCCTGCTACTCGCAGCTCAGAGTTTCCTAAACGCAACATACTTCTAGCTGCTCTGCCATTGGCTATTACTGAGCATCATCCTGGCATCCCATTGGCTAAGGGACCTCGACTGTTTGTAGATAGACACACATGCGTCAATGCAGCATCCTCATCATAGTTTTACGTAAATGTCAATCACCCAGATAAATTGTTCACCAGTCGGGCGATCGCTCGATATGCTGATGTCCGCCTTGGACATTTTCGAAGGATTGTTAAAAGCTGAGAAAAGCCAACGTCCTTGGATCAGTTCTTTACAAAACGCCAGGCAAAATCCACTTCTGAGAGAGAACATGGACCAAAGAGGGTAAAAAAAAAAAAAACGATGAGGACGCAGTTAAAAGTAAAATGACCATCGTTTTTATTCTTTATTTTTCACATTGTGCACAACTTTCATTTGTTGTGCAATAAACTAATTCTAACATGAATTTGTTACAAATTTTGATGCATTCTTATGCTTTAGGAAACATTCATTCATTCATCTTCCGAACCGCTTGATCCTCACTAGGGTCGCGGGGGGTGCTGGAGCCTATCCCAGCTGTCTTCGGGCAGTAGGCGAGCGACACCCTGAACCGGTTGCCAGCCAATCACAGGGCACACAGAGACGAACAACCATCCACGCTCACACTCACACCTAGGGACAATTTAGAGCAGGCATGTCCAAAGTCCGGCCCGGGGGCCAAATCCGGCCCGCGGTCGAATTTCATCCGGCCCTCGGCCCCCGTCATAAAATCAGTGCCGTCTGGCCCGCAGTTTGGGCGCAATGGAACACGTGTTGCATTGACTGAGGTCTCGTAGACTGGCGAGTGATGTTTCAGAGTACTGCTTCCCTCTAGTGGCTAAATGAGTAATAGCATTCACTAAATCACGAGTTAACAAGACATCACACGTGTTTATATTGACTGATATGTCATATTTCAAATGATCCTTGCAGTTGTGGATATGTGTATTGCTTGTTCATTTCCCTGTTGTTCGAGTCAAAGGTTTTGTATCTATTGAAAAGTCATGGTGATATTTTATGTTTCAAATCAATCAATTTACACTCAGGAGACTTCTGTTTAAGAAAAAGTCAAGTGAATAAGCAGTTGCATGTGATATACCTGTTTCAAATGAACCAAAAGAAATTCTTAAGATTGTTGAAATTAAAATAAAAATGGAAATGTGAAACAGACTGGCTCACTAAAATTTGTTGAACAATATTGTTGTTCAATGTAAAGAATGTCAGCCAAGGTCGGCCCCCTGACATTTTACCACATAAAATCTGGCCCCCTTGGCAAAAAGTTTGGACACCCCTGATTTAGAGTGTTCAATCAGCCTGCCATGCATCCATCCATCCATCCATCTTCCGAGCCGCTTGATCCTCACTAGGGTCGCGGGGGGTGCTGGAGCCTATCCCAGCTGTCCTCGGGCAGTAGGCGGGGGACACCCTGAATCGGTTGCCAGCCAATCGCAGGGCACACAGAAACGAACAACCATTCGCACTCACACCTAGGGACAATTTAGAGTGTTCAATCAGCCTGCCACGCATGTTTTTGGAATGTGGGAGGAAACCGGAGCACCCGGAGAAAACCCACGCAGGCCCGGGGAAAACATGCAAACTCCACACTAGAGGCCGGAGCTGGAATCGAACCCGGTACCTCTGCACTGTGAAGCCGACGTGCGAACCAATGGACTACCGGGCAGCCCGCTTACGAAACATTTATGTCTGAATTTTGCGGGGGATGGGGGGCCTTGGAACGGATTAGGGCATTTACATGGAAAACGTGTCTCTAACTTACAAACTGTTCTAGTTAAGAAATTTCTTCCAGAACCAATTACCATATTTTCACGACCATTCAGCGCAGTCTCAGTAACGGGTGCCATTTCTGTATTTGACACATACACAAAACGCACTGTATTATTGGGCGCAGCCAAGCATAGTAAAACATACGCCAGCCTAAACATACGTCATGCATGCACGCAGGTAAGACATACAGAGACACGCTAAAAACACGTTTTTAAAAAGGCAACGGAAGAAAAACGGAGTTTGGTTTTAATTTATTTAGCCGTTTTAAAATGTACTCACACGACTAGTACCTGCGCCCTATAGTCGTGAAAATACGGTAATTTCAGAAGTAGAGGTACCACTGTACGAAGTCCTGTGTGGACAAACAAACATCGAGCGGAAACCGACCCGATCTCCAAACGCACCACTTTCCAGGAACGCAAACAAAGGGCGCATTTGTTGACCGTTAAGCCGCCATTTTCAACAATTTAATCTGAAGTGCTTAATCATTTGTAACGGACCAAATTTGGACATTTGGAGGTTTCTGCCCGACGACCACCATGTTTTCATGGTAAAAACGAAGACACACAACCAAGATTAAGACTCGAGCGCGTCTGCTGCGTTTCTGGAAAACCTCTCAATGAAAATGCGCCTTTGAATCACTTTGTCAGTTGTCGCTACAGAGAGCCAAAAAAAGAATATTCCAGACGGTCAATTTGTTTTGCCGCGCATCCCAAATGCTGGCGAGGCCTTCTCTGTGCCTGCCAGACAGACGGCACGCGTAGGCCATAAACATGTTCTTTATGCTAAAATCGCTCAGCGGTTGTCATTCAGCTCGCCGGAACAATGGAACATGTGCAAATTTTTGAGGCCAGGACGCAAAGTACGCCTTCAAGTCGACTCGCAACAAACACGGATGCCAAAAAAAAATTACATAAAATAAAAAACTTCCAGCCACCTGCAATCCAACACAACAATTTAGCTCGGGCAATCAATTGAAGATCCACTTTCAAATGGCCACTTATAAAGAGAAATTATTTTTTGTTAGGATATTGTTAGCTGTCAATGTGATGCGGTCCGGCATCAAAAGACAGAAAAGTTACAAAAGTGAGGAGGGGACGGCAAAAACAAAAAAGGCCGAACCAGCTGATGACGCAGGGCGGCCATCTTTTAAAAGACATTTTGTGTCATGTTGTGGTGGGCGGATGTAAAGCCGCTCGAGTGTGTGCGTGTGTGTTGTGTGTGTGCGCAATACACTTGTAGGCGTGAGCGTATGTCCTCCACTTTGAATTTATATAAGACACAAGAGCTTTCTGGAATGTTCCAGTCCTGTTTGCATAACGCCGCATCATGAGGGGTGGCCGCAGTGTGTGTGTGTATGAGAGAGAGAGAGTGCGTGCATGTGTCAGTGCGTGCGCGAGTGTGTGTGTGTGTGTGTTCATTCATTCCTCTTGGTGGGCCGTTTTTCTGACATACATGTGCTGTGTGCATGTGTAATATTAAAAAGAGAGATTAGGCAAGGGCGCAAGGGACACGACACCTGATTAATGCCCATAAAAGGATTGGAAAGTGGATTTGTGCCAGTGGATTTCAATGCGTATGCACGTTTGTACTGTTTAGTCACGTGACACGCTGTGAAAATCACAAACTTCAAGAAAGAGGTCGAAGCGGAAGGTCATCGAGGTCATATTGAAGTTACAAAGCAGGGGCGGAGCTACGGGGTGGCGAGGTGTGGCTAAGGCTCATTCATTTATTTCTTTCCTCTTGGAATTTGTGACGAAAATGTCAATTTATGTCTGGCACAGCTTGAAGAAGAACTTCTTCCTTTTGCCTATTTCCTGTCTTGTGCATTTGCACCCAGAATCCAAACTGGCAAATTGTCAGAGGTCAAAGTTGAAGGGGCTACCATTTGCTTGCGTCACTGTTTACTTGTTGTTTGATGGAAGGCAGCCAAGCGCCCACTGGCCAGGCAACGAATCCATTCAGAGAATGTGCTGAATCTAGACAGAATTTGCAGGGCAGTGAGGCCAAACATCGATTTCTCGATGCTTGGAACGACCCCCAGTAGGGAGTATAGGTTACCAATCCGGTGATGCATTACGCTGTTCGAGAAAAAAAAACAAAAAGATGATGCGTCCAAAGTGTAGTGTTTGATTTTGGCCACGGGATAAATGTCAAAATATGTTCACTATAAGAAGAGCAAGAGGACAACACAAATGTACACAAAGGTCAACATTGGCATTTATTTTTGAAAAATGGACTGGGCTTAAAACATCTTGAGTCGTTCAGTATTCATTGGGGTCGGTCGACCAACTGAAGCTTTAATTATGGGACGGTGATGAAGTCAGAAAGGGCCGCTGAGTCGTCTTTGTCATTTGACTGATCAACGGCTGTTTATTTTAGTTTCTCCTAGCAGCTATTTTTGGGTCGGTGAAATCGTCTGTAGGGTATTAAAATGATGTAAAAGTGATCTCACCTGCGAGCGTCTGGATCACAGATGGGATGTTGCGTCATCGTGTCGCGTCTCGTTTTTGCGGCCTTGACACTCGCTCTCTTTGCTCTCTGGCAAAAACACAAGAGCAGCATATGAATCCTATAATATGAATACGAATTTAAATGGGAATCAGGGCAGGTGAACGAGTACTTTTGGCCATATAAGCGAAGCGTACGTTGCACAGTCGAGGCCAGAGGGAAATGGAGAAAAAAAAAACTTTCAAATGTTCTCTTGGATAATGACTTCAGCTCCCAACAGCTAATCATAATTAGATCAAAAGCCACGCTTAACTCTCCCGATTCATATTCATATTTAGCATTTGATTTCCAACTTGATCAAAATGCACAGATTGATGACGGGAAAGCTCTCCAAGGTTATGTTTGTCCTACCCTGCTCTATTTTTATTTTTCTAGCTATCGCAAAGTGATGAGGGGCCTTGAAGATCATCATGAACTATAGTGGCCTTTCATGCAGTACATTTTATTGTATTTCTTGATGGGGCGTGGGGGCGGAAATCCAACAGGGACTCTGACTCGCTTGCTTTTTTTTTCCGGATAAATTGGTACTTGCTTGCACAGCTTCGATGTATCAAATGTGCCACGACAGTACAGTACATGCAAACAATTGTGACCAATCTCCACCAGGAGTGTGACTGTGAGCATTACAGGTGGTAATATTGCCAATAAATGTTCTCTTAACTTTTTGTCACTTACTTATATCCTCGAAGTGCCACGTCCTCCACGGTTACTTGCATCTTAGGCGAAACAAGAGTGGGATTCGGTCGTCAACTGAGTTGCAAAGTACAATTGTCGGGTGCTCGGCCGCATCCCGTTACGTCACACGCTCTCCGTCACGTCGCAATTTTACGTGCTCACTTCCCGTTGTTTGTTTTTAGACACTTTATTAGGTACCCAATGGACATGGCTCCAATGAAAGCCTGGATAATTTTTTTTGAATGAATAGTGTCGTCTTAAAATGTCCACAAACACAATAAATCAATAATTGTCCCAAGACAGACAAAATGTATTTTCTAAAAAAAATAATAATAATAATCACACGGGTGATGAGAAATTACCTCAACTAAAAGCATGACAAAAACGTATTTGCAGTTCCACCTCCAACATAACCCGAGGGAATTCATTTTATTGCATGATGCTTTTTAAGCCATGTCACTCCGTCCTCAGTATGTATTTGAAGCAGTTATGACAAAAATATGAACAATTAATGATCAATTTACGGGGCACACACTCTGAACATTTATGTACAATGAACGGTTACATTAGTGCAAAAGCCAAAACGTTTTTGATTAGAATGTAAGTTTTTGCCAACCGTATCACATGTTTTCATATATATTGTATGTATGATTGCGAGGTTTAGTTCTTACTTGACTGAACCGATGTGAAAACCTTGAAAAAGGACTACCTCGCTCACGCAGCCTAGCCTCTTTAGTGTCCTTACGTTATTGGAGAAATACGTTTGCATGGTATGATGTCATTTTCAGTCTTGTAAGTGTTACTGGAAATACAGGTACTGTAGTGAGCATTATCGTTAAGTTTCGTTGAACTAGCCGGATATACCTGTGACGTCATGGTCAAAAGACCGCGAATTAAGCGTTTTGAGGCGCTTAACCGCTTAATTCCGCACAGCCGCACTTGACCAGCTGGTCTGCTTCTGCCCCCTAGCGGCGCGCTTGTTGTCACCCCCAAACACGAATGCAACATTTGATCGTATCAAACATCTTTATTTTAAATACTGGCAAAAGTCAACACACGAGTCATTATAAAAGTAACATACAAAATTACACTTGCCGAATAAACTTTTTTTTGTTAACATTAATACTTAAAATGTTTTTAAGAACATGAATACTTTACGCAACAGCAATTAAAATGGACAAACAATATGTATAAATATTTCGCATATTAACTATTTACAACTGCATCCGAGTGAACGCTTGCTCACTTATAAAGACTTCTCCAAAACATCAAATTCCACCAGCGGCAGGGAAGCAACTCGGAAAAACACCCTGAGAAGGTGAACACAACAGAAATTAATGCAAGAACAACCATCATGGCAATGTGATTTAGAAGAAAAAGATTTGGCTGTGTTGAGAAGAATTCCACCTTTCCCTAGTTTTGTTTTAAAAAGTGGACTAAACAACTGAATTGCAAGTTCAATTAAAGTTTTGGAAGACGCATAATTGAAATTTCCCAAAGAAATATGGATAATGTTTGAAGTGTTGTGCGTCTTTGACCGTCCAAACGCATTGGCAAGTGTCTGAGTTCTCTCAACTCATCGATTTGTCACGCCGAAAATGAAACAATAGCAAGGACATTTTTGTTTTGTGCTACTAGGGGTGTAACAAAAATTTTTGGGAATCTGAAAATCAGCATTTTTGATTGAAAACATGTGTGTGCATCGCGCATCACGTGAATCATGACAAAGATCTGAATTAAATGTACACATACGCTTTCAGGTGCATTTTATGGAAAGTCTAACAAAAAATGTCAATGTCTCAATAACTCATGTGCCCTTGAGCTTCACAATTACCCCTTGACGACGACGCCTCATGCTGTTCACAAATCGGCTTATTGTCTGCTGAGGCATGGCATCGCACTCTTCTTAAAGGGCAGCTATCAGGTTGTTGAGGTTCTGGGCGTGCAGAGTTTCGAGCCTCTGCACGGTGACTCATATGACAGTGCAGGCCGTTCCATTTGAGGCACGAGTTGGAGAATTGTCGTCCAACGACGATGAAATTAGGCCTGTGTTAGTCGGGTCGTATGGGCTTGTCACTGAAGGGCAGTTCTGTCTCGACTGGACACACTGTAACACCGCCACGTTTCAAGGCTCGCCTGGCGACAACAGTGGCTGATACATGGCGCTCTCTTTGACGTCTCCAAAATCACGGGCGGCCATCATTCCTACTCATGAATCGACTTTCATTAGAGAACAGCATTGAGGCCCACTAGTCCCTCGTCCAGCGTAAACTTGGGATGCCCCTCGGCTTCCCTTAAACATGCCAGGAGTTGAGTGGCATTCGTTGTTCATAATGTTGCGGTTATCAGTATAGGATTTGGCCAAAGGACGTCCGCTTCTCCATCTTTCTGTGACTCTTCCAGTCTCTCGGGATCTCTTTTGCAACCAAGTGATGACACTAAAGGCTCAGTGGCCAAAACATTGAACGGTTGGACATGTGCATTCAAAAGCTCAGAGAAGGTCAGAAGGTCAGAAGGTCATCCTGTAATTTCACCCGAAAAGCCAAATATCCCGGACTTTTTGTGAGTGGTGTTTTTTTTTTTTTTTTGGAACGAACTCAGCCCGCAAGTTCGTTAGAATAGTTGTTGCAGTGCTTTTGAAAGAGAATTATTTTTTTAAGTGACGTTCAACACAATGCATACCGATTGGTGACCCCTGTATCTCACGATTTGATACAGATACTTTTGTTACACCCCTAATGTATAGATGTATACAGTTTCTCAACATATACATATATTGTACTCTGTATATAAATATATACTGTGTGTACACCGCGGATACTTATCAAAATCCTTATTGTTGGCGCATCGCATCGCTGGATATTTGATCTTCCCTACTTGTCACCTAATTTCGACTCCCAACACAGCAGCCATCTCCACAGCGATTCTACAGATTCTAGAAACGTGCATTCTTACTCGTGGGAGTATTTGTTGCGGACCCCTTTCAACTTGCTGCTGGGAGACTGCTCCACAACGGAGTAAAGCTTCCGGACGGCGGGCGCTACCTCGGAAATTCCGTAGCCGCTGTGGAACTGCAGGATGGGTGGCTGCGGGCACAAAAAGCAACCGCGACGAGAATGACGCGACAAAAGGTGTTGGGGCGACGTGTCAACTCAAATCCGTACCCAGACTGGCAGATTTTTGGTGCGCAGGGCCAGCAGCAGGCAGGCGGCCGCCAGCAGCGAGCTTCGCTCCAGCGCCAGCTCCATATCCATCAAGCTCAGCTCGCAGTAATAGCGCGCCAACGTCAGCGTGTCCATGCCCACGCCGGCACACTGCACACGCATACACGGGACGACGGATGCATGAGCCGTTTGCGTCGAGGGCATTCTTGCCCAAACAACAACGACAAATGTGTTCGACTTTAACCTCCTGGCATTATTTCCCCCCCCCCCCCCCCCTCCTTTCAACCATTGCGCAAGGTTGGCGTACGCGTTATAGCTAAGGGACATTTTCAGTCCGGAAAACACGTTCTGCTTTTCGGATGGCTATTGCATGATCGATGCTGCTTATCGATTTTTATTGTGTGGGCGAATGAAAAAAAAAAAAAAAATACAATTGATTTTTGCAATTGCACCATGCATTATGGACTATGTACAGGGGATAGCAATGGCTAGTGATGAAAAAAGCGGAAAGGGGCGTGGCCTGGACGGGGCGACCAATCACAACAAGTAAGACATCATACAAGTCCAATCGCAGGGCTGTTTACAATCGGAAGATGGAAAGACTGATCAGGAGAGCTTGTGAAAACTCGACGATAAGGTACCTGACCCCCGTAAAATTTTCTCAACGGATTTAGGCGATTCACAAAAATGATCAATTTAAGAAATAAAACGGCGGATTTTCGCGTATCCGCGGAAAATTGCCATCCCTGCTATGTAGAATTTGTCATGTCATTAACAGCAATTTGTCAAATCATTTCTCCATGTATTTACAGTAGAAATCACATTTTATCCCCCCCCAAAAAAATTAATGGATAAAATATATTTTTTTAATCAACTAAAATAAGTATCCAGTGGAAATGTAAGCACTAATTCAACCTTCGCCACATTCTCTGCTGTGATATCAACAAAAACGGCCGATATGAGCTACCTCAAAGACACCAACGTTGGTCTGCTTTTTGTCACTTTGAGAGCGTCTAGCGCCAAGCAGGAGCACGTATATTTTGCAATTAAAAAAAAACAAAACAAACCCGAAATGTGACACGACTGTATCGAACTCAACCATGAATTTTGTGCTTCTCAATATGTATATGCGTCGTGTGTAGCAGAGGAAAAAAAGATCAGTGGGGGGAAAAAAATGTTATTGTGTATTCATAATGCTCGCGCAATTGCTGAAATACAATCGCGTAACACTTTGACTGATCGTCAATCGATTAGTCATGCCTGGAGAGAAAGAGGCAAAAAGATGATGTCGTCGAAAGGCGACCGTTGCTTTGTTACCGTCTCGGATGCTACGTTTGTATCGCACACGGCTAACCCGATGTGCCACATCAGAAGCACGCCATCAAGGATCATACGGTAGACGTTTTGTCGGTAATAATATGGCATGGAGGGACGGGAAAAATTCTCATTCAAACCAAATCCAATCCCGGGGCCAATTTTCCAATTGCAGATTTTGATCTAAGCTTAAAATTGAATCGTGAAAATTAAACTGTGAAAAAAAATGGGCGGGATGTAATATTCTTTCATGGAGCCTTGTGGCCATATGAAAATGCAAAGGAGGAAGGCTGGGTCAGGCCGTACCTTGGCATAGCGACGGAGGAAGCGGTAGGCGATGGGGATGCCGATGTCGAAGGAGAGCGTTTGCAGGATGCGGGTCTCCATGCAGAGTAGCTCCTCCCTGTTGTACGCGTCGTCACAAACGTAAAGGAAGTTGTCCACGCATGGTGGTTCGCGCTCCTGCAAAAGACGCGCCTGTCACCAAGCTGGCTCTCGACACCTTACCAGGATTTTTCTTTCAGGCACGAAAATGACTTTGTGATCACCAAAAAATGATTGCGCTCATGTTATCTGTTTCTTAGCGGGAATTAACCTCACTAACAGGTCACTTGGTTGGTGAACATGATTATGTTTAATGGCGTGAGGGCTGAGCCCCTATAAGGGGTCCATGGACCCAAAATTTGAGAATCGCTGCTTACGTTTCACTCGTTTTGGCTGCCACTCATCAGCTCTGAAAAGGGGACACACGCGTGCGTACCTCAAACTTGGAGGCAAGTAGCATGGCGGTGGAGCCCACCAGCTGCAGCTTGTCGCACTGGATGGGGGTCTGCGCCAGGAAGTGGTCAGTCAGCTTCACGGCCAGGTAGAGAGTCTCGTGGTACAGCTCAAAGCTCTCCTGAGACGGGTTGGGAGGGGGGGTGGTGTTAGTGCGAGAGAGGGAACAAAGCTGTCGTCCGCGACAACGCAGCTCACCTGCACTTCCACGAGCCAGTCCACCAAGATGGCGCGCATCCCGACGTTGATGTTGGGCTGCTGGCACATGTAATCGGGCAGAACAAACTTCTCCTGAAAGCAAGCGCAGGAAGAAAAACTATTTGGTTGGCGGGAAACAGCGCCAGGTCCACTTGTTTCGCCGAAGACAACATCATCGCTCGAAAGACACCGTGGAGGCACCAAATTGGAATTGACAAACACAAAATCCCTGAGGGGGGCCTGGCTACTAGCAGGCTTGACGACATAGCGATACAATCCATGTGAAGTTTGATTTTAGGGGTTCATTCATTCATTCATTCATTCATCTTCCGAGCCGCTTGATCCTCACTTGGGTCGCGGGGGGTGCTGGAGCCTATCCCAGTTGTCTTCGGGCAGTAGGCGGGGGACACCCTGAATCAGTTGCCAGCCAATCGCAGGGCACACAGAGACGAACAACCATTCGCACTCACCTAGGGACAATTTCGAGTGTTCAATCAGCCTGCCACGCATGTTTTTGGAATGTGGGAGGAAACCGGAGCACCCGGAGAAAACCCACGCCGGCCCGGGGAGAACATGCAAACTCCACACAGGGAGGCCGGAGCTGGAATCGAACCCGGTACCTCTGCACTGTGAAGCCGACGTGCTAACCACTGGACTACCGGGCCGCCGATTTTAGGGGTTGTTAAAAAAAAAAAAAAAATTTTTAAAAAGGACCCCTGTCGCCGGGCTCACCTCTCGACTTTTGAGGTAGTCAAAGATGTTCTTCGCGTACTCGTGACTCATAAAGCAATCGTCGCGGCTCCCAGAGTCCACGTCAAACTCGGACGGAATCTGTGAAGGTCAGAGCGAAGAATTAAACGCTGGACTGGCTGCGGGGCAGAGAGGGGCTCACCTGGGGCCTCAGGAGGTGCGGCTGCACATGGCAGATTGCAAGCTCTCCTGCTGGAGCCGCCTCCGCTTCCGCTTCCTCCTTCTCCTCTTCGGATGATTTTCCCTCAGTGCTCTCTGAAGACGACCTGCGCGACGTCAAACAAGCGGCTGGCAACGGTACGAGAAAAACGGCGGCAGAAAAACAAAGAAGACGACTCTACTTTTGCTGCTCGGCTTGACTCTTTTCTGACAGTGAAGGGGCGCTTGTTTTCTTCACCTGCTGCTGCTGTGTCTTCTTCTGCCTGCCTGGGAAGCTGATGTGGACTTTGTGAGCCTGCAAAGCACAAAGCTAATGAGAACACCGATTCCCAAACTCTGCGAGGCATCAGCAGGCATGCGATTGGAAACGATAAGTTCATGTCATGGCTCCAAAAAAAAAAAGATGATTTTTTTTTTGCATCAAGGACATTTTTGTGCCTTTTGTAGGGTGGCCGTGAGATTCATCCAATGTCAAATAGCATTCCTCAAAACAATACAATACATGCCGATTTATATAGCGCTTCCACAACAGCGGCAGCTGTAACGAAGCGCTTAACAAAGCAGTTAACATAAACTAAAATAATAAACACAACACATAACATAAAACACGGATAGTCGTGCAGTCCTAACCACTTTTCCCCTCATACGCTTTGCTGTTTAAAGCAGTTTGAGATGAAAGAGGAGAGATTCAAAGTGTCTTTTTCACCGGTGGATCAGAGACTTCATGCTGAAAATGTGCACACGTCGGCTACAAGCCAAGTTTGAAAGTAAGTTGCAGCTGTAGCGTCCTTTGACGGAAAAAAAAAAAGAAATTGGTTCACTTCTTTGAAACAAAGTTTCAAAGTCATGAACTCAACATGAACATTTTCTAGTAGAATGCCAAAGAATCAATACCCAAGTACAGTTCTGTTGTATTCAACCGTAACCTTCAAAATTCAGTATTTGCATTTAATTTTCAAGAAGTTTGTTTTCGTACTATTATTAATGTAGGAGGGCGGGGGGGTGCGAGGGGGGCACCTTGGTGTGGCTATGATGCTGGTACATTTGAGTACATAGTACATCATACCCGTCAACTCATACGGTTTTTGCCATAGTTCATACGGATTTTGTGGTGAATCTTACGTAAATGGCCGTATCGCACAAATCATACGGATTCTGAACATTTCCGTTATTTTTTTTTCCCACCCTAACAGGTAGTTCCGTTTTTTTTGCCCAGAATGGTGCTAGTCTACTCGAATGCTTTCATTTCCGATAACTTTCCAGTAAATCACGTGGTTCCTAGTTGAAAACAGCAGAGTATTCATTGCATACTTCGGCCAGACATTGTATTATGGAGATCGACAATAAATATCATTGAAAATTTTGTTTTTTTTCTGCCGTTATTTTGACATATAAAATTCTTTGGTATGTTATAAGGATTTTTTGGGGGGTAGTTTATACAGGTATAGGCGGCCCGGTAGTCCAGTGGTTAGCACGTCGGCCTCACAGTGCAAAGGTACCGGGTTCGATTCCAGCTCCGGCCTCCCCGTGTGGAGTTTGCATGGAGGTTTTCCCCGGGTGCTCCGGTTTCCTCCCACATTCCAAAAAACATGCGTGGCAGGCTGATTGAACACACTAAATTGTCCCTAGGTGTGACTGTGAGCGTGGATGGTTGTACGTCTCTGTGTGCCCTGTGATTGGCTGGCAACCGATTCAGGGTGTCCCCTGCCTACTGCCCGGACACAGCTGGGATAGGCTCCAGCATCACCCGCGACCCTAGTGAATCAAGCGGTTCGGAAGATGAATGAATGAATGAAAAAGTTTATACAGGTTGGCTCTCCGAAAAGTTGACAGGTATGGTACATTTTGGAGATGAAACAATATGCAATGCTCACATTGGTCATATCGACGAGGGCCTTCCTCATCTTGAGCTCGGGGGCTCCGTAGCTAGGTGAAGTGGACCTCTTCGAATTTGGAACTTCCTGCTCCTCCTGAGGCTAGAAAACCACCGAGGACCAGTGAGCGAACTGGGGGCGCGCTCATCACATGAGCACACATGCTCATTTGTCAACTTTGTTTTTTTTTTAACCTGCTTGTCGCAATCGACTCCATCGGGAACCTTGCAGCGGGCGGCGACAGCAGCTCTCGTTCCTCTCACAAAAGGCATGGCACCTGCACAAAACAGCGTTTGGATTCGGCGGACACAAAGTGGAGCAATTTGGACTCGACTGGCTGCAACACGCACATATCAGTGGTTGTTTGTACACGCAGTGTCAATATAAGCGTCTCGCTTACTGTAACTGACGATCCCCGAAAGTGGAGCACTTGGGAAACAGCGGTGTAAAGTACTGGAGGAAGATTTGCCGTCGGTGTTTTGCAGTGTTGTTGTTTTTTATTTTTGCAGAATCGAATCTCGCTGCGGCTTCGCGATTGGGTGGAATTAAAGCGGTGTGAACCAATCAGCGAGCTCCATCAGATGCCGCCTGAAGAGGTGCTCGTTTTGTGCTCAACTGTCCGAAGAATGCCGAGAATCGGTCATACCGCTTTCAATGCCGAACAAAAAACAACACGGCAGATTGGTGCTAGTCATTGGATTAGTAAACAGGATGGAACTTAATCCAAATGCAGATGTGTTGGGAGAAAAAAATAAAGGTAACTTTTAATAATATATGCAATGTCGCAATATTCGGGATATTATGGGTCTCATTTCCAAGCGCACAAGGAGCCTGCGTTGTGGAAACAGCCAATAGGAATTTACTTAGGTTTGAACATATGACTAACGAAATCTGCCCCTCGTAAAATGGCATTTTAACTTTTTAACAAGCCAAATGTTAGCTAAAAATATCCTGTTCCTTACCTTTCCTAAGGAGCTTTTTGCTGATCTCATTTCACGATGACCGCAATAAAATACGACGTCACGCAATTTGCCGTCCACACTACTTTCTACTGAGCAAAACAAGGAAAAATAAAAGTAAGCCTAAAAAATGCCAAATACAAGGATCAATACCACGTGATGCACATTACATATGTATATAGAACGGAAATAAATTAAATAATAACATCACAAATAGTATAACTTGATGTTGACGATTGAACTTTAAAGATGTTTGGGATGAGAGAAGAGAGGGCCAAGATTGAAATTTCCTTTTGGGAATTTCTCCATTGTGAGAGAAATAAATGTTTTCTTATCTTATCTTAGACCAGAGCGTGACGTCATTCACGTTTGCTGTAAACCGAGTTGCAAATAAGTGGTGCCGATTTTGTGTGTGTGTGTGTTATTTTGTTAAATGTCAAAACAGCGCCAAACCATCCAAACTTCTCATTGACTTTCTTGATAGGGGCATTTGGAACATTTTATTTCAGTATTAAAACTTTCCAAAATAAGTTCGAGACTCAGGAAAATGTATGTAGGGCTATGTCGAGGCTCAATCAGCTCTTCGATTTGTGCTAGACCGTGGAACCTCCGAGCCTCATGCTCCATTCTTTCCCCTCAATGTGTACCAAAGACAACTTGAGATGCTTCCTTCGATGACGTTCGGCACGATTACAACTTTAGGCTCTCAGTCTAGGAACGAATAGCGTTGACATGCAGATACTTGTGAACAACACACACAGAGCCACATCTGGATTCATTCATGTGCTTTTTTTTGTGTGTGTCCAGACTCTCACCATGGGTTGCACCAGAAAAACACAACATGAAACCTCCTGCTTGTTCAGCGCACTTGCAACCATCAGGGGGCAAAGGAGTGCAAGCCTGCCATGAACTTTCCGCTATTTGACGAAATTGTTCCCGCTCGCTGGTGCTCAAGAAGTGCAGAGTGATTCCATCAAAGTGGACGTCTTCACCACAAGATGACGCTCCAGTCGAGTTCCAAACTGTTCTAAAAAGGCCTCGCAAGACAGAGGGATCAGGATGACACAAATACAATGGATACAGCAGTCGCTTTGTTTCTAATCTCCATCAAGTGTATTAAGTTAAGTTAAGTTAAGAAAACCTTTATTAGTCTCGCAATGGAGAAATTCCCAATTAACGCAGCAAAGCTATGAAAGGAAGAAGTAGAACAAAAAAATATAGGAGCTGCTGGAAAGGCAGCCACTCTCGCGGCGCCATTTTGAGGTCAAAAATAACAAAAATAACACAAGACAACACATAGGACAGAGACAGTCGTGCAATCTTCACCAATTTTCTGCATACACGTTGTTGTCAGTTATAGATGAAAGAGGAGAGGATCAAAGTGTCCTTTCACCAGACACTCGTGTGTGCTTCCTGTTATGCCTCAGGAAGTGAGCTTGGTGGTTTGCGTTCACACTTGTTGACACAACCAGCGTCGCGTGAGCAGTGAAAGAAAACTTCCGGTGAGTTGGATTTGACTATTTGGGCTTTTCTATAATAATATATAATAATTTTCTTAGAGGACAAGTGTGTGCGTGTGTTCAGGTCTTCGGGGCGTACTGTATATTTTCGCCATCACTCACAGGGACCAAAAACCAGGTCCCCATACACAGGGAAAGTGTGTAAAGAGCAGGTTTAGGGGACTGGCCTATGCAGTCTGGCCTTCACCTCAGCCACCCGGTCCTTCCACGTGTACTTGATAAGCAGTAATATGGTCTGCTGCTGATGTTTGGGAAGATGCTTTGGAGTGATAAAACAAATGAGGTTCCTCTTTGGGCTGTGCGTGGATGAGCTGCGGTAGGAGGGTTCCACTTGCACTTTTAGTTGCAGTGAGAACCAGCCACAGGCTTATGCCAGCTAAGGGGCAGTTTGGAGCCTTATTTGCACTTGTGGAGTTGAGGATGAGGAGAGAGGAGCGTCGGCGCGGAGCGCTGATGCGTATTTGGAACTGAGCCGCTTGGAATTTTACATGGGACAGGAGAAGTGAACCAATCACTATTAAAAAAAATTTTTTTTTTAGTCACAGGACGCTACAGCTGCTTACTTACTTTCAAACTTAGCTTGTAGCAGACGCGTGCACATTTTGATCATGATGGCTTTGATTAACTGGTGAAAGGACACTATGAGTCTCTCCTCTTTCATCTCAAACTGCTTCAAACAACAAAGCAACGCAGTAAACGTGCTTCAGATTGCATGACTGTCCCGTGTCTTATGTTATGTGTTGTGTTATATGATTTTATTTTGTGTTAACTCTTCTGTTTGTTAGCAGTTGCACCTGTTGTGAAAGCGCTATATAAATAAAGATGTGCAAATCACATAAAACACGGACTGCCGTATAATCTTAACTATTCCCGCATACGCCTTGTGGTTTGAAGCGCTTTAAGATGAAAGAGAAGAGAATCAAAGTTTCCTTTCTCCAGCGGATCAGAGACCTCATGATCAAAACGGGCATGATGTCCGTCCGACACGTCTGCTGCAAGCTGAGTTTGAAAGTGAACAAGAAGCTGTAGCATCCATTGCCAAAAAAAAAAAAAAAAATAAGAGAGTGGTTCACTCCTGTCCCATTTAGATCCGCCGCAACTTCAAGCGGCGCTAATGTGCCGATGCTCGTCTCTCATCATCCTCAGCGCCACCAGCCATCCATCCAGCTGCACCAACGCACACTGTCCAACAGCGGCGGCATCTCCGCTGAACAAAACAGGGCTGTGAAAAATGTTACCTTTTACACCAGCGCCTCGAGTAATGAAGCGGCGCTAGTCCAATAGCGCCGACGCCCGAACACCCCGCACCATCAAAATCAGTGCTGACACACGCATGCTGCCACGGAGGCACAAGCATCAAGCACAGATTCTTCTCCTTCGACAAATGCCATGGGGAAAAAAAATGCTGAAAACAGTCCCCACCGTGTCCACATGAAGGACAACGAACACCACATGCATAAAACAAAAGACAAAAACAACCAAAAAAGCAGAGCGCTCGCAGGCCGGGTGCCAAATATAGTGTCATCTAGGGAAGCATGATTAGAATGTGTTATTAAACATGGTAAAAATGAAAGGAATTTAAGAGATGACCCAAACATCACACAGAGTCGAGCACATTGGTGGGAGGGGGCGGTCACCAATTCTGCTTCTGACCTCGGGGCGAGGTCGCGGCTGCATCTGGAGGCGCACACACGCTCGATGTGTTTGACACAGATTCCATGTTGACAGAAAGCCACGATGAAGCCCTTGACTGAAAATCCCAACGGGATCCCAGGACACGTAAAGGAATCGCAGCTTCGGTCCAATCCACCCGCCCTGGAGACTTTCGCAGATTGCCTGGCCCGTGACATCATCGGTGAGCTCCTGCAAGCCGAAAGCAGCCGAGGGGGCGACCGAGCGAGTAACGGAGACGCAGTTGATGCACTCGCTCGCCAGCTGGCTGAAAGCATCATCACCTCCTCACTTCATCGAGTTTAAATCCGACAACGCGACACGTGACGTCATTCCAGTGTTTTGCATTTTCAATAAAGTTCATCCAAAGAGAGCACACACTTTGATAAGCGGAAGCTCCGTGTGTTTTAATTGCTTTTACAGACTGGCCACCAGGTGGCAGCACAGGAGAACCGTGTGGAAACGATGACTTGAGGCTGAGTGCACGTGGACATCCTTTGGGGGCGGGGCTTTTGTTAGGCTCAAGTAAGAACAAGAAGAAAAGAAACTGTAGACAGTGATTTGTTTCATTGTTATTGTGTTGATAGAAATCAAATCATTACACACTGACTGCATTAGCTGTGGGGGGCTTTTGAGTGTTTGTGTCTGTAGCCGCTAACAAGCCTCACTGAAGCACGGAGAGCTTTTCGCCTGCACGCCTCTGGCGTTTGTGGCTCAGGCGATGGAAGTTCCTCGAATTGCATTGTAATTTAGTGCGTGCAGTCGGGTCGTGATGATTGGTATTGTGCGCCTGCTGGCCGTGCAACTCTGCAAGCACCGACACGTTTTATTGGGAATTCATGCGTGCAGAAAAGGTGGCAGGCAAAGTTGGACTGAAAAGAGGCTGAAGACGACGACGCTCAGTCAAATAGGTGGACTGAGACTCACAGATGAGCCACACACGAACTGCACGAACTCGTTTTGAAAGTCTCAGCCTTCACGTGCAGGGGGGAAAAATGTGTTGTTAGTGCTTAACAGAACACACACCACACGCCAAAACCAGCAGAGGGTCTGTTGTAGTACTAAGAGTGACCTGCGAGGGGCAGCATGATGTCATTCGGATTAACACAAAGTACAAAGAAGACGAAGAAGAAGCGAGGCTAGCTGTTAGCTTATGTGGTGTCTCCATTGCAGTGAATAACTTCAGGGACATGTACAAAAGCTTCTGGTTGGTTGTCATTCCGTTTCACGCCATAATCACGCGATGAATTTGATGGGAAAAGGCAAAATGCTCTAATTCAGTCCGAATTATCTCCCATAGCACTTTAGTGGCCAAAAATTGTCAGTGCATACAGCAGTCAGAGGAGGCCATGCTTTGAATTAGGTTATGGTGAAAAAAATGTTGTGTCGGCTTGCATGGATTTAGAACAGGGGTGTCAATCTCCATTTTGTCACGGGCCACATTGTAGTTACGGCTTCCCTTTATGATGGTAAATTTTGTGAAACCATATAAATGTTCATTCACCTCCCCATATTTCATACACAGCACACAAAAAATTGATGGATAACTCATTTTAAAATCAGAAGTCAAGAATAATGACTTGTTTTAACATTTTTTGGGGAACGTTCATGTAATAAGGGATTTGGTCATGAGAAAATGTTTGTAATATCATATGTTATTATGGATTACATATGACAATTTGGGGCGGCCCGGTAGTCCAGTGGTTAGCACGTCGGCTTCACAGTGCACAGGTAACGGGTTCGATTCCAGCTCCGGCCTCCCTGTGTGGAGTTTGCATGTTCTCCCCGGGCCTGCGTGGGTTTTCTCCGGGTGCTCCGGTTTCCTCCCACATTCCAAAAATATGCATGGCAGGCTAATTGGACACTCCAAATTGTCCCTAGGTGTGAGTGTGAGCGTGGATGGTTGTTCGTCTCTGTGTGCCCTGTGATTGGCTGGCAACCGATTCAGGGTGTCCCCCGCCTACTGCCCGGAGACGGCTGGGATGGGCTCCAGCACCCCCGCGACCCTAGTGAGGATCAAGCTGTACGGAAGATGAATGAATGATTGAATGAATATGACAATTTGAAATTTTGGTTGAGCCTTTAGCAGGCATCATGGAAAACTTGACATGCTTGATTTGCTTTTGCGGGCCACACAAAATATTGTGGCGGGCCAGATCTGGCCCCCGGGCCTTTTCTTGGACACCTGTGATTTAGACACACAGTGTCTCAAATGAGTAACTGTTTTGATGACTTGTGACAAACTATAAAGACTTGATGCACAACTTGGACTTCGGTGATGACTTGAGACAAGATGGGGTACTGTGCACACGTCCTAGTTCGATTCATTGGCCTACGTTATGATTATTATTCAACTTTAGAGGTCCTCTGTCTTTATGTAGAAAAGATACTGGCTTCATGAGATGACTTGCTTTGGGACATGACTTGTCCGAGACAAAGTGACCTGCTTGACACTTGAAGGCTTAAGACTTGATCCGATCTCTGGAAATCAACATGTTTTCTCCGTCCTGACCAAAAAGCACCTGAGGCGGTGTCGCAGGTGTTGAGGGCGGTCTTGTTGAGTGTGTCTGCGGTCCAGCGTGCGACCTTGCAGACTCCAAACAGGCGCACGCACACACACACACACAAAACTTTCCCCACCACTCATCACCCAAAACATCATCAGCGTCTGCAATATGTTTTTGCCTGGCTTCTCTCCGCTGAATCCGTGACAACACAAGCGCATGTTCAACCCTGTCGAGGCGTGTGACCTGTCACTCACGTTGCGCAGAAGCACTGGCAAATCCCACAAAAAGGCTGATCTAAAAATTACATGGGTTTTTTTTTGGGGGGGGGGTTCTTTATGGATTCCTCCAACAAAATTAATTCATTCCAAATCTGATAAAGACAAAGGACTTGGGTCCCAGAAACTCTCACCTGCGGGATGCAAGACCTAACTTCTACCCGCACTTCAGGTTCTCACAAAGAAAAATGTCCCGAGGCGTTAAGTCAGGACCCGTGTCTAGCCATGACAAGTCATCCGTTCGCCAACAACAATTACAGATTTGTTCAGCAACCCCCCCCCCCCCCCAAGTTATATTTTATCTTGCATTATTCAGGTACCTTTCACCATTGAACAACAACTCTCCTGCCCCAAGTCATCCCACACCACGCAGGCCAAGCCGGCCACCTCAGTTCTCATACGTTCGAGAACAAACACAAAAGAAATATATTGTCAACAAATAATGGAATTTATTCACACATGGAACTACTTGAAATCAACCAGCAAATGCGTATGAAAGAATTCCGTTTGGCAGTAGAAATGACGTCACCCATCAACTTAGGTTTCTTGGAGAGCTGGAGTATTCTCATGCGGCCCCGATGTGTCCCGGCATGTTTAAAGTCCATCCAAAAGAAAACTCAAGCGATGGCAGAAATGTGCGCTGTGACCTAAATGCAACCACCTGTCTGTCACACTTGCTGCCCGAAAGTGGGGAGGCAAAACATTTCCGACAAACAGTTTGACCCAGCAAGCAAGTTTTCACCGGGGGGAGAGGGTGGAAAAGTTGTGAGCTGTTTGCTCGGAGCCCTCCCTGCTGCCGCCGCCGCTGCTGCTCCTCCCCCGCCCTCCCCCCGGGTGACTGTGAGGTTAAGACAGCCCCCTCCGCGGCTGCTCGCAGCCTCGTCCTGCAGGCTACTCCACTCGTCCACTCCGACAGGCATGGTCACATTCCCGCTTTGAGCTGGTGTCCTCCTTTTTGCATGGACATTTAAGCGTGAGCTTTTGTCACTGTGCCCTGGGTTCGATGCGCGGGGGGTGGGGGCGCCATGGCCAGCCCGAGCGAGCAGCAGCAGCAGCAACAGCAGGATTATTTCCGATCGGCGAGCAGCGAGTCCACGACCTACATGATGGTTCCGACCGGGGGGGCCAGCGGCGGCGCGGGGCGGCGAGAAGCCCCGTCCAAGATGTGGGTGGCCCTGGTGGTGGCGGTGGTGGTGGTCCTGCAGGTGGCCTCCACCACGGGGCTCTTCGTCTACCTGAACATGTCCATCTCGCAGGTAAGAACTTTTTTTTGCAACGCCACTTCCACACTTTTTGCTCGTCCGAAGTCAAGTGAAATACGGACGTCGGCTCGGCACATTTTTCTCTCCTGAAGTCATTCTAAGATGATGTGTTTCCCCCGCACTGGAGCTCATTTTGGGAAAATAATCACAATTGGTAGACAATACACTACATCTTTATTTGCACTTGTGGAGTTGAGGATGAGGAGAGAGGAGCGTCGGCGCGGAGCGCTGATGCGTATTTGGAACTGAGGCGCTTGGAATTTTACATGGGACAGGAGAAGTGATCCAATCACTATTTATTTTATTTTTATTTTTTTGTCAAAGGACGCTACAGCTGCTTACTTACTTTCAAACTTAGCTTGTAGCAGACGCGTGTACATTTTGATCATGATGGCTTTGATTAACTGGTGAAAGGACACTATGAGTCTCTCCTCTTTCATCTCAAACTGCTTCAAACAACAAAGCGACGCAGTAAACGTGCTTCAGATTGCATGACTGTCCCGTGTCTTATGTTATGTGTTGTGTTACATGATTTTATTTTATGTTAACCTTTCTGTTTGTTAGCAGCTGCACCTGTTGTGAAAGCGCTATATAAATAAAGATGTGCACATCACATAAAACACGGACTGCCATATAATCTTAACTATTCCCGCATACGCTTTGTGGTTTGAAGCGCTTTAAGATGAAAGAGAAGAGAATCAAAGTTTCCTTTCTCCAGTGGATCGGAGACCTCATGATCAAAACGGGCATGATGTCCGTCCGACACGTCTGCTGCAAGCCGAGTTTGAAAGTGAACAAGAAGCTGTAGCATCCATTGCCAAAAAAAATAAAATAAAATAAAATGAGAGAGTGGTTCACTCCTGTCCCATTTAGATCCGCCGCAACTTCAAGCGGCGCTAATGTGCCAATGCGCGCCACCAGCCATCCATCCAGCTGCACCAACGCACACTGTCCAATAGCGGCGGCATCTCCGCTGAACAAAACAGGGCTGTGAAAAATGTTACCTTTTACACCAGCACCTCGAGTAATGAAGCGGCGCTAGTCGAATAGCGCCGCCGCACCATCAAAATCAGTGCTGACACACGCATGCTGCCACGGAGGCACAAGCATCAAGCAGATTCTTCTCCTTCGACAAATGCCATGGGGAAAAAAATGCTGAAAACAGTCCCCACCGTGTCCACATGAAGGACAACAAACACCACATGCATAAAACAAAAGACAAAAACAACCAAAAAAGCAGAGCTCTCGCAGACCGGGTGCCAAATATAGCGTCATCTCGAAACAGACAAAGAAATACTCTTTTTTTCTGCACAAGCAATCAAAACAAAAGTTTATAGAGGTGGCGAGTCCATCTGGAAGCATTCTTGGGCAAGCGGGAACCAAAAGAAATCAAAAAGTACCATTTTTGTATTCGACGCTCGACTTGCGACTCCCCCACTCTCAATCCAATCACATTTTACACATCTCGGAAGATGAGCCCAGCTGTGCAAAGACGCTCGGCGGCGCAATGGGACGGGGCAGGCTGCGGAAGGACGAGGACGATCTTGTTTTTGTCCTCATTAACACGGGGAGGGCGCATGTGACGTGATAAGACCCCCGAAGCGAACGGTGGAACCAACGGCCTTCTTTATCTTTATTATTCAGAGCGCAGCGCTAATTTGCCAAAAGCCCGCCGCCACGCTCTCTGACTCACTGACTGCGAAGCGACGCAGTGACAAGCTCAGTCACAGTCAAGTGGACACACACACGCATGCACAAAACTTGTTCTTTAAATAACAGTGCGCATATTGTGTTTTCGGCCCCGAACTTGTTTTCAGGCCATGCTCAGTCAGGCCTCATGAAAAGCATGAGGCTTGTGCATGTGTTTGTTGGGGAATTCCCCCCACCCCTTGTCTGAATGTACCCCCCTCCTATTAACAAACAAGGGCAGCCCGTGGAGAACAACAACACGGCACAAGGAGGAATTTTCGAGCATTGCCACCAAACAAATGTGGCCTGCCACCAACTGCGAGCAAAGTCGCAGTATAACTCCATTCAAGCGACGCGCACGCCGCAAAGGATGCAGCGAATCGAAAATTGGGGGGCGAGAGGAAAAGCAAGTAGGGCAGCAGCAGCACGCAAACCACATGACATGAAGATATTCCATCCAATAGTTACAATAAACTTTTTCGACATATATCGGAGCTCCCCAATCATGAACACGTTGCCGTCAAGTCATATTTTGACGAACAAATGATTCAATATACCGTATTGGCCCGAATATAAGACTGTGTTTTTTGCATTGAAACAAGACTGAAAAGGTGGGGGTCGTCTTATATTCGGGGTCTAGACATTATACCCATTCACGACGCTAGGTGTCGCCAGATATCATTGAAGCGAATGCTGAACTCGACTTCCCAGGCCAAAGTGAACCCCTGCCACGAAGAATAAAAATAAAAATAGCGGTAGCACGAAGATGAAAAATAAAAAATAGCGGTAAGAAGGAAAGGAGAAGAAAATAATAGAAGAGATAACAGAAAAAGGAGAAATGTAGCGACAATCGGGAGAAAAGTAGGTCGAAGATCGGCCAGGTCAACCGGCAGCTGAGGAGAAGTTATATAATTTACATTTCAAAAAACAGAAGCCATTCATTGATGAATGTGATTGCACTTTAGATTTGAATGAGGCAAAATAATATACTCTTTCTCTCAAATATATTGTGATAATCATTTTTTTTCAGATATACTGTAATTTTTGTCTGTATAAAAATGAATTTGGTGTTCAAAAAGTCTTTTTTCAAACTTGAGTCTTGAAAAAGAGGGGGGTCGTCTTATCATCAGGGCCGTCTTACAACCAGCCGTGACGGGAAATGGCCGCTGGGCAGCGAGGGAAAAAAAAAAAAGCTAATCATTTTCAGAAGTGATTTCATCCAGTACATACAGGTCAAAGAATTCTTCTCTGGATCAAATCGTAGACCAACAACAACACTCCTCCAGGCATTTTATCCAGTGTCATAAATGCAACCGGAGAGGGAAAAAAAAGTGACTTGTGCCCACAATATGGTCGGACAACATGCTCATTTGTGGACACAAAAAGACTCAAGTGTGACCACAAAATAGATGTCATGTGCACCCAAAATACTCATTTGTGCCTTGATTGTCATTCCCGTCAACAACTCGGTTATCAAGGTCAGCAAAATGAGCGCACCTTACTTCCAATGCATACGAGCGATCTGCTGTCACTTACCTGAAATAAAAGTTGTGTTCCGTTTGTTTACCCAACTGTAAGTCACTAATTATAGTCATTTAATTCTATTGTGTATTTTGTGCACACATTATACTTACGTCTTGGCCAGGGTTCAGTGTTTTATACAACACCTGTGTATTCATATCGCAATTTCATAACAGCTGCAGCCGTAACAAAGCGCTTTTACAAAATGGTTAACATAAAATAACAAAACAATGTCACAGAACACACAACATAAAACACGGACAGTCACACAACTGTAATAACTATCGCTGCCTTGTTGTTTGAAGCAGTTATAAATGACAGAGGAGAGAATCAAAGTCTCCTTTCGCTCGCCAGCGGAACAGAGACGTCATGATCGAAACATGCGTGATGACACTTCTGCTCCGGGCTGAGTTTGAAAGTAAACAAGTCCATTTTATGGGAACGACATTGTGGTCACGGCAGAGAATGAATACAATGCGTGCACAAAGTACAAAATAACAATGCAACTGCTGGATTACTGACTGGGTGTGTAAATGGAGTGCCCCTTCTCTCCTTTTCTAGAAATAGTCTTCATGTTTTCCCCCCCAGCCCACATCATGTCCTTTGCATACTCTGATTGAACAACACAAATGGGAAAACCTAACAACGTCTTGACCATAGCAAAGAAGCTTGCACACATGATGTCAGAAAATCGGAATACTTGCGTTCCCTTGTGGGAAGGCCTATTAGCGCATGCGTGTGTGCGAGGAAGCCTGTGTCTGTGTGTCTCTCCGTGTGTGTTATCACTTTGTTTGCTCCATCTGTCCGTCAACAAGCCCTGATAAAAGGCACTCAGCCAGATTTACAGCGCTGACAGTGCTGCAAACAAGTGCAATTGTCACTTTGTGCGCGTGGGAGAATGCAGGGGGAGAGGGGGGGGGGGCTTTGATGGCGTTTACAAATGTGTCAGGTGGCACACAGCCAATCACGTGGAGCCAGCACTTTCGGCCAACCACGTGGAGAGTGTGCGAGCAGGCAATGCCACTCACTAAACAAGACATCTCAAATCACATTTATGACCGGCTCATTTGTGCAGCTACAGAGGTCACACCCCATAAAATTCCCGCCTGAGATACAGCGGCCCACCCACAGGCTGGCCAACGGACCTCATGGAGGGCAGAAGGTCCGGAATGTCCGAAACGGCCTGAAGGTCTGGGACTCACAAAGCAGACCATTATCGGTTTTGTCCCCATAGCTGCTGGTGAGCTCCACGTAGGAAGCCAAAGTACTTAACTTAGCAAAGTGATGACACGCTTTCTGAATCACGAACTTGCTTTCCTCGGCCGTTCTGAGTTGTGGGAATGCTAAACGTTAGCATTACCGAGAAGAACACGTCATGGCTTTGGCTTTCAACGTCAAGCGAGCACAGAAGCACAAAGATGTCACTGTAGTGCCATTCAATCTTACAACTGTGATGTGATGTGATGTGATGACCACTAGGGAGCATACAGTGAAACTCCTCTACAACGAAATCATGTTTGCAGCAAGAAAATTTTCACAACAGGGGGCTTTTCACTGTAGCAAATTTAATCTGAGATGTAAACACACACACATGCACACACACACTACACAAAAAAACGTATGTGTGTACACTTTATTTTTATTCCAATACATAGTGCATAGATATGAGAGTACACTTATTTGGCACTTCATATAGCCATTGTAGAAAGAAAAAAATGGGAAAGAAGTTGCAAAATTTACAATCAGCATTCACTTTCACTTAAATCAATTTCTTGCATAATGTATTTTACTTTGCTTCCTTCATCGTTCATTTTTATTACTTTTGTCCTGTCTTCAAGCGTGAATGCTTTTTTTCCTTAACTCCTTGGTCTGCAAAGGTCCGTTTTGTAGCAATGTTAGCTATGTTAGTTATGTTCTTGCTGCGTCTGAAACTAATAACAAATACTTACTGGACTACTGCGCAAGTGTAAACCAATGTGGCAGTTGCTATTGCCGTTTCCGAACAAAGCAGTAGAGGTTGCTGTGGCATGTTGAGATTGGATTAGACTTGTGGAAGGCTTGTTTTTGTTGTAGTGAATCTCGTTGCGAGGCAAGAGAAAAAAAAAAGATTTTGTATAACGGAACAGGGGGACTTTTCGTCATAGAGGGAGCACAAAAGTGGGAATGGCTTTCATGCATGAACATTTTTTCACACTTGGGAGTATTTTTGTCCATGGAGGTTTCGTTGGAGAGCAGTTTCGGTGTATTTGCAGGGTTGGCGGTGCTTGCTATGATAGGCCATCATGGCGTGAACTGGATTCGATCGTTAGCAGCAAACGGTTTTGCATTACAGTAAATGTTCCCATCCCGGAATTCTATGGAAAGGAATATTCTTCACCCGGAATAAAAACCTCTGCATTAATGTTTTGACTACGATATTACAGTATGTGTTACTGGAACTTGCATAAGCGGAAATTCCACTACCCGTAACCCAGATGGAGGTGTAATGCCGCAGGAGCTTAAATACATGCAACGCCCACTCGATGTGACGGAAAAGACACAAACAAGTTTTCACTTTGCGTTTTTCGATCATCAGAACCTAAACGACGACGTCTAAGTGAGTTTTTATTGCTGTGCGTTCTACTGTAATTGTGAATGATTTTAACTTTATTCACTTACGTCCTGGAGAACGCGGCACTAGCTTAAAAGCAGCACTCACTCGACATGACCGAAGAAACGTGTTCGCTTCGCCGTTTTCATTCATCAGATTCGAAACGAAGACGTGTAAGCGACTTTCTATAGGCGTGCGTTTTACTGTAATTGCGAAAGATTTTAACTTTATTCACTTACGTCGTGTAGATCATCGCATCGAAACGTAGAAGAACTGAAAAGATTGGAGCTGAGCGAGTGAAATGCTTCCGTTTGAGCAAGGCTGGACAGAAAGTTAAAAAGATCCAACAGACACTTGGAGTCGGAAAGACGCAAATCTACGAAACCATAAAAAACAAGGCATCGATTCAACTCCTGATGACAAGCCACCATCCAGCAAGGAAGCAATGCAAATGGCAACAAAAATCCTTCAGTATGCACAAGAATTACCAAACATCGGTGATCAACGAGACAGTTACTAGCAACTAGCAAGAAAACTGTATGACACGCAGGCAAACATTGTCATAAACCAAAGAATGCATCCAACAAAACAATCCAAAACACATGTTTTTTTTTCCCCAAGACAGAAAAATAAACATTAAATACTGTACGTATTTTACTGTTGTGATTTTTTTGGGGAAACACCTGTATTGCAGTTTTTGTTATATAAACAGTTTTTGGACAGTATATTTTTGTATTTTATCGATTATGTTATTACACGCGCATTTTGTCAACATACTTGCAGGTTCATAAAGGACGTATACCATGCTCATTTCCAAATGAAGAATTTCTGTTATCAGGACAAATTGGACAGCGCAAACACGAGTCCGTACTAGAGAATATTTACTGTATTTGCAAAAGGCCGAGATGCAAGATGTCGATCCACGCTGCTGGCGCGCGACAAACAAGAAAGGCCTGACCCATTTGTCAGCTATTTCCTCGTTCTCGGCCCGTTTACCAGAAGCGTACGCCGACCTTTGGCCTTTGAGCGTCAGATATGAATGGTTATCTCGATGGCCACAAAAGAAAAGTCCCACCCTGTGTCACCATCAAAACATAAATGAGAGCAGCGTGGCTGACAATGGCGAGTCAGAAGTCAACAGGCCGAGTGCCGGGAGTGGTCTCATTGCATTTGTGCGTGTTTGTGTGGGTGCGCGTGTGCGCTCACGAGCACACAGGTGGAGACAAAAGACATCTTGAGACCAGTTTGGCCGCTCACGGCATTCCTGAGTCGACGCGGACGTGCGCTGGAGTCTCGTTAAACACGCAAAGCAGACACACGTGCGCGCCACATTGAAGCGTCTCTATTGGGAATTCAGCACGCACGCACGCACGTCCAACAGATCGTTAACGGCACAGATGATGGAGGCGCTGTTGATTAACCCTCACGTGGCTCTCCACAGTCAAAAAAAGAACAGTTTGGGGAACGGACGCATTAAAGATTGAGGCTTCCAACAGCGCACACTAAAATGTTGTACATATCGTGAACTGGAAAACAAAAACTGTTTTTTTTCCTGATGTCGGAAAGGTTCTCTGTGCATTTGAGGACTCACGTGTGCAACTGGTGTGTGTGTGACGCAGCCGTGTGGGGACTCTTCCCATGTTTGCTGTCACTTCGACACACTTGAGCTTCTCTGTCTTCGGCTAAAGTGATTTATGCCACGAGTCCAGCTGTGCCCACGGACACGCATGCAACGTATCTTTGTGTGTGTGTTCGTTCACCCTCAATCTGTTTTTGGCTGGCCTTTGCTGGACACCAAAACCCGAAAAGTATACTGTATCTCTGAGGGCTGCTTGGAAAGCGCGCTGCAAACCCTGTGTGTGTGTGTGTGCGCGCGCGCGTGCATTTGGCAGTGCACAGCTCTCATTTGAGTGGCTTAGCCAGAGTTGAGAGGGGTCACGTAACTGAAATCCAGCAGGCCAGTGGGACAGACCAAGCAAGGACTCTAAATTTAGACGTGCACTTTCGTGTAACGTACACGTTATTGGTGCGCTCGTCACTGACACGCGCGCGCGCGCACCACAGGGTGGGGAACAGGGAGGTATTGTTCACAATTTCCTGAGAGAGTTGGAGCCACGACATCCAGGCCTCATATGAGCTGGTTTGCTCTGGTTGCCGTGGTGACGTTCCATCAGTGTGTGGACAAAAAGTAGCCCGGTGGTTGATTAAGGAAACGCAAATAGCGTTCCAACAGTTCTCTGAAAAAACTCCGGCCACTGTATTGCCACAGACATAAGTTGTCTCCCGGCATTTGATGGGGAAAACGAAATGAGGGAAAAGCTCACAGTGGGAGTACAAAGTTAGAAGTGGTTTGGCAGCGGTCAGCAGCCACACATCCACGTATCAGGCATATGCATTGCACGCGAACGGTGCAAGTGGAAATTTTTCAGAGTGGCATGAATGGCTCCAATCAATTCATCGGTGGCCAAAAGACGGCAGGTGGCCAAAAATGTTCACCTGCAGCGTCACCTGCACTTTCTGAAGTCTCTTTTCTGGATGTTTTCATCAACCCCCCCCCCCCCCCCCCCACACACACACACACACACAAAAACAAAAGCCCTTCACTCTGGAACTTCACTCTGAGAGTACAAACAGCATCACTTGAATGAACGAGTCTTGGCTTGATCAATCCTCAGGACAGAAAAGCAGCCCCGAGTAAGATGATCCAGATGTAACTAATTACAAAACTCACTGAAAGCATGTTTCGAAATGAAGCGCACATTGAGCGACCGTAGTTCCTCTCAAATAGTAGGGCAGGCCCCCCATTATTATTTTTTTTGGGGGGGGGGGGGGCTACTCCAGCAAAATGTAAATGTAATTGCACATCCATTCCAGTAGGTGGCAGTGGTGCTGTCATTATCAGAGTGTGTGTATGGAATATTAGCACAATGGTGTTTCTTGATATTCTTTTTTTTTTTTTTGCACCCTGAAATGGCATCATGGAAAAATATTTAACCAAGGACGAAAAGGAAAAGCGGAGAGATGAAAAATGATTCTTTGTTGTAGAAATGATCTAAAATTCCTTGTTTATTATTGTTTTTAAAATTTCTTAAGAATAAAACGTTTTGCATAGGCGCACTTAGAACAATTTTATGGACAAATGATACCATTTATAGATGCGGCAGAGAGTTGGGTGGGCGCTAAATATTTTTCTCTTCCTTTGGGCTTAACAGAAAAATAATTGCAAAGCACTGAGTGACTGCAAAATATGCAATTTGCCTCAATGGTGTTGATCAAAGTGACCACAACCAATTTTGTGGCAGAATGAAAAGAACAAGTCCAATTAGCCAGAAACATTAATTTGCTTGAGTGGGACCCCTAAAACGATGCGGTGGGCCAAATGTGGCCCCCTGGCTACAGGTCTGACAACGGATACTGCTGCCTTTTCTTTGAATGTTCTTTTTCGGCTGAGGGCGAACGCAGCCAGCGCCACCGTCGCCTTTATCTGCTGCCTTTCCCACCATAGATCAAACCCTCCCCGCTGGCCTTGTCGAGGTGAATGGATGCCGCGCGGACGGAATAACATTTGGAAAGTAGGGAGGCTGTTTTGGCAAACCGCACGGATGCGATCCCGCCCCTTAACTTCACTGTCAGCACTTTCAGGTCAAGAGATGAGAACATAAATGTTTCCTGTCAATGCACCTGTTTTGCGTAAGCGCTTCAAGTAGCACAACCGGCGCACCCTGCTCATCCAAGGGATTAGCACAACGGGGAGCCCGTTGCCAGAGGTTTAAAAAAATAATAATAATAAAGGAAATGCTTCCTGAGCACGACAATGAGGCGAGGAAAGTACCGGAGCCGTGGATTACTCGCACCTCGAAATCTGGAGAAGAGTCCGAGCAACAAAACAATGGAGTCGAAACGCGTGTCCCACCAGCCAGGCTGCTTGTCAGAAAAGGACAATTGCAGACGGCTGAATAATGGAGTGAAACAAAACAGAGATATTTTTCATTCGTCCCCAGCAGCTCGCTGCGCCCACCATGCGAATGTCATTAGAGCAGAAGGCTGAGTCACTCCAACTGACGCTCCTTCGAAAAATCTCAACCTTTCCCGTAAACTCGTCGACCCCCGCCGTTGCTGACCCATTTCCGCAGGCGGCTCAGCATAACGTGAGAAGGCACGAATGAGACGAAAAACTCAAGTGTGTCATCTTTACTCACGCTGGGTCAGCGGAACCGTTAGCCGCGCTCTCAAGCACCGCGGGGGGGGTTCTGTGGGGAGAGTTTTTCAAGAAAGTTTGTTGTAAATGATCAATCACACAGTCAGGTTGATGAAACACCTCCTCAGCACACAAACGTTGACTTTTCCCTAATCTGTGGTCCATCTGATAAAAAGATTTTTCTTCATGTGCACGCAGGTGCGCAGTCAGGGGGTGACGGAGGAGCTCAAATGTCTGAGTTTGCTCAACGCTCTGGACCAGGACATCCCGGAGCAGCTGGCCCAGCTCCTTGGAGAACCTTGCATCAAGCTAGCCGAAGGCATCAAAGCCTACATCTCCAAGGTAATGTCCCAAAGCAACTCTCGTGGAGAGATCCATGGCAGTTCACGAGGGGTGCTATGTGGGGGGGTCCTTTGAGGGTCAAACACACTTGATGTGAACTGGATTTCAAAACGAAAAGGTCCCGCAGGCTCTCCGGCAAACGTGACGAGCCAATTGCAAGCGCTAACGCTCGCTGCTAGCATGTTTTCGCTTCCAGCGCTATCTCGCTGCTGACTGCAGACGCACTCTGAGATTGTTGATCCTCTGTCAGGCTGCCAAACATGACTCACACATAAACACCATTGACCTTCTTTTTTTTTTTTTAGCTTATACTTGTAGTGTGCGTGTATATGTGTGTGTGTGTGTACTGTATTAAGGCTCTTGAGGACGAAAGGAGTGGTGCCTTGTCATATCCAAAATAGACCAACCGGAGGCCAGCTTGTGCTGATTTCAACCTGATTCTATTTTTAGATTTGATGAGAGAGCGCGGATGGCGCGGGCACGAGATGATAAGCTTTGACTTTCTTTTTAACTTGTTTGGCCAGTACCGAACCTTTCCCGACATGTGCGAGTTTAAAAGACGGCAAGTGGAAAGCGAGAGGAGGAAAGAAGGCGTGACGAGCTCCTAAATGTCTGCTAAAACAAATTCGATGACACGAGTTTCGCCCTCAAGCGAAGTAGCTGACACGACAGGCCGAGGACGTTCTATATTTTTGGAAACACGACTTGATCTGCTTTCAATCAGGACGCACGGCAACGGTGTGGGGGGGCGGGGGGGTCGGGCTCTCATCCAGAGAATACCAAACACAAAAGAAGAACTTGCACAATTGACTACCTTTGGTTAGAGGTGACATCTGGCACAGGGGAGGCACCAAAAACGTGTAAAAGGATCAGCGCAATCACTACAACGAAGACGTGCACGGAAGTAACGTGGGAATATGCAACATCGGTGTGAGTGGGAGTCCATTTTCACCTTTTACTGAATGCTTCAGGCACTTCAATCGTGCTCCGTAATTCCCTGAGACGGAAAGGAAAGGTCCAGGTCGAGCCCTGCCGTCATTCATTCATTCATTCATCTTCCGAGCCGCTTGATCCTCACTAGGGTCGCGGGGGGTGCTGGAGCCTATCCCAGCTGTCTTTGGGCAGCAGGCGGGGGACACCCTGAATTGGTTGCCAGCCAATCACAGGGCACACAGAGACGAACAACCATCCACGCTCACACTCACACCTAAGGACAATTTAGAGTGTCCAATTAGCCTGCCATGCATGTTTTTGGAATGTGGGAGGAAACCGGAGCACCCGGAGAAAACCCACGCAGGCCCGGGGAGAACATGCAAACTCCACACAGGGAGGCCGGAGCTGGAATCGAACCCGGTACCTCTGCACTGTGAAGCCCACGTGCTAACCACTGGACTACCGGGCCGCCCGCCCTGCCGTCAATCGCGAGTAATTGGCACTGCCGGTCAAAAGTTGATTTTTGCCTGCCGATTGTATTGGAAGACTTTAAGACCGCCACCCAGAATGCTTTTGAGATCATCTTCTAGTGAAAAAGAAATGGCTTGCAGATGATCTGAGTTTTTTTTTTTAAAGGCATAATTGTCAAGCTATTAGAAGACCTCTGCCATTTCTTAACAAAGAGAAAAAAATAAAATAAATCCACACTTAAAAAATAGACTTAGCAAACAACTTTTACAAACACCCCAGGCTGAACCGAGCGCTTTCAAGATATCCAAAGCTGTCCGAATAGTTGATATGTATCACTTCAACATACTTCCTTGACAAAATGATCGTAATGACCGGAGAACCGATTCCCTTCCAACATCATGACCATAAAAAGCAGCCCCACTTCATGGCGACTCAGCAATACCGTCCATCCATCCATTTTCCGAACCGCCTTATCCTCATAGGGATCGCGGGGGGTGCTGTCTTCGGGCAGTAGGCGGGGGACACCCTGAACCAGTAGACAGCCAATCGCAGGGCACACACAGAGGAATAACCATCCACACTCACACTCACACCTAGGGACAATTTAGAGTGTTCAATCAGCCTGCCATGCATGTTTTTGGAATGTGGGAGAAAACCGGAGTACCCGGAAAAAACCCACGCAGGCCCATGGAGAACATGCAAACTCCACACAGGGAGTCCAGAGCTGGAATTGAACCCAGTACCTCTGCACTGTGAGGCGGATGTGCCAACCAGTCACCCACCGTGCCACCACTCAGAAATACGACTTTTTTAGGGCCACACGCCGTCTGAATTGAAGGCCGAGGAGCTCAGCGATCGTGCAGCCAAAGAGCGCAACGACAGCGTCGCGGCCAGTAACGTCCTGCCTGGCCTCGTTTTTGCTTCTTCTGGAGAGGTCACCTTCTTCCAAGTCGTTGCACTCTTACTTTTAAGAATGTAGCTAGCGAGCTAACGACGACCATGTTTGCGTCATCACTCGGGGACGGTTTGAATGTCGCTCGAATCACTCAAGCATGCAACCGAAAAAGAATCCTCCCACAGTGGCAAGTCCATAAAAATAAACTTAATAATCCGGTCCAAATCTTCATCAAGACCCGTTTTTCGACTTGGATTGGATTGTCATTGTCTAAGTATCCGAGAAAGAAGACTATAAAACCTAATCTTCCGTGTTTCTATTTATGTGCTTTCGCAGAAGAGTTCACATGAAACTTCTTTCGTGAATTCCTTCGTGAGAAAGAAAGCTTTTTCTGAGTTCCTGCTTCCTTCTCCGAACTCTATTCCAGTGTCTAATTAATCATCAACCTGTTGTCCCAACACACACACATGCCCACACGCAGGGTATTTCTCTCACACACACAGCCAGCCCAGGCCTGTCGAGAGCAAGCAGTTGATTCAAGTATTGGGTTGCAGCTCACTAATCTGCAGGAGAGAGGGGTTCCTTCATGTGCCTGCTTGTCGCTCGCCGTGGCGTCGTAGCCTTTTCCCAGCCATCCTCTCATTTCCCTCTCCGAACGCCCCCCCCCCACCCCGGTTCTTTGCCGCTCCACCTGCCCGAGAGACACGAGCGACACTAAATCCAGCCAGCTATAAAACCAGCAGGAGGCGGCTCCTTGTCACAGCTTGTATTTACGAGCTCGCTGGGAGAAAGCTGACCTCGCTACATCCAAGGGGACGCATGCCCCTCCAAAACAAAAGACCGCAGCCGGCGCCCCCCAAAAGGCTCGCGGTGGCCGAGTGGTGCACCGAGTCGGTCTCGTAATTTGGGCCTGCGCGAGGCCCCGTGATTTATTTTTTATTTTTTTGGTATTTGTTGTTATTACAGCTTGAGGTTCCAGAGGTTGCGGGATCACAGAAACGCTGGTGTGGAGAAGTCACGCTGGAAGGAAAGTTGAAAGGCTCATTTGTTGAATAAACAGCAAGCGGAGGAATGTAGCCAGTTTTGCTGTTATCCCGCTGCGAGAGCTGCGGTGTCACGTTTTGAGCCGCGAGTCCAAGCGCAAAGAGCTTGTGGAAAAAGTTCACGTCTGCTTTAGCGCTGGAATTCCGCTTCTTGATTGGCATATGCGCCCGCGCCGACAGAAAAACTCTGAATTGAGTTGCAAGGACAGCGCAAGGAGTGTAAATGGCTGCCACATGCTCAGGAAGTCCTGTTCCGCGAGGTCAAGACCCGTCTCCAAAACAGGGGCACAAAAGTCTTGCTGTCGGGAGGGCACGGAATCAAAAGAGTCATCCGTCGATCGACGGGGTTCTTCCTCATTTCGGTTTCCTAACGGGACACAACGAGCGATCACGCCGCACCCCCCGCATGGGGCCATCTGACATCGAAGATTGATCCCGCTTGTTTTTTCACCAACTGGGTGAACGCGGGAGACCATCCAGATGAAGTTTGATGGTGAACTATGAGAAGCTGGAGCTCAATCCAGATGCTGAACAGATTCTATTCGGCTCATCTGGCGGACACGAATTACAAACCATGTGCAATGAATGACTAAGAAGCATTTCTGCAACTTTGATGGTGTTCATGATGTGTGATTATTTGCTGGCTTAGGTCAGGATCGGATGCCCTGGAAGTACACGCAGCCCGGCTTCTGTCTTTTAATGACGGATTGTACTCTTTGGTCATCTACCAATTAGCAATATGCTTGATTGTGAAGACGGACAACCCGAATTACACGAGTCCTGGCGGCTCACAAGAAGATGAAAAACTCATTTGTTCGCACAAAAACAAATGCGCTGCCAATTTTCTCCTTTTTCCTCACGGGTGAGGAGGCAATTTTCTGCTCTCGGGACCTGAGGAACGCAAAGCCCAGATGGACACGCTCTGCCGAGCGAGACCGTAGACTGCACAAACATGTGGAGGAGGCCAAAACGTCTGCCGGTAGGGAGCCACCGCACCGGTGAGCACAAGACGGGACTGTAACGTTCACATCTTCATCCAGATCCTTTTTTTTTGTGACGCCATGCAATTCATTCATTGAATTACTTTTTTTTCAGACGCATTCAGTAAGGGAGATAATCAGTGAACCCGGGGTTTGGGAGGGGGGGTCGCCGCTTGATTGAGCTGAGACTAAGAAGGCCATTCAGCGTTTCTGCAGCAACCAGCTCAGCCTTCACATTCCACTGTGACCTCAAACGGGCCGTTGCCACCGGCCCAGCTCTTTTTTGTCCTTTCGGGATGACTCGGAACTATCGGTCTCTCAGGTCGATGTTTGCTGTCTCTCACCGGACCCCGCCACTGAGCAGGGGGGGGGGACTCAAACCGCCACACTCTGGGGAGTTTTTTCTATTGCGCGTTGCGTCCAAAGCCGGAAGCCTCGACTGCAATTTGCAGCTTGAGTGTCAGCTGTGGGAGAGGAAGGCCAGCTGCTAGCAGCACCAACTCAGGTCACCATTAGCTCACTTCTCATCCATCACATTCCGCTTTTTAGCGCCTTGCAGGGAGATTCATAGCAGGAGGGACTCCGTGGCAGCTAACAGCTAGCATGGGAATATGAGGGAAAACATGAAGAGAACGGACCGAGGAAATGACCGAAGCCTGATTTAGATGGCGTGGGACGCCCCGCGACGTGACGGGCACAGGAGAGTATGAACAACCAGCCGGGTTGTCGGGGGGGAAAATCAAACTGATGCTAAAGAAGGTGAGCATCCGCTGCGCTTGGACAGTGACAATGACGGAACAAGCGTGAGAGGGGAAACAGATGGAGGCTGGCGGGGCAAGACGCGCGTGCCACGTCAAAGTGCCATGGAATCGGATTTCGCACAAGGGGAACAACAAAAAAAAGACTTCACGCAACCTGTCAACAAGGCCTAATGGATGCATGAATAATGGAAGGTCACAAAAACATATTTCAATTGTTTATCGAACTAATAGATTCTTCAACAAACGATCCAAAGAATCCATTCACCAGTGACTTCATGAGATAAATCAAAACCAAAAAAATTATTGTGACTGCACATGTTTTAATGAACCAATTTGAAGGGGGAAACAGACGAATGACTGCAACAATGTAGCCTTCATGTATTATCTTGAGCTTTTATCAAAGTTGTTTCCACTTTTTTCTTCTTTCAGGTGACTGAGAACATCATCTCCAAACAAACCTTTATGGGTAAGCGCTCACACACACATTCTGACACGTACTTTGTTTCTGAGCCAGTGTTTGTTATACCGTTGCTGTATCTTCATGTGATCTCAGTGGCCAGAACCATGCCTCGCTCTTTCAACAACTCGGGGTCAAAATTCTTGAGCACAGTTGTCCAAAGGCCTTCGGCCCATTTGACCCTGCGGGACACCAATTTGCAAGGTGAGTACTTGGGAACTTGGTGGCTCTATGACACGTCATTTGGAAGCCATAGGGACTGGCAATCGTGAGACGAGATGAGGCCTCACGAGACTTTTCGTCCCTCGTCCCCCCAAAAGGGTACCCTCAGACGGGACTCCACCAGTCCTGCCGCCACGTGGTGCGCTCGTGGGCCAATAGGAGCTTGGGCGCTCACCTGCACAACATGACCCTGAGCAACGGCAGGCTGCGGGTTCCCCAGGACGGCCGCTACTACCTGTACTCGCAGGTGAGCCTCCTTTCCTTTTCGACGCGTCGACTCCCTGAACGTTTCCGACGTGAGCCGCCCGCACGTCCCTTCCAGGTGTACTTCCGCTACCCGTCGCCCGCCAGCGGCGACGTGGACCAGCGCAGCGTCAGCCACCAGCTGGTACAGTGCGTCTACAAGAAGACCTCCTACCCGAGTCCCATTCAGGTAAGCTAGCCGGCCCGCTGGCGGCGTCGAAGCTCGCTGACGCCGTCCGTTTCCACCCGGCAGCTTCTGAAGGGGGTTGGCACCAAGTGCTGGGCGCCTGACGCTGAATACGCCCTCCATTCCGTCTACCAAGGGGGACTTTTTGAGCTGAGGGCCGGCGACGAAATCTTTGTCTCCGTCTCGTCGCCGACTATGCTTAACGCAGACGAGTCCTCCAGCTACTTCGGTGCCTTCAGACTGGACCTCTGAGCGCCGGTGTAAATGGGAGGACCATAGGCGAACCAGAGGAGGACCGAGGTCCGGAAGTTGACTTTTCCCGCTTTGCTTGGAAGGATGCGCAGAACCGCTCGACAGGCGAGGAACTCGACGAGAGTGAAAAGGCGGGACAAAGTCCTGACAACTTCTTTGAGCCAGAGCAAACCACTAAGGGGGCTAAAAGACACAAGGCTGCTGATGAACATGTTTTAATCCTCCGGGAAGATTGTTTTTTTTTTTTAAAGCAATAATGAGTGCTGCTTTTCTTGCGAGGGAATCCTAAGTTTTGGACTCCGGACCGAAGAATGTACAGACAATAAAACATTGAAGGAATGCGGAGCAGAAATCACATGTGCCAGGACGATTGTGTGTACATACAAATCAGTGAAGGGTGGTGATATGAAAAAGTCCCCCATTTGTATTTTTACTTTGACGGTTTAAAGCCACTTGTGGTTCTCACTGAGAACTTTTTTTAAGGGAGGACAGTGATGAAGAGGAAGAGGAGGAGGAGGAGGAGGAGACTGAGCCAGATGAAGGGGAAAAAAAAACTAGGTCGAGGCTCACCAGCAGCCCGACCAGTTTAGCCTCGTCTTTCTCTTTCCCAGTGTAAATAGTCCGACTCCAATGACAAACCTGGTCTTTCCTGCATAACCGGCAAAGCCCAACTTGGAACATTTGCACAAGTTTCACGAAAGTTTACATTTTATACACAAATCAAGCCTTTGGACGATGTCCAGTACTCAATAAAGCATTTTTTTTAATGGTATGAAAATAAGTTTTGTGGGGCTTTTCAAGCCAGGACATTACTGAGGTGAGTTGGTGCGAGTGCAGTTTGTCAAGAGTTGCGCCGATTGAGGACGCAGCCTCCAAATGTGCAGTAGGTACACACGTGCAAAAAAAAAAAATGTTTTTCTTTTTGCTGACAGCAGCACCAAGCCGACGCATCTGCTGCTCATTTGGACGCAGCCAAACAGTTTGTCCAGTAAATTAAAGGAGAGAAAGGACGAGGATATCTACAGAGGCAAACCACTCTGGACCCAGCGCATGTGCGCACACACATTATCAGCCAGCGGAGACACAAAGGCACACATGTGGCCACGCTCCCTGGCCAGACTTTTCAACTTTCTGTGTGTGTGTATGTGTGTTGTTTGAGGGGCTCATCATCAAAAGTCAAGGTCAATTGTTGGCACAGAAACACCAACACGGCTGTTTAGCCCAAGGGTGTCAAAGTTGAGGCCCGGGGCTCATATCCGGGCCCCCACATCATTTTATGCGGCCCACGGGAGCAATCCATGTGTGTCAACTATCATGATTCTTGCTGAAATTTGTACAGAAATATCAAATTGCCACGGGTAATAACTTTGAGATTTTGCGCCAGCGCTCCGAGGGAAGCCGTGATTCCGAAGTGCCCCACGACAAAACAATGATCCGCATTTGTTGACCCCCCCCCCATTGATTTTTTTCAACATTTACCACAATAATTTTAGTTTATTGGGACAGAGTTTTCCCCATTTCACACTTTTTTGTGGAAAATGCATTTTGGTAAATGGTCATCAATTATATACAGATTGTCATTATTTGCGAGTCGGCCTGCTGCCTGTCCCCTGTCTTTGGCTTGGAGTGGAGTGAGAGCTGTGCGTTTGCAAACGAGACAATCTGATTTCGTGGATTTAAGTGGAAACCACCAGAGCAATCTCTTCCAACGTGGTTCCCCATTTTGGACAATTTTCCCTTGCTCCTTTTGTCATTGTTGGCACCTCGGAGTGGCTTCCGGAAGGCTTCGTTCCACATTTTGGGCTGCAGATGGATGCATTTCCAGAGGTCCACGACGGGCGCTCAGCTTGTCTTTAAAACGAGTTCTCCTCAAGGGTGAACATCATGGGCAAAACGAAATGAGCATTTGGGGGAAGGTCTTTCTGCTGCGCCAAGTGTTGTTTGGATCCGTTTGTCAGTTTGAGTGGCGATGGGCTCAGCTTGATCTTGGCATTCCACCGCAACATAACATTTGTTTTGGCCACGTCACTGCCCCCCCCCCCCCCCCCAAAAAAAATAAAGTCTCCATCTATCTGGAGAAAAAAAGGCCTTTTAAGGTGAAAGACGACGCTCCGGTGCCGCCCCCAACATGGCACCGGTTCATTGGAGCCACATTCCACGCGTTGTGCCCAAGATCAGATTGCATATCCAGCAGAGTGCGTCCGTGCTGGTAAAACAATCTCAGCGCTCTTTTTCTCATGGCATCAAATCACAGTGGCAAAGATATTTTCTGCCTCTTGTTGCCGTATTCTCCGAAAGCAAGCCTGTCAAACTCGTCACGGGCCAGAGTTGTTCTGCTTTCCCTCAGTGGGCTGCTTAGGAAAGGGGAGGGGGGCAGGGCTTACAGTTCTGGTCAAGGACAGGTTGTTGGGTTATAAAAACAAAACAAAAAAATGAGGCCACAGTAAGATTTAATTTTAAAACTTCTTCCACAATAATGTAGCCTGCAAATTAGTTTTTGCCAGTCTTTTCAAGAGGGGAAGTAAAAGTAAAGCCAACTGCACAAATGTGCACACCCCCCTGTTATAATTACCCCATCGCATTAAAACTCATGTTAAACAGAGTCAACACAGACGTGCCACCATTAAAGTGCATCGGATTTACTCCAAATAAAGTACTTGCCAGAAATTCCTGAAGTCCCTCCAATGTTTCTGTAGGCCTCTTGCCAGCCTAAATGACCAGTCGTGTTCTGATCTTGACAGCAATTTGGGAGCATCGTATTTCTCCACTAAAAATTATTTTGTCCCCTTCTCCTGACTGATACCGCAGAAGAATGAGGTCCCGAGCCCAGATAAGATGCTGGGGAGTGGGGCGTGAGGGGTTTAGGGTACTGTAGGAGAACTGTAAGGTAAAAGCCAACAAGAACATTTGAACTTCAGAGGCCTTTTAAATGGTGGCAGATTTGACTCCCATTCAAGAAGTTTGTAAGGGATTGGTTAATTCTGTTCACAGTCAGAATCTCCAGTTATGAGTGGGTGTGCACACATATGCAACTACACGATCTGAGTTGTTTTTTACTTCTACTGTAGAGTTAAGTGTTATTTCCCTGAATATCGTTATCGTTATCTGTATTCTTCTTTTAAACAATACAATAGATGCCAATTTATATAGTGCTTTCACAACAGCGGCAGCTGTAACAAAGCGCTTTACAAAACAGTTAACGACCAGAAGTCGTGGAAAATGGTGACAAATAAATATATGATTGTTCAAGAAAAATAATGCTGTCAAATTGGAAGAAAAACTGAAATTTTGATGCAGATTTTCTGTCAAAATGAAAGAGCAAAGCCATTCAGCAAGAAACATTAAGTAGACACCGTGTGCGTGAGGAGGCCCCCCTAAAAGGATCAAGGGGCCAGATTGGGCCCCCGCACCACAAGTCTGGCACCACACTTCAAGGGTAACTGATCGAGCGCATGACTTCACGTTGTGGCCTGCGTTCTGAGCTCAGAGGGCATTTAGGCCAACTGACGCCGAATGCGGTCTTTCTGCCCACGCAATCATTAGAGAGGAATGTTGTGCTTCTCTTTAAGGTGTTGTAAAAACGCCGTGCGCAGACATGGAACCAATCAATTAAGCGGTGCGTGGTTTTAGATGTTAGATTAGAAGCAGGCCAGCACCGGATTAATTTGTTTTTTGATTGTAATTTGAAAGGACATATGAAGATTTTTTCTTTGGACACGGAGATCTCCAAAGCTTCAAAGCGGGACTTGATTTACTCCTCTGCCGACACGACGACGCCCATCACCGAGCTGTACGCTCGCCTTCGCACGACATGAACTCAAAATGTCATCATGTGTCATATGGAAGAGTAAAACAAAAGTGCTCTGGCACGCCTCTTTGCCTTTCTCCGCCAAAATGTTACATGCGAGCCCCATGGAAGGAGAACAAAACGGCCTAAATAGGAACCAACTCAAATCACTGGCAGACAATCGCGAAATTCGCAGCAAATTCCAAAACCCTCAGTGCAATCAAAAACAGTCCGCGGAAATTAGAGAGGTATACAATTTTACCTTTACACATAATTTTGATCGCATGTAGTGTGTGATGCCCAGCTCTCTGTGCAATGAACACCGTTTCTCTGCAGATTCCTGGGTAGGTGGGTGGTGGTGGTGGGGGCTATCGACCTTGAAATGTGTCACGAGAAGAGCCACAAAGGCGAATCGGCGGCTCTGTTAACTTGAAAGTTTAGCTCATCGATCACCGGTCAAACATCAACAAAGTGAAAGGCCACTTCGGCCTGTCAGTGACAGAAGCATCGAGGAAGATGCGACACAGACGCCTTTGGGCCCATGCCAGAACAATGTGATGCAAATGTGTTAGCGTCACTAACTAATGCATGTCCAGATAGAATCTGCTGTTGTGAGACTTTGAAACTGTAATTCATGCCTTCGTCACATTCCGGCTGGATTACCGTAGTGCACTTTACTTTAGAGTCAGCAAATCCTCCATTAAGCGTCTCCAGTTGGTCCAGAATACTGCTGCTTGCCTCTTGACTGGTACTCGTAAGCAGCACATAACTACCTAATCTACTCTGGCATCGCTTCACTGGCTCCCGATACATTTTAGAGTTCTCTTTAAGATCCCATTATTTGTTTTCAAATCTTGAAATGGCCTCGCTCCACCTTACCTCTCTGAGCTGCTCCGGCCCTACACACCGGCCCAACGGCTCAGGTCTGCGGACCAGACATTATTAGAAGTACCAAGAACTAAGCGGAGGCTCAGAGCAGACCGAGCCTTTTCCGTTGCTGGTACGTCTCTTGGGAATGACCTCCCGCTGAACATTCGGCAAGCTGCCTTGCTGCCCACCTTTAAAACTCGTCTCGAAACTCATTTGTATTCTTTGGCTTTTGATTCAGCATGACTCAAACTTGATCTTAGGTTTACTGTTTTTGTGCTTTCTATTGTCTTTGTTATTATGGACTGTTTTATTGTTGTATAGATGATATTTGCTTTATTTACAGTCCTTTGTATATAGTGGTGGTTGATTTAAAGTTCTCTATAAATACAGCCGAGTTGAGTTCAGACTTAAGTCACAACCGAAGTCATGACTTGACTCTACTCGCTTGAAATTACACAGGCAACTCAGCGCAAGTGACAACAGTCATGCACGGCACAAGAGTCCTCTAAAGTCTTTATACGATGCCATCCGTTTGTTTTTTGTGGAGACTCGACGACGATAACGACGACTCGCCAAGCGGCCAGTTTGATGAAGGCCAAGCTCCGACTGCAGCGCAGCGTGCCGACGTCCGGCCAAAAACATGAAGCCAAGTGGCGTGACCCAGAAAGCGGCATGACGCAGTTTGATCGCCCGGTGACGATGTGGCTAGCACGGCGCTCGCAGCGAGTGAAGCTGTTTTAGAAGCGCAGACGACGACACACTCATCGCTGGCTTTAAACATCCGCAGACATGTGGCCAAACGCACATTTAACCGGCAGTTGCTTGCTCGGTGCAAATCATTTCAACACAAAGGCCATTCGACGATGTTTGTGATTATCCCGCCTGTTAGACAGCTGTGTCCGATATGCGGTTCGGCTTTCGAATGTAGTTCAAGAATGTCTGTCACGGTGGTCTTTGGCTCTCAGTAGGTTGGTGACATCCATTGAAGTTAATTTGCTTCTCGATGGCCCGACATCTTTGTGTGTTTGAACAAAGGCCGAATGTTATTTTTGAACCTTCGCCACCCATCCCGCGCCAGTCACCTCCGAGCGGCATTCTTTTCCCTCTTAAGCCGTTGTCCGCACCATCTCTCATTCTCACCCACCTCGTCATTTATCAACAGTGGCCAGCGCTGCCACGTTATTATTATTAGCCGCTTTGCACCGTTTTCCTTCAAGTCAATCAGGAAATGACTCTTACAAAGTGCACACACACACATACACACACAGATCCCAAAACATCCTGAAGAGACTAAGCGGGGCCAGGCGAGATTCGGGGGCTGAAAGCCACACAACAATACTTAGGTTGCGGCCCTACTGGCCCGACTACCGGCCATTGCAAAAGCAGTGGGAGTTGCACTATCGTCATGCTATCGCAATCCCTGGCAGGGCACCTAAAACAATGCAATAAAGCCTCGAGCATTACTGAGGGCCCGATAAGGTCTTTGAAAAGCCTCCCCCGCTCCTCATGGAGCCACAAAAGGCATGGTTGCAGGAAGCTCGAGCCAAAAGCGCCTGGGAACGTGCACGCACGCAAGCTAGCAAGGGCGCCAGTCATGAAGACCTTCGACGCAGTTTCCAATCAAGGGAGCATCCCATGCCCGCTCCCTTGAAAGATTTCAACTTCTTGTCATCACAAGCAACGAGCTTCCCCGTGGAATTCAAAATGATTTCAGGTGACCTGGACTCTTGCCGTTTTGCATTTCCCCGCTGGATCGGTAAAACTGTTAAAATGACATTTTGCTTTTCTTCTCATGAACACATCAGAATCAGTCCTTTTTTTTAACCATGAAAGAGTTGAACCAGGACCGTATTGGCCCGAATATAAGACGGCCCTGATTATAAGACAATCCCATCTTTTTCAAGACTCAAGTTTGAAAAAAGACTTTTTGAACACCAAATTATTTATACAGAAAATAATTACAGTACATCTGAAACAAATGATTCTAACAATATATTTGAGAGAAAAAGCATGTTATTTTGCCTCATTCAAATCTTAATATCTGAACATTTAAATATGGAAATTAAAATGCAATCACATTCGTAAATGAATGGCTTCTGGTTTTTGAAGCTCCCGGTTAAGCTGGCCGACCTTCGACCTACTTTTCTCCAGATTGTCGTTAAGTTTCTCCATTTTCTGTTCTATTATTTTCTTCTTTTCTTTCTTACCGCTACTTTTTATTTTTCTTCTTCGTGCTACTGCTGTTTTTATTCTTTGTGACAGGGCTTCGCTTTGGCCTGGGGAGTCAAGTTCAGTATTTGCTTCAATGGTATCTGGCGCCATCTAGCGTCGTGAATGGGTATCATGTCTCGACCCCGAATATAAGACGACCCCCACTTTTTCAGTCTTATTTCAATGCAAAAATCACCGTCTTATATTTGGGCCAATACGGTACTTGTATTTTTACTTCTATTTGTGCTTTTTATTTCACTTAAACGTCGCTTATTTAGCAAGATGAGAGGAAGGAGAGCGCACCCGTGGAGAATCGAGACAACACAAAGGGAGCTTCGGGTGGACACCTCGGCGTGTTTTGACAACAAAGGTCAGCGGCGTCATTACGTTACATGAGCGAGTCAAGCTGTGGGAAAGCACCTCAGGTGAGGCCAAGAGGGCGCCCACGCAACACCGCACAGTGGCTCAGGTTGCATTACACATGCGCGCGTGCACGAACACACGCGCACGTGTGCACAAATATGCACGCACACGCATCATGTGCTGGGGATGTGACACTTTGGGGTGTAGGGTGACTCCTTAGATCGGCGTAACACTGCTCAAGACAATGGCGGCGGCCATGGGAACGCAGGAATGCCCTCAGCTGCCCTCCAAGATCGAAAAGCGCAATGTAACGAGACGGGGCCGGGGAAGCCCAGAACGCGTGTGAGAGCAAGTCAGGTGGGTAACTCGAGCCCCATGTGAAGCGTCAACGGGCACAGGAAGTCAGTCGTCAAGACGGCAAACACATTCCACCCCCTCCCCTTCCCTCCCTCGACAAATACCTTCTCGCAGAGATTGCGACGAGTTGTTGGCACTGCTCCGGAACGTCTACAAATCAAGCGCGCAAGTGACTCAAGCGCAACTATTTGATGTTTCTTGATAAATGCATTTGTTCCTTTCATTTGGTCAGAAAATCGGTGTCAACTTCACTTTTGACAAACATTGAATGCAATAATAAATCTCTTCTTATAAACTGAACAAAAGTTGTATGCTTGCATTTTTGGTTTCATCTTTTTCCACAACTTCTTAATAACTCCCACTCAAACTGACCTTCCTTCACCCTGAAATTTCAGGACAGTTAAAGAATGTTTTTGTGGTTCCAAAAGATCTAAAAAACAATAATAATAATAATCATACGCAGATCTTCTGTCTCCATGCTTTGGTAGAGAAGCTTTTGGTTTCAGAAGTCAAGATGGCGCCCGAGTAGGCAGCCGTCAGCAAGTGCTCTCATGAGCCTTGCTTTTTTTTTGTTGTTCTTGTGTTTCTTTTGTCACTTTGTGTTTGTTGTTACATCGTGTGGACTTGATGTGGACCTTTTTCAGCATTTTTTGGCCACGACATTCATCAAGGAGGAGACTCTGTGCTTGGTGGTTGCGCCTTCTCGGCAGCATGGGTATACCAGCACTGTTTTTGACTGGAGGAATGTCGGCGCCATTTGACTGTCGTTGCTGGACAGTCCCGGGGCGCTTGTGTCTTGCGCCTGTAATGGGCAGCATTTTTCACAGCCCCGCTTTGTTCAGCGGAGAGATCGGTGCTGTTGAACGGTCTGCGGCTGGATGGATGGAGGTCTTGAGGAGCCGACGATGAGAAGAAAGGAGCGTTGGCGCGGAGTGCCGATGCGGATTTGGAGCTGGGAGTCGCGGCTTGGAGTTTGAAGCGGATTACGTGGGACAGGAGAAGTGAACTAATCTCTTTTCGTCAATGGATGCTACAGCTTTGTGTTTGCTTTCAAAACTTAGCTTGTAGCAGACGTGTGCACATTTTCAGCATGACGTCTCTGATCCACTGGAGAAAGGACACTTTGATCCTCTCCTCTTTCATCTATAACTGCTTCAGACAACAAAGTGTATGCAGAAAAGTGGTGAAGATTGCACGACTGTCTCTGTCCTATGTGTTGTCTTGTGTTATTTTTGTTATTTTGACTTCAAAATGGCGCCGCGAGAGTGGCTGCCTTTCCAGCAGCTCCTATTTTTTTGTTGTTCTACTTCTTCCTTTCATAACTTTGCTGCTGTGAATCTGGAATTTCTCCATTGCGAGACTAATAAAGGTTTTCTTAACTTAACTTAACTTAGAGGTTCATCTTGGTCTCATCAGTCCACAAAACTGTCTTTCCAAAACTGTTAGAAGCTCATCTCTGTCCAAAATCCAATCTGGCATTCCGATTGCCTTGGCTGATGAGTGGTTTGCATCTTATATTTCTTCTTTCAAGGTCTTTACGGCTAATGTAACTTGTACTGTTATCGCTACGTGTTAAATACTATGAATATGTTAACGCAGGTCAACAGCAAGCCAAACTCATTTATTCATGAGCCAGGAAACTGAGCGTCCTGCTCCTTTATTATGGTTTTCTTGACGGCGTAGTGAACAACTGTGACATCAGCTTAATAATGAATTGTAGAAACTAAAATGAACAGATTTAAAACATGCATTAATATTGTGTACACAAATCGTCAGGTGTTGAAACAAAGGACATAAATACAGCTCAAAATGTGACAAACAACGAGTGAAGGCCTGGAAAAGCATTTCAAATGAAGTATGCAGAATCTGGTGATATATTATAATAATAATATTCCGCGTTATTCACTTTTACGTTTGTTTAATCATGTAGTTTTGCTCACTTGAAAGTGTGTGGCTTCCAACTGAAGGTGATCCATCTGTCCCGAGTTGTTTAACACATCTTGATGGAAATACCATGAAAGCAAAGCTGGACTCCAGAATTTTGGTCTGATATTCATCTTTGGATCAGAAAGCCAAATGTCTTCACGATACAGTATAACCAAAAACAAAGGAATTGATCTTGCGGTTCCGATATTTCTGGAGAGGACTGAACACGGTATACAGAATCGTGTCTCAACAGCTTTTTTTTTGGCTCAGCCTCCTGGAGCCAAGTGCGCCTTGTTAGGTTCGAGGCATGCCTTCGCCAGACCTCTCAAGATGTTTCGGCTTCTCCCCACCCACTTGCTCAACAATATTTGGAAAAAGTCACAATTGTCACGAGAACATTGTCCCATTGTGGCAAGCAAATCCGCATATCAGCAAATTCCAGGCTCACCACTTACAAATTGTTTCAAAGATGATTGTGGATTTTTTTTATTCATAAAGCAAAAAATAAATAAAAATAACTTTAAAAAAAAAAAATACTCAGGCGTCTGGAGAAAACGCCCTTCAAACCTGACATGGTCGGAGCACTCTACCAAATCACTTGAAGCCATTGAAACATTGTGCAACTAAGAATTACGTTCAGGCTTTTAATTTGAGCCATTTTCACGAGCCCCCACGCCCCCAGCCACCAGCATAATTCTGTCGGACCTCAAAAATGTCTCACTTTCAGCGGTTCATTTCCACTACAGTGGGATTTATGACTTTAGTCGGTTTCAAAGAACATTTAGTGGTCCCGAAGGCTTTTTAATTAAGTTTGTCAACATACGCAGTAATAAAACGCGCAGAGCAACTCTGTCGGTGGAAGAATACAACGACTCGATGAAACACTTTGATACGTTTTTTTACCTCAAAACGGCGCTCTGAGGCAAAATAAAAGTGAAAATAAGGACGCCCCTGCAAAAAAAAATGCAGTCTAACAGTTACCACGGCAACGGGGCCTCAAGTCCTTCACGGGGACACGCGGCTCAACACATGTGGAAGAAGAGCCTTTTCTTGACTTTTCACTTCCTCTCCACCCGACACGCGAGCCGTGTCCAGCCGGGGTCACTCAAAGAACAGCCACACCAGCGTCTTGCATTCCAAACGGTTACATAGAGGAAGCCCGCAGAATCCCGCTAATCCTGGGACGCGTTACAATTGCGCAGAATAATTTTTGTCGGAGTCTGGAGGAGCTGCCGTATGGCGATCTGGTTCACGGAGAAGAAGAACTGGGGAAAATCTAAAATCAGGCAGCCATCATAGGAGGACAGAGGAATAATTTAGTGGGGTGAACCATCTTTACATGTGGTAGCTGACATGATTGCTTCGCTTTGTTCACGCCTGCGTCTCTTTCTCACACTGGAGGCATCGGCAGCCTGCGAGAAGGAGGAGGGGCGGGCAGAGAATCCCGTCAGGCCCGACTGAGCGCTCCATCTGGCCTCGACTGACGACCATGGGGCATGCACTGGGATCCTCACTCAAACTTTATCTTCTCTGACGTCCCGGATTCTATCTGCTCACAAATTCTCTGCAAACTGGATGAGGAAGAAGGATGAGGAGGGGGAGGAAGAGGAGGCCGCTAACTCCTTCACATGGAACCGAAAAGAAGGACGACAACAACAAAAAATGGAGCAGATGTGAAATATTCCAGAGGCTTCCATCTGGCTGCTCCCACGTAACAATGGGGAAAAAAATCCCCCCCCCCCTTTTTTTTCCTGGTCTTTGACATCCAAACAGAGTGCATCGTTGCCACCATCGTCTCATGCGCAAAAAGCAGCACGGGATCCAAGCGGGTGTTCGGCCTCATTCAGTTGAGGAAAACGGAGTCGGGATCTCTGTTGGCAATCTGCGCCATGTGTTTGACAATGTCCTTTTTGGTGATAATGCCCAGAAGCCTCCTAAGCACACAGCCACACAAACAGGAGACAAAAGACAAGCGCAATGAGGCCAGGCCACACAACAACGTACCATCATAGGAGGCCCTTTGCGGACTGGCCTGGAATGGGAAGTCAAGCTTGCGGGGGGACATTGGGGGTGGGTGACGTGTTAGATGTGCCACGCCAAACCACGCTGACTTGGAAGGGAAGCATTTCAAGTGGTTTGGGGAGAATTATGGTGACACTAAGAGCCCCGACTGGCTGCCCGCCCATCTGCCTGTCTTACAAACACCTCGCTTGGAGCAACTCACGTCTGAGTAACCCACACCAGAAAATTAACACGCAAAAATGAAATATACTCAACTCGCTTCCTGGTTTGGTTGGGAAGGGTACAAAAGCAGCACATTGGATCACTTTTGGAAAATTGATTTTTCATTTAGCGTAATTCCCTATCAAGACGACACTATTGTTCAATAGAACCTCGGCATGTTATTCACGGCACTTTAAACCCACTTGTGAAAAATAAACTTTTAAACACGTTGACAGAGAGAGTAAAAGCAAAGGGACAAAAATATGACAAAGTATGTACATGACAAAAAAACAGTAACAGCTGTCAACAAAGTTCCCCCCAAATGTCGGTCATATTCCAGTTCTAACCGCAATCTAATGGGTGTTTACTGTTCTGTATGGATGCATTCAAAATCACTTTCAGTGACACGCACCCGTCTGTAAATGATTGAGGAGAGATGGATGTTCTCCGTTCCTAAACGTAATCGAGAGCAAAAATACTGAGGAAACAAAAGGAGCAAAAGTACACAAGTCATTTTGAGTGTCGCACTCTTATTTCACAACGTTCAAGCCCGTTGACACGGAATACTCCTAGATTGGCCAAGTCGGTGAGTGTGTGTGTGTGCGCGCGCATGTGTGTCCTTCACTCACATTATTAGTGTGTGCATGTGTTTGCGCGCGAGCGCACGCTTACCCGTTGTGCGTAACAAGGCACTGCCGCAGGCCCAGTTTGCGGAAGATGTCGACAGTGATGCCCATGGGCATACGGTCAGAGATGGTGAAGGGGCTGAGGTCCAAAATGCCCCGGAGTCGGAGGTGAGGCGGGGCTTTAGGGGGCTGTGTGAGGGCATGCTGTCTAAAGAGCACCTGGGACGCACTGACCACGCCCTCCTGCCGCCGACGGGCATAATCTGGAGCGAAGAGACAGCACAAAGGGATTTTAGTTTTTAAAACAACCTGGACGCACGGTTACAAAAACTACACACAGATGCACACGCACACACCTATGGCTACGAGTAGATCTCTTCGGAGAACGAATCCCACCAACCTCTTGGACTGCTGCGAGACGACCACAGGAAAACCACTGAAGCATGTGCTCTTCACCAGCGCCTGCCAACCAACAAGGTTACCCAGGGTCACGTAAAATCAGAAAGCAGACAAACAACATTCACGCTCACATACAACTATTTTCTTACTACATTTAAACGTCGAATTTAAAGTGATCTGAACTTTACTTTATTGACCATCCATGGCAACTTTTGTAACCACTTTACACCACTGAAGTAAAGAAAATATAATTCAAATGAAATTGATTCTTTTCAATACTTGCGCATACTAAATATAATAAAATTATTTTTGCTATTGCAGTACAGCAAACGTCAGACACTTAAGAGTTTTGCTCAATATTCTCCAGGGTGGTTTCAACTTCAGCCAAAGCGCAACAAAGCATCAACCTTTGGGGTATGATAACTTACTTTAACCTCCAGGCTCACTCGCTGAAAACTTTCAAACGGCAGAACACAGGGTGTTCTTCCAACCTTTTCTTTTTCTAAAGCCTTCGTCCTTTTGGACTAATTTTAAATCTTGCTTGTTGTCAAGCTGCTATCTGGCGCTAAGCTAACCTTGTTGTCAAGCTGCTATCTGGCGCTAAGCTAACCAACCTGAGTATTTTCGTGTCCTCTACGGCATTGAAATGGCCAGACTCCCTTCGTACGCCACTGTGAGGGGTCACCAGACAAAGGTGTTCATAAAATGTCGAGCTGTGTGACTAGATGACTGCTTAAGAGTTGTTTTTAATGGTCAATATCTCTGGGTTGGCTTGCTCAATTGTAGCCCGACTCCACACGACGCATGCGCTCTTGAGCCTTTGTCTTCGCTCCTAACTCATTTAATTCCTTGGCGATTTTGACGCAGTTTGGTTTGTTACAGAACATCAGATATCAAGCTAGGATATAAACAAGCCACGCGTCGTTTTATAACCTGTCATTTCAACGCAGCAGCCAGTCAGAGTGAAGGCTCCGTCTATCGATAGCTATGCTCTATCTATCAATATCTATGCACTGACTACCGCCTGTCTGAAATGTACGTATTTTGCTTACTTTTTCGAAACGATCGTCTCAGTCTCTGAGCATTTCAAAATGTCTTGGGCATCTTGGAAATGTGTTGCGCTGTTGGCGTTTGAACTAACACCCGACAAAAAAGATGCCAAATTGTGGTCGTTGCTTTTTGTCTGATCGATGCGCTGCAAGCGCGAGCCATGCAACCACCATCTTGACACTGTCTCATTAGAACAGGGAATTTCCAAACGCGACCCTCGATTCTTGTGGGTTTATGGGTTTTCGCGTGACTAATACAAAACAATCCCCAAGAAACATTATAGCCAACTATTTGTTTACTTATAGTAATACTGACTTAAAAAAACAATTCATACCTGTCAAGTTTTTGGAGTGCCAACCTCTATAAACTACCAAAAAAATCCTCATAAAGAGCAAAAAATCCTTAACATACCAAAGCATTTTATGTCAAAATAACGGCAGAAAAAAACACGAAATTTTCAATTATATTTATTGTAGATCTCCATAATACAATGTCTGGTTGACCCGCTTGATCCTCACAATGGTCGCAGGGGAGTAGGCGGGGGACACCCTGAATCGGTTGCAAGCCAATCGCAGGGCACACAGAGACAAACAACCACCCACGCTCACACTCACACCTATTGACAATTTTGAGTGTTCAATCAGCCTGCCACGCATGTTTTTGGAATGTGGGAAGAAACCGGAGAAAACCAGCGCAGGCCCGGGGAGAACACGCAAACTCCACACAGGGAGGCCGGAGCTGGAATCGAACCCGGTACCTCTGCACTGTGAAGCAGACGCGCCAACCACTGGACTACTGGGCCGCCCATGTCTAATCATCATTTTACTTAGTGGCATTACTGTGTTCAGAGTTGTATTCCTGCGTTACTTTTTTCACCAACTCCAAATGCTGACCCATCGGCTCGAAGTTACAGCATCCATTCAGCATCCAATTCGTATGATTTGTGCGATACGGCCATTTACATAAGATTCACCACAAAATCCGTATGAACTATGGCTAAACCGTATGAGTTGACAGGTATGACAGTTGCACATTCGTATGAGGTATCAAAAACGATATTCAATATTATATTTGGTCCGCGTGCGCTGCTTTTTTTTTTTTTTTTAGACACCATTGGGGATACCATATCACTGAAATACCGCCCAACTCTAGTAAGCGTTTACCTCCACCTGACCCAGCGTCATTCCATCCTGCGTAAGGACGGCCAGGGCGGGGTCCGACTTCCTGGGTCTCATCACGTCCTTGGCCAAACTGCTGTGCTCAATCTCATCTTTAGGCTCCAGGAAGGGGTAGCCTTTTAGACGGATGAGCGCCTGAAAGGAACATGGACAAACTCTGAACTGTAGCTTGCCCCCCCCCCCCCCCCCAAACACACAAACGCAGTCTCACCTCATCGAATCCCACCCGTACAAAAGCGTCTGCGACCCATTTGCTGGTCATGGTAGCGGCCAGGAGTGGCATGATGTGCTCCCGCCTGCCCGTCACCTCAAACATGATCACCACCAGGGACACGGTCATGCGCGTCACGCCACCTGTGGACACAAAGGAGCGCCTTCGGAGCGACCTGCTACCTTACGTGCTGCAAAGGAGGCAATACATTGAGGCCACAATGACAAACCCTGTGCAATGAGGACCACTTCACTTTGAGTGTATGAAACATGCAAAAAAATAATAATAAAAATCAGCAGACTGTGAGCAACTCAAAAAAATCCCATTCAGTGCAATAGAGGGCTCTGTCCTTTTAGCAATTACCCACAATGCACTACTGGCGGCCATATTGGAGGGCTGTTATAAACAAGCCATACACGAAAAGCCCTCTATTGAAATCTCAAATATTGGTGATAATGAAAAATGTCACTAGAACGAGATAAGGATCAATGCAGCATACCTGCCAACATTCAAACTTGTCGAGAGAATTCAATTTCAAAACTTTTTGTGATCAAATTGTTTTCTACATTTGAAAACCCTTTGTGAAGTGTACCATGTACAAAAATTTGACTTATTTTTTTTTCCTTCATCTCGTTTCACATGGAAAAACAATCATTCAAAACATGTGATAACTTGAAACACTCAGCATTTGTTACATTTGTACTTTAATCGCCCAAAATAGTCTAACACCGTTATCAAAATGTGTACTTTTTCTTAGCTTTTCATAAGAGTTGTCTTGCAAGAGCGGAGAACCTGATGCAACTTCGTCTCACATACAAAGCGAAAGGTTCAAAGCGTCACCGGATACTTTTTGGCCTTCAAAGTATTCTGCGCTTGCGACATTCTGACTGCATTCTGGCAATTGTGACGCGTCAGCGCACTCTAGTGACCATTATTGGAAGTGCCCGTATGCCGTCTGACTTGGGCGTTTGGAACACTGAGTTGGGAATGCTTCCCAACATCTTGCTCAAGCAGTGGCCGACGGCAAGTGTGAAAAAAAAAACATGAGCTTATTGTATAAAAGTACAAGAGAGACTTAACCAACACTAGATCGTCCTTAAATTTCCCACAACCAAGAAGATCAGGCAGGTGATCTTACCGAGGCACGCGGCGGCACCCACCACGGCGTAGAGGGCCGGCGTGATGCAGTCCCTGTGAGGCGAGCACCAGTCTCGAGAGAGCATCCAGTCGTGGTGGTGGTAGGCCAGCTGCTTCATGCCCACGCCCAGCAGCCGTCCCGCGATGGCACCCACCACCATGCTGGGGATGAACACGCCTGACGGAACCTGCGCCCGGCGCACACGCACACTTTTCGAATTTGTACTCCGTGACGCATTTACAGACTTGTTCTTCATGACAAGCTTGATATCTTTGTCGCACTTCCTGAAATGACTGATTGACTGATGTGTATTTTTGAGAAATCAAAAATTTGAGGTGACCACGTTTTATCACACCCAATATATATATTTATATTTATATAAATGTCACAATCATGTTTTTTTAATTGGTTCTAAGGAAACATATGCTTGTTTTATTGCTTCACATATGCAGGTGTTCACTTTTTTTTCAAATGATACAGCATATCCCATTTCATTACAACTTGTTTATGTAGACCCCAAATGTACGGCTTACGGACCCGCATGGGCCCGGGGACCCTAGTTTGACAAACATGGCTTAGAATTCCTCTTGTGAAGCAAGACAAAAACAAATGTCAAAGCAGGCAATGAAATGAGCGGTTTTGAAAAGAGGACAAACGCGCGCCATGAAATGACTGCAATTTGGCCCCATAAAAATGTTTTCTGCAAGAATGAGACAGAAATGGATCCAAACTGTGTGCAGGCGTGCGCGTGGGTGTGCGTGACCTTGATGCCAAAAGTGATGATGGTGATGATCATCTTGAAGAGCAAGGCCAGCGCCAACTGCCACAAAGCCGTGCGGAGACCTTCTCCGGCCGGCCGACTCGCCGTATTGTTCCCCCGACCGGTTTGGGATGTGTTGGCAGGCTAGAAAGTGCGCACGCAAGCACCGAATCAGCCGCAACAAAGTCAAAACAGGACCAAAGAAAAAAAGTCGTCGATCCAAGAGCACGCCTACCTGTTGGTATCCACAAAGCAGCGAGGAGTTGAACAGCGAGCAATCATCGAAGAGTTTGGAAAGGAGCTCTTCGCCGCTCATCCTGGTGTGGATGTTTGGGAATGCCAGCAAGGAGGTCAGCGCCGCCACCAACAGGACCTCCCTCACCGGGCAGCGGCCCAGACGGGTCGACTTGCCTGTAGGGGGATGAACGGACACGCGCGAGTGCTTACCAACTCTCAAGCACGCCGGCACGCAGGAGCACTCACGTGTGTGGCACCACGCAATGTTGGCCTTGATGAAGAGCGCCCCCCACAGGCCTCCGAATATCCCCAAGAGGATGAAGGGTGCCAGCTCCACCGGGTGCCAGTCGGCGTGAAAGTTCACATGGAACGGTCCGTGACGGCTGCTGCCAAACGGGTTAATGGATTGCAGCGTGTAGGCGGCCACCAGGGCGGCGAAGAACGAACGGCAAAGCGTTTTCAGGGAGAAGTAGTAACTCACCTGCCCACCCACACAACAAATATATTTTACACCCGCGTGCAAACGCAACACGTTGCCCGTTCTTGCTGACAATAGGTGTGGTCGAGCCTCACTTCCTCCAAGCTGAACAGGACGCCGCCGATCGGAGCTTCGAACGCCACCGACACCCCGACGGCGGCGGCCGCAGACAGCACCTGCGCGGCAACCGCAAACTTCATTCGGGTTCTGACAAGCAAGTGGAGCTTCTCGCACGTCTTGGACGCCGTCGCCGGGTCCTACGGCTGAAGCTACGGCCGGCGCGTTGTTGCGGTGTTACTGAGCCGGTAGGTACCTCTCGCCGCTTGGCTTCATTCTGGCGGAATTTGGTGAAATGGTGACAAAGGACGTTGGCGCAGCAGCAGGCCACGTGGACCAGCGGCCCTTCCTTGCCTACGGTGAGCCCGGATGAAACGGCCAAAACCATCGTGACCGTCTTGATGACCAGCGTCCACTTGCCCAAGAAGCCGCGGAACATGAAACCACTCACGATGGTTTTGATCTGCAAGACCAAAGTCACAAGTGAGCAGACGGAAGGGGGAGAACAGCTGTTAGTCTGCATTTGAACCCCCGGCCAGAGCGCCGCTTTTGAAACCGTCGGTTTGATTATATACGGTTAAGTCCCAATTTGGAGTTGTGTTTTAAGACGTTACAAGCGTATGGGAGTTGACACCTATTTGTGGGTGCGTGGTTCTTGAACGCATGCCCTGCCAAAAACTGGAGTTCACGAGACTGCTGTGTTGAATGTTTTGCTCATTAAATGCGTGCATGAAATGGCTTCCCGAGCCGGGAAGCGCTGATGTTTGTGTGCTTTGAGAAACGCAAAGGCCAGAGCACACGGATGCAAACGGAAAGTCGCAGAGAGTCTAACTCACCTCGGGGATTCCAGAGCCGCTCGCGTGCGAACCAAAAGCCCCGACCAATGCCACGGCCAGGAAGGCAAACAGAAGAGCCCAGAACATGTACATGAGGTAGTCCACCATGTAGGCAACTCCACCCTGACAAACAAACAAACACACACACACACACAGGCTGATTCCTAAATTGCGGGTGTTTGTAGGCGTTACAAAAAAAAATACCGGTAATAATGTGCACGGTTGTCGTAGCTGATGTTCCATTTGCGAAAGGATGAAAGTGTGTGTGTGGTTGGTGCTTCCAAGTTCCGCCTCGGAAGTTTTGTTTAGCAACTAGTTTGCCATCTTTGGTGCACTTTTTTATTTTCCATTTTCCGAACCACTTGATCCTCACTAGGGTCGCGGGGGGCGCTGGAGCCTATCTGTATCTACCCCGGTCAAGGATGACGCCTCGTACTGATGTCCAAAACGTTTATTCATGGAACACCGTGAAAACTAAAACACATTTCAAACAACAATCAAAATTATAATATCTTGAACAGGACATTAAATAAATAACACAAAATGACATACCGTGTGCACCTTGGTAAACCGAAAGTAGATCAAATAACGATAAATCACGTAGATCACACGGTATCGTAGTTCTGACTCTCTCTCTCTCTCTCTCTGTCTCCCGTTGTCTTCTCGATCTTTCTCTCATTCCTCGCGATACACTTGACCCGGAAGTGATTTTTAACAAACATTCCGAATAACATATTCAGAGGATTTAAGGAAAAACAAATATGAAAGTTCACATAGAAATATGAAATACTTTAGCTAAACAACAAGGCTAAAATAATTTTTTGTTGTTGTCATGGCAACCAACAACTCAGTCTTGGCGCCAGTTACACTCCCACCAAATTACTGTTGGAGTAACATTTGTAAATGAAAAAATACTTTACACCCTTGAAAATAATCAACAGTAATTTCACCCTTGTTCTGATGTGTCCTTAAACGAGACAAATTTAATGTCATTCAAACAAACAATGGAATTTACATATTCCAAAAAATGACCTATTCTATATTGAATATTTGACACCTTAACTTACAGCATCTGATGCTTTCTCCCCAACTTTCGTTCTCCTATCTGTACGGTTACCTTTCACACCAGTCCGTCATCATCTTGATTTGCTTCAATAACCTTAGCATGTTTCCATTCGTTGCGAGGGACATCATCCTCTTTGATGGTCACAACATCACCAACTACCATGTTGCGCCTTGGTGTAAGCCATCGTTGCCTCAGGGTAAGGTTTGCAAGGTATTCCTTCTTCCACCTGTGCCAGAATTGTTCGGAAAGATATTGAATCCTTCTCCACCGTTTTTTGGCGTAGAGATCTTCCTGGATAAACTTGCCAGGTGGGGGAAGTGGTAAAGAAGACTTCATTGTAATCAAATGATTTGGCGTGAGAGGTTCCAAACTTGCGGGATCACTGATGTTGTCAACAGTTAAGGGCCGGTTGTTTACAATGGACATAGCTTCATAAAAGAAAGTCCTTAGGGAAGAGTCATTTCACCTTCCAGCGCTTTGGGCCAAGACCGTGCTCAGTACACTTCTCACCGTCCTGATTTGACGTTCCCATACCCCGCCAGTGTGACTAGAGTGTGGCATGTTCATCTGAAAATCACATTGTTTGTCTGCAAGGTAGGAGGCTAATCTTTCTTGATTTAATTCTTTTAGCGCCTTTGCCACCTCATTTCTTGCTCCCACAAAATTAGTGTTTTGATCAGATCTTATATGTCTAACGGCTCCACGGATAGCTACAAAGCATCTCAAGGCATTGATGAAGGCATCGGTTGTCATATCTTCAAGAATTTCAATAAGCACTGCCCTGGAGCACAGACACGTGAAGAGCAGGCCATACCGTTTTTGCTCCTTCCTTCCCCGTTTGGTGTGGAAGGGGCCGAAGCAGTCCATACCACAGTAAGCGAATGGTGGTGTTGCATCAACCAGGTCACTGGGTAAGTCTGCCATCCGCTGTTCCTCTGGTGGTGCGCGAATTCTTCTACATTGTACACACCGTCTGATGTGTTGAGCTACAGCTTTACTCCCACCAACAATCCAAAATCCATTACTCCGTAACTCATTGAGAGTTTGTCCTCTGCCTTGATGTTGTATTTTGTTGCGATGTTGACTAATAATGAGGTTTGTGAGAGCACCGTCTGTAGGGAGTATTACTGGGTGTTTTAATTCAAGCGACACAGCTGCTTTTCTGAGTCTTCCTCCTACTCTCAATATGGCGTCTTGAAGGCACGGGTCAAGCTGATAAAGTTGATGGTTACAAGGCAGTTTTCCTGATTTCTCGCTAAGCATGCTCATCTCCTTTTGGAAGACATCCTTTTGTGTCAGTTTAACAAGGGTCAGTGTAGCTTGCCTTTTTTCTTCTACGTTTACAGGTTTTGTGGTTTTGATTCTCTTGGCTAGCCGTTGGATGCGAGCAATGACGTTAAATGCTGTTGCCCGTTTTGAAATCCGTGACAGAAGCTCTTGAATGTCAAATTGCCTTACAGCTTCTGTCTTTAACACTTGTACAATCCTCACCTCCGGATCTCCCACCAGTAGCTCAGGTGTCACCTCGTTTATGGCTATATCTCTCTCCCATAAAAACCTTGGACCGGTGAGCCAATTTGAGTTGATGAGACCTGTCACGTTCAGGCCTCTGGAGGCATGGTCTGCAGGGTTGTCTACTTTCTCTGCATCACCATCTTTAATGATGCCCTCCATAAACTTCAGATAGTCACCTTTGAACTTGTGATATCTGTCCAACTTCCTTTTCAGTTGTTTCAGTCGTGCCAAAGCCAGGACCTTATTGTTTGGGAGGTGAGGTCGTGCTTTGAAAGGAAGTGGCATTTCGAGGTGACCGTGTTCATTTAGTTGGAAGCCTCCTTTTAGTATTTGCAGAAAGAGAATGTCATCTTGAGATATGCTTTTTTCACCTGCTTTTGTGTCTGCAAAATCAGACTCAAGGGCTTTAATGATGGCTGATGGTGTTACAGGTGGTAACTCTTTGACAGATACTCGAAGACAAAGTCCAGTCACATCGCCTGCATTTACGCATTGTGCTACTCCTCCCACAATACTCCAGCCAAGATCGGTTTTGACAGCGTAAGGCTCGTAGTCACCTCCAGTAATGACCTCTCTTGGAATCAAGGCTCGGGAGCAGTCATAGCCAATCAATAATCCAACGCCACAATCCATTGGTGGGGGTATCTCTTGAGTTATGTTAACAAGATGTTTCCATGAAGTGGCTGTTTTGCGGGTAGGAATATGTGTCCGGTCAAGAGGAATAAAGTCTCTTGTGTAGGCCGGAGGTAGGTCAATTGAAATATTTGAGGAAAATCCTCTTACTTTAAGTCCACAAACTCTTTCGCTTTTTATCACTGAGTCCTTTCCCATCATCGTGGAGAGTTTCAGTTTAACTGGGTCCATGTCTACCTTAAGCTTTGCGCACAACTCTTGATCAACAAACGTGTGGCTACTTTGTGTGTCCAACAGCGCATAAGCTAGGGTCTCTGTCTCAGGTGCGTTAGGTGCTGAGATCCAGACGGGCACAATCATTGATGTACTCACAACATCACTTCCCTTGACACAACAAGATAGTGAGGATGTGATTTCTTCAGTGGTGTTCTGTGCTGAGGCTGTCTCCGTTGGAGAACGATCTTCATGTAATGCGGTTGGATGACTCTTTAGGCATACTCCACACATGGCTCTATTTCTACATGCCTTAGAATTGTGACCCTTTCTCAGGCATGCAAAACATAGCTTATTTTCATAGATGTATTTTCTCTTTTCCTCTGAAGACATTTTCATAAGCTTCTTACATTTATGTATATAGTGTTCTTCTCCACAGCATAAACATATGCCTGGATTTTCGGCATCTCGTAAATCGTTTTCATTGGGGTCTTGATCGGCTGTAGAGGTTTGCAGATCTGGGATCCTCACCTTTGTAGCAAATGTGTTTTCTTTTGATTGCCTACCTCCCTTTACCGTCATCTCAGTAGATTGTCTTAATGCGTATAGAGACGACACTGGATTGCAAGCGATGCGTGCCTCTTTAGATATAAATGTTGCAAAGTTATGGAAACTTGGATAGTCTTTACCTTCATCTAGCTGCTCTGTGACATGACGGTTCCACCTGGATGTCACCCAATCTGGTAGTTTCACCAGCAGTTTCTGGTTCTCCTCACAGTCGTTCAAAACTTGCAGACCCTTTATGTAAGGCATAGCGTTGCTACAAGTTTGTAGGAAATCGCTGAATTCTCTCAATTTGAAATATTCCTTCCCACCAATCTTTGGCCATCCGTTGAGTTTTTCTCTGAAAGCCCTCTGCACAATGAAGGAATTACCATATCTGGTGTTGAGTCGATCCCATGCTTGCTGATAGGCTTCTTCATCTCTTCTATAAAAACTGCCTTCAAGAGAAGATTTTGCCTCCCCTGCTATGTACTTTTGTAAATAAAACAACCTATCTGCAGGGTTTGAGCATCGCCTCTCTATCAGAGCTTTGAAGCTTGTACTCCACTCTATAAAGTTCAGAGGATCACCTGAGAATACTGTAGGCTCTGGGTTTGGAAGGCGACTGAGTGCTAAAGATTCCTGTAATATCTGAACCAAGGTTGTCTCATTTTGTACAGTTTGCTGTTCGTGACGTGGGGCATGGTGAGAAGAAGGAAATGCAACATTCTCTTTGGTGTGTACGGGACTGCTCGTACCATTCCTTTCCTTAATTTCCTCTTCTTCATATACACCTAACTGTGCCTTAATTACTTCCATGTCTCTCTGATTTTCAAGTTTTTTCAACTGCTGACGTTGAGCTTCAATAGCCTCTTCCATGTTAATCTCAGCTTCCTTCGCAGCCAGAAGAGCAGCCATTTCGGCCCGCTTAACTGAAATGCTTGGTGATTCGGACGGGTGCCCGGAAGGCTTGGCACTGGGTGCTGTAACTATGGAGGCGGTGGAACCATATATGGACCTGGCATATTCGTTATCTAACAGCATGTGTAATTTTGCGTTTTCTGCCACAGCATCAAAATCTTCTTCATCTTCTGTTAGACGGATTCTCATTACTTGCAGTAAGTCTGCTGTTGCCGCTACACATGAATCAACTTTTTGCCGTAATTCTTGACTTGGTGTTGTCCGGCTTCGGACACTGTCGTATATTTCTTTTATCTCACCCTCAAGCTTCTCAACTTTATCCATCATGTCGTACATGTCTTGCTCAGGGCACCATTGTTTTAACTTTCTTTGGGTTTCTCTAACATGACTTTTCCATTTCTCATAAGTTACATTTAACTTGCCTTCCTTTTGAATGAACTCTTTCTCCTTTAGTTCCTGCATTTTAGGTGTCAAATGTCTTAAACGAGAGGATTTTCTTATTTTTGCCTCAGCCTCCCTTTCCACATTTTCATGCTCTTGCATCTCATCACACTGACTGTCACTATATTGAGACATTTTTGGAGCTTTCAAACTTCAGAACCTGAGTTTTACAGAGCAATAATAACAATGATGCGCTTGTCAAACATTCAACAGATATTTTCACACATTCAAGAACTCACATTCATTAGTTCTCATTTATGATAATCTTCGCCTATGTTCTATCCATCTACTTTGTGAGCTACTGGAAGCTGTATAGGCCTTTGCCAACTCTGGTTAATGTCCACCGAAACCTTTAGCTGCTACAGGATGAGAAGCACCGTCGCGCGTTGAAATCTTGCCTTATTGCCGGTTGAGGAGCGACGATGCATGCTGAGGCCTGTAGCTTGCTGCGGGTTGAGTGCGACGACGTTCGAAGTAGCTCGTGGATAGCTGCGTGGCACGCGGGTCGAGTGCGACGACGCTCGATGTAGCTCGTAGCTTGCTACGTGATGTGCGCCGAAGCCGATAGCTTAGCTTGCCGTGGGGGAAGCACCTGCGCGCCGAAGCCTCCAGAAGGATGGATGAGGACACGTTTTCACTGTATCTACCCCGGTCAAGGATGACGCCTCGTACTGATGTCCAAAACGTTTATTCATGGAACACCGTGAAAACTAAAACACATTTCAAACAACAATCAAAATTATAATATCTTGAACAGGACATTAAATAAATAACACAAAATGACATACCGTGTGCACCTTGGTAAACCGAAAGTAGATCAAATAACGATAAATCACGTAGATCACACGGTATCGTAGTTCTGACTCTCTCTCTCTCTCTCTCTGTCTCCCGTTGTCTTCTCGATCTTTCTCTCATTCCTCGCGATACACTTGACCCGGAAGTGATTTTTAACAAACATTCCGAATAACATATTCAGAGGATTTAAGGAAAAACAAATATGAAAGTTCACATAGAAATATGAAATACTTTAGCTAAACAACAAGGCTAAAATAATTTTTTGTTGTTGTCATGGCAACCAACAACTCAGTCTTGGCGCCAGTTACACTATCCCAGCCGTCTTTGGGCAGTAGGCGGGGGACACCCTGAATCAGTTGACAGCCAATCGCAGGGCACACAGAGACGAACAACCATCCACGCCCACACTCACACGTAGGGACAATTTAGAGCGTCCAATCAGCCTGCCATGAATGTTTTTGGAATGTGGGAGGAAACCGGAGCACCCGGAGAAAATCCACGCAGGCCCGGGGAGAACATGCAAACTCCACACAGGGAGGCCGGAGCTGGAATCGAACCCGGTACCTGTGCACTGTGAAGCCGACGTGCTAACCACTGGACTACCAGGCCGCCCCACACTTTTTAATTTTTTTATTTAATTTTTTGGCCACACTACAGAAAATCGCAGAATTTTTTTTTTCCTGAATACCAGATGATTGGAAAAAAATTAATCGGTAAATAGGTCACTCCTGAATGCTAAACTGTCAATATGGCCACTAAACGGAACTCCAAGGCAATAATGCCCGTTTGCTCCTGGTTTTGCGGATTATTTCCCACACACTTGTGTGGGTAATCGAGTTTGCGTTGTGTTTTAGTTCATGTGGCCCGAGGTGTCGAGAGAGCGTGCAGGCAAATTGCCCTTTCCTTCATATAAGATGAACCCCCCAAAAAAGCCTGTTACTAAAGAGGTGGGGTTGGGGGGTACCTGTGAGGTCCCGGTGATAAGCTGGGCCCAGCTCTGCCACTGTGGACAACGGTCCCACTCCAGAAAGGTGGTCTGGTTGGAATTAGAGCAGCAGTGCTCGTGGTTATACCAGAAGCCCACCAGACAGACTCCGTCTTTCATGTCCGCCAGCCAGTGGGTCGTAATGTCAATGGCGGCCGCCACCGCGCCTGGTGCGGCAAAAACAAAAACTTGGTGAACCAACACGCGAATGTGACGGACGTGACGAACGTGGATGTGCATACCTGCCATGAGGCCCACCAGGAGCATGAGCAGCCATCCCGAGAAGGCGTCGCTGATGCTGAGTAGCAGAGCCCACAGCGACTCTTTGCTCTTGCTCTGAATCTAAACAAACACGCAAACAAACGGAAAGCCACAAACTCAAAACATAACAACAAAGTCTGCAAAAGAGAAAAAAAACAAAGGCAAAACGCACCTCTCGGAGTCTGTCGCGGCCCTTGCTCTTCTCCCGTACCCAGTCGATGGTGTTGAAGTTCTTGTAGGTGTCCACCCCCGGCAGCGGGTCCTCATTGGGGTCTGCCAGCTTGCCCGCACCACCCCCGTTCATGGGTCCGCCGGCGCCGCGCCCATCGCAGCGGTGCTCCTCGTAATCTCCTGCGGGAGCCAGAGGGAGAGCGGTGGCGCTTGGTCACGAGTGCTCCTTCCATTTTTTATCTTGGCTTTGCCATAGAAAGCTTTTGAGCATTTATTCGCTAACCAGTTGAGGGGACGTGAACTAGTACACTCTATGTCCTCAATAGTAACACAATTCGATGCACAAGTAGAACAACTTACGTACTTACTAGTCCTGTTTTTTTTTTAACTATACTGGATGACATTTCTGCACACTAGTGCAACTCTGACACGTAAGCAGGACATGTCAACACTACTAGGAGAAACGCAGCAAGGGGTGGCCATCTTGATGGAACTTTGTCATGAGCTCTTCAACCCCCTCAAAAATCCTCCTTCAGATACATTCACTAGAAAAAAATTGAGGACCCTGCTCTATTGCATACACTGCTCTTCTCATGGATACATTTAAATGTTGAAATTTCAACCTAGGAAAACATCAGAACGATCACCCGAGTATTTTGGATTAAAATGCTTAACGTTGCTTCCTGTTAAAAAATAAATAAAAATTACAATCAATTGTCACCATAACTAATGTAGACAATTGTACTTATGTCCACTTCAACCTAATATTTTGGGATTTTCATGTGGCAAAGCAGACGCGATTCGCAAGACATCCTGTACGCCCCCCCCCCCCCCGCACATTCAATTGTTCCATCATCAGAGAAAGTTAAAGAAACTAAACGCGTTTGTGTTGTTGTGCCTCCGTCAAACGTTCGTTTGCCTCTTTCACCAACAAAACACGAAAACCTATTTTAAAAAGTCGCGTCTACCTCCTCCTCGCTGTCCCTAATGTGGTGGCCAACCCAAATGCTATTTGATGTCACCGCCAAAGGAAGGGGAAAAAAAGAACAGATGTTTTCTTCGTGTTGTTTGCCTTTCTTGTGGTTGTTAGTAAAATGTCGACGACTTGTAGCTTCCACCGAAGCACGACTAAAGCTACGTATGAGACGTATCGGTCCACAATGACCTCAAGTACTGACGTGGGTGAGTTTGGTTGAATGATAATACCACGTCATTCAGCGAAATATTCGATACGTCTTGAGTCATCTTTTGAAGAACGCCGTCATATTGCTTGGAGATGACCTGACCCGATGGCACCGAGTTTTAATCTTTAAAACGGCAACACGGAATCGTACAATATATTCATATCGTTTACACGATACTTTCTTTAACGCGAATAACATTTTAAGACTATTTCACAAAATATTACGAAAGACTAGCTTGTGGACATCTTACAATTAAGGTAAATACAACATTAAGTAGAATTAACTGCGTAACCCCCAACTTGATAGTTGCACGCAATAGCTTCACAAAGTGGCGCATAACTACTTTCAGACAAATCCTGTTGTTCCTAAGAAACCGCGTTACTATTGAAATCACGTGATTCTATTACAAATCCATTGTTACCAGGGCAACCAATAATGTTTACAAACGTTATTTATTTGTCAAATTACAACATGGTTAATTAATTAAAATGAATCGGATAGCTCACTCGCGTGAAAGGTGAAGGCGGTCCTGGATGTGTGCCCCCACGTAGTCCATCACAACGGTCAATTAAGCAACCATAAACATGTGTTAACAGTTAACACTATCAAGCGCTGCATACGTCCATGTTTTTGTAGGATTTGAATTTATTAACTCCTCAATGCACTTTAAACGAACTGTCAACGCTGTAGAAAAAACTACTCTTGTGAACGTTTGACACAGGTGTGATCGAGACTTGTGATCACGACACGCTCTTCTTCACAATTACAGCCTCAACCTCGGAGGTGCTGATGTGGTATGTGCCATCTTGTGGTTAACACTGGTATTACATCATTCATTGGGTCCGCAACAGTAAAAAATATTTTCAAAATTAATGGAGAGTCAAGATATGTTTTTTGGGGGGTGAAAGAGCAGTGGATCGTTCTATATACATTAAAATACACCCGGAAACTCTTCTGTGCATTGATTCAACCCGACCCCAGATGCAGTGGAAAATGGATGGTCATATGCACACACAGTATAATGTCCCAATTAAAAATGAGTGTGCGGTCCTCTGCGGACCCCAAGTAGGGCTGATGGAAAAAATGTTGCCCTCCTCAATCATTGAACGCTATTATGAGACTTCAAAAGACAGATTTTTGTTTGGTAGAACATTAATTAACCCTCACAATACTGTGATTTAATTCTCATACCAGGCGATTTTTTTTCTCTCATTCTCTAGCACGAAGGGACTCCAGTGATTTGCTTTCAAGTCTTTCTCCGTTTTGCTTGTGTCAACAAAGCAAACCCAAAGAAAGGGAAAGCCTTTTGGTCCAAGTGTGTTCTTGTCGTCTGGCTCGCTACTCACACTCGTTACTCGCCGTGAGCAGCTGGAATTAAACTCGCTAAAATCACACTTCCGTTACTGAAACATCGTCGTCGAGTTTCGACAAACTTGACATCTGTTGCTATCTAACACAGAGCACAATGCATGATGCCGTAAAAACGACAACGCATAATTATTTAGAATTTACCTTTGACGCAATTTCATCATTTGTCACATCTGTAACGTTTGTTGTGAAGGAAGGTGCCTTTCACTTCCGTCCGTCAAGCGCGTCTTGACAGTAGCAGGTGACAGGAAAAGCAATAGAACTCAGAACCGTCGGCGCATTTCCAAGTAGGTCAATGGAGCATTTGGAATCAGCGGCCTGCGTCAACATGCTTATCAAACAAAGAAATCAGAAATCGGACGCGTTTCCAACAATATGTCTCTTTTTAAAAACTAATAATCAAGAACTGACTCATTCTCATCTCTGTTATGTCAAACCAATTCGAACAAATACATCAGGCTTTTCCTCAAGTTTTTCAAGAGCACTGTAAAAAACATCCTCAGCAGCTGCACATCAGAAAACAAACAATTAAAATAGAATGAATACAAAGAATAAATACAAGCAATATGTTTATTTTCAATGAATATATTTACCTTTGGGCTGCACGGTGATCGACCTGTTAGCACGTCAGCCTCACTGTAGAGGTGCAGGTTTTGATTCCAGCTCCAGCCTTCCTGTGTGGAGTTTGGATGTTCTCCTTGTGCCTGCGTTGGTTTTCTCCGGGTACTCCGGTTTCATCCCACATTCCAAAAACATGCATGTCCCTATTTCGCCAGCAGCCTGGTGGTGGTCTCAAGGGTGTAAGAAGAGGTCAGATAGCTCAATGGTAGAAACGCAATGAGCACTATGTCGTAGCTTGTCGCAGTTGTTAGTGAAACTTTGACTTTCCCTCTGAGCAAAAGCAGAGAAAGCAACACAAGACGAGTGGAATGCCCAATGCGGCAGATTTTATTGAGTGCACAAAAAAGAAGTGTCGTGGACGTCACATGCCTTCACACCGGGATTAATACATAAATACATTTCAACAAATCAAACAGCGGTCACGTGAAGGAGGAATGCTGTGGAGGACATCCGTCGTCAGCTTGGCTGTGTTTGGAATCGCATGCTAACATGCTAATGCGCTAAGGCCGTATATCCGCACCGTGCGACTTGGCTTCACGAAAAGCTTGACCTACTTCCAAACTACGTCAGCAACTGGAGCAACTTTTTATGCAACGATAAGGCTGTTTGGTTCATGAAACATCCGGCATATCGATCAGTTGTTCAAACGTCTTGTGGCCAAGCAAGCTTGTTACGGCCACACTTCACATTAAAAGCCAAGTTCTCTGGGGGGATGATGTCAGGACATTGTTCTCGTCCAGGGCTTCCCAGCCTGTTTTGGATAGCTTCTCCCCCCCCCCCCCCCCCCCCCCCCAACAAACCTGATTTCGTTTTCAGACTTCTTGCTGATGACCTGATCATATGAATCAGATGTGTTGGAGGAGGGAGGTATCCAAAACAGGCCCTTGGACTTGGACATGTTGAAGTCAGTTTGAGTAAAGCCTCATAGCCTCCTCGTCTGTTTGGAGACGACGTTTCTAGCTGAACATAGTTGGCTTCCTTGACGCCTCATTCAAAAAAAGCATAGCTGGATTTGTCTTTTCTCAGTAGATTTTTATCTTGAGGTAACGCTAACTCACAAATGTGTCCTTTTCTTTGAAACCGGTTCGCCACTGGGATTTGTCCTTTTAAAACTCATTTGAATCCTTTTGTCGGAGATTGTCATATGCGGCGATTTCAAGCACAGCCGGAGCACCGAGTGGTGCGTCCACCCGTACAAATGGGAATTTCCCAAAAAAACGCGAGTAGAGCAAGAAGGAAATGTGTGTCTAATAGAACAACTACAGGCGTGTAGCCAAGGAGGAAAAATGAGGAAATTGTGCCTGGCTGGCTGGAAATAGAAACAAGGTTACATTCCTATAATAACCGACTAATTAGGCTCTCGTTAGCAGTTAACGAAGAGTCGCAAGGTGGCACCGCGTGCTCGGAATCTAGGCCGGCTTTTGTCCTAGTTTCTCTCATGTCAGCGTCCTGAAGGTGAACGAGCGCCGATTTGAGGGTGAAGCCGACACCGAGCGAGCGGAACCCGAGGTAACGCGACGCCAGCCGCGGGGTAGGTGCTCGTACGTGAGGCGTTCAGGTTACCAAAGTGCGGAGAGTGACGTCAGCGGCGTGCTAGTGACACCTTGGATCCGATGACTGCAGAAATATTTCAATACACCGGGCCGCGTTTTCCTTGTCCCGTCCTTTCGGAGACACAAGGGACAAGCAGCGCCTCCGTCGACTTCGCCATCATGAAACCGGACACCAGTCGAGTGTGCTTGTCTTTTGTCGTTTGTTTTTGTGCGTTGTGAGCCGCGGCCGTCATCGGGACGTATTGAATTGCAGTTTTTTTAACCCCGCCCCCTCCCAAAGCGCCTTCTGCTCATTCTCATGCAAAAAAAAAAAAAAAACTCTTTGATATTTTGCAAACGTTAGCGGAAAAAAAATCCTCATCACTTAAATAATAGCCCCGCCCACCCCAACATTTCTGTACATCAGCAGAAATATTTTCTTTTTTTAGGGGAGGGGGTTCCCATTCCGGTAGTGTCAGTCTACTTCTTTTTCTTCTGGAAACGCCTGAACTGGTTCTGGATGGCCAGCGCAGCCTTCTCCGTTTCCGGCGCCTCCAGGTCGATGTCGATCTCCTCCTCCTGCTCATGAGCCTTTGCCGCCGAGGCCTTCTCTGCATGGGGAATGGGGGGGGGGGGGGGGGGCGTTTGGCGGGCTCAGTTAGATTTGTTCAATTCAAGCATTCTCCACTCAATTAGTCCACTAACAAATCATGTTTTGTGCTTTTGTTGTACATTCTGGTTCGATGTTTTCTTTCTTTTATTTTTTTGGAACACATTCTGGTCTCGATTAGTCCTTCATGAAATAATTTGAGTCAGATTTGTCCTTTTCTAACAAAATGTGTTATTTTAGGTCCCGACTGAAAAACATATTTTTTATTCCGCTGTCAATGGAAAAGGAAAAAAAAACAACCGATCAATTGACAGATTTGTTTAAAAAAATAATATATATATATATATATATATATATATATATATATATAATGCATTAAATAACCCACCCCCATAAATTTAACTGGGAGTCCATTTTTTTGCAGATTTTCATGACTCGCGGGGTGGCCTGGTCCTTATTCCATGTGAATAGTGGGGTTCAACTGAAAATATACGATTAAAATATAATAAAAATTGTTTTCGGTTCCCATGAATGCATTGTGTGGTGCAATGCATTTAATTAATGAAGTTAGAAGGACATTAATACTTCTCATATGTGTTTGTGTGACCAGTAGTTGAATGTGTGTCACACTTAATACTTTTGTTGCATTCAGTTTTTAATTTATTTTTTAGATTTTTTAAAATAAACCACAACTTCGGTTCTATGTGAAATAGTGACATCCAGGTCAACTCCTTTCACAACTTGCATTGCTAACTTTTTTTGGGGGGGGGTTGCTTTGTTTTGAATGACATGTCCATAGAATTACCTGATTACCACATTTCATTATTTTTTTCAATAGTTGGCGAAGCAAGGTTATGGTAGCGATTAATGTGTAATTAAAAAGTGAGCCCAGTGTCACTTGTGTACAACTGCTATGAATGGTAAGTGTACAGAAAGGTAAAAACAATCGGCACACATTAGCCGCTTGGCCGATGATTTTGGAATATGCTTGAAGGGCCAAAAATTGTCCATTTAATCAGCCAGCCGATTAATCGGTTATTTTATGTACTAATAGTTACTTTTTCAGAACAAAGTGTCATACAGCTGAGTCCTTTTGCGAACGTATTTTAGTCAGATTAGTTGCTTTCTAAAATATTTCGCTTTCTTTTGTCCTTTTCTAAGAAAATCTGGTACAGTTTAGTCCTTTTCCAATAAACTGCGCCGCTGATGAGTGCTGGTCTCATCTTGCATTTCCTCCCTCCGAAGTGCCAACCAGATTCGGCTCATGTAACACATGAGCGGTACTTTATGCGGCTTTGTTTGGTGTGATGTCACAATGACACTGTGTATTTGTCAAAAAAATAGCGATTTCACAGGCACGGCACATAAGGCAACACTTATTGGATGTTCTTGCAGGACTGTGGTTATTTACGCACCTTTGTTGTCGTCCGCAGCCACCTGGCCGCTGTTGGCCGACTTTGGAGACGTCAACTGGGAATAGGAGGGGGGAAAAAAAAACTCAGCACATTAGCGCAAACGTTCATCAACTGGCGTGGCATCAAGAGCTGTGGAATGTTGCCAGCGTGTGGCAGAAAGCAGAGGACAAGATGCAAGTGACAGACGGAGGTCCCACAATCGCCCCCTCTGTGACGCAATTGGCTGAGGGTCAGAAGACGGACGACAAGTTGTGTTTATGTGGAGGGAGGGCGGCCCAGTGGGCGAGTGGTTAGTCGTTGACCTCACAGTGCAGAGGTACCGGGGTCAATTCCCGCTCTGGCCTTACTGTGTGGAGTTTGCATGATCTCCCCGGGCCTGCGTGGGTTTTCTCCGGGTACTCCGGTTTCCTCCCACATTCCAAAAACATGCATGTTAGGCGGATTGAACACTCAAAATTGTCCCTAGGGGGGAGTGTGAGCACGGATGGTTGTTCGTAGCTGTGTGCCCTAAGATTGGCTGGCAACTGGTTCAGGGTGTCCCCCGCCTACTGCTGGGTTAGGCTCCAGCAACCCCAGTGCGACCCTTGCGAGGATAAATGGATCAGAAAATGGATAGATGGATGGATATGTGGAGGGAAGCTAATCCAGGTGTCAGACTTGCGGACACCCGGCCATGTGAAACTTTGACAAATGCACCGGATGAAAACCAGTGAAAAGGCGGTCTATCCTCACCCAAGAAGCATGTGAGCAACTCCTTGCTTTCGTTCATAATTTTTTTCGATTCATGTTGACTTAAAAGATGCGAGAGAACATAAGCAGACACAACACAAACTCCCAGTGAACGAGCAAGTCAGCCACCCTCATCTTTGAAATCCCCTGGCCCGAGAGAGGCACATCACAAATCTTCAAACAAAGCATCCCTCGGAATACTGTTGTCATCTCTTCATGACTTTTTCCGATTCACAGTATATTCAACCGACGGTACAGCAAACATTCTTTGAAACATTGACATGGAATGCAGACAAAAATCACTCGTTTCATCCAAAATTGTTTTGTTGTAAACCAGTGTCAGAGATTTTCTCGGACAAAGTTAAAGAAACGACTGGGCACACAGGAAAATTGTCTTCAATATCGGCGGGAGCGGACCTCTGAGAGCGAACGACGGTTGTTGCTCCGCGATCACACTCAAAGTCCCGTCTCCGCGAGTTCCACATTTTATTGTAACATATGCAAAATACAAGAAAAACACTGCCCCCAATATTTGCATGCCGCACCCCCGGTCGGGCCCCTCAGTAGTGATTGGTTACCTGTTTTTCAACCTCGAACCACCAGTACATTGGCGCCTTTTCTGGCTGGTCTACATCGAATTAGCATGTTGTAGACTTTGCGGATGGTCAATGTCATCTGGGCGCGACGGGTGTTCTCAACTCGTCTTTTGTTGCTCAACCGCTGTTCCCGAATTATTCATTGCCCTTTTGTGACCGAGTTTCGCCTTCTCCCCTGTGGTCGCCCACCTGTATTGACGTGCTAATTGTGGACTTCAACAGCCCTCCGGCCAGGTGGCCGGCGCCTTTGTGTGTAGGCATTTGGGGGTGCTGGATATGCACCCAAACGCTTCGATGCGCCCAAATAAATGAAACTTTAAACATGATACATTTTTGCTCATAGATTCTTCTAACAACCAGTCACGTTCACAATTTTCTTCAGACTTTCCCTCTATTCTTTGTAGAACCAATGCTGGCTCACGGATGCTACTTTTCTCTTCTTGCATTCCAAGAAATCACCTGACGTGGCTTTGAGCAAATCGACTATTTCAGTCAGTGTTTGATTAGACAACATTACACCCAAAGATGCTTGACAAGCAACCATGAGAGCTATTTGTGTCACGTCTTGAGTATCGTGCCGAGCGCACTACATCAAACACCACCCAAATATTAGACCTCAGTCGGTACAGCTCACTCCAGTACTCTTGATGACACATTCTCGCACTGATGATGACAAATCCGCTCAATGCAGAGTCGCTTGAGCTGAGATTTGGATCCAGAGCAAGAAACGTGAACGCGATAACGAACAAAGTCGGAATTGCCACCTTGTGCATCTGTCAGGCTGAGCCCGAGAGACAAAGACAGATTGCAGCGTTTAACGAGAAGCCCCCCGCCCCCCGCCCCCCGCCTCCCGGGATGACTGAAGGCGAGAGAAAGACACATATGGAGCGTGAGGAGAAGAAACGCAGGAAGATTGGAACGGACACGGCGTATTGAGGGAGAAGTGGGCCAGTGTGAATGGGAGCCAGATGGATGCACAAGCAACAAACACCCCCAGCCACCCCCCCCCCTTCCCCCCAGCGCGCTTGTCTTCCTGGAATGAGGCACATGTAATATTATGCAGTGACGCTTCATCTGATTTCGCCGCAGCGGGAATACAACGAGGAATACGCCTCTTATGTAATGCTGCAATACCTCCTTTTTTTTCCACCTAATGTTACCCAGAGAACCCCCTGCCCCCCCCCCCCTTTTTTTTAAAGACAACTCTAGCCTTCATTTGGCCACCCGGCATGGAAGAGCACACGCAGGCTCCGACTGGAGGTTCCCCACAAGCGACATTCCCAAACCCCGATGGTGACGTCTTATGGCGCATCGGTACGCGGTATTGTCCTCACAGGGCAATTGTAAAGATAGAACAGAGCTCTTGTGGGCGGAAATTGTAGGGGGGGGGGGGCGGGGGGTACTTAGCCAGCGTTTGACTCGTTACTTTTTCTATTGAAGAAGTGGAAGCGGGGCCATTAAAAATAGTGCCTTAATGGCTTTATATAAGCCAGTGGGTGTGGGTCTGAAATAGTCCTGAAGGGGAAAAGGGGCTGGAGAAGCTTGCGTTGTGCTATGAATGTTTGATGGAAAACACGCACGCACACACACACACACACACTCACAAATATACAGTAGAGCTTTGCCATAGAACAGCATTAAGTCCCTTCCGTATATTTATAGACACAAGTCAAAGGGTTCAATGGCCGCATTGCTCACATGGAAGACAATCATGTAGACGGCAAGTATGAAGATTATTTTTGCAGTAGAGGACAGTTTCTGTGTGTGTGTGTGTGTGTGTGTGTGTGTATGTGTGTGTGTGTGTGTGTGTGTGTGTGTGTGAAAGAAAGTATGCTCTTATGGGAGAGCGAGAAGAGGAAAATCCAGCAAACATCTGTCACACAGCGGAAACGCTGAAAACAGGAATCCTGTCATTACGCAAGGGCTCTCCTTCATCCTTCCTCTGATACTCCCCCCCCCCCACCCCCCTCCACAAAGTGCCAAAAGCCTTCACGCTGTGCACATGCCATTCACGCCAACGGCCACCTCGAGCCGTTGCCAATGAGAACACGGTACGCGTGTGCGTGTTGAATAGAATCCGGTGAAAAGAATGAAAAGGAAGCGGCTGAGGAGCATTCAGCCCGAGGAGATGAGCTGTCAAACAAAGACATGTGCGGCTTCTGACGTCAAGTATGAGCCGGGAAATAAAAAAGAAAAGCTAAGCTAGGTTGAATTCGGCTACATCAGCAGAAGACATCCAACACAAATCAAAGACACTAACAACAGTAAATAAGAGTTTGATTCCAGCTTCGGCCTTCCTGTGTGGAGTTTGCATGTTCTCTCCGGGCCTGCGTGGGTTTTCTCCGGGTACTCCGGTTTCCTCCCACATTCCAAAAAACATGCGTGGCAGGCTGATTGAACACTCTAAATTGTCCCTAGGTGTGAGTGTGAGTGTGGATTGTTGTTCGTCTGTGCGTGCCCTGCGATTGGCTGGCAACCGGTTCAGGGTGTCCCGCGCCTACCGCCCAACGACGGCTCTAGGACTCCCGCGAACCTCGTGGAGGATAAGCGGATTAGAAGATAGATAGATAGATAGATAGATAGATAGATAGATAGATAGATAGATAGATAGATAGATAGATAGATAGATAGATAGATAGATAGATAGATAGATAGATAGATAGATAGATAGATAGATAGATAGGCAGCAGCATTGTATGTTGCAAAAAACAGACATGCATCCATACATACAAAATAAGGATTTTTAATCAGCACCGAGTGACGACATAAACATTTTACACAAATGCAATACTCTCTCTCTCTCTCTCTCTCTCTCTCTCTCTCTCTCTCTCTCTCTCTCTCTCTCTCTCTCTCTATATATATATATATATATATATACAGTATATACAGTGTGTATCTATATATATTATATATATATACTGTATATGCACACACACACTGCCTTTTGAATATTATTTCCCAGAATTGTCTTAAAACTAGAAAGTGTAACAGTGTTTCAAAGGAGGAGTCTTTTCAAACTTTAAAAAATAATAAAGTTTATGCAAACGACGCAGAAATGTGTTTGGGAAGTGAGCTGTTTGGAGTTTGATCATGTTTGCGTTCCGTGCAGCGGCAGCAGCAGGCCTCTGCAGCGCAACAACACTGCGACAAAATAAGCTCAAGAAGAAAAAGAAGAAAGCCGGAGAGTTGACGCGGCGACTTGAGATCGAAGAAGGACTCGCGGGAGAAAGAGGAAGAGTGTGTGTGGTGCATGATGAAGACGAAGCATGAGTTCTCACTCACCTCGCTCATGGTGCAAAACTGCAGCGCTTCTGGACGATGGAGAAGACGATGAGGAGGGCGACTTGCAGCCGCCGCGAAAGTCAACAAGAAGAAAAAGAACAACGAGAACCGGTGGGGGAGAAGAACGAGAGAGAGAGAGAGAGAGAGAGAGAGAAATGAATAAGAAAAAGAATAAAGCTGCTGCTGCTGGAGCCGGCGGATGCTGCGAGAGCGAGTGAGGCTGCAGACTGAAGCTGACTGGAAGAGGAGGAGGAAGAAGCAGAGGATGCTCAATCGCTAGCTCGTTCGCTCTCCTTGATGCCCCCCCCCCCCCCTCTACACCCGCCTCCACTCTGTCAGCAGGGAGGCTAACGGAGCGTCAAAAAGAGGTCGAGCCCGGAGCAGTCGATCAACTGCTCCCTGCTTTTCGGTTGATTGTCCTCATCCTGCTGCTGCGGCTTTGCAGAGGGGGGAAGCTCCAAAGTTAATCGGTGTACTGACAGCATGGTGCACTAGAGGGCGCCATTCTGTCAAAAATAAATTAATGTCAATTATGAGGATTGGTTTCCTACCCGCTGGTTTCCTAAATTGTCCCTCGTCGTGCGTGTGAGCGCGTATGGTTGGCAACCAGTTCAGGGCTATAAATATGGAAAGATTAATTTTCTGCATAAATAAATATACAGAATATGGAGATGGATGTCATAAGTGTCCATTTTGAACATGTGGTAAACAAGTGTGAGGTGTTTAACTGGCTGTCGTTGCTTTTTGGTCTCGTTTTTCATCTTCAAAGAACCGTATTGGCCCGAATATAAGACGGTGTTTTTTGCATTGAAATAAGTGGGGATCGCCTTATATTTGGGGTCTAGACATTATACCCATTCACGACGCTAGATGGCGCCAGATATAATTGAAGCGAATGCTGAACTTGAGTGCCAGGCCAAAAATAAAAATAGCGGTAGCACGAAGAAGAAAAATATAAAATAGCGATAAGAAAGAAAAGAGAAGAAAATAATAGAAGAGATAACAGAAAATTGAGAAATGTAGCAACAATCTGGAGAAAAGTGCGTCGAAGATCGGCCAGGTTGAACGGCAGCTGAGGAGAAGTTATGATGTCATTTACATTTCAAAAACTAGAAGCCATTCATTTACGAATGTGATTGCACTTTAGTTTACATATTTACTGCTTTAATGCTTTTTCTCTTAAATATATTGTTAGAATCATTTGTTTCAGATGTACTGTAATTATTTTCTGTATAAAAAATAATTTAGTCATTTTTCAAACTTGAGTCTTGAAAAAGAGGGGGTCGTCTTATAATCAGGGCCATATTATAACCCTCCACTTCCTCTTTACAATACGGTAAATGTTCAAACAGGGCATAGAATCTAATTGGAGATATTGCCATGAGCTAATCTCGTATTGCTATTGCCATTCCTTCCGTCAATCAAATGGCACGATGTCACTCAAGTACGTCGAAAGTATAATTGTAACTTTTTTTTAAACGAGTCAAGTATCTCAGAGTGGCTGTTGAGCTGCAACTCGAATCCTGTGAAGAGAAACACATTCAATAATGTCATCTATTGGTTTATTTACTTTTTTTTTGTTGATGTTGATCATATTAGTCACGACTAGAGTATGTTAGATGACTCGGTCCTCACTGCAATGGCAGTCAACTACACGAGAGCGCAAACCCCTGCGCTGCCTTGGAACACCCGTTGATTGACAGGCGGGGCATAAGGTGCAAATAGTTCAAGTGGCCAATTACAGTTTGGATTGTGGGAGGCTATTTCCTTTCTTTGCCAATTTAGGGCCGGGCGCATTGCCGTACATTCAAAACGAGCCCCTCTCTACACCAAGCTGATGATCGGATTGGTGGGCCTGTTTGAGTCGGGGGGAGCGGTTGTTTGGGTTTGTGCTCTCACTCTTTTCAAAACAAAACAAAACAAAACAATATACAGTACCAGCGACACCTCTAAGCTAGCTAGCTGTACAACATTCAACACGACTTTTCTTTTCAAGCACAAGAGCATGTTTAAAACATGTCAAACACACATGGAAGTCCAAGAAAAGTCTCAGGACCACAAAAGGACGGACGGGCAGGAAGAGCGACGGGGAGAAGATGATTGGTCTCCGTCTATCTTTAGTGTCTCGTTGGACAGATTTGGGCTAGATTTAATCTAGCTCGTGGGCTTTAACACAATGTCCTTGGTTTAGGGTCTGGGCTGAGGGCATCTGCCAGAGATGGGATCAAGTCTCTCTCACACACACACACACACACACACACACACACACGAGTCTCAAGTCATTGTGGCTTGAGCAAGTCAAGTTAGCTTCCTTATCGCAGTCTCGCCTGCAGTATCTGGTCTTCATAAAGAGAAAAGAGAAATACAGTCAGTTCACGACATTAGTGACCAATGAACCCTTTCAGGGACAGCGGTTAGTCTAGGGGAGAGTTTTTTTTATCATGTTATCAGGTTAGAGGGAGCATGAAAGGGTTAAAATTAATACATTTAGATAAACTCGTCACGTCTCCAGTTGTTAACTCCCAAGTCAGTCATAATCCAGCCGCAAGTCTTTTAGGTTAGGTCGATTCAAGTTACAAGTCACGAAAACAGTGGCGCCAGTCAACTGTGGTCCAAGTCACACTGAGTCTCGTCTCCATTTCAGGGGGTTCTGCTTTGGCGCAAAGGACAGACAAAAAGAAGCCGGTTGTACAAAACAGAGCAGGAAGTGCTTGAAACAGAAGGCACGGTAGAATTGCCGCTCGTTAGGAGCGTCCAGTCGGAGATCGAAGATCGGCGTCTGTGGCCGTACATTCCCGCGGAAACACATCGACGCTCATTAACACCACGCGCCCGGACCGGGAGCTGATCCGTCACGAATAAGAAAAACAACTTTTGATCCACTAAAAGAAAGACAAGTTGCACAGTGCTGCATAAGGACATTCAGCTCACAAACATCAAGGTCATTTTCCAATCAAACAAACACTATTAAAAAGCTTTTTTTTCTTTCTTTTTCTATTGTGGTAAAAGCTACACTTTCTACTGGGACATCTTTGCTTTTGTTCGTCTTTTCCTCGTGGCTGGTACCTTTGCACATTCCTATTTTCATGGAGACATCAGCTTTCCTCAATTTACAAAATAAAAAACAAACAAAAAAAAACAAGCTTAGTCCACCCGATTTACTCAACTCCAGTTTGGAAAGAGACAAAAAATACAATGTTGACCACACAGAGTATCCCACCTCCAAGTCTGGACGTGGACCACTTTTGCTGGAATGCTTTTTGAACTCACAAATGTGTTTGGGGGGAAAAAACTAGTAAAAAGAAAAATGTGCAGCTGTTTGGACATCCACAGTTGTTTTAATCAGCGAGGACATTCCCTTCGGGTTGGTCCTCCGGGCAGCTGCTGCATTCCGCTTCGTCCTCCTGCTCTTCACCATCTTCACCCCCCGACTCGCTATGGAGAGCCAGGCCATCATTCAAAGCCCAATTGGGGTCTATTTTTTCACCATGATGGTCCGGAGCCAGACCATTGGGAGTCCAGATCTGGTTTGAGGAGCTTTGCAGGGCTCCTGCTTGAGACTTGTTGGCGTGCCCCCAAATCCTGAAGGAGGTGGGCTGGTGGCAGGATCCGCTACCCTTCGTGGACCCGTCCTCATCATCGTCATCCAAAGCGGACAAAGAGCTCATTTTGCGTCGGGACTTACTGGTATGGTTGACCTGGAGGTGCATGGTCATGAGCTCAGCTGAGGATGTCCGAAAAGGACAGTCCAAACACTGCTTTAGTTTTGTGTCTTCGCCTCCTCCTTCTTCCAGCCCTTCGAGGCCTGGGGTTGGACGGCGGGACAGATCGAGAGGTTCAAAGCCGCCTGATTGATTCAGACCAGGCGACGCTAGTTTGTCGGAGGCCACCACTAGTCGGTTGGTAGTAAGGGGCTTACGGCGGGAAACTTTGAGGACTTTCGGAGGAGGAGACTCCTTGATCCATGCTCCTTCCATACCACCAGGGTAGAAGGCCCCCATTGCCCCCGATAGATAGTGGTACTGGGTCTCCGCGTCAAGGTCCCTTAGAGGCGCAAGGGCTCCTTGACCGGTTCGATGCTCCTGCTGCTGCGGAAGAGCAAGGAGCCAAGATTGCTGGGCGGGGCCGTCGGACCGAGCTTTGAGATCAGTTTGTGTCCGGCGCGGCTTAACAGAGGTCAGACCGTTGATGGCGGCGGCAAGTTTGCCCACAGAGGATGTGGCGGAGCCTGATGAGTTGCGTTGCTCCCTGTGGTGCCGCTGAAGGTGGTATTTGAGTGAGCCAGACTGGGTGCCAGCGTAGTCGCAGTGGGGGCACTTGTAGGGTCTCTCACCTTGACAAAACAAGTGAGGCATTTTAGTCATGGAAAAAAAAAATGCCTTCCATTACCTCACCGGTGAGGCAGAGGGCAGTGTTACATCACAGATTGAAATCACAGCAGCTGATGACGAGAGAACATCCAATTCTTCAACTAGGTCAGGTGATCATCAAATGAAAGGACAGAAAATTGGTTTCAAGTCATACCGTATTGGCCCGAATATAAGACGGCCCTGATTATAAGACGACCCCCTCTTTTTCAAGACTCAAGTTTGCAAAAAGACCTTTTGAACACCAAATTAACTTTTATACAGAAAATAATTACAGTACATCTGAAACAAATGATTCTAACAATATATTTGAGAGAAAGAGCATGTTATTTTGCCTCATTCAAATCGAAAGTGCAATCACATTCGTAAATGAATGGCTTCTGGTTTTTGAAATGTAAATGACATCATAACTTCTCCTCAGCTGCTGGTTAACCTGGCCGATCTTTGATCCACTTTTCTCCAGATTGTCACTACGTTTCTCCATTCTCTGTTATCTCTTCTATTATTTTCTTCTCTTTTCTTTCTTACCGCTATTTTTAATTGGTATTCTTCGTGGCAGGGGTTCACTTTGGCCTGGGGAGTCAAGTTCAGCATTTGCTTCATTGATATATGGCGCCATCTAGCGTCGTGAATGGGTATAATGTCTAGACCCCGAATATAAGACGACCCCCACTTTTTCAGTCTTCTTTCAATGCAAAAAACACCGTCTTATATCCGGGCCAATACGGTATTTGAAAGAGCATAACGAACAGAATTTATGGTTGCGAAATAAGAAGCACAAGCAATCCGTCGAGCTGAGAGTGTAACGCTAATGAACATGACGTCAACAGCAGAAGCTTCCTACCTGTGTGGACTCTCAGGTGCACTTTGAGGTGATGGGATGAGCGGAAGGCTTTACCGCAGTAGGGACAATCCTTAATCCCCCGACCGCGGACGTGCTCCCTGCTGCTGGTAAGCGAAGGCACAGCAGACAGCGCCGCCATGGTCCCATTCTCTCCTGTGAAAGCAGCACAAACAAACATGGTGAGGTGAAGTAGCGAGCAAAGCCAAAGGATTCCGGTACAGAAGAGATTGACCTTTGAAGCCTGGCATGACAGAAGGAAAGCTTGCTGCCACTGCTTGTTGCACTTTGGATTCTTGCCTCAGTTCATCTTGGCTTCCTCTGGCTCGGCTGGAGCCGCAAGATCCGTTCATCTCACCTGCGGAGCCTTCTTCCTGGGCCTTGTAAGTGTGAAGACGAGCATGAGCGAGCACCTGCTGGAAGCTGTGGAAGAGCTTTCCGCAGTCTGGGCATTCCCAGGGACCCTTGGCTGCCGCGGAGGTTCCTCCAGAAGCTCCTCTAGGATCCATAGCGTCAGGATAGGCTCTGAGCGGATCCGTTTCTGCTCCCAGTGTCCTGGTTAGACGGGTATGGTGAGCCCGGTCTTTCTCTCTCTGCTGCTGAGCCACAGCGAGGCTTCGAGCCACCAGCTGCCACCAGGGGGTTTGCTCCACTCCTTCGGTGGTGCATCTGGGCTCCGCTCTCTCTCTTCCGGCCTCCCCTCCTTCCGAGCTCACGCCGCCACCGCTGCTTCCCCTCTCAGCCACCTGAGCCACGGCTTGGAGTCTCTCCGTGCAGCTGGCCCCGCCGCTGTCACTGGGAAGGCCCAAGTAGCCCAGGATAGCTGACTTGTCGGAAGCCGGTCGCATCCTGCTTGCAGTGTCTTTCTCTTGTCTCCCTTGCACTGCTCGGCCAGACCCCTGATGAGCCAATAGAAGGCTGGAGTAGAGGGCGTTTAGGGACAGGGGACCTGCAGAGCCTTTGGCCTGTGGATCGGCATCGGTGCTTCCCAAGCTGGCTTTGAGGCCTAGCTTGTTGAGGTGTACCTTCATGTGGTTTTTGAGGAACCACGGCTCTTTGAAGCCCCGCCCGCACACCTGGCACTTGTGGTCCAAGGAGTCCTTGTGCTTTCGCATGTGCCCTTTCAGGAACCACGACTGAGTGAACCTCTGTCCGCAAGTATCGCAACGGAATGCCGGCAATGAGGACAACCCTGACAGTTTGGCAGGTGATGAGGTTTTGGGGGCATCTGAGGGGGCGTTGACTGGGATGGAATTGGAAAAGGCGGAAGGCAAAGCGGGCACCTCTGGTGAGGGGTGGCACTCCTGCAGATGGGATGCCAGAGAGCTTTCCTGGTTGGCGGAGAAAGGACAAAGCGTGCATTTGTACGGATTGTGGAGAATGCGGATGTGACGCGCCAATTCCGAAGCCGTACGGAATTTTCCTTTGCAGGCATGGCAACGGAACGTTGGTGGAGCTGGAGCGGACACCGTCCAAGGATCAACGTCTTCATTTAGAGGGGGGCTCAATGTTGCACGGGTCTGTACCAGTTTGCCACCTTTGAGATCATCCTCTTCTTCCTCTTCCTCCTCTTCCTCGTCCTCCTCCGGAAGTGTGTGTGTATGATTCCCACTCACAGAGTGTCCTCGTTGCTTCTGATTCTCATCTTTTTTGTTCTGTTGGAATATGAGGTTCTGTTTGAGAGGCGCCGAGTGGAGAGCGCCACGATAATGCGATGAGGCTTGGCGGTGACGGTCCAGACTGTGAGCTCTGGCGTGAAGGGACAAAATGCTTTGGAATCGGAATCTCTTCCCACAGACGTGACAAGAGAACCGCAGCGACGGTCCTGTTGCCGCCCTGGTGAAAGCGTCCCTCTGAAAGAGCTGCAAGTCCAGCTCATCATTGCAGCTTCCGGTGGGTCCTGAAGATAGAGCAAACTCCAGAGCTCCAAAGCCAAGGTGGGGCGCAGAGGGCGTGGCCGGCGGGGAAGAGTCCAAACTCGGACTGCGTCCTGCTTCGGCTCCTCCCCCTCCTGGGAATAGAGCCACAGCCGGGGTGGGGGAAGGAAGCGCGTCACCGTTCTGTTGGTCATCTTCTTGGCCTTCGTGGTTGGGAAGGTTTTCCTGAGCGGGGGGCAACATAGAGAAAGTGGGGCATGGCGCTGCGTCCGGACCGTTTCGAAATGCTTCCGGGCTTTTGGAATGGGGCAGTGGCTCAGGGGAACAGGGCAACACAAACTCTGATGGGGAATCCATCGTCTGCTCGGACAACATGCACACAAACAAAAAGACACATTAGCGAACCACCAGATGACTGCGGTGGTATTTGGTGCTGAAGGACTTACCCGGAGCATATGAGGTGTTATACCATTCTCCAGGGTCTCGGCTGGTGAAGGTGCAACTCCTCCTTCAATTCTCTGGGGAAAAAGCATAAGAAAAGGTATATTCATTCATTCATTCATTTTCTGAACCACTTTATCCTCACGAGGGTCGCGGGGGGTGCTGGAGCCCATCCCAGCCGTCTTCGGGCAGTAGGCGGGGGACACTCTGAACCGGTTGCCAGCCAATCGCAGGGCACACAGATACGAACCACCTTCCGCGCTCACACTCACACCTAGGGACAATTTTGAGTGTTCAATTAGCCTGCCACGCATGTTTTTGGAATGTGGGAGGAAACCGGAGTACCCGGAGAAAACCCACGCAGGCCGGGGGAGAACATGCAAACTCCCCATAGGAAGGCCGGAGCTGGAATTGAACCCGGTCCCTCTGCACTGTGAGGTCGATGTGCTAACCACTCGCCCACCGGGCCGCCAGAAAATGTATATTAACAATAAAACTGTGCAGAAGCAGCTGAAAAGCAAGCTTCTTGCTAATGCTAACACATGCAGCAAACACTTCATCGATCTTCACCATGAAGAACTCTCAAAGGAAAAGCAACCCCAAACCATGACTAAATGTGCAATCTCTTATTCATTCGTTTACTCTTGAGTTAGAGTACCAGACAGCAAATCCCTCTTTTGACCGTTTGTTGGCATGACATTGGATGACGAATATATGATGAATATAGTTATTTGTCATTTGTTCTTCTTCAACTTATTTTACAAGACACGGAAATCTCCGTTTTTGTTGCACGATGACCATGAAGTAATTGAATGTAATCTCGCGTAACTTGGTTTTTCTTTGTGTATTTGTGTGTGCGTGTAACAGGTGCACACCTGTTACACACACACACACACACACACACACACACACACACGCACATTTAGCCTAACGGCCTGCACATGTGTGTGTGTGTGTGTTTAGACCCCAGCGCAGGATATTCACCGTCCCAAACAGGAAGGGCGGCATTTGGACTCCCCAACGCACTCTTCCTGTGTGCTTGCACGCACGCACACGCAATATTTCGGAAGAATGGTTGCGCTGCCGTCAAATGAAAGATGCACATTGTCTTGTGCATTTGTGGGGTTGCTATGATCCGTCATGGCCAAGATGGAGGAGTGCCACGACACACAACGTTGCACAACGTGTGTGTGTGTGTGTGTGTGTGTGTGTGTGTGTGTGTGTGTGTGTGTGTGTGTGTGGCACGTGTGAAGTCCGTGAGCGAGAGCGTGCGCGCGCCCGTGCGTATGGCGAGATTGTTACGCAGACAGATGACATTTTAGCTCAGCGATGAGTCACAGGGATATCGGCGCACACAGGTTAATGCAGAGCGATTGTTCTTTCTCTCCTGTCTGTCTTTTCTCGCCCTGACTGCTTTCTCCCATCCCCCTCTCTTCTCCTCTCTCGTGTCTCTCGCTCGCTCTGTCGGTCCATTATTCACTAATTTTCTTTCATTCTCTGCTCCCCCCGCCCTGGCCCCCTTAGCCCCCCCCCGCCCCTTTTCCACTCCTGTCCTGCGGTGCTGTAGTTTGGCGCCATGCCAGAGAATGCTATCAGCTGGTAGACTGGAGGCTGCCAACATGGCGAAGTGCAAAGAAGCCAAGGCACAAGAGAAAGAAAACACACGGAGCATTTACAAAAGATCAACCCAAACCTGCTGTGTGTGCGTGTGCGTGTGCGTGTGCGTGTGCGTGTGCGTGTGCGTGTGCATGTGCATGTGCGTGTGTGTGTGCGTGCGTGCGTGTGTGTATGCGTGCGCGCACGAATGTGTGTGTTAGCGTGTGAATGCGCGAGTGTACATGGCAGCTAAATGTATCCGCAGCATTTTCATTAGCTAGGCTTTGTTCCGCCATGACAGATCTTGCCACCACAGTGCCACCGGCCCAACATGGTGCCGAGCGGCACCCGTAGAAGTGGAAGGAAATCCTCACAGCCCAAACGCCACCGTAAAGGAAGAACGCGGAATCTCAGAACCTTTAAAAAAGCCTCAGATGCTAACAACGTCAGCTCAGGAGATTCCTCCGCTTTGGGACCTTATGCTGCTCCAATTGTTCGTGTACAGTGGCGGGGAGCGGCCAAGTGCAAATACTTTCTCTCAGTATGAGTCGTTTTTTTTTTTTTCAAGGATCAGTACTTTCCCTTAGTATTTATTTTTCAAACAGCAATTTTATTTTACTCAGTATATTTGAAACCAGATGCGTATGTTTTATTCACTTTGTTAAAATAGGCTTCCATGTATCCATTAGCGCTTATGCTCATGAGGGTGTCACTGTTTGGTACTCACTGATGTTTTTTCTTCTTCAGTGTGCAACTTCATTTAAAAAAAAAACAAAAGAGGAATTATTTTGTGCCAAGTTATTCAAACGTGTGTATTTATAAAACGACTGTATTGGCCCGAATATAAGACGGTGTTTTTTGCATTGAAATAAGAGTGGGGGTCGTCTTATATTCGGGGTCTAGACATTATACCCATTCACGACGCTAGATGGCGCCAGATATCATTGAAGCGAATGCTGAACTTGACTCCCCAGGCCAAAATGAATCCCTGTCACGATGTATAAAAATAAAAATAGCGGTAGCACGAAGAAGAAAAATAAAAAATAGCGGTAAGGAAGAAAAGAGAAGAAAATAATAGAAGAGATAACAGAAAATGGAGAAACATAGTGACAATCTGGAGAAAAGTGGATCAAAGATCAGCCCGGTTAACCGGCAGCTGAGGAGAAGTTATGATGTCATTTACATTTTAAAAACTAGAAGCCATTCATTTACGGATGTGATTGCACTTTAGTTTGCATATTTAAATGTTCCGATATTAAGATTTGAATGAGGCAAAGTCGCATGCTTTTTCTATGAAATATATTGTTAGAATCATTTGTTTCAGATGTACTGTAATTATTTCCTGTATAAAAACGAATTTGGTGTTCAAAAAGTCTTGTAAAAGAGGGGGTCGTCTTATAATCAGGGCCGTCTTATATTCGGACCAACACGGTAATAGTAAAAATCCTGTTTAACTTTTATATCATATTTCAAAGACTGTACTTTTTTTTCACCTTCAGTACCCTACTTGAATCATATCGGAATCATCTTTTACGCAAGTATGTCTACTACTAAGAGTGTGACTACTTTTGTAACAGCACGGGTCACCACTTTAAGATGTTCGACACAGAATTATAGTCACTCCTGGACCTTTGTGGAAGCTGGACCTCGAGGGCCTTCTCGTTCCCCACACAAAAATCAGCTTTGATTTGCGCTCGTGCTGCGCTTTACGTTTGAAACGTTCATTCCTTCCTCATTCAATTGTGATGACAATTGCTTGAACGAGGCCACTTCCAAAAAGCTTTTGGGGGGGGGGGGGGGGGGACATTCAAGCCACAAATGATTGCGCTGCGTCACATCATCCGACCACCGCCGCAAAAAGCTTTTGCGTGCCTGCAGGAGACGACAGTACAGTATGTTGTCAACGTCTAAGTATCCCGAGTTGATCCTAAAGTGCAGGTTAGCGCACGTCTGCACGTTGCACCTCCTCTTTGAAAACGACAAAGCAGGAATGTTCTCCCGGGTGTCCGACGGAAGCCCACCGACGGCTCGGCGCTCCCGCAGAGTCCTTCAAGGTCTGGTGGCTATTAATGAAGCGCAAGGGACTTTTGTTATCTCGTTTGCAGATTTTTTTTTTTCTCTCACAAAAGCGATTTTGAGGGGGACCTCACGTGTACGATGGGAAGGTTAACAGCTGCTGCATAAATCATGCAGTCACCGACTTGGGCTCGGGGGCCACATTTCAAGACTGGACAATGACTTTGGATGGGATTCGGCCATGACATCATTCTGACAACACAATTAGCAGGTTTAGCGTCGTGACCAACGCAATGATGTCTAAATCAAAGATGCGTTTCTTACGGAACTTAACTGCTTTGAAGTAACTCTGATTGCTGACTTTTCTCCTACTAGGTCGGATATGCCAAAGATATGATAGATGAGAGATGATAAAGTAGTCAGATGGAAAGCCTGCACTCTATCTTATTAATTCCCACTTTGATAGAAATCACTGAATATCCAAACCATTCATCAAAATCAGTTCAATATAAACCTTTGTGCACTTCAGTCCCAAGACCCACATGTCACATCTACATTCTGGGACCCGGATATCCTCGAGCCCGATTCAACATTTACGAGTTCAGTCCATCGGCTCACGATGAGCTGTCACATCCAAAATGGCGGACGCGCCGACGCTGCCACACAAAGCGTCTTCTTTTCACATACGTCATGGGCCTCTTTGCTTTTGTAACTTTCCTTATTTTGTTGTTGTTGTTTTTTAAATGGAGCCAAATCGAGTGTTTATAGTAATTCTAAAAATGCTTTGGAAAGGTAACGGGCCGCAAACTTTCACACGTTGGACCTGACTAATGTTTATGAAAGGACGTCACCCAAATCACCTCGATGACGTTTTACTGAAAATATGCAAGGATGCTCCAGGGTTCGAAAGCAAAAGAAAAGAAAAATAAGCTACAGGAATTTAGATTTCAAATTTTTCCGATTGAAGAAAATCTACTGGGCCAGTGAAATTCCACATCAGGACAAGTTTCACTTCTTAAGTGAATGTCGCCGTTGGTGACAAGCAGAAGAAATCCATCAAGTCGAGTACACTTTGATTCATGGTGTGCTTTTTACAGTCCACCTTCAGAAAAAAAAACATTCTCCACACTGGAAACCGACGCCAGCAAAACTTGCTAAATGCCGCGAGGGGACGTCACTTGGGGAAAGCGGACCCAGATTCATTTTCAACAATAATGTCCTGTTCAAAAGGAATCCCCTTGACCTTATGACCTCTCCCACAAATGTTAAGGAAAGGTGCTAGAAAGTTGAGATTTAACTTTCCCAAGAGGCCCGTGTCCATACGATGAGCTCTATTTTCTGCTGTTGCCATTTTTCTAAAAATGTATTTCTCCTGGCTTCTGATTGGCCACCGGGGGGGCCACTTGTTGCTTTGGAACGTAAAGTAGTACATCATCTACAATGCCCCCCCCCCTTACCCCTTAGAGGGCTGATGAGCAAAAGAGTCTCCAAGTGCCACAATGCAGCCAGACCAGGACACACACGCACACGCACACACACAACACACACACACACACACACACAGTGCCACATGCATGTGGCCCCTCAACACAAAGGCCAAAAGGAAAAAGCCTGAATAAAGCGACGTCCTTGACAACCCAGTTAACACAGTCGCAAGCACACCTGAACACTTTTTGCTCCGCCCACCCAAATAAAAAAAGGGGGGAAAAAAGCGAATAGAACAGAAAACTGTCAGAAGTCTCGAGACCAAAACTCAAACGAGAACATCCTCCTGATTTGCGTCAAGACGTAAAAACATTTTCAGCCAACAAGAGAAAGCGTCCACAATGTGGCCGAAAAAAAAATAGCGAGCGAGCTGAACGTAGTCATGTGAGCGACTGACGGCTCCATTTTGCTCCCCAAATGTTCGAGGGCTGTACAAGAAGGAGGAGGAGGAGGAAGAGGACGAGCCATCACGAATCACATGTGAAAATCTCCACAAACGAATTGAAAGAACTCCAAGTTGCATGTGGAGTAGCCCGCACACTTTTCTTCCTTTTTTTCTCTTCTTCTTACGCGCAGCGTCCGGAACAATCGGATTATGCAAGTGCGTGCTCGCGCGCGCCCTGCCTGGCCCCGCAACAAAAGACTGATCGCCGCAAATCTACGTCTGTGTGTGTATGTGTGTGTGTTTGTGTGTGTGTGATCGCAACTTTTGCGCCACATACAATTTGAGCTGCGGTGACTTCGCTTTCGGTTCGCTCGCGCAACTTGCTCAAAGTTAGTGAAGGCGAGGGGCTGGGGCGGTGGGGGTGGTGTGGGGAGGGGGGGGCGGGGGGGTTTTAGTCCCATATGTGACTTGTGTATCACTCGTATCTCACTCTCAAAAATGACGAGCGTGCGCGCGCGCGCGCGCGAGGCTCCGCGCACGAAAAGTGTTTTTTTTTCCCCCAGCACAAAGCGACGAGCTAACAATAAGCTGCAAGAAAAAAAAGCGACCGGGGGAGCAAAGTGCACGTCTAGGTGAGTCGGCGCGCACACGCGTACGCACGCACGCACGCACGCGCGCACATACGTGAACACACGCGCACATCCATGCAAATTCCTCGGGCGGGCGGGCAGGCGGCAGAGACGGAAAAGCGTTCGTACTTACGCGTGAGCTGGCTCGCAGATTAATGACGCGACACGTCATGATTACGTTCAGCTTGAATTAAATACATTACGACTTGGGGGGAAAAATGGAAATCGGGCTTGTGTACAAGCATACGGCGGCTCCCCCCTCCCTCCCTCTCTCTCTCTCTTTATCTCTCTCTCTCTCTTCTCCCCCCCTTCTCTCCCTCCCTCCATTCTTCAGGGCGGAGGGCTCCGTGTAGGTTGGAAATGTTAATTATGATCTCAGCACGGGCTCCATTTTACAACAGCGTCGTCCCGCCGTCCCAAATATGGCAGCTGACACGCAGGAGGAACAAGAACAAGAAGAAGCGTCTCCGTTGTCACACGGATTGGCGTCGAAGCCACGACAACTTCTTAAACGGACAATTCGAGAGCCCATTTGCGTCTCATTCCGTCTGGCGAGGTCAAAGTGGCAAGCCGGAACTTCGGCTGGCGTGGAATTAAAGAGTCTTTTGACAAGTCGCGCTTGTCTGAAAGCACCATTCCCATTTTGGTTGGCAGGAAAGACAAACGATGTCATGCCTTGCTGGCTTCTGTCGGAAAAACGGGATGAAAGATGGAATGACTCAATGTCCTTTATTTGTCCTAAGATCAAAAGCACACTCCGGTACCCAGTGGCATGTGCCAAGTGTGTTGCGGCAGCACAGGATGTGCCCCCCCCCCCAAAAAAAAATATATATGTCGAATGGCATGACAAATATGTCAAATATATTTGGATTTTTAAATAACTCGAGTCGAAGGAGTATGCCGCGGTAGGTCTGCGCACTCGCTCTAAGGCGAGTGACAATCGAATGGCATTTTCGGACAAAAGAGAAATTGTGAACGGGAACGACAACGTGAGGCCGTCGGCAATACTCGCAAGGAGGGCCCCTTTACTCGCGGTGCCGGCTCAGGTGGCCTGTTAATTAGTCCATGCAGACAACACAACTTGAAGAAATATTCTGATGACAAGTTGCACGTCGGTCGTTTCTCGAATGGCGCCTCCTATTGGCAGGCTTGTTGGAAAAATGAAGCGGACTTATCGATTAAAAAAAAAAAAAAACGAGTGAGTACAAAGTGTGAATGTGAGAAAAGCACCAATGCCCCTTTTTGCCAGCCCCACCAAGCGTCACAAAAGTTGACCGCATATTGAACTAGCTAACATGCTAAAGAATCGACCAGCTAATAAACAAGGTGCAATGAAAAGATCGACATCTGTTTGAATTTGTTTCCAGGTAAACGGCAAGAACGTGGTTACGTGCTGCCAATGGTCATTTCATCAGCAGAAGAACGCATGAATAGTGGAGTGGAGCTGTCTGCAAATGAATGTTCATTTTTTTTTTTTAATCCCATTCAGATCTCAGTTTTGATTGGCACCCATCGACAATGACTGTTTAAGGTTATTTGTGCTTGGGCCTTCTTGGAAGTGTGTCCGGTATGTGAAGGGGGCCTTCAACATCACACAATTTTGCAAACATGCTTTTTGGTGAAAATGGGATTTGGGGGTCCCAAACATAACCCCCTCAAAAGTCACTTAGTCGCACCCCTGGAAAATTGGCTGCACGCTTCCGTCAAGGGCTAGCTTCCAAATTCAATTTAGAAGACGGCGATTTTGGCTTGAAGCCGCCGTTTTTGGGCAATTTCAGGACTCATAATTTGAAAAACAAATCGGCCCAAATCAGGAACAGCTCGACTTGACGACTGAACATTGACATTCAAAGATTTCAGTCGACTATTGGCGAAACAAGCGTTTATGGTATCCGGTCTTATGATTGGCCCCTCCACGGTCGTTGCCGTGTCTACAACGCTCTGTGGAGCAGTCAAACAACCCGCCGAATCGGAAACGCAAGTTTCATTCATCTGCGCGGAAGCTACGACGCCAGTTAGCCTCACTCTAGCCTCCGCTAGCTCGTTTGCCACTCGTCTTCCAACATTCATGTTGACGGGACCACGCGAGCGGTGGCGTAGAAAGTTCCCAAGTTCCATCTCGCTCGGCAAAATGTTTCGTCCAACAAAGCTTGACGGCCAACGCGGCTTGTCGAAGAGAAAAACATGCTAATTACAACGACTACATTCCACGTCATTGCTGTCGTTACGTCAATGCGGTCCATGGGACAAAAAAGGTCAGGGACCATTTTGACTCCACTTTCAGCATAAAAATGATGAGTCAGGCTATTACAAAGCTTTTTTTTTTTTTTGCATGATGCACTTTTTGGATTTGTCATGAAAAGTGAACACGGGGTGCCCCTTCATTTGTTTTGTGAACGCTGATCCCGTTTCCAACACGCAAGTTTCACATCACTCACCACCCTTCAAAGTGGACACCTGCATGCCTAAAGAGTCCAAACACGCCGCGTTCCTGCGCTGTTCTCCGAGGGTCCGAGCGTGGGTCTGAACTCCTTCCTTGCCCCTACATGCACACACACACACACACACACACACACACAAAAAGGTGTGACGAAGACAAGAGGAAGGAACGACGGACCGATGAAGGTGCGCCGTACTTGCCTGGAGTTGACGAGCTGCTGAGGCCTTCGGGTTGGGATGTGATGCTCGCCGCGCATTTGCTGAGATTCCAAATGTCTGTGCTGACACCCGACATATCTGCTGGATGAGCCATTGTGTGCTGAATTTGTGTCAGCAGCCATGCCAGTCTACAAGTGCACACATGTGTACATTTGCCATTGTGTGCCTGTGTGTGTGTGTGTGTACAATAATGGCATGAGCCGCCGCCGCCTGTGATGCTTTGATTGTTTGCTCCGCTGCAGCAGAAATGCAGCAATTAATATGCAGAGAGAACGTGAGATACACACACACATACACACACACACACACAAACAAGAAAAACAGCCATGAGGGAAAGAGATGGGGTGAGGGTGGGTGATGGAGGAGAGAGAGAGAGAGAGAAAGAAATAGAGAGAGGGGCAGGCGAGATGGCAGACAAGAGGGAGGGGGATAAAATGAAAGATGGGGGAGACGGGTGAGGTTGCAGTACATGTTTGAATGGGGAGGAGGTGGGCTGATGAAGAGTGTGTGTGTGTGTGTGTGTGTGAAATCAATAGAAGGGGAGAGAGATTGATTTAGGGGTGAGGAGGAAGAGGAGGAGGAGTGATATGTTGCTAAGGCGGCTGTCCTTTTTGTCGCAGTGTCAGTGTATTGATACTGTAATACACTCCAACCACACACGCGCTCGCGCGCACACGTACACACACTCCATCATCAACCCCCCCCCCACCCCCAACAATGCTACCGTGACAACGGCTGTCACGGCGACGCCTACTGGCACAATGCTGCCACAATAGTGAGGGCACTGAAGCGGCACTCACAGCGAGAAAAAAGCGAGCGGGGATGAAAAGGATGGAGGACGGACGGATGGACGGACAGACGCGGGAGAGTGAGCGTGATGGAGGAAGACGAGCGATAAGATTACATGGTGGAAAAACAACAACGCAGCACAACGCGCGCAAGATGCTTAGGCCGACCGTGACGACTTGCAATTCGCATTTTATTCTTCTTATCGTGTTACTTGGCCGGGCAACTTGTTGGAATGGTCACAAGTTGTCCCCGTCCGCACGGTTATCTTTTCCAAGCACGTTATTGTCATTCTTATCGGCGTTTGCGCTATTTGCGATGTGTAATATTTGATTGCTTGCGTCCAAAAGTTTCGATCAAAAGGTGCCAGTGCTTATCTGCCCGCCTGAGAGTCATTTGTGTGTGTCCATGTGTGTGTGTGTGTGCGTGCACGCGTGATGTATAGTGTTGTGTATCCGGGCCCTCCCCCACCCTTGCGTGTTGCTAATATGATGTAAAAAGCTAATGGCATGCAAATGTCTGTTGTCCCGGTAACCAGGCCTGAAAAATCCCTTTGAAGTCTCCCCCTCCGCCTCACCTCACCCCACCCCCCCACTCATTCTCTTCACGTTCTCTTTGTTTGCCACCATCAACATCCCTCGTTCTCCCCCCCTTTTGCCCCCCACTTTCTCTCTCGGCCTTCGCCATTCCAGGGACGGAAAAAAAAAAAGTTCCAATTCTACTTTTTGTGTCGCCGTCTTTCTTCTTGTGAGCCTTCCTCTGAGCTGACCCGTCTGCCGCTCATTTCCCATCATTCCCACCTCGTGTGCCCCCCCCCTTAACCCCCCCACTCCCACCCTCCACCCTGCGGTGCTGCCCCTTCCTGTTGTCCTCCCCACCCGCCTGCACACACACACACACACACACACTCCCCACAGCCGGGCCTTTATCTCTTATACCTCACGCGCACACACACACACACACACACACACACACACACACACACATTCCTGTACGACTATATTTGTGAGGTCCGGGTAACTCCAGATAGGGAGTGAGGACCACCCTTTCTGATAGGTTTAGAGAGGAACTAGTCTTAGATTTGTACACTAGATGTCACCCCAACTACTTTCCCCACTTCAACTTCTTTAAAAAACAGAGCAATAAAAAGTAGACTTGAAACTGAAATCATAGCAGGAGTGAGGACTCTGAATGGGCACATTCAAAGTCCTCACTCCTGTTGTGACTTTGGTTAAAATATCTTATCTTTTTTGGTTTTGTTGCAGTTAAGCATACAAATCAACTTTTGGTATGGCCTTCAGAGTTTTTCCTCTCTTATTAACCTGCAATTACACAGCAGACATTTTGTATTTTAATTTTAAAAAGTGTGAGTAGTCTGTTTTATGAATAATTTGATAGTTTCAACTTAAGATAAGCAGAGTTCCTCATTTATACATTATATATCAATCACAACTTGAACCGATTGATTGCTGTACAATTACTACTACAATAAAAGTGACCCATGCTTTGGCCAATTAATTTACGGAACTAAATCAAATATATTGTAAAACTTTATAAGTACATGTCAACATTAAATCTCACCTCAAGTAGAACATTTTTAACAACACTGCTCAGGAAGAATAGAAAAGAATTGAAAAAAAAATACTCCAGCAAGAAATTTAAATTTAAAAATGAAGAACTCGAGAAGCAGATCTTTTCTTGAAGTTCTTTACGTCTTTACAGGTTATTTGAGCCAAGGCCTGCGGCTCTTTCATTTTGCAGTCAGTGCATTGTTCTTGCTTGACACCCTTTTATAAGTCTCCCCAGGTGTTTTTCCACAGCAGCCTTTTCTTCTTCATTCCATGGTCTCCTCAAATTTGCTCTGGGAGACCCTAAATATGATGACAATTGCAATTTAATGATACTCACAAAGACCACCTTGTGATAGCTTTACAATGTGGATTTTATACGTAAAAAAAATAAAAGTACTTGTCTTTTTCTCCAATTTAGATTTTGCCTGCTCTTTGGGTGTAAGTTTTTTTCCATCCATCCATCATCTACCGCTTATCCGGGGCCGGGTCGCGGGGGCAACAGCTTTAGCAGGGAAGCCCAGACTTCCCTCTCCCTAGCTACTTCTTCCAGCTCTCCCCGGGGGATCCCGAGTCGTTCCCAGGCAAGCTGGGTGACATAGTCTCTCCAGCGTGTCCTGGGTCTCCTCCCGGTGGGACATGACCGGTACACCTCACCGGGGAGGCGCTCAGGAGGCATCCGAATCAGATGCCCAAGCCACCTCATCTGGCTCCTCTCGATGTGGAGGAGAAGCGGCTCGACTCTGAGCCCCTCCCGGATGACTGAGCTTCTCACCTTATCTCTAAGGGAGAGCCCGGACACCCTGCGGAGAAAACTCATTTCAGCCGCTTGTATCCGGGATCTCGTTCTTTCGGTCACGACCCATAGCTCGTGACCATAGGTGAGGGTTGGGACGTAGATCGACCGGTAAATTGAGAGCTTCGCCCTTTGGCTCAGCTCCTTCTTCACCACGACAGACCGATACAACGTCCGCATCACAGCAGACGCTGCACCGATCCGCCTGTCGATCTCCCGCTCCCTCCTACCCCCACTCGTGAACAAGACCCCAAGATACTTGAACTCCTCCACTTGGGGTAAGATCTCCTCCCCGACCCGGAGGGGGCACTCCACCCTTTTCCGACCGAGGACCATGGTTTCAGATTTGGAGGTGCTGATTTCCATCCCAACCGCTTCACACTCGGCTGCGAAACGCTCCAGTGAGAGTCGGAGAGCCCCGTTTGAAGGAGCCAACAGCACCACATCATCTGCAAAAAGCAGGGATGTAATACTGAGGCCCCCAAAACTGACCCCCTCAACGCTTCGGCTGCGCCTAGAAATTCTGTCCATAAAGGTTATGAACAGAATCGGCGACAAAGGGCAGCCTTGGCGGAGTCCTACCCCCACTGGAAACGATTCCGACTTACTGCTGGCAATGCGAACCAAACTCTGACATCGGTGGTATAGTGACCGAACAGCCCGTATCAGGGGGTTCGGTACCCCATACCCACGAAGCACCCCCCACAGAACTCCCCGAGGGACACGGTCAAACGCCTTCTCCAAGTCCACAAAACACATGTAGACTGGTTGGGCGAATTCCCACATACCCTCAAGGACCCTGCTAAGGGTGTAGAGCTGGTCCACTGTTCCACGGCCGGGACGAAAACCACACTGCTCCTCCTCAATTGGCGGCTCGACTTCCTGACGGACCCTCCTCTCCAGCACCCCTGAATAGACCTTACCAGGGAGGCTGAGGAGTGTGATCCCTCTGTAGTTGGAACACACCCTCCGGTCCCCCTTTTTAAAAAGAGGGACTACCACCCCGGTCTGCCAATCCAGAGGCACTCTCCCTGTTGACCACGCGATGTTGCAGAGGCGTGTCAACCAGGACAGCACCACAACATCCAGAGCCTTGAGGAACTCCGGGCGGATCTCATCCACCCCTGGGGCCTTGCCACCGAGGAGCTTTTTAACCACATCGGTGACTTCAACCACAGAGATAGGAGAGCCCACCTCAGAGTCCCCAGGCTCTGCTTCCTCCAAGGAAGGCGTGTTGGTGGAGTTGAGGTCTTCGAAGTATTCTGCCCACCGGTTCACAACGTCCCGAGTCGAAGTCAGCAGCGCCCCATCCCCACTGTACACAGTGTTATTGGTGCACTGCTTCCCCCTCCTGAGACGTCGGATGGTGGACCAGAATTTCCTCGAAGCCGTCCGGAAGTCCGCTTCCATGGTCTCACCGAACTCTTCCCACGCTCGGGTTTTTGCCTCGGCGACCACCGAAGCCGCGGTCCGCTTGGCCAGTCGATACCCGTCAGCTGCCTCTGGGGTCCCACAGGCCATAAAGGCTCGATAGGACTCCTTCAGCTTGACGGCATCCCTTACTGCTGGTGTCCACCAGCGAGTACGGGGATTGCCGCCACGACGGGCACCAACCACCTTACGGCCACAACTCAGATTGGCCGCCTCGACAATAGAGGCACGGAACATGGTCCACTCGGACTCAATGTCCCCCGTCTCCCCCGGAACATGGGAAAAGCTCTGTCGGAGGTGGGAGTTGAAACTCCTTCTGACAGGGGATTCCGCCAGACGCTCCCAACAAACCCTCACTATACGTTTGGGTCTGCCAGGACGGACCGGCATCTTCCCCCACCATCGGAGCCTACTCACCACCAGGTGGTGATCAGTTGACAGCTCCGCCCCTCTCTTCACCCGAGTGTCCAGAACATGCGGCCGCAAATCCGATGATACAACTACAAAGTCGATCATCGAACTGCGGCCTAGGGTGTCCTGGTGCCAAGTGCACATATGGACACCCATATGTTTGAACAAGGTGTTCGTTATGGACAATCCGTGACGAGCACAGAAGTCCAATAACAAAACACCACTCGGGTTTTGATCGGGGGGGCCGTTCCTCCCAATCACGCCCCTCCAGGTATCACTGTCATTGCCCACGTGAGCATTGAAGTCCCCCAGCAGAACAAGGGAGTCCCCAGCAGGAGTACTCTCCAGCACACCCTCCAAGGACTCCAAAAAGGGTGGGTATGCTGAGCTGCTGTTTGGTGCATATGCACAAACAACAGTCAGGACCCGTCCACCCACCCGAAGGCGGAGGGAGGCAACCCTCTCGTCTACCGGTGTGAACCCCAATGTACAGGCACTGAGCCGGGGGGCAATGAGTATGCCCACACCTGCTCTGCGCCTCTCACCGTGAGCAACTCCAGAGTGGAAGAGAGTCCAACCCCTCTCGAGAGAACTGGTACCAGAACCCAGGCTGTGTGTGGAGGCAAGTCCGACTATATCCAGTCGGAAATTCTCTGCCTCACACACCAGCTCGGGCTCCTTCCCTGCCAGAGAGGTGACATTCCATGTCCCAAGAGCTAGCTTCTGCAGCCAAGGATCGGACCGCCAGGGTCCCCGCCTGGACTCGAATCTGCAATGAAATGGGACATCCCTGATTTGACACTCATTGTCAAATACGTTGCATGCATTTTAACTGGTTAAATTATGAAAAAAGAGATATAGTTCCTCATCCAAAGCTTACCATCCAATTCAGTCTTCCCTCTTTTGGAGAGATGCTTTTCCCTTTTTGGGGCTAAAGGTCGATACCACCACATGAAAAGGAGAACAAAGTGACACATTTTACTAAATCAGTGTTGAACAAAAATATGCTATCAAGGCATTCATTTAGTAACCCAATTCCAGTGAAATTGGGACATTATGCTCATCAATCAAAACAGAATACAATGATTTGCAAATCATGTCCAACCTATATTTTAGTGAAGCATTACAAAGACAAGACAACATTCAATGTTCAAATTGGTACATTTAATTTTTTCCAATATTTAACTTAGAATTTAATGGCTGTAATGCGTTCCATAAAAGATGGAACAGCTAACAAAAAAAATAATGTTGAGAAATGCTCATCAAACCCCTGTTTGTCACATCCCAACGGTGAACAGGCTAACTGTGAATGGGTGGGTGCCATGATTGGGTCAAAAAGTAGCTATCCTGAATTCACAAGCAAAGATTGGGTGAGGGTCACCACAAGTTGAATCGTTGAAGGACAGAGTTTCACAACGTATAATTGCAAGGAATTGAGGGATTACGTCATATTTGGTCCATAATATCAAAAGGTTCAGAGAATCTGGACCAATCAGTGCATGTAAGCGGCAAGGCCAAAAACAGAAAACATTCAAAGGCCATGACCATCGACCTATCAGAGAGCACTGCATCCAAAACCACCTTGTCCCAGCTTGTTTGGAACGTGTTGCAGCCATCAATTCCAACATAGTAGTGTAGCCAATTAAATAGAGGTTGAACATGACATGCAAATCATTGTATTATGTATTAAATACAAGTTCGTGCTTCCATTAAGAATAGAGAAGATTTACTGGGCAACATATAACATTTGAAAGGTATGTTACAAGAACATCTTGTATGATTTCATGCTAGTCAGTGTGAACCAACCGACATAATTAAATTTTGTTAGACCAATGCAAATATTTGGCAGAAATAAAATACTGATTCCTGATTCAAAATAACCATCATCCATAAATTATCTTCCCCCTTCAAGTGCATTCCAGTGGCAGCCAGTGAACGCGAATAGCAGGGGTTTCGAAAAACAACTTTTATATTGATAGATTACATTGTCCAGTGTGGGCAATGCATTTGATAAATGAAATGGTAAGAACATGAATCTAAATACAAAAATACCCAAAACAATGCTGTAATCGATCGTGTAATATTGTACAGTAGAAATTTTTGTTGTATGTCATTTCATAGTGCTTTAGGTGCTAGAGTGAATTTACGCCGCATTATTTCCACCAAGAAACATTTGATTTATAACGGCTAAAAATACACAAGGATTAAATATAATTTATATATGTTCCTCATACTGCGTGACAACTGACTGGAACAAAATATGGAGAAATTAAAACTCTTGACATGTCCATTCATCCGTTATGCCCCCCCCCCCCCAAAAAGCCGACTGCCCCCATGTCGAGCGTTGCCACGTACAAAGTTACACCAGTGTAGCCCCTGAAAACAGCTTAAAACGGAGCAAATGTAACCCTGCTCAGGAGGTGGTTTAAACATTTACTCTGGAGTAAATGCTAGTATGCGGGGCAGCACCGATATAAAATGGGACGTGTGAACGCTACAGGAGTAGACTTGCTACGCGTGAAAAGAGTTGATTACATACGGGTAGAATGTGTTGCTTTCGTGCTCGTTTGTACTTCTGTCATCTTTCCTTTTGTAGGAGACTGGACCGTCTCAGAGTTGATTGTGTAGTTTGTTCCTTTGTTATGTGTTCACAAACCCCCCCACAGAATTTATTTTGTGATTCCTTATGTTTCCTTTCCAATTGCCTTGCCATCTTTAAATTTGATTGGCCACAGTAGAAGCAATAATGACTTCTGTGCCAAACTCGTTTGCCTTCCCTTTTTGTAAATGTTTTTATGGTTAAAGAAGGATCTTCTTTGCTCATCTTTTGTTTTTACATAGGTTAATGGGTTACCTTCTTTACGAATTGCAGACATGACTGTGCTCCTCTGCTTCATATGTCTGATGACTTGTAGAGTCTTCACTGGATGTATCATAAGAGAACAATTTTTCTACCTTTGGATGGAATATCTCCTCGTCATCACTCGACTCAGAGGATGTCTTAGTTGGTTTGTATTCCTCATATGATCCAAAAAGACTTGAGTCAGAATAATCACCATCTTCAGTGGGATTGTCCATCTGTTATTAAAAAAAAAAAAAGATCAGAAAATACCATTGCAATTAATGATGTTAGAGAATAGTACTGATAATTCAGGCTTACATGACAAGATAGTTCTGTGGGATAAAATATTAATCGAACACATTAACATGGCAAAACAGAAATACCTTATAGAAATAACTTATTTTGTTTAATATGGGCAAATAAAGCATTTGAAACTGACCGGGTAATCAATTAAAAGTCGACTTATTATAATTTTTAAAAATGTCTATATCACTCATTTCCAGTGCTTGGCAAAGATAGGTAGGTGCCGAAACCAAATAATGGTATCAGGCTGATACCGGCATTATTTTAAGGTTATCGTGGAGGCTGCCAATACCAGCAATCGATATTTCAGAAAATTAAAAACTTAATAAATGTAAATTTAATACTGTACTAGTTGCCACTACACATTTGGCGAATCATCTGCGTCACAAAGAGAGGCTTATTTCCAAGTATTTGGCAATCCAATAACAATGATGGCCGACACAGAGTGCGGAGAGAACAATTTTCCACGTGAGCTGTACCCAGGTCAATCTTTTCATACACCTATTAAGATGCAATTTCTGTATATAATTACAATATTTACATTAATTCTTTGAACGCATCATGTGTACTTTTTAATCAAATTTGTTTGAATTCCTTCCACGTTCATCCTATTATATTCCCAGAAGAGAAAATTTCTCTTAGTATGTGGCGACTAAAATGAACGCATATTCACTAAATCTCTGCACGCCAGAGCATTTTTTTCTCCTTGAATTACATCAACATTCATCCACTAATTTGCCGATTAACGTCTAATCACTAAGTTGATATGAGTATGATAAGGTTAAGATTCATGCTGAGAATGCATCACTAGTGTGTTTTTATAAGCCAGGGCCAATAACTGGTTTGACGTTTGAAAAGTCAAAGTTTCAATCACCACTAATTCGACTTTGCCAATAAGGATATTTGGGATCAATAAACGATGAGCGAGTGTGGTTACAAATCGCAAAGGTTGATGACAGTGACAATGTATGTTGCCACAAAAAAAATCATCAAAATGTCCCCATAAAATAGTAGAAAGCTTAACAAACATAGAAAATATGCATCTCTCCTCATATAAGTGGGGGGTTTTTCAGCCCAAAATGCATAGGTTTTGGTGATCCACACATTTAACCTTTATTATTATTTTTTATTTATTTATTATTTTATTTTAACTTTTGTGTTGATAATGGTTCACAGTATAATATTTCGTTCAACCCACTTTGTTATCTGTAAATTGCTTGGTATTTTACATCGTCTTTTTGCAGTTACTTTCTGTATATGGAAAGACACTGGTTCCATTTGCGACTAATTCTCTGCTCAACTAAGATGGCGGCGGCGGCGAAAGACGCTGGGTCATTTGCAACTAATTTTCTGCTCAACTAAAATGGCGACGACGACGACGACGACGGCGGCGGGGGGGGGGGGGGGGGTGTTAAAACTTGATTTTACCACACCAACGGCCTATTCTGTGGCGCTGTATTGTGTGTCTGACGGCCTATTGAAAGTGTATTGTTTGAGAGGAAACTTTCTATCTTGGTGACAACTCCTTAGGTACAGCATAGTAGAGTTATTCATATAGTTGGTTTCACTCCAATGCTGATATAACATGAACCTTTGAGCCTGCCCGAATTACTTAGAATAACTAATTTGTAAGAAAATATTCAAAACTTGAGTGTCTTACCTGCTTTAATTCTGAAGTATTTGTCACTTTCTGGGGTTTTCTCGATGATGCTGACTCGTACGCTCACTCTTCTCAACGCCTTCCTTTTGTGCAGGTAGCAAAGCGCGCGTTTCCTAATTGATGGTCAGCGAGTGTGATGTGGGGGAGGGTAGCTGTAGAAACTCGTTTCCTGCAACGTAACTGTGACGTTTTGGGGTGTGAAAACAGCCCCGCCCCTTCATAACTAAAACTCCTTCACTTTTCCTCTGAGGTCCGTTTTGAAGTGGGGCATAGTAAATGTCAAGCAATATCAACATATTTTATGAAATCTTGTTTACACCAATGTCATGTACTCCTAAAATGAGCACAGCATATATACATGTGTGTGTATATACATACTGTATATATATATACAGTATATACACACACACACATATTTTAAAAACGACTTAAAATATTGTAATTGTTCTGAAAGCAAAATTATTCCCAAATGCTAATATGGAATTGTGATGAAACATCATTATTATTTACTTATTGGATGCAATTCGTATTATACAGTTTCGATGTCCAAAGCAGAATAAAACGAATTAGATTTTCTGGGGACACGACTGCAACACTCAACTCTTCTTGCAAAGCTTTGTTGCTGCTGTATGAACCGCGCTCCTAATTGATCACGTGCTCAAACTAGTGTGGGGGAGGGGAGCTGAATAAACTAGGTTCAAACAGTGCAACTGCGAGGGTTTGGAGCTGGGAACAGCCCCTCCCCCCTACATGGCCAACGATAAACTAAAATTGCTCAGCCTTTAACTTTTATTTTACTCTGCGGTCTGTTTTGAGGGGAGCATGATAAATTTCAAGCAACATCTATATGTTTCAGCAACTGTAATAACACAAATGTATATACCTGTTCATATTTTTTAAACCAGACTTAAATATTATAATTGTTCAATGAAACATAATTACAGTAAGTATTGCCATCTATGGACTTCTGTCAAACGAAAATTCCCTCACCCAGAATAAAAATCTATGCATTACACATTTGAGTACGATATTACATTATATGATTGCTTCAGGAGTATGAGGTACCGAATCCCCTGATGCGGGCACTTTGGTCCCTCCACCACAGATGTCAGAATTTGGTTCACATTACCGGCAGTAAGTCAGAATCGTTTCCAGTGAGGGTTGGACTCCGCCAAGGCTGCCCTTTGTCATCGATTCTGTTCATAAACTTTACGGACATTGGCAATTTCTAGGCGCAGTGTAAGTGTTGATGGGGGTCCATTTTGGTGGCCTCAGTATTACATCTCTGCTTATTGTAGATGATGTGGGACTGTTGGCTCTTTCAAGCAGGGCCCTTCAACTCTCACTTGAGCGTTTCGCAGCTGAGTATGAAGTGGTTGGGATGAAAATCAGTCGGAAAAGGGTGGAGTTCTCTCTCCGGGTCGGGGAGGAGATCTTGTCCCAAGTGGAGGAGTTTAAGTATTTTGGGGTCTTGTTTGCAAGTGAGGGCAGGAGGGAATGAGAGATCGACAGGCGCAGCGGTGAAGCGGCTGCTGCTTGCTCTGCGCGCTTTGTATCGGTCAGTTGTGGTGAAGAAGGAGCTGAGCCAAAGGGCGAAGCTCTCAATTTACCGGTTGATCTACGTTCCAACCCTCATCTACTGTCATGAGCAATGAGTCGTGACCGAAAGAATGAGATCCCAGATACAAGCGGCCGAAATGAGTTTTAAAGGTGTTCCGGGCATGTCCCACCGGCAGGAGGCCCCGGGGACAACCCAAGACACGCTGGAGAGACTGTGTCACTCAGCTGGCCTGGGAACGTTTCAGAATCCCCGGGAAGAGCTAGGAGAAGTGGCTGGGGAGAGGGAAGTCTGGGCTTCCCTGCTAAAGCTGCTGCCCCTGTTACCCGACCTTGGATAAGCGGTGGAATATGGATGGATGGATATTACATTAGTGATCGATTCATAACAACGGACGAACGTTCCGATACCTGGAACCTGGAAGCCATACGGAAGCTCGAATTAGAGCAAACTCAAGCAAGTCCCGTTCGATACCGCGGAATAACTGTCTGCACCACTTTTTACTCTCTTTGGCACAAAAACAGCAGAATCTCTCTATTAGCATGAGTTTACTGGAATCGTGAACGACTTTCTATTCCATTCATTTACATTTACGTCCTGTCGATCGTTGCATCCAAACAAAGGAATGGTAATGACTGTGGAAGGGAACATGGAATGCATCCGATTAGATGCTCAAAGCAAGTTGCTTGTGGCTCGACGGACTGTAGAGTAGATGAACGTTTCCTGGAATGCTTGACCTGCTATCATGCTAACTCAACTCAACATTATTTATAGAGCACTTTCAAACAGCCATCGCTGCATACAAAGTGCTTTACATGGAGCAATTTAACATATACAACAAACAGTAACGCAGTCTGTAATAAATACGGTAGAAAGCACCGAACAGCAAAACCAAGAACAAATCTAAGTCATGGTGAGTCAAATGCCAAAGAATACAAGTGAGTTTTGAGGCGCGTTTTGAAGATGGGCAGCGAGGAGGCTTGCCGAATGTTCAGTGGGAGGTCATTCCAGAGAGAGGGACCAGCAACAGAAAAGGCTCCATCCCCTCTGAGCCTCAGTTTAGTTCTTGGTCCTTCTAATAATGTCTGGTCCGCAGACCAGATGAGGTCAGCGAGGTAAGGTGGCACGAGGTAATTTAGAGATTTGAAAAGGTCATTTAGAGATTTGAAAACAATTTGCGCTAACTGGAGCGCTAATCAGAGAGAAGGCGAGTTCCATCGCGCTGTGGGCATGGAGGACTTTGAAGGGTCCCATGGATGCCTTCAGACATTTGTTGCACAACATCAGCTGAGCAACGCTGTCTTGGGTGGTGATCGAGGGGAGGTCAAGTTCGAGATAGTGAGTGATTGGAAAGAAAAGCCACCAGCTGTTATAGGTCTCATTTTGGAGCAAAGAGCCCTCATTTTGTGACTACTCTTGTTATAATGTATTTTGTTCATATACCTGTACTGTATACTGCCGTTTTTGTGTTATTTGTGTTGTTGGAGCATATATTTTTGCATTTTACTGCTTGTGTTCTTACACATGTATTTTGTTAACACACTTGCATGTTCATAAAGGACGTGTACCGTAGTCATGTCCCACATAAGGAAATTCTGTTATCAAGACTGATTGAGCAACGCAAACATGATTTCTTACTAAAGAATACTTACTGTTGTTACTTATTGGATGCAAATCATAATGATCCAGTTGAAATGTCCAAAGCAGAATGAAACAAATTGGATATGCTGGGGACACTTCTGCAATACAGTACCTAACTCATTTTTTCTTGCAAAGCGTTGTGGCTGGCTTCTGCGCAGCTCTGCTAATTGAAATGTAAACAAACTCATGTCTGGGGGGAGGGGTGCAGCAAAAACTTCGTTTTGGAGCAGGTAACAGCCGCTCCTCTTCATGGCCAATGACTAAGTCAATTATCAAAATTGCCATAGCCTTTTTGAACTTTGAGGTCTGCTGTGAAGGCGAGCATGATAAATTTTGAGCAACATCTACATACAGTATTTGAGTAACTAGGCTCACCAATGTCACATACTCCGCGCACACACAGTATATTTAAACTGACTTACAATTTTACAATTGTTTTTAAAGCAACATAATTCCAAACTCTAATATGGAATTTAGATGAAACAATTATTTACTTATTGAATGCAAGTCATATTTTCCAGTTTCAATGTCCAAAGCTGAATGAAATAAATTGGATATGCTGGGGACACTTCTGCAATACAGTACCTAACTCATTTTTTTCTTGCAAAGCGTTGTGGCTGGCTTCTGCGCAGCTCTGCTAAATGAAATGTAAACAAACTCATGTCTGGGGGGAGGGGTGCTGCAAAAACTTCGTTTTGGAGCAGGTAACAGCCGCTCCTCTTCTTGGCCAATGATTAAGTCAATTATCAAAGTTCCCACAGCCTTTGTGAACTTTGAGGTCTGATGTGAAGGAGAGCATGATAAATTTTGAGCAACATCTACATACAGTATTTGAGTAACGAGGATCACCAATGTCACATACTCCTAAAATAATTACAGCAAATAAAATTATATATATGTTCACAAACACAACCGCACACACAGTATATTTAAACTGACTTAAAAAATTACAATTGTTTTTAAAGCAACATAATTCCAAACTCTAATATGGAATTTAATCGTTTCTTGGTTTCTTGGAATTGGAATTCTTTACTTATTGAATGCAAGTCATATTTTCCAGTTTCAATGTCCAAAGCAGAATAAAATGAATTGGATTTTCTGGGGCCCTCCGTGAGTCGTCACCTTACCGTGGTGGAGGGGTTTGTGTGTCCCAATGATCCTAGAAGCTAAGTTGTCTGGGGCTTTATGCCCCTGGCAGGGTCACCCATGGCAAACAGGTTCGAGGTGAGGGGCCAGACAAGGCACGGCTCAAAGACCCCAATGATGAATACAATAAATGGATCTAGGTTTCCCTTGCCCGGACGCGGGTCACCGGGGCCCCCTTCTGGAGCCAGGCCTGGAGGTGGGGCTCGTTGGCAGGCGCCTGGTGGCCGGGCCTACACCCATGGGGCCCGGCCGGGCACAGCCCGAAGAGGCAACGTGGGTCCCCCTTCCCATGGGCTCACCGCCAATGAGAGGGGCCAAATGGGTCGGGTGCAATGTGAGCTGGGCGGCAGCCAAAGGCGGGGACCCTGGCGGTCCGATCCTCGGCTGCAGAAGCTAGCTCTTGGGACATGGAATGTCACCTCTCTGGCAGGGAAGGAGCCCGAGCTGGTGTGTGAGGCAGAGAATTTCCGACTGGATATAGTCGGACTTGCCTCCACACACAGCCTGGGTTCTGGTGCCAGTTCTCTCGAGAGGGGTTGGACTCTCTTCCACTCTGGAGTTGCTCACGGTGAGAGGCGCAGAGCAGGTGTGGGCATACTCATTGCCCCCCGGCTCAGTGCCTGTACATTGGGGTTCACACCGGTAGACGAGAGGGTCGCCTCCCTCCGCCTTCGGGTGGGTGGACGGGTCCTGACTGTTGTTTGTGCATATGCACCAAACAGCAGCTCAGCATACCCACCCTTTTTGGAGTCCTTGGAGGGTGTGCTGGAGAGTACTCCTGCTGGGGACTCCCTTGTTCTGCTGGGGGACTTCAATGCTCACGTGGGGAATGACAGTGATACCTGGAGGGGCGTGATTGGGAGGAACGGCCCCCCCGATCAGAACCCGAGTGGTGTTTTGTTATTGGACTTCTGTGCTCGTCACGGATTGTCCATAACGAACACCTTGTTAAAGCATAAGGGTGTCCATATGTGCACTTGGCACCAGGACACCCTAGGCCGCAGTTCGATGATCGACTTTGTAGTTGTATCATCGGATTTGCGGCCGCATGTTCTGGATACTCGGGTGAAGAGAGGAGCGGAGCTGTCAACTGATCACCACCTGGTGGTGAGTAGGCTCCGATGGTGGGGGAAGATGCCGGTCCGTCCTGGCAGACCCAAGCGTATAGTGAGGGTTTGTTGGGCGCGTCTGGCGGAATCCCCTGTCAGGAGTTTCAACTCCCACCTCCGACAGAGCTTTTCCCATGTTCCGGGGGAGACGGGGGACATTGAGTCCGAGTCCCATGTTCCGTGCCTCTATTGTTGAGGCGGCCAATCTGAGTTGTGGCCGTAAGGTGGTTGGTGCCTGTCGTGGCGGCAACCCCCGTACTCGCTGGTGGACACCAGCAGTAAGGGATGCCGTCAAGCTGAAGAAGGAGTCCTATCGATACTTTATGGCCTGTGGGACCCCAGAGGCAGCTGACGGGTATCGACTGGCCAAGCGGACCGCGGCTTCGGTGGTCGCCGAGGCAAAAACCCGAGCGTGGGAAGAGTTCGGCGAGGCCATGGAAGCCGACTTCCGGACGGCTTCGAGGAAATTCTGGTCAACCATCCGACGTCTCAGGAGGGGGAAGCAGTGCACCACTAACACCGTGTACAGCGGGGATGGGGCGCTGCTGACTTCGACTCGGGACGTTGTGAACCGGTGGGCAGAGTACTTCGAAGACCTCCTCAACTCCACCAACACGCCTTCCTTGGAGGAAGCAGAGCCTGGGGACTCTGAGGTGGGCTCTCCTATCTCTGTGGTTGAAGTCACCGATGTGGTTAAAAAGCTCCTCGGTGGTAGGGCCCCAGGGGTGGATGAGATCCGCCCGGAGTTCCTCAAGGCTCTGGATGTTGTTGGGCTGTCCTGGTTGACACGCCTCTGCAACATCGCGTGGTCAACAGGGAGAGTGCCTCTGGATTGGCAGACCGGGGTGGTAGTCCCTCTTTTTAAAAAGGGGGACCGGAGGGTGTGTTCCAACTATAGAGGGATCACACTCCTCAGTCTCCCTGGTAAGGTCTATTCAGGGGTGCTGGAGAGGAGGGTCCGTCAGGAAGTCGAGCCGCCAATTGAGGAGGAGCAGTGTGGTTTTCGTCCCGGCCGTGGAACAGTGGACCAGCTCTACACCCTTAGCAGGGTCCTTGAGGGTATGTGGGAATTCGCCCAACCAGTCATGTGTTTTGTGGACTTGGAAAAGGCGTTTGACCGTGTCCCTCGGGGAGTTCTGTTGGGGGTGCTTCGTGGTTATGGGGTACCGAACCACCTGATACGGGCTGTTCGGTCACTATACCACCGATGTCAGAGTTTGGTTCGCATTGCCAGCAGTAAGTCGGAATCGTTTCCAGTGGGGGTAGGACTCCGCCAAGGCTGCCGTTTGTCGCTGATTCTGTTCATAACCTTTATGGACAGAATTTCTAGGCGCAGCCGAAGCGTTGAGGGGGTCCGTTTTGGGGGCCTCAGTATTGCATCCCTGCTTTTTGCAGATGATGTGGTGCTGTTGGCTCCTTCAAACGGGGCTCTCCAACTCTCACTGGAGCGTTTCGCAGCCGAGTGTGAAGCGGTTGGGATGAGAATCAGCACCTCCAAATCTGAAACCATGGTCCTCAGTCGGAAAAGGGTGGAGTGCCCCCTCCGGGTCGGGGAAGAGATCTTACCCCAAGTGGAGGAGTTCAAGTATCTTGGGGTCTTGTTCACGAGTGGGGGTAGGAGGGAGCGGGAGATCGACAGGCGGATCGGTGCAGCGTCTGCTGTGATGCGGACGTTGTATCGGTCTGTCGTGGTGAAGAAGGAGCTGAGCCAAAGGGCGAAGCTCTCAATTTACCGGTCGATCTACGTCCCAACCCTCACCTATGGTCACGAGCTATGGGTCGTGACCGAAAGAACGAGATCCCGGATACAAGCGGCCGAAATGAGTTTTCTCCGGAGGGTGTCCGGGCTCTCCCTTAGAGATAAAGTGAGAAGCTCAGTCATCCGGGAGGGGTTCAGAGTCGAGCCGCTTCTCCTCAACATCGAGAGGAGCCAGATGAGGTGGCTTGGGCATCTGATTCGGATGCCTCTTGAGCGCCTCACCGGTGAGGTGTTCCGGTCATGTCCCACCGGGAGGAGACCCAGAGGAAGACCCAGGACACGCTGGAGAGACTATGTCACCCAGCTTGCCTGGGAACGGCTCGGGATCCCCCGGAGAGAGCTGGAAGAAGTAGCTAGGGAGAGAGAAGTCTGGGCTTCCCTGCTAAAGCTGTTGCCCCCGCGACCCGGCCCCGGATAAGCGGTAGATGACGGATGGATGGATGGATTTTCTGGGGAGCGGCCTGGTGAACTAGTGGTCCGCGTGTTGACCTCACAGCGCAGAGGTACCAGGTTCAATTTCAGCTCCGGCCACCCTGTGTGAAGTTTGCATGTTCTCCCCAGGTCTGTGTGGGTTCTCTCCAGATCCCACATTCCAAAAACATGCATGGCAGGCTAATTGAACAATCCAAATTGTCCCTCGGTGGTGAGTGTGAGCGCGGATGGTTGTTTGTCTGTGTGTGCCCTGCGATTGGCTGGCAACCGGTTCAGGGTGTCCCCTGCCTACTGACCGAAGACGGCTGGGATAGGCTCCAGCACCCCCCGTGACCCTTGTGAGGATAAAACGGATCGGAAAATGACTGAATGTATGTTACAATGAGAACTCCGACATGCCTGAGGGCGTAAATATGCTTACAGCTTTAACTTTTTTAATTTAATTGCACTTTCCTATTTCTATTTAATGTGGTAGTTTGAAAATATAAATAAGAAGTTCCTCACCAATTACTCAGTACTTGTGATTCTTTCACTACGTACATTCATTCATCTTTCGAGCCGCTTGATCCTCACTAGGGTCGCGGGGGTGCTGGAGCCTATCCCAGCTGTCTTCGGGCAGTAGGCGGGGGACACCCTGAATCGGTTGCCAGCCAATCGCAGGGCACACAGAAACGTTCAACCATTCGCACTCACACTCACACCTAGGGACAATTTAGAGTGTTCAATCAGCCTGCTACGCATGTTTTTGGAATGTGGGAGGGAACCGGAGCACCCGGAGAAAACCCACGCCCGGGAGAACATGCAAACTCCACACAGGGAGGCTGGAGCCGGAATCGAACCCGGTACCTCTGCACTGTGAAGCCGACGTGGTAACCACTGGACTACCGGGCTGCTCCACTACGTACATATTTACTCTTATTCAAGGACTCTTTTTTTTTAAAAGTCATATTTTTCAAAAGTAACACTAATACAATTGAGTGCACATTTATTCTGCCACCTCTGTCCTTGTGTCCTTATGGAAAAGATGAGACTGATGCCCTAAATATAATAGTAAATAATAGTTCCATCAGTAGTATACAATAGAATATAAAACATTACTCAGTAAAAATACTCAGAGAGCTTTGCTTAATGTTAGAAATGTGCACTTCAAATTACAAATGTGGAGCTATGAAATGACAACTAAAACCTCAATATGTCACAAATGGAATAAGTGTGTACTTCACTAAATTATTTTAGGTTTTTTATTTAGTGGTTTGATTTAAGGTGTAATTTCGTGTGGGTCTGAGGCCATATTCCAGATTTGGGTTTGCATAACAAGTTCTATTTCATAACAAGATGTTTGTTAAAAAAGTTAAACTTAGACAAATATTAGATATAATAAAAAATACATCATTGTTTTACTTTCTAATAAGCCCATGAGACTGTTTTCTATAGTTTCAGTTTTGTTGGAACAAAAATATTTCAGAAATCAATAGGTGGCGGTAGTGAGTAAAAAGTGTGTGTATTGAATTTAAATGAAAATACACACAAAAAATCATTTTTGGTATATTTGTGAGGACCTCTCTGAAACTTTGAGAGATGCCTATATAAACCCTCTAGAGGCCTTTAGAATGAAAAACTTGTGAGGACTGGCCTAAATGTCCTCACTTGTCAAAAATGTCCTCACTACGTTGGTCTTATAATCACAGTGGTCCTCACAAGTATAGCCGTACAAACACACACACACACACACACACACACACACGCACGCACACACACAAAGCAGCCTTTTGGAGAATTTGATCCCTGCAACTATTTGATATTGTACTGCGTCTATTAAACGGCAGAGGGAGGCGGGGTGGGCTCAACATGGAACAACTGGCTGTTCTGTGGATAAACCACCTCCGCCCCCCCGCCCCCCACTGTGCCCCCAGATCCCTAAAGATGTAACAGTAATCCATTAGTCAGCCTCAGAAAAGCTAAGTCTCGCATATTTCCCTTCAAATGATCATGTGAGCTTTCTAACTTGACACCCAGATCCACACGGACACGCAAATTCCGACGCACACATGCACACAAGTGTTAACGTCCATCCAGTTTTAATGTCCAAGAAAAGTGTCCAGGAATGTGGTACAAGAGTGAGGAATCCCAACCCGAAATAGGAAAAAGATCCGAGCAGCAACACGCAAATGATCTTGAGATGTTTTTGTAAGATGAAGATGAAGATGACGGCGCCTCTAGTGGGCAGAGCACGATATTAAAAATGAAGCCGCGACACCTGCAAAGTCTCATGAGGCTACGTGCCACTTCCTGTTTACCATGAGAAGGAAGGGTCATGTGCCGCGGGCGACCGTTTGGGCCGAGCGCTCGCTTCGTTGGCGCACAATGGCCGCTTAGTTGGCGACTCTGCTTGCTGCTGAGACTGGCGTATCCAAGATGGTGGGCAGGTTTTGTCTTTTTGTGGCTTTTGACTGCTGCAGATGTGATACGGCTGTTTGACCAATCCATGTGGAGATGTCGCTGTTTGCTTTCGGATGAAACGAAAACTGTCGGTCTCCATTTGCGCTTCAGCTGCAGGAATGCTGACTGTGAACCTCCACTTAATTGGGGTGCCCTGACAACTACACGGCAGTGGAGGGTGACTGACCCTAGGGAGGAGATGCACACACCCGTGCGCGCACACACACACACACACACAATACAATTTCACTTCATTTTGTTTGAAAATGATCAAGTAATGCGCGCATATACAGGTATATAGTGAGTGTGTGTGTGTGGGGGCGGGGGGGCGGCACAGTAGTCCAGTGGTCGAGTGGTTAGCGCGTCGATCTCACAGGTCAAGGTCATGGGTTCGAACCCGGCTCCGGCCTTCCTGCGTGGATTTTGCATGTTCTCCCCGTGCCTGTGTGGGTTTTTTGCGGGTACTCCGGTTTCCTCCCGAATTCCAAAAACATGCATGGCAGGCTGATAGAACACTCTAAATTGTGAGTGTGAGCACGGACAGTTGTTCGTCTCTGTGTGCCCTGTGATTGGCTGGCAACCGGTTCTGGGTGTCCCCCGAAGATAGCTGGGATAGGGTCCAACACCCCCCGCGACGCTTGTGAGGATAAAGCGGATCGGAAAATGGATGGATGGATATATTTAAGTACCCAGTGAGGTGTGTGTGTGTCGGTGTGCGTTGCCTACTTGAGAGCAGCTGGCAGAGCTCCTCCTGGTGCCCCTCCCTGATGCCGGGGAGCCCCCGCCTTCCTTGTGACTACCGACGGATGAGGAGTCAGAGCAGCTGCTATGCACTAATAAGCGCAAGAGATTTTGAGAGATTGGACAAAGTGCAACAGTTTCCAAAGGCGTCGGGCGACCCTCACCTCTCTCCAAGTCTGACGTTTGACTTGCACTTGCGTCCAGCAGGAGCTTGCTGGACACGCCCACGCATAGCGACTCCTTCAGACACAACTCTGTACGTGGAAATGTTCATTTTTTTTCAGCAGACGGAAGAAGCCACAGAAGTGGGGCGCTCCAGTCGCAAGACTTGAATCACCATCTTTACTACTTAAGAATTTCTTGGCTAAAACTTTGGAAAGACTCCACTGGAGAACTTCCTGCTCAGACTTGCTCCCCCGCCGCGCGTCTCACCTGTGCTGTTGATGGCGTGCGTCCACAGCAGGCGAGCCACGTCCCGAGTCCAAGCCTTGCGCTGCTCTCCGTCCCGAGCCTGCAGCGTGACGCAATCCTTGAGGCGAGGAGCCTGTCGTATCCAAACTTCGAACTTGACGCCGTCCTCGCCCACGCTTTGCGTCAGGCCCATGTCGGCCGTCTGCGTGGGGAGCGTGATGTCGCAGGAATGAGTGGGAAGAAACCAAGTACAAATACTTCCTTACTGTACTATTCTCTAATCAGCCTTTTTAGATGCTGAAAGAGGGAAACTATTTTGTCCATATATTATTATTTTTGTGTGCTTTGTTTTTTTCCCCCCCGGACTGTGCCCATAAGCAGTTACTATATAGTACAGTGAAACTCCTCTACAACGAAACCTATATGGGTGAAAATACCCCCTAGTGTGAAAAAATCTTTATTTTATTTTTAAATTAACACCATTCATTCCCACTTTTCCTGCCCTCGTGTGTGTGTGTGTGTGTGTGTTTACATCTGAGATCAAATTTGCTACAGTGAAAAGCCCCCCGTTTTGAACAATTTCTTGCTGCAAACATTATTTCGTTGTATAGGAGTTTCACTGTACTAAGCACTTCTATTTTTAACAGGACTGGATCTGTACTTATACTCGAGTACCGAGCATGAGTACTTTTGCACCTTCATGCTGTGTTTGTAGCTGTAGGCCAATCGTCCTGGTCCACTGCTACCGCCGCTGCCGCCTCCTCCTCCTCCGCTCTTCTGTTTGGTGAAGATGATGGCGTGTTGGTAGAGGAAGACCCGCCTGACACCCACACGCTTCCGCCGGGTTCCGCCGCACACCGTCAGCTCGCCCTGGCGCACCAGCTCGCCGCGCTCCGCCACGGGAATCTGCCGTACATGACAACACCTCAGGAAGGATAAAAGTCATGCTCTCTCGGTGGCTGTTGTACATCTAACACCACCAACACCAACAGAGTGTGTCAGGCATACACACTTTCTGCCGGCGGATTTTGATGCCATTGTTTCGGGGCTTCAGGGTGTTTCATAAGTCTGTCACTTTACAAAATTCATATCTTAGGAAACAACAAGAGTAACAAGATAAAAGTAGTTTCGCTTGAAAGGTGAACTGCGGTGGTGTTGTCAGGCGATTGTGACGCCACACTCAATGTTTCTACTTTTTGAGTAACTTTTTGCACTGTTTTCATTTCACTGGAAAGGAGAAGGCGTTTTGTTTCTTCAAGAGTTTGATAAGAATGAATCGCGGACACGTGTTCAATGCAGATTTCGAATGGCGTTTGGCAAGAAATGGAATACCATGTCGATGGATGCCGCAAAACCGAGGGCTCGCATATCGAACATTAGTGAAAAATGTCATAAAACATTCATTTCTCAGATATTTGCTCTCACAATTTTTGCTACAAAAACTGAAGATCGATAGCTTCCAGGAAATATAACTTGGAGGTTTCATATTTTGAACTGTCATTGAGAGAATGTCACGGAAACTGACACAGACGTACGAAACAGCCCGTCTACTGGAACGTCTGTAGTACTGCTTTGTGCCACATCATGCCAGGCAGTACTGATACCGGTAGTAAGGGTTGCTGTCAAGCTGATAAAGGATCCCTATCAGGCCTTTATGGCTTGTGGGATTCCAGAGGTAGCAGATGGATAAGTGGAGCGCAGCTTAAGCGGTCGCCGAGGCAAAAACTCAGGCATGGGAAGAATTCAGTGAGGCCATGGAAGCCAAGTTCCGGACAGCTTTGAGGAAATTCTGGTTTACCGTCCGATCTCTCACTGTGTACAGTGGGGTTGGGACGCTGCTGATCTTGACTCAGGACATTTTGAGTCGATGGGCAGCATACTTTGAAGACTTCCTCAACTCTACCAACATGCATTCCTTAGAGGAAGCAACGTCTGAGGACTCTGAGGTGAGCTCTCCCACCTCTGCGATTGAAGTCACCGCCGTGGTGAAAAAGCTCCATGGTGGCGAAGCCCCAGGGGTGGATGAGATCCGCGCGGAGTTCCGCAAGGCTGTGGAACTACTTTGCGTGGTCATCGGGATTGGCAGACCGAGGTGGCGATCCCCCCCTTTTTAAAAAAGGGGATCGGAGGGTTTGTTCCGACAACAGAGGGATCACACTCCTCAGCCTCCCTGATAAGGTCTATTCAGAGGAGAGAAGATAGTCCATCGGGAGGTTGAGTCTCAAATTCAGGAGGAGCAGTGTGCTTTTTGTCCCGGCCGTGGAACAGGTGACCGGCTCTACACCCTTGGTTCTTGAGGGTGCATGAGAGTTTGTCCAACCAGTCTATATGTGCTTTGTGGACTTTGAGAAGGCGTTCAACAGTATGCCTCAGGGAGTTCTATGGGGCGTGCTTTGGGAGTAAGGGGTACTGAACCGTTTGTCCCTAGATCAGTTTCTAGGTGCAGCTGAGGCATTGAGGGGTTCCGATTTGCTGGCCTCCGTATTGCATCTCTTCTTTTTGCAGAGGATGTGGTGCTGTTGGCTTCTTCAAGCCGGGATCCCCAAGTCTCACTGGAGCAGTTCGCAGCTGAGTTTGAAGCGGTTGGGATTAAAACCAGCACCTCCAAATCTAAAACAATGGTCCTCGGTCAGAAAAGGGTGGAGTGCCCTCTCCGGGTTGGGGATGAGATCTTACCCCAAGGGGAGGAGTTTAAGTATCCTGTTGTCTTGTTCACAAGGGAGGGCAGGATGGAGCGGGAGATCGACAGGTGGATGTGTACGGCTGTGATGCGGAGTTTATATCAGTCTGTCAGCCAAAAGGCAAAGCTCTCGATTAATCGGTCGATCTACAGTACATTCCTGCCTTCATCTATGGTTGGTCACGAGCTATGGGTCATGACTGAAAGAACGAGATCCAGGTTACAAGCAGCTGATATGAGTTTACTCCGCAGGGCGTCACTTCCTTGTAGATAAGGTGAGAAGCTCGGTCATCCGCGAGGGGCTCCGATTCGAGCGCTTCTCCTCCTCAGCAAGAGAAGCCATATGAAGTGGCCCGGGCATCTGATTAGGATGTCTCCTAGACGTCTCCCTTGTGGGGTGTTAAGGGCATGTACCACCGACAGGAGGCCTCGGGAATGACTCAGGACATGCCGGAGAGACTATGTCTCCCGGCTGGCCTGGGAATGCCTTGCGATTCACCTGGAAGAGTTGGAAGAAGTGGCTGGGGAGAGGGAAGTCTGGGCTTTCCTGCTAAAGCTATTGCCCCCATGCCCTGACCCCGGATAAGTGGTATAGAATGGATGGATGGATGAAAAAATGGATGGCTGATAGACTGCAAATTAAGCTTTTTATCTCCAAGGTGAAAGTAGAGAAAGTGGGACAGGCACTCTCACCGGACAACCGACGATGAGATCGCTGGCCCTGAGGTCCTCGCCATGCTGCTGGGCATGTCTCAGGATGGAGAGGGTCGAGTCAGTGGTGGGATTGATGCCCCCCAGCTCCTCCAAGGCCTCACAGTACTGCTCCAGCCTCTGTGGGGGTGCCTGCAGGCACTGAGGGAAACACAGAGGCGACAAGGGGGAGGCGGCGGTGCCGGGTAGAGTGGACTGACCATGGGGAGGAGGGGATGGGGAGCACGGGGAAACCAGAGGAACCAGGTAAGCATCTTTTGAAGGATCAAGGACAAAAACGAGCATGCCAGCTAAAGTTTAGAGATGATTGTTGGGTCTCATTGCATTGATACAAATTCATCAACAGGAAACAAGGTAGACACTGTAAACTACTTCAGTGCATTTATGGACAAGTTCCCACAACTCTACAAGACTGGTTGTCGTAATTAATTGAAAATAGATTTATTGCAGCCAAATAACGAGTACATATACAATCCGATGCATGCAGATGCGTGTGTAGGGGTGGGCAAAGTGTGGCGCCGGGGCCACATACGGGGGCAGGAGGGCCCTACAACATTCTTTAAGATGGCCCACAGAGCATTTATAGCAGGGATGTCAAACTCAGTTCCTGGAGGGCCGCTGTCCTGCATGTTTTCCAAGTCTCCCTGCTGCAACACACCTGATTCAAATGATCAGATCATCAGCAAGCTCTGCGCAAGCCTGACATTGAACCTGTTCATTTGAGACTTGCAAAACATGCAGGACAGCGGCCCTCCAGGAACTGAGTTTGACACTCCTGATTTATAGCATCAAGAAACCTGTCCAATTGGCGGCATGAACATGTTTCTTTTCTAACACTGATGACTTAAAATGTATTTATCGCGTTACATAAATGGTCTATTTATTTAATAAAATATGCAAATTTTCAAAGTATTTTTCTTCAAATAAATGATTAAGGTTTGGAAAATGCTTTATGAATAATACAATGACAATTGAGAATAGATGATCATCACATTGTACTCATGATTTTAACTGCTTGTTGTAAGGTGTCCTTGAGTTTCTAGAAAGGCGCCCACAAATAAAATGTATTATTATTATTATTATTATTTTTTGATGTCATCTACAAATGAACTGGCCCATCTGTCCATCTTAACACTCATCTGTGGCCCTCAAGCAGATGTTTGCCCCGCTCCCATCAATCATCCCCCCCCCCCGCCCTCCCTGAGAATGAAGTATAAAATTTTTCAATGGGTGAGATTCATTCAAAATTTAGAACTATGAAATGCAAACTGAAGTGGTTTATTTAAAAATTTGTGAACTGAACTTTCAACTCGTTCACGTTGGAAATGGTATTTCCCAACACGGCCACTCACTTTAAAGAAGTCGGCAGCTTGCGTGACCAGAGGTGAATCCAGTTCCGGTTTGGTGCGGATGTAATGGGAATAATGCAGAAAGTGGTCCCGCTGTGACAAGAAAACAGCATAACACGTTCAATGAGAAGAAAAGTTGCCATTAGTGGGCTTTTCACTCACAAATTTACTGAAGCAGTCCTGCTGCAGCAAGCTTTGCACCAGCGCATCCTCCATGGCGGGCAGAAGTTCTTGTGAGTGGAAGGCAGTCAGGTCGGCCCAGCAGGGGAAGAGGCTGTCCGCCTTGCCCCGGAGGGATTCTGGCGTGTCTGAGAGTTCCAGCAGGGAGAGGTAAGTCTCCTGCACCCCCTTGAGAACGGCCACATACTGTCGCTCGCTGCTCAGCATCCTGCACCAGAGCAGGTAGAGTTTGCTGCGGAGGAACAGTGGAAGTAAAGTAGAGGAAAAGATCAGCGGATGAAGAGGGAAAAAAGGGGGCAGGCGGGCAGCTACCTCTGGACCGTGGATCCGGATCGTTCCGTCCCCATCTCCCTCTCGGTCCTGCCTAGAAGCACATGTTGCCGCGGAGAGCCCGTGTGGTCCACCACCTCCTTGCTGCTGACCTCCACCCCCCTGATCAACACCCCACCTCCCCCTTGGACGGCGGCAGCCATACCAGTGGTGACCACAGGGTCCACTAGGGCCCTGCGGCCCAGCCAAGACTTGGGGGAGGTACGGCACTCTGCGGCTTTAGGACTGCCAGCACCTCTGCGGGGGGCCAGGAGGGCCTGCAGGTCGAAGCTAGGGTGTCTCTTCCTGGGGGGCTTGGCAGGGAGCGGCGCCTCTGTGGGCTGAGAGGAGACAGACATCATTAAGATTGCCAAGGCAGCATCAGAGAAGCAGAAAATGAAAATGGGCCATGCTTACGCTCTTCTTCAAAAGATTCTGCAGAAAGTTTCCTCCTCCCCCTGCAGCCTCTTTTTTATATCCCTTCTCGTCTCCTATCTTCAGCGTGGAGCAAGTCTGCGGTCTGAACAGCGAGGCCAGCGAGCCCCAAGACTGCAGTCCCCCCTCACTTCCTCTGGACCCAGACTCCCAGTCGCCCTCTCCCTCCGCGTCCCACAGGTTTCCGGGGATGGGCGTCTTGGCCTTGCCCTGGCCTTGGTTCTGGCCTCGCTCAGATTGGAGGAAGCGCGGCTTCACCTGCGCTACGGTCTGCTGGTAACGCTCCACCGTGCGGCTCCACAGATCCAGCAGGGCTCCGCCGCCCAAGTCCACGGCCAAAGAGCGGGCATCCTGGAAGCGGGACGGCGGAATAGGGGGGAGGGAGGCGAGGGGGCAAACGGGGGAGGCGGAGGAGACTTCGTCACACCACTGGGAAGCCTGGAAGGAGAGGGGAAACGTTCAGGTCTGCAGGTAGGGCGGGAAAGGCCCCGCTCCGACGCGCTCACCTCGGTCAGTGTGGACAGCAGCCGCTGCGTGTTGTCCAAGGCAGTCCATCGGTCAGACAGACAGTGGGACATGTCCCGTAGACGCTCCTTAAATGAAGGGAGTTGGATCTGGATGTCGTTGAGGCCCACCCAGTCCAACTCGTTCCAAGTCTCCAGGTCGGTGAGCACAGACAGAGTTCGACTGTGCAGCTCCTGCAAATAAACAAGATCATTCATTTGTTCGAACTACCACTAGGTGGAGCCAGAGTATAGTGGACAGAGACTGAGCTTTTCCAAAGGTCCTCTGCAGTAAAAAAAAAAAAAAAATCAATCATCCATCCATATAAAAAAAGACCACTTAGTAAGAAAGATACATGTGTGGGGTCAATATCTCACGTTTGCTGCTTCCCGCAACTGTTTGAACTTCTGCTGCTGGAGCGACAGTCTGCTCAGCGAGAGAGGCGGGTCCTTGTAGCCGTGCACCTGCGACTGCACTCGCTCTATCTCCTCGTCACACTGTGAAGTTCAAACTGCACTTTCGTTCTTCTTACGGCAAACAAGTCCTCTGAATGCGCTCCGTTTGCCGACTTACCTTTTCCAACTGGTTGACCAGGCCAGCCAGTCGGCCCAGCGCGTCCAGGTTGCGAGCCCTCCGGTTGGATACTCGCACCAGCCGATGGAGGGCGTCGTCCACGCTGTCGTAAAGTTTGGAGGCGGTGGCGAGCGCGGCCCTGCCGTAGCACATTCGACACGTTTATATCATCGTTAGTCTGGGAGAACTCGGCTGCTCTGGATGGTTTTTTTTTTTTGGAATAAAAACAAAAAACTCTGTTCCCAGCCTGCTAACAGTGGCGGTTTCTGGTGCAATATGTAAGGCCACAATGAGTGACAACATCCTAAAAAAAAAGGTGTAAGTTGAGGGGTTCATAGGTTTTGGATGGATTGCTCTACGTTCAGAATGGGCAAAAAGGTTGATGGACTTCGGTTGAACACAGCTTTTTTTTTTAACATCTGGCTCGGAACTCTCGAACGAACCCCACCTGTTGGTAACGACCACCCTTCCTGCTTTTCTTCGCCAATCAGATGTAAGCAACATAAGAATATTTCAGAATGTATTAAACTGAATATAATTTAGGTAACTGTAACATAAAAGAATATAATGCTCAAATATAAAATGATTATAATTAACAATTTTACAAAGCTTACAAAACCAAAGACAAATGGTTTCCTATCTGTGTCACTACATTTGAATCCTGGAATATTTGCGCCCCTTTGTGGAGACATTAAAATGAGGATCTTGCTCATAAAGTGAGAGGTTATTGACAGGAAAGATGACATCTTTGTTATGCAAAGATCTCTTTACTTTTTGGAAGGACCCAAGGTTAGTTGGTCGATCCATTTGTCAATGTGTTTAGTTTTTTGTTCATGTCTTTTGATATGCTATTTGTTTGATTTTGTGCTGTTTTGGGGTTTGAGTTTGTTTCTGGGATTTTTTTTTTCATTTGCTGTTGCATTTACCTTTATGTTGTTTAGTTTCGTTTGTCGTTTGTCAATTTGCTATTGTGTGTTCTTTATTGCCGTTTTATTCACGTTGTTTCCCCTTGTAGTTCCAGTTTTTTTTTTACGTATTTGTTGTTGTGTTGGGCACTTCAGAGCAACCGTAGCATAGCATAACAAGTATGACATCGAAACCCACAAAAGAGGCAAATTATCAATTATCAACTTCATGGATTAGCTCAGATGAGTGAACGTGAACTAAACTGTTTTGTTGAGAAGATAATTAATAATCAATACAAAGACTGGTTTTAGAACCATTGACAATAATTAATTGATTATGAATGTGTTAACATAGCTAATGCAAGTACGTATATAGTGAGTAGAAAGTGGTGAATGTGCGAAGATAGACTCTGACTCAGCAAACTCTGCAGTATGACTTCACTTATGGCTTTCATAACCCAAGTCATGACTTGCTTGAAATTTATTGGGAACTGGACTTGACTTTTTGCCAGAGGATAAAAACTTGAATCTTTCCACTGGCCGCTTTCGAATGTTGTTGTTCATCAAAAACAGCCGATTACCTGCAATCTGGTGACGTCTGCGCCAACCCGCTGTTGGTCAATCCCGCCAGCCAGGCCCCGCCCCCGCGTTGGAGCTCAGTCAAGCGGGAGTCGGCGAGGACGCTGGCCATGAGGCGCCGGTGCTTGTCCGTGCTCGCTGGTACCTCCTGGTGAAGCCACAGTTTGGTTCATTGATCAATGGCCGGGATTCTCTCATGCTTACCTTGATGTTGTCAACCGTGGGCTCGGCGTCCATCGACTGCAGCGCTTCTCCCAGCAGGCGGAGGGCGCTCTCGCAGCGCTCAGTGAGACTCTCTAAGCTCTAAAGAAGAAAAGATTCCAGGTTAGTATGTGTAGTGCTTTTTCTTAACTGAGGTCTGAAATGTATTTTCTTTATTACCTTAAGGCACCAATGGCTCATGGCCCAATCAGCATGTGAAACAAGCAGAGTGTGTTTCTCTTACCAGTCTGAAGGAGAGCCAGTCTGAGTGGCAGTGGCTGAACTCGCCCCCCATTTCTGTGGGCAGCTGTTGCCTGTCTACAAACTGCTCAAGTACAGCTGTTCCTCGCACCATGTGGACCTGTGATTGAGAGGGAGGCAGGGGGGAAGACAATGCACAAATAAGAAGCTGCAAATCTTGACATGTCATGTTGCCGTGCATCCAAAACATGACTTGCTAAAGCCTGGCTTACTCTACAAATGCTCTTTTTTTTCAACGATGCAAATATATTCATGCATTCTGCTTCATGTACCGCTCACCTCTATTCCCTCCAGATCAAAAGAAGGCTGCTGATTCTCCACCAAAAAAAGAACTGCTCCAAGACCGCCAGGAACCAGCCGCTAGAACGCGCCATGTAAAGTTTGGTTTTGGCTTTCAGAATTAGCATCTCGGCGTGTCTCACCTGGAATAACCTGAGTGTGGAGAGGCAGAGCGAAGACGGCGGCGAGCGTCTGCTGTCAATCAACACCGTCAGACCTTTTTCTTTGGCCGCAGACCTGAGCGTGGCAGACGGATGGGAAGGGTTGTGAAGCACCGCTGCGTTCCTCATGCAAATGGCAGTAAGATCTTACCGTGTGATCCTGTGATAGCAGGCCAGGATGCGCGCCATCTCCTCGCCGCTGCCGGAATCTCCCATCACGGCCATGACCAGGGCACGTCCCAATCTGTCCACCGTACCTGCATGTGGTCAGTATTCAACACTCAACAAATCAATCAAACAACCAATCGAGGACTTTTTTTTCCCTGGGTTGAAAAATACCCGGCATCCGTAGTTGTCCTGACCAGAGGAGCTCTGTGTTTAATTCCCGAAGCAAAGGAGTCTCTTTACACGAATCACCGGACTCTACCTCCTCATTGGTGGTGGTCAAGGCAGCCGAGAGGCCGTTGCAGACGGGCAAAGAGTCTGCCTCTGTCCAGATCCACAAAGGAACATTCCCTCATTAGCACGTGCCTTCATTTTGGAAGAGAAGAATCCAGGTTTAGCCCACCTGCGCTACTGGTTGTGGCGTTCTCCGACAGGCACTCGCCATCGGATGACGGTTCCGAACAGAGCTCCTCCGTGATTGGTCGCCGCGTTGAGCCAGAGCAGGAAGTGGAGCTCAGATGAGCATGAGCTTTCCCGTGCGTTTTGGAGCCCCCGCGGAAAGCCCGACCGCTGGGCCGAGCCTTCCCTTTGGCTCCCTTTCCCCTCCTCTTCCTCCTTGAAGTGAAGGACAGATTTTTCACACATGATGCCCACTCTTGCGACAGAATGTACTTGACAATGTAACTGTTCACTTTTGATAGTATTCATGGTATAAAAGCGTTCAGATTATGCACTGCATCATAATGAGAGCCAGTTTGGTGATCTCTGTCATTCACAGGGGAGAAATTTTTGAAGCAGCTTTTTAAAAGCTCTTTTTAAAAACATATGAAGCAGTAGCTGAGAAACAATCAATGAAAAGTGAACATTTTTAACTCATTGAATCCCAGCCATTTTCACTGCAGCAACCCCCTCAATCCCAGCATTTAACTGGATTTTGACTGATCTTGCAAGGCCCACAGAATATTTGGTTCGAATGCTATATAAACACGGAGCCTACCAAAATAAAGTTTGGACTCTCTTCTTTCAGCAGAAAGAAATAAATAGTTTCTATCTTTTTCTATTCTTCAGCAATCTGCATTACAAAATGGCTAAGTTGCATGGAAATGGCGATTCCTGGGCAAAAAAACGGAGAAAAAGAGCTTTTTGTAAAATTCAATCACGTGAGGCACCACTGCCACCTACTGGTCGCTTTTTTACATGATTTACAATGCAAACGGCTTATTCTCATTCACAGATTGCATCAGACCCTCCTCCTCTCTATGACGCAAAAAAACACTTAGTACGTCCAAGGTAGGCGGGGCCTAATTTAAAAAAGACGTACAAGTACGTCTTGTGGAATGAAAGAGCTAATTGACACGTGAGCTGATCATGTTGGCGTCTACCTTGGAGGTCTGAAGCCGCAAGCTTTGACTTCTTTTCCTCTCGTGCACTCTCGAATCTTCTTTTTGCCGTCATCTCTCATTTGGTTGGCTGTCACGTTATTGCTATCTGCCGCGCTCTTGCTATCCCTCGTGCTATTGCTAGCCAGGGCAGCAAAGGTTTTGTCTGGTGCATCCCACGTTGGTGTTGCAGCATCACTGTCGCCACTTTGTGGTTTGTCCGTGTCCTCGAATACAGAGTCTGAATGGGACCCCGGGTCGGAGCAGCCCTCTATGACATGTCCGATTGTGTCGGGGAGCTCTCTGGAGAGGCGAGTGATTTCGGACTCTTCTCTCTTTGGCTGCGTCACCTTGTTCATCTCACCCTCACCCCCAACGCCAGGCCGCCTCTCTTTAAATGGGTGGCTTCCTCGGCCCTCGGTGTCTCTCTTGGTTATATCGCCTCCGTTATCGACGCCGTTATCGGCGCCGTTATTGTCCTTGGCAGGATAGGGGAAAGATTGTCTTTCTGTGCTCGTTTGCGTGACCCTCGAAGGAAGCCCAGGTTCGAGCACAGTGTCCTTGGGGGCAGTCAGATTTGATTTAGGTCCACAGATCCCTCCAACGCTACCGAAGTTGTCCATTTGGCCACCTCCCACCAACTTTCCCCTCCGCAGTTTGATGGCCATCCCCCTCTTGCAAAGTGGCAAAGTCTTAGTTTTGCATATCCCGTGCATCTCCAAGTATCTGTGCCTCGGGTCAACACCTCCGTCCGGTCCTCCTCTTGGCTCCAGCAGCTCCACATAGTCTCCATCCAGCTCAGGATATCTCGCAGTCCGCCCGAGCCCATCTTCGCTGCGCCTCCGCCGGGGAAGCGCAGGCTCCGAGGCCAAGCCGTCCGGCAGCAAGGCCTTGTCTTTCTCTTCCTCCTCCTCAGCCCAGCCCCACGAGTCCCTGGACCGCTCCTCGGTTAGACCCTTGGACATGTAACCGTCGGGATTGCAAGGCGGGCGAGCTTCCTCAGACGGGTCGTGGATGAATTCGGGGTAGACCACCTCCTTCCACGGAAGGCGCAGGACACCGTCACAGGTGCTCACCAAGCAGGTGTCGAGACCACCGCCTGCTACGTTGACAGCAGAACACAAGTTACTTCTGACTGTTGGATGGATTCAAGATCTGAATGGAAGCGTTACCTTCCCTCCTGTGGCCCCGTTCTTTGTTGATGCTGTGCAGCCACTCGCTGGTGAAAACGAGGGGATGCTGGGACTCAGGCACTAGGATTTCCTGAACAGTGCGCCCACCGGGGGCCAGACACTTGAGGGCCAACCGGGGACAGCGGGTAGAGAAGGGTACCACTTGCAGATAGAAATCATTGCTCCGCAGGAGCCTCCAGTCCAGGGTGGAGAGCTGGACCACCACTTTACTGCCAAGACAAAGTGGCCAGCCGGAGTGGAGGAAGAGGCAGCCCAGGTACTGAGACTGGGAAGACAGACGGAAAGTCTCAAAACGCATGCCACTGTTGACTTCAGATAGCAACTTTGAATCAAGTTTGGAGAACGTATAAAGTGATCATTTTATAGTTTAACCCCAGCGAGTCCCCGGGACTCGCTGATCAGAAAAGTATGAGTCGCATTATGCATTTAGAGGCCCAAATTTCAAATTCTGGAATGATCTATTTATTCAATTGCATATGATAATAAAACAAAGAGCAACAATATACATTGATAATACCGTATTGGCCTGAATATCATACGGACCTGATTATAAGACGACCCCCTCTTTTTCAAGACTCAAGTTTGAAAAAAGACCTTTTGAACACCAAATTCATTTTTATACAGGAAATAATTACAGTACATATGAAACAAATGATTCTAACAATATATTTGAGAGAAAAAGCATGTTATTTTGCCTCATTCAAATCTTAATATCCGAACACTTAAATATGTAAACTAAAGTGCAATCACATTCTTCTGGTTTTTGAAATGTAAATTAATTCATAACTTCTCCTCAGCTGCCGGTTAACCTGGCCGATCTTCCACCCACTTTTTTCCAGATTGTCGCTACATTTCTCCATTGTCTGTTATCTCTTCAATTATTTTCTTCTCTTTTCCTTCTTCCAACTATTTTTTATTTTTCTTCTTCGTGCTACTGCTATTTTATTTTTATTCTTCGTGACAGTGGTTCGCTTTGGCCTGGGGACTCAAGTTCAGCATTCGCTTCAATGATATCTGGCGCCATCTAGCGTCATCAATGGGTATAACGTCTAGGCCCCGAATATAAGACGACCCCCACGACACACTTATTTCAATGCAAAAAACACTCTTATATGGTAGGTTTATTTCTTATAAACAAATGCTGCAAAAACTGAATTAATTCAAGATTCGCTGATAAATAGGTTCTTATTTCATCCCATGGTTCATTCAGTCTTGGAAGTTCATAAATTCTCCTCTCTTTACTCTGCTTTTAATGATGCAAGGCTTTCTCAAAGTCAACTTATTATCGCAAAAAAACGATCCAACTTTAGCTGCTTCCTCTGTGATATCTCCACAATAAACCTTCGCAACACTTGTTTTAACGTTACACCACTTGGCAATAGTCTGCTTTCCGCGATGCTGAAGGCCTATCTCGCCTCGCGAGAACGGAGATCAAAACAACAATGGTGGCGATTGTCAAACTGCGACACTGCCTTGCTGGAAAAAAAAGATGTACCGTAGTTTTTTTCTTTGCTGTTTTGACTGAGAAATTTCCTTGCATCCCAAAAACGCACATTATTTGGAAGTGTGCACCCCGCGGGAAAATTATGCGTCCAGGTCGTGGGACGCAGAGGTAACGAGATGAATGCATATTGGAGGAGCCTAGAATCCATCATTCCGCCTGTGTTTATTTTCACTCCCTTAATGCTTTTCTTCCACATGGAGACTCCCTTTGGCGGCCCTGGTCTGGACTCGGGCCCGTCATGACTTTGGCACTCTTAAAGCCAATTGTGGCTGTATTGCTCCACTGTGTCCTCCATGGCTTCCTTCTCTTCTCCAATGGTTTCATCAGTTTGCGCCCCCCTCCCCTACAGCCATTAATGCGACCCCTATAGTCTATAACTTTCAGCCGCTTCAATTTTTTTTAATGCATGAAATTGAAGTCAACTCTCATTTCTCGAAAGATCTCTCTCGCTCTCCAATTAAACATCCAGGTCTCTCTATTACTCGTTTTGCTTCTCTCACATCTGGAAGGAATTATTGTCATGACTCACCATCTCAGTGCAGCTCAGTGACAAGGAAAGCAGCCTCTTGGATGCACGTGTCTGCAGTGCACACACGTGCACTCGCAAACACAACTGGACATTAGTCCAGTGCGTCACACGAAGCTTATTTTATCCTCCATTTGATGAAAAGACAAACTCACACAGGCATGTTGCTGGAGCTTGTGAAGGAGGTGCTTGGCAGGGACAAAGTAGTCCAAGAGGTAGCGAAGGCTGTCCTGCTGGTAGGTGGACTCCAGCACGGTGAACACCTGTGGGGAGGACACAGCGACTTCTCCATCTGTTGGATGTCCCAAATCTTTGTGTGTGTCCGCGTATGCGGGTGTGAGACATGCAATACCTGCGAGAGGAGAGGCGGTGCAGTACTTTCAAAAGGTGGGTAAAGGGACGAGAGCGCCCCCTGGACACAGTCCTCCATGGCCTCTGAAGCCTGATTGGGACAACAGAGCTGGAATCAACTTTTGTAGGTTCAGCGGACGCATGTGCGCACGCGCACACTCAGTGTGGCCTCACTCCTCGCGGCTTCCTGTTGAACATTCTGGGGAGTGTCAAACATTTCCCTTGCGAGGGCTGGCAGTCAATGAACCCTCACTCTCCCTTTCACACACAGAGTGTTTATTTTCCGACGTGGCCTGTTGACATGGCAACATGCAACTTCTGCTCCCCCTTTTCTGAATTTTGTTTCTCTCGCCGCCCCCGACACAACCCGCCGGCCCGCCATACACACACACACACACACACACACACACACACATAGTAAAGCCATAATTGTGTTTTCATGGGTTTCATGTTTTACCTCCACCCAACCATGCACCTCATCTGACAACAATGACCTGGATTTCATCTCCTGCTGTCGCAATCGTGAATTGGAAAAAAAAATGTCAAAGTACAAGCTGGAATGCAGAAAATGAGGTTCGGGTTGAAGTGACTTTTGATGCGCAGGCTCGATCTTTTCAGGCACTGATCCGCTTAAGCCAGGTCCACACGTGAGCATTTAGTACATCGTAACCGCATTTTCAAACACGAGTCAGCGGGCTAGATGGGAAAATGCACGAGTGTTGTTGCTGCTTTTCTAGCAGCGCGGTGGTGGTGGACCACTCGTTGGGAACGGCACGGCACTCAATCTGTATTTTGTACAATTGAGGAGCATTTTGGTAGATTGCAATGTCCCGATGTGTGCATTTCAAAATGTTGAGTATCGAGTTCCACTGAGGCGGGGTGCTGCTCCGAGTGGAAAAGTGTTGCGTGGGTGTGAAGGGTCCCAAAGTTGCTGTAGTAACGAATGATTTGGGTTTATAAATTCTTAGTTCCGTGGTAAAAAGGGGGGGGGGGGAGATGTTTTTGTTATATTTTCCTTCTCAAGTTAAAGATCAACACCAGCTCGACTCTTGCTGTTCCACTCTCATCTTTGCAAAGAAATTACAGTGTATGTCTGTGACAGACCAAAAGGGAGAAAAGGAGACAACTCCAGAATGTGTGCGCGCAAGAAACAGAAAAGGAGGTGGAGGAGGGAAAAGTGTTGCGAACGGTGGGAAAGCCGAGCGAGCGTCCATGATGGGAAGCAGATGTGAGGAGCGTCTACGGACTTGAGGTTTTTGTCCTGAGAAATGCCCAAAAAAAACACAGAATGGAAAAGGGGACTAATTCTCGCCTGCCCGAGAATGTGGACAACTCTCCGCTGCCCGGTGCCCAAGTGCATTCTGGGAAATGAGGTGCCCGTCTCATATTCCAGCAAGGACAAGCGACCCGATTGTCTGCAACGAGCACACGTCAGAGTTGTGGAATGGACTCGGAGTTGATGTGGTCCACATGCATTTGTTGATGAGTTGGGACTCACGCAGTCCGTCAACAAAGGCAGGAAGTGTCCTTCGCCAGGGATTTCTGTGATTGGCCCGTCTGCTTCCATTTGCGCTTCACAGAGCAGACACAGAAGAAGAGCATGTGTGTTTTCCCCGAAACTGCTTGGGGAGAGACGCGTTGGTATGAGGTTGCCTACCAAAAAGCCCGGCTTTAACTTTTTTTCCCCTTTCCCTTTCCCTCTCTCGCTCTCACTTTCTTTCTCATGTCCAATGTGGAAAATGCATCATGGCTTCACAAGTCGCCAAGCCTCTCCCCCTTTGTGCTCTTTCCCTTCCTGGCTCGGGCCACGCTGCTCCACCCTGCAAACACATTTATTCTTGTTTCTGACCGAGTCTCCTCCCACTCCGAGATGGTCTGGGAACATCCAGACCTCAAAGTTGGTTCTGACGAGAGTCCTTCTAAACGTTTATTTTGGCGGAGCTAAACAAAAAGCAAAAGTTTTCCATCAAATCGTGAGACTCACCATGGCTGAGACCGCAATCAAAGTCAGTCCACGGCTCCTTTCCTGGACCGGCTTCCTCTCGGCATCTCCGCAGCGCCCTTCAATTCTTAACGGACCGTCTTCTCATCACCTTGACGGGACCGAGCGCCTCGTCCTGTGTCCTCGCCACTGGATTTCCCTGTCTGGAAATGTACAAGCTGCATAGTCCTCACTCCCACAAACGTCCCACCACCACTCCTCCATCTCCTCCCCCTTCCCCACTAAGCCAACAAGAGCGCCACAGTCTTGCTGTACACGCAGACTTTCCATTCTTAGCCCTAGAGGGAGCTAAAGCGGCGGACAACACCAAGGCACTTTTATTTATATTAGCAACGGCAGGAGAGGAGTTGGGGATGCGAGGTGGATGACTCAGATGTCTTTGGATTGAAAGTATCCTCAACCGACCCTTGGGAGTTGGAACAGCAAGCAACCATTTAAAACAGCTTGGATGTCCCCTCCAAAAATAAATGAGAAAATAAATAACATTTTGGTGTCTGACATCGCTCCGGAGCAAGAGTCTGGACAAAGAGTAGAGAAGCACGCACTCCAAGACGTTTCAAGTTAAGCGCGAAGGCTCCACACATTTGGTGATGGTTTGGTTGCCGTGTCATGAGCAGACTTCTCTCGTCCAATGTCAACTCTGTCGTTTATCAAGACATCATCAAGACCAAGTTTGATGGAAATGCATCGCCCAGGACCTGGCACTTGCATACGCTGCCGAAACGTAGTCGTGCGTTACGTCGATTGCCAACATGAAGCTGAGAGACGCCACAGCCAATAAAGCAATTACATTTGAAGAAATCAAGTTTTCTGAATCTGCAATTTAAGGAAGACACTTCAACAAGGCCAACGTTTCGATATCAAAGTACTTTTGGAATTGTGAAATAAACTCCCAAGTTTCACGAAATGTTACCGTATTGGCCCGAATATAAGACGGTGTTGTATGCATTGAAATAACACTGAAATAGTGGGGTTCGTCTTATATTCGGGGTCTAGACATGATACCCATTCACGACGCTAGATGGCGCCAGATATCATTGTAGCGAACACTGAACTTGACCCCCCAGGCCAAAGCGAACCCCTGTCACGAAGAATAAAAATAAAAATAGAGGAAGCACGAAGAAGAAAAATAAAAAATAGCGGTAAGAAAGAAAAGAGAAGAAAATAATAGTTTACATATTTAAATGTTGATTTTTTTTTTTATCATCATTTTTTTAATGACGGCACCCGCTGAGTGGCTGCCTATCCCTGTTTGAGTTTCTTTTCGTCCTTTTACTTTATTTCTTCTTCCCATTTTGTTTTGAGTGGTTTTGTACCACAAACGTATGGGGGGCTAGAGGGGCAGTTTCATTTCTGCTCATTTCCTTTATTTGCTTGAATCTTTTTACGTATCCTGTGAACGGAGATCCCGATAGCACACGCAACTCCATTGTTTACAGTAAGGACCAGCTGTTAGCATGGTGGGCTAACAGCGGGCTACTGGCCGGTGACAAACTGGATATCCCACGCGAGTTGAAGAGGAGTAGACAAGGGTGTCGAGCCGGGAAGGACCGCCGCACAAGGAGGAGAAAGTACAGACATGTCCTCCCGTCCGTCATCATGGGGAATGTAAGATCGCTCCCTAACAAGATGGATGAGCTGGCGGCGCTAACGCGACATCAAAGGGAGTACCGCGAGGCTAGCCTAATGCTACTCCCGGAGTCGTGGCTAACAGCGATCACTCCAGACACACATGCCGAGTTGGAAGGCTTCTAACTCATACGTGCGGACATGTATGAAGAGAGTGGAAAGAGAAACGGAGGGGGACTGGCTGTTTTTGTGAACGACAAATGGTGCAATCGGAGGCATATCACTATCAAAGACAAACTCTGCAGCCGGGACATTGAGCTGCTAGCCATTAGCCTCAGGCCCCATTATCTCCCAAGGGAATTCTCACACGTCATAGCTGTGACAGTGTACGTCCCCCCCGTCGGCTAATGGTGATGCAGCGTGTGATGCCCTGATGACTGTCGTGAGCAGGCTGCAAACACAGTCCCCCAACACCCGGCGGTGTACAAACCACTGGTGCACAAGGCAGCCAACTGTGACCAGAATAGTCAGGAAATGGTCCACGGAAGCTGAAGATGCTCTGCGGGACTGCTTCGACACAACCAGGTGGGAACTCTTCAGCGAGGTTCATGGGGAGGACATTGATGCACTCACTGACACCATCACGGACTACATAAACTTCTGTGAGGAGAACACCGTACCCACCAGAACTGTGCGGTGTTTTTCCAACAACAAACCATGGATTAATCCCGACATAAAGGCCCTCCTGAAGGAGAAGAAGAGAGTTTTTATGTCGAGAAACAAAAGGGGAGCTGTAGGCCGTGCAGATTCGGCTGAGAAGAAAGATCAGGGAGGGGAAGAAGATATACAGGATGAAATTGGAGGACCAGTTACAGGCCAGCAATGTCACTGGTGTCTGGAGGGGCCTGAAAACCATCTCAGGCCATGACAGCCCAAAGACATTGACTGAGAAGGACAAGGACTGGGCAGATGGACTGAACCGTTTTTTCAACCGTTTCGACCAGTCGTCTGTCCCTTACTGCTGCAGTTTGCCTATCAGCCTGGCATCGGCGTGGAAGACGCCATTATCTACCTCCTGCACTCAGTGCTGTCACACTTGGAGAAGGCTGGGAGCACTGTGAGAATCATGTTCTTTGATTTCTCCAGTGCCTTCAACACCATCCAGCCCAACTTACTGGGAGGCAAACTGCAGAACGCCGGAGTGGACCACCATCTCACAGCATGGATCATAGACAACCTCACAAATCGGCCGCAGTACGTGAGGTTGCAGAGCTGTGAGTCGGACAGGCTTCTCTGCAGCACTGGAGCGCCGCAGGGGACTGTTCTGGCTCCATTCCTGTTCATCCTCTACACCTCGGACTTCAGACACGCCACTCCAAACTGCCACCTTCAGAAGTTCTCCGATGACTCTGCGATTGTTGGCCTCATTACATAGGGGGCTGATCGGGAGTACAGGGGACTGACGAAGGACTTTGTGGACTGGTGACAGCAGAATCTCCAGATCAACCCTAGGAAAACTAAGGAGTCGGTTGTGGATTTCTGCAGGAAAGAGTCCTCACCAGCACCGATGAACATCCAGGGTATGGACATAGAGAGGGTGACCTCCTACAAGTACCTAGGTGTTCTTCTGAACAACAAACTGGACTGGTCTACAAACACGGACACCCTGATTAGGAAAGGATAGAGCCGACTCTTCCTACTCAGGAAACTGAGGTCTTTTGGGGTTCAGGGGTTGCTCCTTAAGACTTTCTATAACTAATAGAACTAATAAACACATAATGGTTGCCTCGGCCATCCATTATGGCATTGTCTGCTGGTCAGGCAGCATCTCAGCCCGGGACAGAAAGAGACTGGAGCGACTGGTCAGGAAGGCCAGTTCTGTCCTGGGCTGCTCCCTTGACACTCTGGAGGAGCAACAGAAGGATGCTAACTAAGCTAAAAGCTATGATGGACAGTCCCTCCCACCCTCTCCAGCCCGCCCTGACAGCACTAGATAGCTCATTCAGCCAGAGGCTGTTACACCCGCGCTACAAGAAGGAGAGATACCGACGCTCGTTCCTACCGAATGCTGTCAGGCTGCTGAATAAAAATAACAATAATAATAATAATAATAATAATTAAATGATGTGAAAAACAATTGTAAATAGCACTGTGATTTATCCATTTTGCATTTATATTGCACTTAATTGAACGGTGTTTATTTGTTTTTTCTTATTAAGATTTGAATGAGGCAAAATAACATGCTTTTCTCTCAACTATATTGTTATAATCATTTGTTTCAGATGTACTGTAATTAATTTCTGCATAAAAATTTATTTGGTATTCTAAAAGTCTTGAGTCTTGAAAAAGAGGGGGTCGTCTTATAATCAGGACCGTCTTATATTCGGGCCAATACGGTATTTGAGATGCACCTGCAAATATGGTACTCAACAGATTCATACACGTAGCCATTCAAACATTCATTCATTAATTTTCCGATCCCCTTAATCCTCACAAGGGCCGCGGGGGGTGCTGGAGCCCACCCCATGCGTCTTCGGGCAGTAGACGGGGGACACCCTGACCCGATTGCCAACCAATCGCAGGACACACACAGACGAATAACCATCCGCGCTCACACTCACACCTAGGGACAATCTTGAGTGTTCAATCAGCCTGCCATGAATTTTTTGGGAATGTGGGAGGAAACCGGAGTACCCGGAGAAAACCCAGCAGGCCCGGGGAATACATGCAAACTCCACAATGGGAGGCCGGAGCCGGGATCGAACCCACGACCACTGCGCTGCGACGTCGATACGCAAACCACTAGCATACTTTACTTATTTAAGTTAGCAGGTGCCACATTGCCTGGAACCATCGAAAGCTATTTCTTGGTCCACCTAAACCTTTCAAGCACACTTTTAATCAATTCTGACGGGACTCGCGTGCTGGTGTCAGAGAGTGGCCTGACGTTAAAAGACGTTACATTAGAAAGGAGTCATGAAGTCTGTGAAAGATTTATTAATCAAACACATGAAAGACCCAACTGAAAGATGATACTATTAATTATCAAATATTTACTTCATCCAAAACCGAGTGGGTAAAAATACAACCTCGAGATGTTTATTGCAATCGAGGTTCTCACAGTGCAAGAACAGCCAGCAGGGCCACCACGACAAGCAGAGCTGGAAGAGGTCCGGACGAGCAGGGAAAACAACAATGAGTCAAGACAAGGAAAAACAACACTCTGGACGATTCGATTTCCTCAGCTCACCTTTTTTCAGCGAGTGCTTCTGTTGGTGGGAGGCGCGGCTCGTGGTGGCAAGCGGCGTTGGGGTTGTGGGGGCTGTGGTGGGCATCGGTGTGGCGGTGGAGACGTTTAGCGTGTTGATGACTGTTGCGTTCGGTTCTGCCAGGTTCACAACATTGGTGGTCAACCGCGGGGTGGGAGGTCCAAAAGTTGCGGTCGCTGGAGGTTGGAACCAAACTCAAGGTTATTATCGTGATGGTGGAAGGGTGATGCGTGTCGTGACGGTACGTTGGCTTACTGCTGTTAAACTGTCCGGTAGAGACGGACAGCGAGAACTGCGGTCCGGAGCTTTGACGCTTCTTGCGCCTAGAGCTGGACACAGAATTTGATGGCGCGGCAGTGAATGTACACTGGATCTTTCTGGCCGAGACGCTGCCTCTCACAGATTCCACTGGAAGCTGCCACAGAAACGCACCAGTCGTAAATATCCGGTAGGATTTGACTGCCGAGTCAAAGGCGGCGATCACATGCAAGAACTCAAAAGGAGCAAGATGTTGAATTCAACTTACAGGCGTTGGCGTCAGTTCGCCGTCACGGAGCAACGCAGTAAAGAACCGGACCAGACCGCCATTATTTGCACAAATGTAGGTGGTGTCATCACTTCCCTGCGGTGTAAAAGTAAAAAACAAAATTAATGAAGCCCAATTGTCAAAACTCATGACAGTTCAACAATGTGAGATAAGATGACTTACCGAAGTGGCTGGAGACAGCGTGCAAGCCACATAGCCCTCAGACTCTCCAGAGATCGTGAATTCAAAGTCTCCACCGTCCGCTGCTTTCACCGAAGTAAAAAAACAGGATCCATCCTGACCTGGATTGCAATTGGAAGGCTGAGCCGCACACAACCGCTGAATGGCACAACCGTCATTTGAGACAACATCCTGAAACAAACAAACACACGGTGCACATAATGAACTATCGGCACGTTATATCGCAAAAAAAAAACCTCCACACGTTCAACAAGCACCTCCAAGTCCTCCACTGGAGATTCTGCAGGCTCCAATACATCAGCCTCATTGCCTCCTTCGCCATCTTCCTCGCCGCCATCGCCGGGCGCGCCATCTTCCTCGCCGCCATCGCCGGGCGCGCCATCTCCCTCGCCGCCATCGCCGGGCTCGCCATCTCCCTCGCCGCCATCGGCTGGCGCGCCATCTCCCTCGCCGCCATCGGCTGGCGCGCCATCTCCCTCGCCGCCATCGGCTGGCGCGCCATCTCCCTCGTCGCCATCGGCTGGCGCGCCATCTCCCTCGCCGCCATCGCCGGGCGCGCCATCTCCCTCGCCGCCATCGCCGGGCGCGCCATCTCCCTCGCCGCCATCGGCTGGCGCGCCATCTCCCTCGCCGCCATCGGCGGGCGCGCCATCTCCCTCGCCGCCATCGCCGGGCGCGCCATCTCCCTCGCCGCCATCGGAGGGCGCGCCATCTCCCTCGCCGCCATCGGCGGGCGCGCCATCTCCCTCGCCGCCATCGCCGGGCGCGCCATCTCCCTCGCCGCCATCGCCGGGCGCGCCATCTCCCTCGCCGCCATCGGCGGGTGCGCCATCTCCCTCGTCGCCATCGGCGGGCGCGCCATCTCCTTCGCCGCCATCGGCTGGCGCGCCATCTCCCTCGCCGCCATCGCCGGGCGCGCCATCTCCCTCGCCGCCATCGGCTGGCGCGCCATCTCCTTCGCCGCCATCGGCGGGCGCGCCATCTCCCTCGCCGCCATCGCCGGGCGCGCCATCTCCCTCGCCGCCATCGCCGGGCGCGCCATCTCCCTCGCCGCCATCGCCGGGCGCGCCATCTCCCTCGCCGCCATCGGCGGGCGCGCCATCTCCCTCGTCGCCATCGGCGGGCGCGCCATCTCCTTCGCCGCCATCGGCTGGCGCGCCATCTCCCTCGCCGCCATCGCCGGGCGCGCCATCTCCCTCGCCGCCATCGGCTGGCGCGCCATCTCCTTCGCCGCCATCGGCGGGCGCGCCATCTCCCTCGTCGCCATCGGCTGGCGCGCCATCTCCCTCGCCGCCATCGGCGGGCGCGCCATCTCCCTCGCCGCCATCGCCGGGCGCGCCATCTCCCTCGCCGCCATCGCCGGCCGCGCCATCTCCCTCGCCGCCATCGCCGGGCGCGCCATCTCCTTCGCCGCCATCGCCGGGCGCGCCATCTCCCTCGCCGCCATCGGCGGGCGCGCCATCTCCCTCGCCGCCATCGCCGGGCGCGCCATCTCCCTCGCCGCCATCGGCGGGCGCGCCATCTCCATCGCCGCCATCGCCGGGCGCGCCATCTCCCTCGCCGCCATCGCCGGGCGCGCCATCTCCCTCGCCGCCATCGGCTGGCGCGCCATCTCCTTCGCCGCCATCGGCGGGCGCGCCATCTCCCTCGCCGCCATCGGCTGGCGCGCCATCTCCCTCGCCGCCATCGCCGGGCGCGCCATCTCCCTCGTCGCCATCGGCTGGCGCGCCATCTCCCTCGTCGCCATCGGCGGGCGCGCCATCTCCCTCGCCGCCATCGCCGGGCGCGCCATCTCCCTCGCCGCCATCGGCTGGCGCGCCATCTCCCTCGCCGCCATCGGCGGGCGCGCCATCTCCCTCGCCGCCATCGGCGGGCGCGCCATCTCCCTCGCCGCCATCGCCGGGCGCGCCATCTCCCTCGCCGCCATCGGCGGGCGCGCCATCTCCCTCGCCGCCATCGCCGGGCGCGCCATCTCCCTCGCCGCCATCGGCTGGCGCGCCATCTCCCTCGCCGCCATCGCCGGGCGCGCCATCTCCCTCGCCGCCATCGGCGGGCGCGCCATCTCCCTCGCCGCCATCGCCGGGCGCGCCATCTCCCTCGCCGCCATCGGCTGGCGCGCCATCTCCTTCGCCGCCATCGGCGGGCGCGCCATCTCCCTCGCCGCCATCGCCGGGCGCGCCATCTCCCTCGCCGCCATCGGCTGGCGCGCCATCTCCTTCGCCGCCATCGGCGGGCGCGCCATCTCCCTCGCCGCCATCGCCGGGCGCGCCATCTCCATCGCCGCCATCGCCGGGCGCGCCATCTCCCTCGCCGCCATCGCCGGGCGCGCCATCTCCCTCGCCGCCATCGCCGGGCGCGCCATCTCCCTCGCCGCCATCGCCGGGCGCGCCATCTCCCTCGCCGCCATCGGCTGGCGCGCCATCTCCTTCGCCGCCATCGCCGGGCGCGCCATCTCCCTCGCCGCCATCGGCGGGCGCGCCATCTCCCTCGCCGCCATCGGCGGGCGCGCCATCTCCCTCGCCGCCATCGCCGGGCGCGCCATCTCCCTCGCCGCCATCGCCGGGCGCGCCATCTCCTTCGCCGCCATCGGCGGGCGCGCCATCTCCCTCGCCGCCATCGCCGGGCGCGCCATCTCCTTCGCCGCCATCGGCGGGCGCGCCATCTCCCTCGCCGCCATCGCCGGGCGCGCCATCTCCCTCGCCGCCATCGGCGGGCGCGCCATCTCCCTCGCCGCCATCGCCGGGCGCGCCATCTCCCTCGCCGCCATCGGCTGGCGCGCCATCTCCCTCGCCGCCATCGCCGGGCGCGCCATCTCCCTCGCCGCCATCGGCGGGCGCGCCATCTCCCTCGCCGCCATCGCCGGGCGCGCCATCTCCCTCGCCGCCATCGGCTGGCGCGCCATCTCCTTCGCCGCCATCGCCGGGCGCGCCATCTCCCTCGCCGCCATCGCCGGGCGCGCCATCTCCCTCGCCGCCATCGCCGGGCGCGCCATCTCCCTCGCCGCCATCGCCGGGCGCGCCATCTCCTTCGCCGCCATCGGCGGGCGCGCCATCTCCCTCGCCGCCATCGGCTGGCGCGCCATCTCCTTCGCCGCCATCGGCGGGCGCGCCATCTCCCTCGCCGCCTTCGCCGGGCGCGCCATCTCCCTCGCCGCCATCGGCGGGCGCGCCATCTCCCTCGTCGCCATCGGCGGGCGCGCCATCTCCCTCGTCGCCATCGGCGGGCGCGCCATCTCCCTCGCCGCCATCGCCGGGCGCGCCATCTCCCTCGCCGCCATCGGCGGGCGCGCCATCTCCCTCGCCGCCATCGCCGGGCGCGCCATCTCCTTCGCCGCCATCGGCGGGCGCGCCATCTCCATCGCCGCCATCGCCGGGCGCACCATCTCCCTCGCCGCCATCGCCGGGCGCACCATCTCCCTCGTCGCCATCGGCGGGCGCGCCATCTCCTTCGCCGCCATCGGCTGGCGCGCCATCTCCCTCGCCGCCATCGCCGGGCGCGCCATCTCCCTCGCCGCCATCGGCTGGCGCGCCATCTCCTTCGCCGCCATCGGCGGGCGCGCCATCTCCCTCGCCGCCATCGGCTGGCCCGCCATCTCCCTCGCCGCCATCGGCTGGCGCGCCATCTCCTTCGCCGCCATCGGCGGGCGCGCCATCTCCCTCGCCGCCATCGCCGGGCGCGCCATCTCCCTCGCCGCCATCGCCGGGCGCGCCATCTCCCTCGCCGCCATCGGCTGGCGCGCCATCTCCTTCGCCGCCATCGGCTGGCGCGCCATCTCCCTCGCCGCCATCGCCGGGCGCGCCATCTCCCTCGCCGCCATCGGCGGGCGCGCCATCTCCCTCGCCGCCCTCGGCTGGCGCGGCATCTCCCTCGCCGCCATCGGCGGGCGCGCCATCTCCCTCGCCGCCATCGCCGGGCGCGCCATCTCCCTCGCCGCCATCGGCGGGCGCGCCATCTCCCTCGCCGCCATCGGCGGGCGCGCCATCTCCCTCGCCGCCCTCGGCTGGCGCGCCATCTCCCTCGCCGCCCTCGGCTGGCGCGCCATCTCCCTCGCCGCCCTCGGCTGGCGCGGCATCTCCCTCGCCGCCATCGGCGGGCGCGCCATCTCCCTCGCCGCCCTCGGCTGGCGCGCCATCTCCCTCGCCGCCCTCGGCTGGCGCGGCATCTCCCTCGCCGCCATCGGCGGGCGCGCCATCTCCCTCGCCGCCATCGGCGGGCGCGGCATCTCCCTCGCCGCCATCGGCGGGCGCGGCATCTCCCTCGCCGCCATCGGCGGGCGCGCCATCTACCTCGCCGCCATCGGCTGGCGCGCCATCTTCCTCGCCGCCATCGGCGGGCGCGCCATCTCCCTCGCCGCCATCGCCGGGCGCGCCATCTCCCTCGCCGCCATCGGCGGGCGCGGCATCTCCCTCGCCGCCATCGGCGGGCGCGCCATCTACCTCGCCGCCATCGGCTGGCGCGCCATCTCCCTCGCCGCCATCGCTTGGCGCGCCATCTCCCTCGCCGCCATCGCCGGGCGCGCCATCTTCATTATTTTCAGTTTTGCCATAGACAGCCAGCACCAAACCAGCCAATATCAAAACGAGGACTATTTTTTGGGACATTGGTTCCAAAACACGAACTGACTGGATGAATGGAAAAGAGGAGACAAATGTCTTGAAATCACATTTAGAGCTAAAACATCATAAGATATCTATACTCTCCTGATAAAATAAAATAGATAGATATTCATCAGTTTTTTAAACCGCTATATCCTCACTAGGGTCGCGGGGGGTGCTGGAGCCTATCCCAGCTGTCTCCGGGCAGTAGGCGGGGGACACCCTGATCCCGTTTCCAGCCAATTGTAGGGCACACAGATGAACAATCATCTGCGCTCACGCTCACACCTCGGGACAATTTAGAGTGATCAGCCTGCCATGCATGTCTTTGGAATGTGGGAAACTCGAGTACCCACGCAGGCCCGGGGAGAACATGCAAACTCCCCGCAGAAAGGCCGGATCGAACCCATGACCTCTGCACTTTGAGGTGGACACGCTAACCCGGTGGTGTCAAACTCAAGGCTCAAGGGCCAGCTCTGGCCGGCCACAACATTTGATGTGGCCAGCGAAAGCAAATCAAGCATGTCAAGTTCCATGATGCTTGCTAAAGTCAGAACCAAAATTTCAAAATTTGCATATGTAATCCACAATAAGAGTTTTTATTTTGATTGTAAAACTAGTTTTTGATCAATTTGTTGTGCGCTGTGTATTTGGTATGTGGAGGGGATTGGACCTTTCTCTGGTTTCCCAAAATTCACAACAGCCCTCCAAAGAAAACCGTAACTACAATGTGGCCTGCGACAAAATCGAGTTTGACACTCGATCACTGGGCCGATATATAAATATCGATGGATGGATGTATTGATAGATAGACGATAATGTCCAATCCAAAAATGGTCTTCCTTAGTTTGCAATCATTTAACTGGTCAAAATACTTTCCATTTGACAATTAGTTGCACAATTGACACAAAAAGCTGCCCACTAACATTTATGAGTCTTTGAAACATTTTGTGTTCAGAAAAGAAACAAAATGGGTTTAAATCAGGAGAGATTTTCGCTGTACCTATCATAGTATGATGCAGCCTACCTCCTTGTCTCAAGCAAAAGTACATGCAATTCCGTCAAAAATTGTCTTTCTGAAGAAACGGGTCTTCTTCACAGGTAAAAATCATTGGCTGCCTTTTGGATCCTTTCTTATATGGGTGCTACATGGGGCGGAGACACAGCCTGCAAAAAAAAAAAAAATACTCCCACTGTGTCATTCTTCAACGTCTAATCAAAATATTCACTCTCATGTCATGTGCTAAGGTAAATGACACTGAATGAAAATATATTTTGCTTGAGAGAACAATACATTAATTCTTCACACATTTTGTGCATGCGCGCACTTCAGTGTTTAATATACTCAGAAAACATGTGCAGTATATGAAATATGTGGGGTAACTAATACCATAATTTTTTCGAGAACAAAATGAAGCATCCCAAATGGTGTTGGTGTATGCAACATTTTGAAAATCAGTCACATTGCAGAGATTTAATGGCTCCAATGGGGCTTGTGGAAAAGTTTCCAAATTAACAAAATTATGATGGCCGATTGTCCTGAAACAGATTGGGGCAAGGAACAAGTTAGCGACTGCAAATAAATACCCCCCACCCCTCCCCCCGTGTTTTTCCCCACAATGCTCTTGCCACTCTATGAACATGGACGCATAACTGGGACATCCTGTGGTTCTTCAAGAAATCCAAATCCATCACATTCCCACATGCACATTTTTTAGCGGGTATACCAGTAAATGGGACAAACGTATAATACATGCGTGTAAAGGAAAATCAGCTTTTAAAGGGCAATTTTCCCAGACTGCACATAACATAAATGCTTGTTTTAATGGCACAGAATTTGATAAGAAAAGAAAAAAAACAAAAAAAACAAGGGACCTACTGTCCCATTTTATCTTTTCAAAAACTGGTAGATCGGGTGTGACTCTCGTGATTCATCTTTCCGATGAAGTGAACGTCTCTGCAAATGGATTTGTTTGGACTAGGCAAGGTTATCTAAACAAGTAAAACTAGATAAGCACTCACACGCAAGAATTTTGCATATTCCAAAGCAAATGAAGAAATAAAAAAGTAGATTCATGAATGTATTGAAGGAACGCATTGCACAAGAACAACATATCAAGAAAATTTTATTATAAAAAGGCTTTAAATGACCTTCGTCATCGGTATGTGGGGGCAGGGAAGCAGTTTTTAAAACTGGATTTGCAAGCACGTACAAGTTGGAAGTGACTTTCCTCCTGTTGGCAACTTTTTCCATTTGCATGCAGCGTCACAGCTAAATGCCTCTTCACCATGTTTGCTTTGAACTCTGACCTCCACGAGATACATGTTGAAATGGATATAACTCAAATAATATTTCCTTCAAAACAATTCTCTTCCTTTTCTTCCATTCTTTGTTTATCGACCACCCTGAAAGTGGATTGCTCACAAAAATACGGTATATGATGACAGAGGAATATCTTAAAGACTTTGGACACTTTAATGATGCCAAAAGCAGCCGATCTTCAGAATTCTACAATTACGGTTGATAAGATAAGATATCCTTTATTCGTCCCACACTGGGGAAATTTACAGCCTCCAGCAGCAAGAATGTATGTAGAAAGAAGAAAGGAGAAAGAGAAAAAAAACAACAACAAACACCTTTCAATTAAATACAATATGAACACAATGGATAAATCGCAGTACTATTTACAATTTTCCTTCACATAATTGAATTACTATTATTATTATGATTGTTATTTTTATTCATCAGCCTGACAGCAGTTGGTAGGAACGAGCGTCGGTATCTCTCCTTCTTGCAGCGCGGGTGCAACAGTCTCTGGCTGAAGGAGCTACCAAGTGCTGTCAGGGCGGGCTGGAGGGGGTGGGAGGGACTGGCCATCATAGCTTTTAGCTTAGTTAGCATCCTTCTGTTGCCCACCTCCTCCAGAGTGTCAAGGGAGCAACCCAGGACAGAACTGGCCTTCCTGACCAGTCGCTCCAGTCTCTTTCTGTCCCGGGCTGAGATGCTGCCTGACCAGCAGACAATGCCATAATGGATGGCCGAGGCCACCACCGAGTTATAGAACGTCTTAAGGAGTGACCCCCGAACCCCAAAAGACCTCAGTTTCCTGAGTAGGAAGAGTCGGTTCTGTCCTTTCCTAATCAGGGTGTCCGTGTTTGTAGACCAGTCCAGTTTGTTGTTCAGAAGAACACCTAGGTACTTGTAGGAGGTCACCCTCTCTATGTCCATACCCTGGATGTTCATCGGTGCTGGTGAGGACTCTTTCCTGCAGAAATCCACAACCGACTCCTTAGTTTTCCTAGGGTTGATCTGGAGATTCTGCTGTCACCAATCCACAAAGTCCTTCGTCAGTCCCCTGTACTCCCGATCCTCCCCTTCTGTAATGAGGCCAACAATCGCAGAGTCATCGGAGAACTTCTGAAGGTGGAAGTTTGGAGTGTCGTGTCTGAAGTCCGAGGTGTAGAGGATGAACAGGAATGGAGCCAGAACAGTCCCCTGCGGCGCTCCAGTGCTACAGAGAAGCCGGTCCGACTCACAGCTCTGCAATCTCACGTACTGCGGCCGATTTGTGAGGTAGTCTATGATCCATGCTGTGAGATGGCGGTCCACTCGGGCATTCTGCAGTTTGCCTCCCAGCAAATTGGGCTGGATGGTGTTGAAGGCACTGGAGAAATCAAAGAACATGATTCTCACAGTGCTCCCAGCCTTCTCCAAGTGTGACAGCACTGAGTGGAGGAGGTAGATAATGGCGTCTTCCACGCCGATGCCAGGCTGATAGGCAAACTGCAGCGGGTCCAGTGACGGGCTCACCAGCGGTCGAAGGTGGGGGAGGATGAGTCTCTCCAGCGTCTTCATCAGGTGAGACGTCAGCGCCACCGGTCTGTAGCTGTTCAGCTCCTTAGGGTGGGAGGTCTTGGGCACTGGGACCAGGCACGAAGTTTTCCACAGCTGTGGAGCTCTGCCTAGCTTCAAGCTCAGGTTGAAGATGAGCTGGACAATGTTACACAGCTGGTCAGAGCAGGTCCTGAGGAGCCGGGAACTGATCTTGTCCGGACCTGCTGCCTTCCTCACATTCATCTTCCTCAGTTGGTTCCTTACCTGCTCTGTTGTGACGGACAGGTTTTTAGGCCCCTCCAGACACCAGTGACATTGCTGGCCTGTAACTGGTCCTCCAATTTCATCCTGTATATCTTCTTCCCCTCCCTGATCTTTCTTCTCAGCCGAATCTGCACATCCTTCAGTTCCTCTCTGTTTCTCAACCGAAAAGCTCTCTTCTTCTCCTTCAGCAGGGTCTTTATGTCAGGATTAATCCATGGTTTGTTGTTGGAAAAACACCGCAGAGTTCTGGTGGGTACGGTGTTCTCCTCACAGAAGTTTATATAGTCCGTGATGGAGGTGATGGAAAGGAACAGGACACACACGCAAACACGAATACGTGTTATGACCTCTGCTGAAGCCCTGAGGCTGGCTCACTGAACCTCTGGGGTTCCATCAAACCCAAGTTAAGAACCTTCTTGGGAACCCAGAATCTCAGGGAAGAGTCTTCCTTCTATTTATCTGAGTCTTCCTTCTAGTTAGTCTCTATGACAACCAAAAGTATTTGTTCTGCCCTGCTCACTTGCCTTTGTAGTTTTACGCTGGTGTAAAGAAAGCCTCGACTTGCCTGTCATCATGCGGCTTTCGGTTAAACCTGTCGGTGGCATAAAAAAAAACCAAAAAAAAACAACAAAAAACACTCATGGTTCAATCAACAGATTTTTTTCTTTACCCCCCCCCCCCCCACACACACACACACACTTACAAACCGTGCATGCCTTTAAAAGTAATATTTGTGATCATCACCAGCTATAATTGCTTTTCTAATACCAGAAACATGACAGTCAAGGAGTTTTTTTTCAAATCCAAATGGCATGACTTGAAATGTCACCTTTCCCGTTTCACCATCAGTGTCGTCTTGCGTCATCTAGGACCCTGCTGATGTGGTGTTGTCACAAACACAAAAATGCCCTCACATTTCCCCAACAGATAAGGGAAAAACAAATAAATAAACGGACTAAAGATTCCTCCTTGCCACATTCCTGAAGAATCAGAGGTAAGGTAGAAGACCAGTTCTGGCTCAAGAGCATCCCTTCCCCAATCTCACGTACGAGTTCAAAACTATACTTGACGGCTTCCAATGAGAGTGAGAAGGGAACACGGTTAATCCTCTGAAAAATTTGATCCGTGAGCAGGTGTCGAGTCAAACAAAACCAAAAGACATTGTGTTGACTTACGGCATTAAAAGACTAGATTTTAATGAGTGAAAAGGTAATTAACATTCCCCGTTTGAAAGGGAAAATGGCATCTTGCATCAAACAAAATATCATGTGACTTAATAGTCACCGTGGAGTTTGTTCTGAAAGTTTTTTGGGGGGGTCCCATTCCTTTGTCGCTGGATAGTTTTTGAAACACAATTAACATCTAAAACATGTCGTGTGACATCTGCATAGACTGATTTAATCACACACAAGTTCAGATCAAATCGGAATTTATGGGTCATTTCCATGAAGGCATTGTGGCAGACTACTAATATGTCATGATTATCTTTCAGCCAAATGAGTCACTGATTATTTCTCTTTCTTAAAAAAAATTTTTTAAAGTGGCTGACAGGGTGTACCTCGCCTCTCGTTGGCTGGGCACGTCCACTCCAGCTCAACCCAATGCAAATCTAACGAGGACAAGCGCGACGGAAGATTGAATGAAAAATGTCAATCTTCCAAACCGTTGGTTTCTTTACTAAGGCAGTCACATTTTCCAAGGTGTCAAATTGTAACTTCATGAATGACCCTCGACATGGACAGTCATTTCTATTTACAGTTGAAAAATCTGCAATTCTGCCAATTCTTTTGTTTTCTCAAGAAAAATCTTTTTTGGGACAGTTCACACGAACCTGGGAAGCCCGCAGGTGACTAAGAGGCAAAGTGCAGAGGTGACTTCCTGAAGCAATTAACGGGGAGGGAGCTCCCACAATGATTGCATTTGGATTGAAGGGAAATGCCAAAACAGAGTGACAAGATGCAAGGACTGTCGCTTAAAAACCCTCTCAATTGCCTTTTAGTTATCCGCTTCGGAATATATAAAACATGTTTGAAGATCAGTACTGAACGTGTGGGCCAAAACTGAGAACAATTTGTGTCTTGTTGCGATGTAGCATCAAACTCTTTCACCTTGTCAGCACCCACTAGCATATTTGTAGTCGTCATATTTGCCATGATTTAAGTACTTGAGTCAGTGTTTTATGTTGGACTTTATATTTTATATCTCACTGCACAATTGTGACAGCACTCTGTATTTTATGAGTCAAATCACACATCTCAGAATCCACAAAAGGTCAAAGTTAGCCGGCGCTAATGCAGCTGCTAGCTTGCGCGACTTCTAAGCAGTGACCTGATGGCGGCGCGGGTTCGTAGCCCAGGTACGGCTGGGCAAAGCAAGACCGCGACCATGGCGTGTAACTATTTAAACACATTACAAGTACCGAATATTACGTCAGAATCCTTTAAGGCTCAGAGGCAAAATCAGCGTCAAGCTCTAAATACAGACAAAGCGAGAAGAACCAACAGAAGCATTTCAGTCGACATTAAAACATGAATGCAGTTGTTAAATTTCTACTAAAGTGAATGACCATGAAATGTGCTTTCGTCTGGAAGTTTCATCATTCTTATGCCCACGAGTATTATTGATGAGAATTGTGAATTTAAAAGCAAGACAAGTCACGCAGTCTCTCTTGTGCAAGTTTGTAATGATAAATTATCGAAAATGTACGTATATCATTTTATACAAGGCTGAATGTGGATTATTTCAATTGGATCACTTCCATCATAATCAAATAAAAACATCTTGAAAATAAAAGCTGCCTTCTAAAAGGAGAGAGTGAGCCAAAATGGAGCAACTAAAAATAAAAACCATTGAGATGTTAGGTGCACTTGAGACTTTCACAGTGCAACCACAGCCAGCAGAGCCACCGTGATAAGCAGAGCTGCAAGAGGACCAGAGAGGAAGGGAAAATAACAATTTGTCCGAAAAAAAAGAAAAAAAAAGCCAATGACACTCTGGATTACCGTATTTTCCACACTATTCAAAGTATAAGGCACACCTTCAATGAATGGCCCATTTTAAAATTGTTTTCATACATAGGGCGCACCGCAGTATAAGGCGCACAGAATTAGAAGCTACAACCGTGGCTGAGGTTGAGCCACTGGATCGGAGGTGTCTAACTCATTTTGTCACAGGCCCCATTAAAGTTACCATTTCCCTTCGAGGGCCGTAATGGCTGCGGAACCATATAAAGAAGTCAAGAAGACTGGTTTATTCAAGTTACTGTAGTGAGTGTTTTGATAACAAGAAAAGGTAAAATAGCTGAAATTGAAATTTTGGTCCAAATATTAGCAAGCATCATAGAAGTTGACATTTGATTTGCTTCCGCGGGCCACATAAAATGATATGGGGGGCCAGATCTGACTCCGGGCCTTGAGTTTGACACCAGTGCACGAGGTGGACCGACGCTAAAGGGAATACAATACAATGCAGCTTTATTTCTATCGAGCTTTCACAACCACTGAAGCTGGAACAAATCGCTTTCCAGAACCTTTAAAATACTGCATCCACGAAATCAGAATATTGATCCACATATAAGGCGCACCGGATTATAAAGCGCACTGTCGGCTTTTAGAAAATTGAAGGCTTTTAGCTGTGCCTTATAGTGCGGAAAATACGGTAGTTGGGTTTCTTGAGCTCACCTTTTGTAAGGGAGTGATTCTGCTGGTGGCTGGCGCGACTTGTGGTGGAAACCGGCGGGACGGTCAGGGGAGCTGAGTCTTCCTGGTCGCCTGAGCCATCCTGGTCGCCTGAGCCAGCCTCGCCGCCTGAGCCATCATCGTCATCCTGGTTGCCTGAGCCATCCTGGTCGCCTGAGCCATCATTGTCATCCTGGTTGCCTGAGCCATCCTGGTCGCCTGAGCCATCATCGTCATCCTGGTTGCCTGAGCCATCCTGGTCGCCTGAGCCATCATTGTCATCCTGGTTGCCTGAGCCATCCTGGTCGCCTGAGCCATCATCGTCATCCTGGTCGCCTGAGCCATCCTGGTCGCCTGAGCCATCATCGGCCGGGTCGTCTTGGCCATAGGCAGCCATAAACACGCCGGCCAATATCAAAATGAAGACCAGCTTTGGGGACATTGGTTCCAAAACGCTATCAGAACTGATGGAAGAAAATTATGAGACAAATTTGTCTTTGAATTTTGACAACACAAGACTGAAAAAAATGTATATATATATATATATATATATACAGTACATAAATTATTTTACAGTTTGTTAAATCTTGATCACAATGATCGCCTTTGGCAATCCAAATGTTAAGTCATTTGCAAAATCACCATTGGTCAAAATGCTTTATGTACCACAATTGGTCGTGTGATTGACACGAAAGGCTACATTGCAAGTACACGCGAACATTTCGGAGTCTTTGTTGGATTGGATAAACTTGATTGTCAAATGTACTTAACTCTATGTGTAACATACAGCACAGATGAAATTTCCTCCCTCTCAACATACCGATGAGAAATAAAATGAAACTTAATCGGTACAGATTTGGACTGTGCTAATAGTAGACTGTGAGGAAGCCGGGAGACAACCAGCCTGCGACCACCGTGAGGGAGCCAACGACGACCGCAAGGGAGCCAGAGACGACCGAGAGGAAACCAGCGACGACTGCAGGGGAGCCAGTGACCGCGAGTGAGCCGGGAGACAGCGAGCCTGAGGCAGCCAGGAGACAACCACCCAGCGCGCGTGAGTGAGCCATGAGGCAGCCAGCCGGTGAGCGTGAGGGAGTCGGCGACGACCGCAAGGGAGCCAGCGACCACGAGGGACCCAGTGATGACGGCGAGAGAGCGAGCGACGACAGCGAGGGAACCAACGACGGCCATGAGGGAGCCATCGACGACCGCGTGGGAGCGGGAAATTCACATCCCAAAAACATGAACTTCCAACCCTTTGAAGATATTGACTATAAGCCATTCGATCCCGAGAACAATTTGGACCGAGACAATAACTTCTTCAACAACAAACAAAGGGTAACAAACTCAGACTAGTACCTGGATGAACAATTCAACACTAATATAAAATTGGAAAATGCACTTTCAGTAATACACTTAAACAGTAGAAGTCTCTATAGGAACTTCACAAAAATTAAAGACTACCTGACTAAATTCAATAAATTTAAAATAATTGCCATATCAGAAACTTGGCTTGATGAAGATAAAACAACTGAAATGGAAATAGAAGGTTATGAAATGTTTGCAACTAATAGAGATAACAAAAATGGAGGGGGGGGGTTGCAATATATGTAGACAAAGCACTTAAATGCAGTAAAATCGAGAGATTGACAAACAATAGAAAACCTAATGGAATGTCTAACCATTGAAATACACAATAAAAAGGCATCGAATATCATCATAAGCTGCATCTATAGGACACCAGGAACATGTATTGACACATTCAATAAAAAACTAACAGATATGCTCAGTTACTACAACGATAAGAAAACACGAATAATATGTGGTGACTTTAACATTGACCTATTAAACCCAAATAGACACAAAAAAACAACTGACTTCATAAATACTATGTACAGCAACAGCTTTTTCCCAGTAATCCTGAAACCTAGCAGAAAAACAGTTGACACGGCCACATTAATAGATAACATATTTATATATAAGATTGATCATAAAATGGAAAGTGGACTTCTCATTAATGACATAAGTGACCACGTACCTGTTTTTGCAGTTTTTCATAATTATTTTCGATAGAAAAGCTAAATCAACAACTCGTATAACAGAAATAAGAATAAGATAAGAATAAGAAATAAGAACCCAACGTTCCATCGATGCCTTTAAGCAAGACCTAGAAAAACAAAACTGGACCGAGGTCTACTCAAACGAAGACCCAAATGCAGCGTTTGAAGTATTTCAGTCTACCATAATCTCCTTATATGATAAACATTTTCCATTAACTAAAGTCTCCATAAAGTATAAAGACCCAAGTAAGCCATGGATAACGAAAGGCATAGAAAACGCATGTAAAAAGAAAAACAATTTATATAAATTGTTTTTAAAATTCAGAACTGAAGAAGCAGGAAAAAAATATAAGACCTATAAAAATACACTAGTAAATATTATAAGAACCAGTAAAAGAGATCATTATCATGCACTATTAGAGCAGAATAAAGGTAACACACAAGAAATATGGAAAATACTTAACCAAGTAATCAGAAATAGTCCTAAAAAATGGATTATCCAGAGTATTTTATCAAAGGCAAAAATACTATTTTGGAAAAAACTGCAGAAATAGCAACTGAATTTAATGAGTATTTTGTCAACATCGGCAGTAACCTAGCAAAACAAATTCCTGATCCAACAAACCTGCTTGAAATAGATACGTAGAAAAAAACTCCTCCACGATGTTCCTTACTGCTGTAAAACAAGAAGTATCAAATATTATAAAAACTTTTAAAAATAAAAAGTCAACTGATTGCTTTAATATTGATATGACAATAATCAAGCAGATTATAGAATATGTAGTGCGACCGTTCACGCACATATGCAACCTGTCATTCAAAGCTGGTATCTTTCCATCAAAAATGAAAATTGCTAGTTATTCCAATCTATAAACGTGGAGAAAGACATCTGTTTACAAATTATAGACCAATATCACTACTACCACAATTTTCAAAAATATTAGAAAAACTATTTTCTCGCAGACTTGATAGCTTTATACAAAAGCATGCGCTGTTAAGTGAGAATCAATATGGCTTCAGGGAAAAACGGACCACCTCAATGGCAGTTATGGAGTTTGTGGAAGCAATAGCCACTAATATAGACAACAAAGAATTTACTGTTGGGGTTTTCCTAGATCTAAAAAAAGCTTTTGACACAATAGATCACAGTATATTATTGAAAAAACTACAAAGATATGGCATTAGAGGTGTAGCTTATAAATGGATAAAAAGTTATTTAGAAAACAGATATCAGTACGTGCAACTCAACAATAAAAAAACGAATCAACTGAAAATCACTCACGGAGTTCCTCAGGGGTCAGTAATTGGTCCAAAACTATTCATCTTATATATAAATGATATCTGCAAGGTCTCAAAACTATTTAAATGTGTCCTATTTGCTGATGATACAACTTTCTACTGCTCTGGAATAAATCTGAAACAGCTCCTGACAACCGTAGAAAACGAATTAAACAAATTAAAAAACTGGTTCGACAGAAATAAATTGTCACTTAACCTGAAAAAATCGAAGTTAATTGTTTTTGGCACAAGACCAATCAAACACCAAGCTAAAATTGTGGTAAACTCAATTGAAATAGAAAGAGCCTATGAAACCAAGTTTCTCGGATTAGTAATAGACTCAGAACGATGTTGGAAACCACATATCGATAACGTAAAAAGAAAAATAGCCAAGACCGTAGGGATCCTCTACAAAACCAAGGAAGTGCTAAATAAGAGATCTTTGTACACATTATACACTTCATTATTCTTACCATATACTGTATGACCTACTGTGTGGAAATATGGGGAAATGCCTGCAAAACAAACACACTCCCTATTCTCAAACTACAAAAAAAAAGCTATTCGAATTATTAATAGATCAAAATATACGGAACCCACAAATCCACTATTTATCAAATTAAATACGATGAAATTTTATGACCTGGTTGACTTTAAAATCGCCCAATTAATGTATATGTTTTATGTTCAATAAACAAACAAACAAACTGTATGGCGTGACCTACCTCCTACGATTTGAAGCAAAAATACATGCAAGTTCCGTTGAGAATGCCTGGCGAAAATTATCGTTGTCCGTTGGCATTCTTATTTATATCGATGCTACATGGGGCGGAGTTATGGATAGACAGTGTCCCCTCACTTACTGCGCTTAATCAGGACCGGGATCCGGCCCGATACGTGAAAAACTGCGAAGGAGGGTTTGCCCTCCTCCCCCCCGTAGGAAGTTTTGTGTGTGTATACGTGGGTTCCAGCATGTTTAAAATATGCAAATAACAGTGTGATTTCAATTGAAAGCTTCGACTTGCCCGTCATCATGCGGCTTTCGGTTAAACCTGTCGGTGGCATAAAAAATTTTTTTTTAAAAAACAACAAAAACACTCATGATTCAATCAACAGATTTTTTTTCTTCACCCCCCTCCACCCCCCCACACACACACTTACAAACCGTGCATGCCTTTAAAAGTAATATTTGTGATCATCAACAGCTATAATTGCTTTTCTAAAAACAGAAACATGACAGTCGAGGAGTTTTTTTTCAAATCCAAATGGCATGACTTGAAATGTCACCTTGCCCGTTTCACCATCAGTGTCGTCCTGCGTCATCTAGGACCCTGCTGATGTGGTGTTGTCACAAACACAAACATGCCCTCTCATTTCTCCAACAGATAAGGGATAAATAAATAAATAAACGGACTAAAAATTCCTCCTTGCCGCATTCCTGAAGAATCACAGGTAAGGTAGAAGACCAGTTCTGGCTCAAGAGCATCCCTTCTCCAATCTCACATACGAGTTCAAAACTATACTTGACGGCTTCCAATGAGAGTGAAAAGGGAACACGGTTAATCCTCACATTTGATCCGTGAGCAGGTGTCGAGTCAAACAAAACCAAAAGACATTGTGTTGACTTAAGGCATTAAGAGACTAGATTTTAATGAGTGAAAAGGTAATTAACATTCCCCGTTTGAAAGGGAAAATGGCATCTTGCATCAAACAAAATATCATGTGACTTAATAGTCACGGTGGAGTTTGTTCTGAAAGTTTTTTGGGGGGGTCCCATTCCTTTGTCGCTGGATAGTTTTTGAAACACAATTAACATCTAAAACATGTCGTGTGACATCTGCATAGACTGGTTTAATCACACACAAGTTCAGATCAAATCAGAATTTATGGGTCATTTCCATGAAGGCATTATGGCAGACTACTAATATGTCATGATTATCTTTCAGCCAAATGAGTCAATTATTATTTCTCTTTCTTAAAAAAAATAAAATAAAAAGTGGCTGAAAGGGTGTACCCCGCCTGTCGTTGGCTGGGCACGTCCACTCCAGCTCAACCCAATGCAAATCTAACGAGGACAAGCGAGACGGAAGATTGAATGAAAAATGTCAATCTTCCAAACCGTTTGTTTCTTTACTAAGGCAGTCACGTTTTCCAAGGTGTCAAATTGTAACTTCATGAATGACCCTCGACATGGACAGTCATTTCTATTTCCAGTTGAAAAATCTGCAATTCTGCCAATTCTTTTGTTTTCTCAAGAAAAATCTTTTTTGGGACAGTTCACACGAACCTGGGAAGCCCGCAGGTGACTAAGAGGCAAAGTGCAGAGGTGACTTCCTGAAGCAATTAACAGGGAGGGAGCTCTCACAATGATTGCATTTGGATTGAAGGGAAATGCCAAAACAGAGTGACAAGATGCAAGGACTGTCGCTTAAAAACCCTCTCAATTGCCTTTTAGTTATCCGCTTCGGAATATATGAAACATGTTTGAAGATCAGTACTGAACGTGTGGGCAAAACTGAGAACGACTATAGAATGTCATCCCCCCAAACAGTGAACAATAAGGGTCTTGCTAATGAACTAAACATGTTTTTCTGCCGATTTGAAAAGAACACCCCCATTTCCCACACACACCCACATCTACCAGAAACCACTCTACCTACCCCCCACCCTCTTTTTCTCCACTACAGATCCACGAACAGGACGCGAGACGGCTCTTCAAGCAGCAAAAGATCAAGAAAGCTCCGGGGCCCGACAAAGTGTCCCCCTCCTGCCTGAAAGTCTGCGCTGACCAGCTGGCTCTGGTCTTCACACAGATCTTCAACAGATCCCTGGAGCTGTGTGAGGTCCCATCCTGCTTCAAACAGTCTACCATCATCCCAGTTCCCAAGAAATCGGCAACATCGGAACTGAACGACTATAGGCCTGTCGCCCTGACGTCTGTGGTCATGAAGTCCTTTGAACGCCTTGTGCTGAACCACCTAAAGAACGTCACTGGATCCCTGCTGGACCCTCTCCAGTTTGCCTACCGGGCAAACAGGTCTGTGGAAGACGCAGTCAACATAGGTCTGCACTACATCCTCAAGCACCTCGACAGCACAGGGACCTACGCAAGGATTCTGTTTGTGGATTTCAGCTCTGCGTTCAACACCATCATCCCGGAACTCCTCACCCCCAAACTACTCCACCTCGGTGTGTCCCCTGCGATCTGCCAGTGGATCCTCAGCTTCCTGACGGGACGGACACAACAGGTGAGACTGGGAGCAACAACATCATCAATACGCACCACCAGCACTGGAGCCCCACAGGGATGTGTCCTCTCGCCACTGCTCTTCTCTCTCTACACAAACGATTGCACCTCAACAGATCCAGCTGTCAAACTCATAAAGTTCGCAGACGACACCACGGTCATCGGTCTCATTAAAGACGGCGACGAGTCTGCGTACCGCCAACAAGTGGAGCAGCTGGAGCTCTGGTGCGGCCGACACAACCTCGGGCTGAACACGCTCAAGACTGTAGAGATGATCGTGGACTTCAGGAAACATTCTTCTCCTCAGTTGCCCCTCACACTATCCAACTGCCCTGTGTCAACCGTCGAGACCTTCAAGTTCCTGGGAATCACAGTCTCCCAGGACATGAAGTGGGAAGTCAACACCATCTCCATCCTGAAAAGGGCCCGGCAGCGGATGTACTTCCTGAGGCTGCTGAGGAAGCATGGCTTGCCACAGGAGGTGCTACGACAGTTCTACACGGCAGTCATCGAATCAATCCTGTGTTCTTCCATCACGGTTTGGTTTGGGGCCGCCACAAAAAAGGACAAAATCCGACTTCAACGGACAGTTAGGACGGCAGAAAAAATCGTTGGCACCGCCCTACCCACTCTTGAGGACTTGCACACTGCAAGAATCAAGACAAGGGCACGGAAAATCCTCCTGGATCCCCCGCACCCTGCCCACCACCTTTTTCAGCCACTCCCCTCAGGCAGACGCTACAGATCCCTGCGCACCAAATCCAGTAGACACTTAAACAGCTTCTTCCCTCTAGCCATTAACTCCTTAAACAGTCACTGACATAGTCACTCTTCTTGCACCACAAAATGGTACTACAAAACTACTGGTATACTCTAAAATGGTTCAATGATTTTCTTGTTTACGATGATACTAGTGCAGCGTGTTATACCGGAGACAAATTCCTTGTGTGTTCTACATACTTGGCCAATAATGATGATTCTGATTCTGATTTGTGTCTTGTTGCGATGTAGCATCAAACTCTTTCACCTTGGCAGCACCCAGTACCATATTGGTAGTAGTCATATTTGCCATGATTTGAGTACTTGAGTCAGTGTTTTATGTTGGACTTTATATTTTATATCTCACTGCACAATTGTGACAGCACTCTGTATTTTATGAGTCAAATCACACATCTCAGAATCCACAAAAGGTCAAAGTTAGCCGGCGCTAATGCAGCTGCTAGCTTGCGCGACTTCTAAGCAGTGACCTGATGGCGGCGCGGGTTCGTAGCCCAGTTATGGCTGGGCAAAGCAAGACCGCGACCATGGCGTGTAACTATTTAAACACATTACAAGTACCGAATATTACGTCAGAATCCTTTAAGGCTCAGAGGCAAAGTCAGCGTCAAGCTCTAAACACACACAAAGCGAGAAGAACCATCAGAAGCATTTCAGTCAACATTAAAACATGAATGCAGTTGTTAAATTTCTACTAAAGTGAATGACCATGAAATGTGCTTTCGTGTGGAAGTTTCATCATTCTTATGCCCACGAGTATTATTGATGAGAATTGTGAATTCAAAAGCAAGACAAGTCACGCAGTCTCTCTTGTGCAAGTTTGTAATGATAAATTATCGAAAATGTACGTATATCATTTTATACAAGACTGAATGTGGATTATTTCAATTGGATCACTTCCATCATAATCAAATAAAAACATCTTGAAAAGATGTTTTTCAAAAGATGTTACAATGTAAAGCTGCCTTCTAAAAGGAGAGAGTGAGCCAAAATGGAGCAACTAAAAATAAAAACCATTGAGATGTTAGCTGCACTTGAGACTTTCACAGTGCAAGCAAAGCCAGCAGAGCCACCGTGATAAGCAGAGCTGCAAGAGGAACAAAGGGGGAAATAACAATTTGTCCCCAAAAAAACAATGACACTCTGGATTACCGTATTTTCCGCACTATTCAAAGTATAAGGCACACCTTCAATGAATGGCCCATTTTAAAATTGTTTTCATACATAGGGCGCACCGCAGTATAAGGCGCACAGAATTAGAAGCTACAACCGTGGCTGAGGTTGATCCACTGGATCAGGGGTGTCTAACTCATTTTGTCACAGGCCCCATTAAAGTTACCATTTCCCTTCGAGGGCCGTTATGGCTGCGGAACCATATAAAGAAGTCAAGAAGACTGGTTTATTCAAGTTACTGTGTCTTTGAATTTTGACAACGCAAGACTGAAAAAAAAATATATATTATATATATATATATATATATATATATACAGGTATATATATATATATATATATATATATATAAAATCAAAATGCTTTACGTAATGTGTGTGCTTTTGTGTGTGTATACGTGGGGACCAGCATGTTTAAAATATGCAAATAACAGTGTGACGAAACACAAGGGGCAGTGCTGGGGGGGCTACGAAGATGCGCAGCCAATCAGCTCCCGGGGTAACTAGACTTGCGCTGTGATTGGTCAACATCACGCTGGGAACCAATCATGTGTACAGGTATGTACAAAACCTCTGCGTCAGACATTTTTTTCACAATATTGTACTCTTGGGGAAGAAAATGACAAACAAACAAAAACGCGATGTCCCGAAGCTGCGATAAATAAAGTGCGATATCGCAAGAGATCACTGTAAACGCCATCATGGCCTACCCCCCCCAAAAAATAAACAAAAAAATGTACTCCGTTTATGTCATTCTTCAACAATGTCTATTCAACACAGTGGAATATTCTCTCTTTTGTAATGTGCTGAGGTAAATGCCACGGAATTGAAATTGAGATAGTTTGCTGAATATAATAATACACATCAATTCTCCACACGTTTCGTGGATGCAATCTGTTCAGTATTTAATATACTCACAAAACAAAACACGTGCAATACAACATTTATCGGGTAACTAATCGCGTAATTTATGGACAGCAAACTTAATCACCCAAAATGGTTTTGGTGTATGGGCATATTTTCATCAAATTCATCCAAAGTTTTGAAAATCACTCACTTTGCATTGACATTTATTAGTTCCGATGGGGCTTGTGGAAAAGGTGAACAGAACTTTAATTCCAGTATGATATGTAATATGGCCGTGCGAACAGCTTTGTCCCATTCGTCTGGATAATGCTTACATTTTTCACTGTAGATACCTGCAATCGCGTACAAGCATACAATACATGCATACAAAAAAAAAAAAATCAGCGTTTAAAGGGCAATCTTCAGACTGCATATAACATACAAATGTTTTTAATGGCACAGGATTTGACAAAAAACCCCAAAACAAAAAAAAATGAACTTTCTGTCCCATTGTAACTTTTCTTTAACTGGCAGATGAGGTGTGACTCAGGTCCAACAGGTCTTGTGATTTATCTTTTCGAAAAGATGAACGTAGCCCCAAATGGATGTGTTTGAACTAGGCAAGGCTATCAAAAAAAAAAAAAAAAAAAATGAAAATACACACACACACACACACACGCTAATTTTAGATCTTCAAAAGCAAACAAGGATATAAAAAGTAGCTTCATAAAAGGTATTAAAAGAATGTGACACACAAGTAAAAATAATTTGGAGTATGGGGGGTGGGGGGAGCAGTTTTTAAAGCTGTATTTGCAAGCATGAACAAGTTTGAGGTGACTTCCTTCTGTTGGCAGCTTATGCCATTTCCATGCAGCGTAACAGCTAAATGCTGATTCGCCATGTTTGAGCTCTGAGCTCCACCGGATGCATGTTAAAATTGATGCATGCATTTCTTGGAACATATTTTTACGGAATTTCAAATCTTGTCAATGTTGTCAGAGCCAACTATTAGAGACGTAACTTTGAAAGTGCGATGACAGGTGGCTGCCTTCCTTGCAGGAAAAACAGTGGTACTGAATGAGTTAAGAGCCATTTGAAAATTTTAGGGAAACCAGAATATCTCAGAATGTCAGTAGCATAAAAAACACACAAAAAAACTAAATAAACACACCCATGGTTGATTGAACAGTTGTGTTGATAAAACATTTCTTCTTCTTCACAATATTCGCATTACCCCAACACTATCAGATTACAAACCAAGCATGTTAAAATGAATATTTGTGATCATCAACAGTAATAGCTCCCTTTCTAAAGATAGAAACATTACTCGATTAGTTTTTTTTTTCAAATACATTTGGCCAAATTGAAATGTCGCCTTTCTGGTTTCGCCATGAGTGTCATATCCTGCGTCATCTCGACCCTGTCTAAAAGCTGATGTGTTGTCACAAACACAAAAATAACCCTCCAACTTCCCCAACAGATAAGAAAAAAACAACGGACCCAAGATTGCGCATTGCCACATTCCTGATGATGAGGCAAGGCAGAAGACCAGTTCTGACTCAAGAGCATCCCTTCTCCAAGCTCATGTGATAGTTTAAAGCTATACTTGATGGCTCCAAATAAGATCGAAAAGGAAAACCGGTGAGCCAAAAGGTAATTAGCATTCCCAGTTGAAAGAGAAAATGGCATCATAACTTCAAACAGTTTCCATAGTTTTTGTGTGGCTAACAAACAGTCATGGTTCAGTTTGTGTGAATTTTTCAGTTTTTTTTCTCCTCTTTTCCTTTGTCGCTGGAGAGTTTTTGAAACATGATTGCCAAGACTGGGAACAATTGAGTCGTGAATTGTTGCAATGTTGGATTAAACTCTTCTTCACCTTTTCAATTGTCCGGATTTTTTAGGGTGTGACTAAAACTTGGCCCAGTGACACGCTTATGTCCCTGGCATGAATCAGTTCTCCCACAATGGAAGCAATGAGAGCCGTAGTTCCGTCTGCGGCTATCCGTCGCAATAACAAGTTGCTTGATTCTAAAACCATGGCTCATTTCAACCGCTACAGTGTTTAGTTATCTATTTAACTATATCTACAACCCCCAAAAACACATGTCCCCCAAAAGTGTTACGCCAGAGCAAACAGATGACGAGTTGGATAGCTTCACTGCGCAACTAGCGACTCGTAGCTATGAGTTGGCTCGGGGACCGACTGGTCCGTCCAATAGTCCACGGCCACGCTCCATGGTCTGCACATCTAGTACTTGTAACAATCATCACTTAAAATTAAAATACTCCCTGCCGGAGACGCACAAACATTGGAATGCGCCAAGCTGAGAATCAGTTTCGGAGAAACAAAAGTTATCACACTTTGTGCCTCAGTAACGCCCTTCTAATGGTATAAGAATGATATGATTCTCTTCCTGCTTCGCACTCGTGACCCGCAGCCATGGTCCGTAATTCACTGATGCGCAGCATATTCTGTTATTAAAAGCTTCGAAGACATTGTTTATCGATTCCTGCCTCTGTTTGAAGAACCAACATTCTCCTTGTCTGAAATTCAACAAACACGCGGAGGAAAAAAGGCCACTTTCCTCCAACAATCCACGCAACAGAGACACCCGGGGACGAAGTTAAGCGTTCTATTATTTTTGCTAGCCCACAAGCAAACAAGCTAGCAAGCTAAGGATCCAACAAGCTCGCCGGGCCGCAGAAAATTCTTCCAGGACATCTCCAGCTCGCTCGGTGTTGTGTGTGGATCCCCACATAACAGATACAGTTAAAGCAAAGTGAACCGTTTACTTTGTTTGTGAGCCCGTAAGCTAACAACTTAGCAAGCTAACAAGTTGGCTCCACTGTGCCAATATTTGAGGAGCGCAGTCATTTGGAGACACTATATAAAAGAAATGCTTTGCCATTTACTAACCACAGCATCACACCCTTTTAGCCTGCAAATGATGTGACACTTGGGCACAAACCAGTGTATTTGATTGACAGGTGAAGAACGAGCACAGTATGTTATCTCCACGTTCAGTGGACACGCCCGCACTTTCCGACAGTTGGAATGCAGGCCTGATTTTTCATGACTGGAACCTGATTTTCGATATGGCGATTTTTTTTTCAATTGGCAGTCTTGTTAACAATATTCTATGTTGTGTCTGATTGATAAGAATATTTTGGGGGGGGGGGCGTGGGGGGGGGGTCACTTTACAGCACCTATATAAAGTACATATACAAAATCAGCCTTAACCATTACTCCAAAAACCCTATGTGGGAACGTATGTCAGCTTCACACTTAGGAAATATGTTGCTGGCCAAAGGTAATGCTAAATTCTAAGCTTCGCCTCGGTTAGGATTTTAGTCGAAAGGACAAAGTCACAGCCTATATGGAGCCTGGCTGAGGACCACGAAAAACTGATTATAATTGTGTACAGAGTGAGGAAGGTTAAGGTCTTAAGTAAGGTTGGCGCGGAGTGCTGATGCGGATTTGGAGCTGGGAGTCGCGGCTTGGAGTTTGAAGCGGATTACATGGGACAGGAGAAGTGAACTAATCTCTTTTCGTCAATGGATGCTACAGCTTTGCGTTTGCTTTCAAAACTTAGCTTGTAGCAGACGTGTGCACATTTTCAGCATGACGTCTCTGATCCGCTGGAGAAAGGACACTTTGATCCTCTCCTCTTTCATCTATAACTGCTTCAGACAACAAAGTGTATGCAGAAAAGTGGTGAAGATTGCACGACTGTCTCTGTCCTATGTGTTGTGTTGTTATTTTTGTTATTTTTGACTTCAAAATGGCGCCGCGAGAGTGGCTGCCTTTCCAGCAGCTCCTATTTTTTGTTGTTCTACTTCTTCCTTTCATAACTTTGCTGCTGTGAATCTGGAATTTCTCCATTGTGAGACTAATAAAGGTTTTCTTCTTCTAAACTGCTGCCTGAAGCAGCTTTTCATGTAGCAGGCAAGCGGACTTCATGTAACCATGACAATGAGGAGAGATCAGAAATCTGACGGTTTTATTGAAAGAAACTAAAAATCAGTTCTTCGGTTCACAAGACAAAGATTGCAAATGGTACAAAGCGTGACGGCTGTGGCCAGGGGTCATCACTCCTCCAGCTCGCTAAGTTTCTTTAGCTCTGACTTGATGCGTTCATCGTCCTCGTCCTCATCGTCCTCTTCCTCCACCTGGATGCCGTCCATGGTCTTCTGGAGCTCTTCCTTGATGCGGTTGAGCTCCAGGAGCCCGTCCTGCAGGTCCTTGCAAACCTCTCGGATCTTGGCGGCAAACTCAGTCTTGGCGCCCTTCCGCAGTTCTACCGAGTCCTTGGCCAAGAAGAAGATATCGAGCGCCAGGAAGAGTCCGGACATGACCCCGGTGGTGATGCTCATGACCTGAGCGGCTTTGGCGGCGCCCCCTGCCACACTGAGAACCTGGACCGTGTTGATCAAGCTCTCCGTGTTGATGACCAAAGCCTTGCCGGCCCGGCCGCCCTCCTTCATGACGTGTTTGACGTTCTGGTTCAGATGCTTCTGGGATATGCTCTGGGCATACTGCTCAAAGTTCCACTCCTCGAGAGTTTCCATGCCTTCCTGGCGGGGAGGAAAGCAAAGCGCTGACCAACCCGGAGGGTCCCATCCGCACGGATTGCTTCAGTCATTTCATTTTCTTCAAGTTATTTCTGAAGCGTTGCTAATTTAAGGCCTTCTGTTAAAGGTGATCAGGCAAATGGAGGAAGCCCTTTTATTTTTAGGTTTTGGCTCGGCATCGGAGCCTGTATCCCATTAGAATAGATCCGCCACTCCACTGAGCATCAGTGGAATCCTCTCTCCTCATTCAGAAGCAAAACAAGAGGAATCGGCAGTCAGCTGACCCAACATGTGATCTGTTCACCAATTGGAAGTTGGTGTTGTTGTTGTTGTTGTGGAAGTGGTGGAAGTTGTTTTTCGAAAAAAGAGGTTTTTGGAAACTTTATTGCTCCACGGTGATATGAAATTATGCTAGTACAGTGATGCCTCGCTACTTCGCGGTTCGTTTATCACAGGTTCAATGCACCGCGGATTTTTTCAAACGTGTTAAATTTTATTTTCGTTTCATTTTTTTTACATATACATGGAGTACAGTACTGTATATGTTGCGCTATATGACTTGCTGTTTTGCAGCTTCTCGCGGACCATTTGCGGACTTAAAAAAAAAAACTTTTATTTTTGCCTGTTTATGTTAATTGGACGCTACTTTGCAGATTTTCGTTTATCGAGGGTGGTTTTGGTCCCCATTAACCGCGATAAATGAGGGATTACTGTATTTTTGTTTCATATAGGCATATATATATATACATATATATATATAGTATATATATAAATAAATGTTTAGTAATAGCGTAGTGAGTATTGTCACAATACCAAAATTAGTTATTCCTGCAAAGGCTTGTTAAATAATCCCACAAGACCAATACTGACACGATACCAGTTCCTTTTAACCGTTAGTGCTCAGAATTTTTTTCCAAGTATAGGAATTTGAAATGTACTCCTGTGTAAACAATCCTAACGCACCGTGTCTCACGGGGAACGCAAGTGACAGTGTTTGCTTAAGATTTGCGAACCACAAAAGGGTGAGTACTTTACAAACAATGAGCCACTCAATTCTCAGCATCTTCCTGTTACGTGACGCGTGATCCGAGCGTCGTCAGCCCGCTATCGCTTTCACACACACATTCATAGAAAATGTTTCCTGCTTTTAAAAAATGTTATTGCTAAATGCAATTGGCCATAGAGATTGTATTTTACAACAGCACCGAACAGTATTTACAGTTTCACATGTACCACCGGATGCGTACAGCCTTCATTGCTAAAATGCTTCAGTGAGTATAGGAGACGGCGAAAGCCACATCACACACAATCCTTCATTTATAAAAAACAAAAGTGAGGCGAAATGGCCGTGAAAGTGGCAAAGTACACATCCAGAACTTAGGTATTTAAATGGGAAGGACATAACCCAAGACAAAGAGCGGGCGAGAAGATGGGACAAAAGCTGGATAAGAAAGAAATGCTCAAAGGGCAATTTTGCAAAGAGCTCACCTGTAAGAACTGGAGACAGTCCTTGATGTCGTTCATCTCCTCCTGGTAGTCCTGGATCATCTTCTCCACCTTCTTGCGGTCCGTCTTGGAATGCACCGTGTCGGTGATGTTGGCGGAGGCGGAGGTGAGGCCGCCCGCCGTGGCTACGCCGATGCCCACCGCCGTGACGATGAGCGACGTTCCGGCCGTGAACGGGGCCAGGATGAGTCCCGTGATGGTGGTGACAGATGGTGCCACGCCGCCGCCCACGCTGGCCGAGACAGTCTTCTTGTGGAAGTTGTCGGCGGCGTCGGCCAGTGCCAACAGCGCCAGGATGCGCTGTTGGAGCGAGGCGCCGCGCTGGTTGAACAGGCGCACGAACAAGCGAGCCGCCATGAACACGCGGTCCGCCGCTTCTTCCACCACCCTGTGGCCCAAATAGTCATGATCAATGCTGCTTTCAACAGTCATTCGCTTTATGGCCTGGTTCGCTCACTGGGGAGGGGGTCTGCAGAATTGTGAGCACTTCATCTTCATGTCCAATCGTTTTTTGAAGCATTTTCTTAAAAAAGGCTCACTTTTGAATTCCTGTGACATTTACGGGTAGCCGTCATAGGGACATTTAACTGCTCTTGGGATTACAGTGAAGCTCCTCTACAACGAAAACTACATGGGCAAAAATACCCCCTTAGTGTGAAAAAAACCTTCATGCATTAAAAACCATTCCCACTTTTCTGCTCCCCCTACGACGAAAAGTCCCCCTGTTATGTTATATGAAATATTTTTCTTTGCCTCGCAATGAGATTCACTACAACGAAAACAAGCCTTCCGCAAAAATCGAATCCAACATCAGCCTACAGCGACTCCTACTGCTTAGCTCGGAAACGGCAAAAGCAAACACCACAGTGGCTTACCCATGCGCAGTAGTACAGCAAGTATTTGTTATTTTTAGTTTCAGACATAGCATGAACGTTGCATTGCTAAAGTGGCTACAAAAACGGACCAGGGAGTGAAGAAAAGCTTTAACGCTTGAAGACAGGATAAAAATAATAAAAATGAAAGATGGCGGAAGCAAAGTCAAAGACATTATGCAAGAAACCGGTGGAAGTGAAAGTGAATGCTGATCGTAAATTTTGCCATTTTTTTCCCTTTTTGTCTTTCTACGCTGGCTATATGAAGTGTATGCTCATACTTTTGCACTATTCCAATAAAAATAAAGAGTACACACGTGTTTCTGTGTGTTTACATGTGAGAAATATGCTATCGTGAAAAGTCCCCTGTTGTGAAAAAATTCTTGCAGCAAACATGATTTTGTTGTAGAGGAGTTTCACTGTATGTGGACCCCCTCCCAGGAAAATAAGATGGCGCTCTCCCTATCATGTTTTTTGCTCTAGAAAGCAATAGGGACACCATCGCCCCCCCCCCCCCCCCAAAAAAAATCAACTTACTCTTCAGACTGGTGGTCTTGGGTGGTCTCATTCCACTCGCTCCACCCTGAGCCAAAGGCACATGACGACAAGTGACGGGAGTCCACAACGAGCTCATTTGCTTGCCACCAAATGCGCGTACATACCGTCAACTGTTCTCCACCACGCCAGGAGTCCGTCTTCATCCTGGAAAAGAAGCGTTTCTCTTTTGATATCTAGCTCGTGCACGCACTGGTATCAAAAGTGAAATACCTCCAGCGGGTCCGCGGCGTTGACGTCGTCCAACGCGGGCATGTCGACCATCTCCAGCGGTTGGATCTCCACCTCCTACACGCCGCGCAACACAAATTACAACATGACAGGGATTTTCATTTTTGCAATGATGGATGGGCACTTTGCGTTGCATTAAGTTGAAGCACGACGGCGAAGTCAAAAAATATGTTCTTTCCACTTCTTTTCTAGAGGGCCATGTTGAAAATTTGGACTTAGTTTCGAAGTTGAGCGAGCGTCACGGCGTTGGGCGTCCTGTGCGCTACCTCAGTGCGGGCATCTGAGTCCTGCAGATTAAATCAATCAAATCAATCTGAAGACGTGCGGGACTAAAGCCAAACCATGCGGTAGACTCATACCTTGGCACTTGAGCGAAACAGTGAAGTGGGAAGAATTCTTTTGATTCTGAAGGTCTGCCAGGCAACAATAGCAAACGATTTTGTTACAAGGAGTGGCTAGGTGACATTTGGCAATTGCAAATCAAACCTTTCGTTTCTTCGGCTGCTCATTCGCTCTGCTGTTCAGCTCATTGCTACTGGGATCATGTACGTACCAAACAGACTGAGGCCAGAGAGTTAGTGCAAAGAAGCATTTGACCATTGAAGCTACGAAGCCTCATGGCGTCTTACGCGTGTCTCCGCGATGGTGTCGGCGTCTGAGCTCTCGGGGGCGGGCCATGATGCCCCGTCCTGGGTGAACAACAACAAACATTTGAATTTTACCAGAATTTCATTTTCATTCCTGCCACAAACGTTTTCCTTCCATATTTTGTCATCCACATTCAACGCAAAATTGCATTTTCGAGTTGAGACTTATTTTACAAAAAGGTTCTTCGATCTGGCCATGGTGGTATTTTTTTTTTTTTGACACATAATTCCAAATGCTTTAAGTACTTTTCAACATGCAGATAACACTTTACAGCTTAAGGTGAAACATCAAGACATCTTTGTTCATTTTTACCTGCTTCACAGATGCCACAGAGTCCGTCTCCTCGTGTGGTGTCTGCGCACACACACACACACACACGTCTCATTGGGTGAAAAAGACATCCTAACACTTAACTTATGATGGGTGACAAATTTTTTTTTCAGTATGGTGTGGTGGAACTTACGTGGGATCAGTTCCCACTCAGTGATGATGTGAATGTGGGTTTGTATGGTTGTTCATCTCTATATGTTGCTCAGTGAGTGACTGGTGACCAGTTCAGGGGTTTATCCCCGCCTTTTGTCCAAAGTTAACAGGGAGAGGCTCTGGCAATTCCCGCGACCCTATTCAGGATAAGCCGTGTTGGAAAGGGATGGATGTGTACATGTGTCCCCCATTAATGAAGAAACCAATGAAAAGGCTATTTATTTTAGGGAAATTACGAAAAGAAGTAAGCAAGACATGTGCCGCAAAAATAAAATAAAAAACGGCACATTCAGGAATACGTGACTCGTCATTTTCACTTTCATTTGCTCTCACGAGCAAATTTATCTCAGATCTTACATATTCCAAGGTATACTATCAGGGTTGGAGCTTTCTGGGTGACAACTGGACAGACGTGTCAGATCAAGATAAGATTTGACGTTTGTCTACCACCTTTGTCATCTGAAAAAACAAATAAAAATATCTACCTCTACCGGCTTCTCGGGCAGGTTGTCCGTCAGGCTTTCTTGGCCAAGAGCGGTGTCGGGCTGGAGGAGGGGAAGAAAAAAAAAAAATCAACAGTCTGTCATTCGAAAAGAAGCAAAACAAAAGCCAATGTGCGGCTCCTCCGAGTTGACGGACGCGATCATTTACCTTAGACTGCCAGGATTTGAATGGGTTGACCTTCTGTACAACACTCGCGAGCATTCCGGGGTTCTAAATAATCAAGCAAACACAAATGAAAGCAGGGAACAGAAATTTTCAACCGGGCACCAAACAAAAGATTATTTGAATTTAAAAAAAAACTAGTCTGTCGATTCATGGATGAATTGCATAAACGACAAAATCAGTCCCCTCAGTGAGTCGTCACCTTACCGTGGTGGAGGGGTTTGTGTGTCCCAATGATCCTAGAAGCTAAGTTGTCTGGGGCTTTATGCCCCTGGCAGGGTCACCCATGGCAAACAGGTTCTAGGTGAGGGGCCAGACAAAGCACGGCTCAAAAGACCCCTTATGATGAGTAAAATTAATGGATCTCAGTTTCCCTTGCCCGGACGCGGGTCACCGGGGCCCCCCTCTGGAGCCAGGCCTGGAGGTGGGGCTCGTTGGCAGGCGCCTGGTGGCCGGGCTTACACCCATGGGGCCCGGCCGGGCACAGCCCGAAGAGGCAACGTGGGTCCCCCTTCCCATGGGCTCACCACCCATGAGAGGGGCCAAAGGGGTCGGGTGCAATGTGAGCTGGGCGGCAGCCAAAGGCGGGGACCCTGGCGGTCCGATCCTCGGCTGCAGAAGCTAGCTCTTGGGACATGGAATGTCACCTCTCTGGCAGGGAAGGAGCCCGAGCTGGTATGTGAGGCAGAGAATTTCCGACTGGATATAGTCGGACTTGCCTCCACACACAGCCTGGGTTCTGGTACCAGTTCTCTCGAGAGGGGTTGGACTCTCTTCCACTCTGGAGTTGCTCACGGTGAGAGGCGCAGAGCAGGTGTGGGCATACTCATTGCCCCCAGGCTCAGTGCCTGTACATTGGGGTTCACACCGGTAGACGAGAGGTTTGCCTCCCTCCGCCTTCGGGTGGGTGGACGGGTCCTGACTGTTGTTTGTGCATATGCACCAAACAACAGCTCAGAATACCCACCCTTTTTGGAGTCCTTGGAGGGTGTGCTGGAGAGTACTCCTGCTGGGGACTCCATTGTTCTGCTGGGGGACTTCAATGCTCACGTGGGCAATGACAGTGATACCTGGAGGGGCGTGATTGGGAGGAACGCCCCCCCCGATCAAAACCCGAGTGGTGTTTTGTTATTGGACTTCTGTGCTCGTCACGGATTGTCCATAACGAACACCTTGTTCAAACATAAGGGTGTCCATATGTGCACTTGGCACCAGGACACCCTAGGCCGCAGTTCGATGATCGACTTTGTAGTTGTATCATCGGATTTGCGGCCGCATGTTCTGGACACTCGTGTGAAGAGAGGGGCGGAGCTGTCAACTGATCACTACCTGGTGGTGAGTAGGCTCCGATGGTGGGGGAAGATGCTGGTCCGTCCTGGCAGACCCAAACGTATAGTGAGGGTTTGTTGGGAGCGTCTGGCGGAATCCCCCGTCAGAAGGAGTTTCAACTCCCACCTCCGACAGAGCTTTTCCCATGTTCCGGGGGAGGCGGGGGACATTGAGCCCGAGTGGACCATGTTCCTCTATTGTTGAGGCGGCCAATCTGAGTTGTGGCCGTAAGGTGGTTGGTGCCTGTCGTGGCGGCAATCCCCGTACTCGCTGGTGGACACCAGCAGTAAGGGATGCCGTCAAGCTGAAGAAGGAGTCCTATCGAGCCTTTATGGCCTGTGGGACCCCAGAGGCAGCTGACGGGTATCGACTGGCCAAGCGGACCGCGGCTTCGGTGGTCGCCGAGGCAAAAAGCCGAGCGTGGGAAGAGTTCGGTGAGGCCATGGAAGCCGACTTCCGCACGGCTTCGAGGAAATTCTGGTCCACCATCCGACGTCTCAGGAGGGGGAAGCAGTGCACCACTAACACTGTGTACAGTGGGGATGGGGCGCTGCTGACTTCGACTCGGGACGTTGTGAACCGGTGGGCAGAGTACTTCGAAGACCTCCTCAACTCCACCAACACGCCTTCCTTGGAGGAAGCAGAGCCCGAGGACTCTGAGGTGGGCTCTCCTATCTCTGTGGTTGAAGTCACCGATGTGGTTAAAAAGCTCCTCGGTGGCAAGGCCCCAGGGGTGGATGAGATCCGCCCGGAGTTCCTCAAGGCTCTGGATGTTGTGGGGCTGTCCTGGTTGACACGCCTCTGCAACATCGCGTGGTCAACAGGGAGAGTGCCTCTGGATTGGCAGATCGGGGTGGTAGTCCCTCTTTTTAAAAAGGGGGACCGGAGGGTGTGTTCCAACTACAGAGGGATCACACTCCTCAGCCTCCCTGGTAAGGTCTATTCAGGGGTGCTGGAGAGGAGGGTCCGTCAGGAAATCGAGCCTCAGATTGAGGAGGAGCAGTGTGGTTTTCGTCCCGGCCGTGGAACAGTGGACCAGCTCTACACCCTTAGCAGGGTCCTTGAGGGTATGTGGGAATTCGCCCAACCAGTCTACATGTGTTTTGTGGACTTGGAGAAGGCGTTTGACCGTGTCCCTCGGGGAGTTCTGTGGGGGGTGCTTCGTGGGTATGGGGTACCGAACCCCCTGATACGGGCTGTTCGGTCACTATACCACCGATGTCAGAGTTTGGTTCGCATTGCCGGCAGTAAGTCGGAATCGTTTCCAGTGGGGGTAGGACTCCGCCAAGGCTGCCCTTTGTCGCCGATTCTGTTCATAACCTTTATGGACAGAATTTCTAGGCGCAGCCGAAGCGTTGAGGGGGTCCGTTTTGGGGGCCTCAGTATTACATCCCTGCTTTTTGCAGATGATGTGTGAAGCGGTTGGGATGAAAATCAGCACCTCCAAATCTGAAACCATGGTCCTCAGTCGGAAAAGGGTGGAGTGCCCCCTCCGGGTCGGGGAGGAGATCTTACCCCAAGTGGAGGAGTTCAAGTATCTTGGGGTCTTGTTCACGAGTGGGGGTAGGAGGGAGCGGGAGATCGACAGGCGGATCGGTGCAGCGTCTGCTGTGATGCGGACGTTGTATCGGTCTGTCGTGGTGAAGAAGGAGCTGAGCCAAAGGGCGAAGCTCTCAATTTACCGGTCGATCTACGTCCCAACCCTCACCTATGGTCACGAGCTATGGGTCGTGACCGAAAGAACGAGATCCCGGATACAAGCGGCTGAAATGAGTTTTCTCCGCAGGGTGTCCGGGCTCTCCCTTAGAGATAAGGTGAGAAGCTCGGTCATCCGGGAGGGGCTCAGAGTCGAGCCGCTTCTCCTCCACATCGAGAGGAGCCAGATGAGGTGGCTTGGGCATCTGATTCGGATGCCTCCTGAGCGCCTCCCCGGTGAGGTGTTCCGGTCATGTCCCACCGGGAGGAGACCCCGAGGAAGACCCAGGACACGCTGGAGAGACTATGTCACCCAGCTTGCCTGGGAACGACTCGGGATCCCCCGGGGAGAGCTGGAAGAAGTAGCTAGGGAGAGGAAAGTCTGGGCTTCCCTGCTAAAGCTGTTGCCCCCGCGACCCGGCCCCGGATAAGCGGTAGATGATGGATGGATGGATGGATGGATGGCCATCCCGTCATGGACACATGAATTGATTCCGATATGGTTCCTGGCTTGATCCGTTGCATCCGTCGGAAAAGCAGCAAAATAGTTGATCGTCGTTTTCCAAAGTAAAAAGGAACCTTTGCGAGTGTCTGATTTTGAAAAAAGACAAAAAAAAGTCTGCTTTCAAATTGGAGAAGATTTCCTGCTTTGAGGGTGAAATTTGGAGGATTTGGACCATGGTTGAGCTTCACTGTGTTCACAGAGTCAACTAGTGGCAGCCACTCCACTTCTTGTCGCTTACCTAATTATGTTCCATGTGGGAACTTGGTAAGCCTCTATAAGATTGCAGAATAAGAAAAATATTTAAGAACACGTCCTTTCCACGACAAGCTTTTGGGTCCTGACACACAAGTTGAGAATCTCCGATCCAAACCACTCACTGGTTATCAAACTAGTTGTGGATGAATCAATTGTTGCACTTTGCAGCTGAAAAGTGTCACTGTGGATGCGCACCTCTTTACCATCCAATTCTGTCTGTTGGGTTTCTGTAGACTCCTCCTGAGGCTCCTTGTGAGCCGCCTGAAATGGAGACCAAACTTTGCATCTTCGCCAATTCAACATTTTGGCTCATTTTCACATTATGGTGCTGGGGGCGTGGGGGGGGGGGGGTCGCACCTGTACTGAAGACTTGAACGGGTTGACTTTCTGAATCATCCCTTTCAGCATTCCCGGGTTCTGCGGGATGAGACGTCACTTTTTCAAGGGAACGATTTGCTATTTGGCCACAAGAGGGTAGTGTTGTTCATCCTCAACCCCTTGCTTGTAATATTCGTGAAGGTAATTTCAAGAGGAGCTTGACTTCAGTCAACATGCTCCTGCCTTACATATTTTCAAATGCGTAACGTCATTGAGAGATATGCCACGTTGTGCATTTTATTCATTTTCTTCCATAAGTGAGAACACTCCAAACAACGTGGGTGGCTACTCGGAATGTCAGAATTATTTAGGTTGCTCACTCGAGATGTCCTCAAATTGCCAGTCTGTCAAAATTCTGATTGCGGCTGGATTAGCCACGTCAACTCGTGGACTAATTGCCAAAAAGTCCACAAAGCATGTTTTCGTTGTGATTTGGGAGTATGAACGAGTCATCATTCCCTACTCCCTGCTCGCTAGAATTTGCAACATGACAAGATCTCACAGAAAAGACAGTCTGTCAAAATGCTGATTGTATTATGAATTGCCGCTTCAACCCATGTACAAAACTCCAAGAATCGTCAGTATTGGATGGTGACCCCTGGAGATTTTTTTGGGGAGGAGGGGGCACACTTGAAATAGATTATTTCTCATTTTGTCTGCTCCTTGGGGAAGCCCTTTGTCGATCGACAAGTATCAGTTGAAAATATCCACCAATGAGTTCGTACAACTCTTCTGACCTGTGTGGCGTCTGTTCCCAGTTCAGGTGAATCAGCAGTAACTGCGGAAGGGGTCTGTGATAGAGGAGGGTTTCATTTTTATTTTTTTAATGAGCCTGTACGGACAGCGCAGCACGTCAAGAGCGCACGTTTTGTCTTACCTGTGACGAAGAACTCTTAAACGGGTTGACTTTCTGCATCACACCCATCACCCGAGTCTTCTGCAAACAGACGTGCCATTCATGTGTGACTTTTGTTTGGATTATTCAGCTTCACGCGTATGCACACACCTTGGACTTTGGGAGACCTGCGGCTTTGCGGTTGCTTCCCTGTACAAAAACGTCAGTGCAGTGAAAAGGCAGCAAGTGCCAACATGACAGTGTTTACGTGTCAACACTTACCTGCTGAGTCGCAGCTGTATCCTGTGCATCAAGGATCTGCGCCATCGACTCGGCCTGCGCCTCGGCCTCCTCCTGCGGCTCAACCGTTGCACCAAATCCTGTCGGCATCCCCGTCAACCCACTCTGGTCCGTCCCAACCTGTTTGCCGGGCCTCGGCGGCAGCGGCGGAGTGGTGGCAGCTGCTGCCGAGTGTTTTTCTTTCCGAAACATGTTCATGCTGAAAGGACACGTTTACCATAACAGGCATTTCAAGGGTTCGAATGAAATTGGCCAGGGGGAGAAACAAGAGCCCCGAAATCACTCCGTGCTCAACAGGAGATACATTGACAACACAGTTCGAATGACATTTTCTGCTCAGGCCTCATTCGGTGACCGTTTCCTAAAACACAGGCAGAGATCTTGAATGTTTTCACTCGGTGACTCTTTATAAGCACACTTATAAGAACGCGACATGATACTGTATAGTTGTACTACAAGTCAAGTCCGCATTTAGCATGACTGATAGAAAAGAACGTCTCTCCATTCAACTTTGGCGAGAGAAGTTGGCTACGTCGGGCCCTTGGACGGGTGGGGGTTCGAAACCGTCAAACGTATGCAGAAGGTTCGCCAAAGCCCAATAAAACGAAACTGAAGGCTAAACTTTTAAGTAAAAGATAAGCCGAAGTTAAATATAAGCGGCGTTTACCTTCCGCCGCGTGCTACAAACGGGAGGCGAGTCCGGAAAGCGTTAAATAAAAAGCTTCCGCTCCGCACGCACGCGAGACGAAAAGACAGACGACAAACTGGTTGGTTTGGTCACCGAGTGTCACGTTTCACGGGCAATTCCTCGTAAACGGCGACCGAACAACAAAGACGAGACGCTTATCTTGCGCCACAAGAGCGGCAAAAAGTTTCATGGGTGCCCGATGGAGCGAGCTCACCTGCGTCACCTCGCCGGAATGAGATGAGATGAGATGAGATGACTCGTCTTCACCTTTCTGTCCAATTCCAACAAACTCAGACGAGCTGTCGTCAATCGGCAAAAGTGAGCTCAACATCGTCATCATGTGCCAGCGACCGACTGGGAAAAAAACATTCTAAAAACCTCTCAGCACCCAACCGAGCACACAAAAAGTGACACATCCTTCAAATATCAGTTTAATTCCTTCATGGATCACACCCAAAACACTTGGACCTCAAATCACTGAGATGGGTGGAAATCCCATTCTGCTCCAGCCTCCACAAAAAAAGGTACAGATAATATTTGTGGGGGGTTTATAGCACTGAATAACATTTTACTTAAAAAAACTGTAATGTCATAATTACAGACTTAAAAAGAATGAAAAGGTTTTTAAATCACATTTTTTTTGTTTAATGCACAACTTGCTGCTCGTTCTGCACCACGAGGGGGCAGTATAGGAAAGACAGACAAAATGTACTGGAGGCTTGGCTATTTTCTCGAATTCTCTTCTTCTATTGGAGTAATTAGACATTCTTCGCAGAGGATAAACCGCCGCCCGTGAGTGTTGCGCCATAATCGGTCTAATAACGATACATTTGATTTCTAATACACTGGCAAACAAATGACCTCAAAGTGCTACAGCGCAACATTATTAATCTACATGTTGCTGAACTGTTTGCGATTAGATACCTATACCTTAAAGAATAGGTGTCAAACTCAGGTCCTGGAGGGCCTTTGTCCTGCATGTTTTCCAAGTCTCCCTGTTGCAACACACCTGATTCAAATGATCAGATCATCAGCAAGCTCTGCGCAAGCCTGACATTGAATTTGTTGATTTGAATCAGGTGTGTTGCAACAGGGAGACTTGGAAAACATGCAGGGCAGCGGCCCTCCAGGACCTGAGTTTGACACCTATGCCTTAAAGGGTGCGTGTGAATATTCTCATTCATCCGGGTCATTTCGTCAAATGTATAGCAACTGAACTGTTGTGGTGATCTTCGGAGACATATTGGACAAATGCAAAACAACCATTGTGAAGCAGTGAGGCCTCTGTCTGTCAACAAGTTGCTCCTCATTAACTCCCAAAGACGTTTTTAAAAGTCTGTTCAGACTTGGTCTAGAATTGGCTAGTACTGAATGAGTTAATATTCCAATGGGTTATAAAAAGGTAGTGGAGCTACCTCGGCACCCATCGAGGACTGTAACGGTTGTTTGACATTGGGAGGCATTCGTGCTTCTCTTTGGAATGTGTGGTGTTGTAAGCCACCGCCTGACTTGAGATCTTCTCTCCATCAAACCATGTCTCCTGTCAACAATAAGTCGAGTTCTTGGTTGCTTGCTGTCCCCAATAAATGGCTGGCTGTGCATTCATCCTTTTACTTGACCGCATGCACCAGATTGCTTTTCTGGGTATGAGCCATCCGGTCTTTGCGCTGTGAACAGGTTTCAAAGGTACCGGAATGCTGTGCTGCATGAAAATCCATCCATCCATCCAATTTCTAGGGCCAATTTAGAGTGTCCAATCAGCCTGCCACGCATGTTTTTGGAATGAGGGAGGAAACGGGAGTACACGGAGAAAACCCACGCAGGCCCGGGGAGGACATGCAAACTCTGTTAAAAAACGGCTCATTAACATTTAAATGTGTGTCTATGGTGCTGCCAATGACATCTGCATGAACGTAATAAACAGCTTGAAGTCTCTATTTGGAATCTTTCTACCATAACATACATCCCCACTGAACATTCGGCAAGCCTCCTCGCTGCCCATCTTTAAAGCCCTCCTCAAAACTCACTTGTATTCTTTGGCGTTCGACTCAGCATGATTTGTCCTTGATTTTACTGCTTGGTGCTTTCCACCGCCTTTGTTACCGATTCGTCTTACTTGAGTTGATACTGCCGCTTTTTGCGAACCGAGTCACTTGCCACCATACAGCGCTCATACCTCAAGTTTTCATGGCACATATCTCAAAAACATAGGTGGGGTCACTCGTATCTCGAGGCACCGTTATCAACTGAAATAATCTCACTCATCTCCCTGCACTTGGTCTGAAACACGAATGGCAACAGGCGGATATTGAAGAAAACCAAGTGGCTCCTTGGGGCCTCCAAAAGGGGTAAGCATATTAAAAAAAACACACATTCAACAGAAATAGTAATTTGTAGTCATTTTCTGTTAAAGGAAACTCGTTGAGACATTGGTTACACTTAAAATAGCACTATGTACTGTATGTATGTCAGATAATTGCGCCAAAAGGCAGTCAAATCTATTGAATTCATTCATCACATTACGACAGAGTTCATCAGAAACCACAACTTACATTAGGTTAAAAAAAATATAAATTCATGGTTTGCAGAGTATTAAAAAACAGTGGATGGAGGCCGTGATGCGTGCTGGCTGCATCCACCGCGTGTCAATTATGTGGCGTCTGCATGTTCTTGGGTTTGGAGATGACGCCGTCCGGGTAGCGTTCCTTGAAGCGGGCCACCACCTCCGGATCCAGTAGGTGAATCCCGTCCAGCTGGTTCCCAAGCGTCACCCTGGGAAAGCGCAAAAAAAAAAAACGAGTATAGCACAACGAGCGCACACGGAGCAGCGGTGGCTTTGAAAAGCGCCACATACCAGTTGGGCTGCACGTTGTGCGGTCGACCGAAGAGCTCGATCTTCCTGGTTCCCGGCGAGAGTCTCTCGATCATTCCGTAGATCTCGTCGGGTTTGTGACTGGTGGAACGGACCTAAGCGGGACGTTAGACGGTTTCTACGCAGCATTCTCAAGCGGGCCGGGAGTGTCACTGCATTACCTCGGCAACGATGACGTCACAGTCCAAACCTCTGTTGAATCCCTGAGGGTTGCCTTTGACGCCCACCTGGACAGAGACAGGTTTGAAACACTGGTGGCCGAGACCTACGGCAGGCGGCAACGCACCAGGCAGTGCTCCTTGCCGTGATTCAGCCAATGTCCTGTTCTTCCTGTCCGGATGATTCTCTGAAGTTGGTTGGTCTTAACCCAGATGATTTCATCAATACGTTCATAGCTGGCACACGAGGAGTTTAGTCATGCGCTTTGCCAAGGCATGGAAGACATCACGCCGGCGGCGACGCGGCGGCACCACTTACCCCCACAGACTCAGACACTCCCTCCCCAACTCCATCGCTCTATAAGAAATGAGGGGAAGGGAAAAAAAATACTTTGAAAATGAAAATCATATATTGAGTGACCAACAAGAAAAACAAAACTTTTTTTCTTACCAATGTGTCATTTATGCTATTTTGACGTTGCATTTGAAACGCAAGGCATTTCGATTATGCGCTGTTTCAGTTTGAGCACTAGGGGGCACTGTGTCATAAGAGTAAACGGACATGAGACGCAGTCGAATGTAGAGAAGGAATACATCCATCTATCCATTTGCTGATGCGCTTTATCCTCACAAGGGTCACTGGGTGTGCTGGAACCTATCCCAGCTGTCTTCGGGCAGTAGGTGGAGGAACACCCTGAACCGGTTGCCAGCCAATCGCAGGGCACGCAGAGACGAACAACCATCCACACTGAACAATCACACCGAGGGACAATTTTGCAGTGTTCAATCAGACTGCCATGTATGTGTTTGGAATGTGGGAGGAAACCAGAGTACCCGGAGAAAACCCACGCAGGCCCGTGGAAAACATGCAAACTCCACACAGGAAGGCCGGAGCCGGGAGCGAACCCGATGCGCTAATCACTCACTGAACTACCGGGCCACCTAGCTACAAAATGACGCGACTAAAAATAAATATAAGACAACTTTCTTGAGAACAGCACAAGTTCAAAAATAAAACTGTGACAGAACAATTGAAGCAATGCATGGTTTCTTATTTGACAGGCGGCACGGACGCCACGACTAGATTGACAGAAGCACGATCGGTTCCGGCAAATAGTTAGCGTGGCAAAAGCCACCGTGGCTGGGTCGTGGTACATTTGAACCTGCGCAAGGCATCAGCTTGCACTGCAACACGAGCAGCACATTTTAGGATCGGACCCAAGAAAAACATCAGTCATAAATGCATGGCAGAAAAGGTGCCCGTTGAGCCAGTGGGAGGCTCAGCCAGTATAAGCGTGCGTTGCATTGTTCAGAATAGCGCCACCTGCACCTTAATTTGAGCCAGGAATAGCTCGCAAAAAGGCTGCGATTACCTGCCGGTCACCCAGAGGAAGAGGAAGCCGTCGTCCTGCAGGACGGGAATGTTGAGTTTCCTCATCTCGTCGTCCGTCAGCGTGCCGTAGGGCAGCTCCATGTGGATGTCCCAGGGCGGGTCAGCCATCACCACGGCAAACTTGCCCAGGATGGACACGTCCAAGTAGCGAATGTCACAGCAGATCCACTGTCCGTCCAAAAGCAGTCGGGTCAGCTTGGCGGTAGGCGGCGCCTGATGGCGTCACGCTTTTCCTCACCTGAGAGGGGAAGAGTTTGCCCACGTTGCTGTCAGCGTCGCCGTGCAGGCCAAGCTCAGCGGCGCCCGGCTGGGCCCCCGCCGGGCTCCCCTCGGCTTCGGGGGGGCTGTCGATCTCATAGTGGACGTACTTGCAGGTGTCCATGTGGAAACACGTGTTGAGGAAGGAACAGTCGCCCAGGTTCTCGTCCGTGTGATTGTTGATGATGCGCCTGGGAATGAACGGTGACAAGTCAATTCAGAGTCTGCCTTGTGGTCATCGGAGCAACAAAGAAACAGACCGGAAGTGGAGTTTGGTGCAGGGTTGAGGCGTGTCCGCCGAGCGGACGCACTCCTCCTTGGTGCCGTGATCGCAAAACTCTTGCACTTGAGCGCGGCCGCGAGAGCGAAACTTCTCCACTATAGATTGTTCTTTGGCTGTGCTGGCATTAAGTAGCTCCAGGATTTCTCGGCTAACCTTTAAAAAAAAATACAAATAAAAATAAATTTTAAATAGCGGTTCAGAAGATGAATGAATGAATGAATAGACATTTTTAAAAACATCATGTCACAAGTCAGCAGAAATGGCAAGTAAACAAATATCATGAGTTTGTTACCGAATTGTATCTGTATTTACTTGAGGATGTAGACAACTTTTTACTTTTACTCCAGACATCTCAAAACAGACAATCTGCACTATTTTTTACTCAAGAGACAAAATGGGCTCTTTTCAACCTGCGCGGATGATGACACAACGCCAGAAAGATGTAAATAGGGGAAACTTGAGCTCATGGCGCATGACTCAACAGATTTGGAAACAAGTTACTCTCCATCCGTGAACTTATTCAAGACCATGGGGAATAAACTACGGCTCGCGGGCCGGATCCGGCCCGTTGGTCTTTTTAATCCGGCCCTCCGAAGATTGGTGCACAATTAAAGTTTGATTGCATTCATTTCGTTTGGACTTGTAATGACAGGTATTTCAACACCAGGTGGCGCAGTTACTTCAAGTTGCAGAGCACAGGGAGGGAGGGGAAGACGAGAACGAGGGAGAGAGTAATGACCATGGAAGGGAAAGTGATATGTATCTGATTAAACGAAGCGGGTAACAAGGTACGGAACATTCAGGAGACGCCTGGAGTCGGAAAGACTCAAATCTACGAGACTTCTTACTCAGTCCGATTCTGGCAATTTCCATGCTCAGTGTGAATTGCTTGTGGTTCGAGTAAATGAACATTTTCTAGAATGGTTTGATTGTTATCATGTTAAAAACTTTCCGCAAACTGGACCGCTAATAAGAGTCGGAGAACAGTCAAATGTGTTGCGCGCGAACAACAGGGGGCTCAGTACAGATCCTTGAGAACCGGTGCCGAGTGTGATGGTGGAGGAGAACGTTACATTATTACTGGCATACAAAGTTCTTATGCAACATGTAACAAGATTTTATTTTATTTTTTTGTCCGTACTACGACGATATAGGCTAAATTATTAAAAGAACTATTTTGTGTTCAGGGAAGTTGTTTTCTACTTGTACCGAGTTTCAAAAAAGGTTATGGAATGTAATGTAGAGAAGTAATCATGTTTACTTTTGTGCTCCGATACATTTTTTTTTTCGACTTTGACACAAGGATCTGTACTTAAGTACAGTGCGAGTAATTATACCCCCCGTGGGAGACACATGACGAGTCAACGTGGATTAAGGGCAATGATCCCGCTGGCCGCCTCATCTGACCTTCTTACTCTGCTGCTCTTTTGTGGACTGCTGGTTGAGCAGGCTTTCAATTTCCATGTCCAAGTGAGACGAATGACTTTTACTGCTTCTGCCTTTCTTGTCAGCGTTGCTCCCCGATGCACCAAGCATGCCCGCCGTCTGCCAAGACGCCGCCGGCAAAACATTGGTTGTGGCGGCGGCTGCGGGGCGCGGAGGAGAAGCGCAGCTCTGCACCGAAGGCGAGAAGCCAGGACTTCTCGTGTGCTGGGACTGCTCCTCGGCTTTTCTCTTGACTCCGGCCCGCGGGGCGCCGGCACCTGATCCGATCATAGCCCATAGTTTGGTATGGTCCACCGCTACGACCACCGTCGTACAAGATGACGACAATGCCGGCTGCCGCACTTCGATGAGCTCCTGAGCGGAGAACTTGAGCAAAAGACTCTGGATGCATTCATGAGCGACGGCCGTCTCAGACTGTGAACAAGACCACATAATTTATATCTACATCCACGTACCACGTTCATGACGTTCTGCTCAACTCACGCCATTCACTTCTTTGGTGATAACGAGCGAATCCTTCGGCAGAGAGAGACTGAGATCCGACAAATAGGCCAGCATCCTCTTCTCCAATTCAGGGTCTGGAGGTTTCGCGGTGTCCTCCCGCGCGCCGCACGGAGCCGACGCGGCCGACGGAGCCGGGCTGTCGCTCCTGGACACGGGGACATCTGCGCTTGTGGTCACCTCTGACACACAACACACGTGAAAGTAAAGTCATCAATGAATACATTAGATATTGACGAAATAATCAATTTCCAAACAACCTCGCCCCAAAACGAGTCAATTTTCGACGCGATTCGGTGCATTTATTTCCGATTTAATCCGCTTCAATTATTTAGAGGCCAAATATTATGTTTACAATTTATGGATCAAGTTGATGTCAACTCTAAAAGTGAGAAACGGTAACGCCGCATCTTACCAGAGGCCGGTTGAGTCGCGTTTGACGTCGGCTCTTTCCGCCGCCGCTGGAGCCTTTCCCGCAGGGAGTCCAGCTGCTTCTTGTGCGCCTGGATGTTGCTCCATGTGTCTGACATAGCTACTCGAACAAACTATGCTGCAGCAGCAGCCGTAATGTTGGCGAAAAAGCCACAAAAATAACTCCCCCAATGAACATACAGTGCGGAACGTGCGATCGCTGCAGCGTGTGGTGCACAACTCAATGTTATCCGAGTAGCATCCTAATCATCCGGAAAGTATTCCATAACTAGCCAATTCTCGATCAAAAATTACCTACACCTGTTCCAAATGTAACCTTATTGAGTCGGCGATTATAACATTTTGAATCCCATGTCATGCGTCGAGACTTGAATACCGAAGCTTAATGTGATGATGTTCCTAGTCGGAATCATTTGGCGTGCGGACTGACCTCACTTCCGTTATAGCCTAAATCAAAATCCTTATTTGTGAAAGCCATTTGCGCAAATCTTTGTTGTTGTTTTTTTTCCTCGTGGGGAAATGAGTCGTTTACATCCTCATTCAAAGTGCGAAGTGTTACTTTTAATGCTCAAGTCGTGACGTTTTTTTGACAAGCTTAACTCATTTTGTTGCAGACTGAGGAAGAAGATGGCGGAGGAACACAAAAGCAGTGAACTCCAAGACATAAAGGCAATTGTTTTCCGCGTTTTGACTGGTGATAAAGAACTACTTGGCATTCAGTTTGGTTTTAATGCCTACCTTTCACGCGGTCAACTTCGTGTCCTGAACAGCTAAAAAAAATACGTGTGTGTGAGCAGCTCATGCTTGAAAAGGGTCCTGGGATTTTAAAAAATCTTAAGACATACACTTGATGCTGGTTTTATTTGACTGGTTGACTCAAAAGTCCCATACGTGGACGCAGGTATTTGTTTCGACATAGGATGACAAATTAAATAATCGATTGGTCTTTACTCCTCTTTGCTGTTGCAGGAGTTGGTAGATGAATTGTACAATTACAGAGACTGTTACTTTGAGACTCACAGCGTGGAGGAGGCGGCCCGGAAACAAGAAGATGTCACACTCGAGTTGGAAAAGGTGCTGAAAAAGCTGCAGGAGAAAGAAGGTAAGGTAGCGAGTGCGCTGTGTTTGGTGTGGCCAACTTGTTTTCATGTTGTGCAGTAACTTGTGTTGCGTGCCACATGTCTCCCCCAGATTCCTACAAGCACAAAGCAGAGTTTCTGCTGCTGAAGGGCAGGTGCCTCAACGTAGGCCCAGATTTCAGCGTCGCTGCAGAGGATTGCCTTTCCCGCGCTGTCAAGCTGGAGCCTGGCTTGGTGGACGGCTGGAACACTCTTGGCGAGCAGTACTGGAAAAAGGGGGACCTGATGGCTGCGAAGAACTGCTTCACGGGAGCCTTGCAGCAGGTACAAGACGACGCGACAGGGGTGGAGGCGGGTGCACATCATTACTCACCTTTAGCGCTCCTCTTTTTAGAGCAAGAACAAAGTGTCTCTGCGCAACATGTCCATGGTTCTGAGGCAGCTACCGGCGGCGGACGGCGACACGCACGGAAAGCAGGTTATGGAGAGCGTGGACATGGCCCGGCAAGCTGTCCAACTGGACGTCGCTGACGGGACATCCTGGTGTAAGTGTGCCGAGCGTCCAAAAGTTGAGACGGTTTCAAATGCAATCTCTCTACTCTCTGCCTGCTCTAACTGCTTGACGTGTCTTTGCAGATATTTTAGGCAACGCCTACGTATCCCTGTTCTTCTCTTGTGGACAAAGGCCGCAGTTTTCCACACAGGCTCTAAGTGCCTATGCGCAGGCTGTTAGTACATACGCACACAAATGAAACCACAAATGAATCCATCCTTGCTCACGTGTTCCTCCTGCCTTCCCAGGAAAGAGTGGACCGAGCCGCCGCCTGCTACCCAGAGCTGCACTTTAACCGAGCCATCCTGTTTCAGTACGAAGAAATGTTTGGGTCGGCGCTGGGGGGCTACAGCCGCGCGGCCGCCTTGGACCCCGGCTGGCCAGTGCCTGCGGAGAAGGAAAAGCAGCTGATGGAGTACCTCAACAACGTCACAGAACTCTGTCAGAAAAAGGTGGGCGCGCTCTTCTTATATGTTAACGATTTCATTTTGAAAGTACGACTTTAGTCTTGTAATAGTGTATGTTAGCTGAAGGGAAAGGCCGCAAAATGTTTGACAGTGTGTCGGACGGGGCAGCCCGGTAGTCCAGTGGTTAGCACGTCGGCTTCACAGTGCAGAGGTACCGGGTTCGATTCCAGCTCTGGCCTCCCTGTGTGGAGTTTGCATGTTCTCCCCGGGCCTGCGTGGGTTTTCTCCGGGTGCTCCGGTTTCCTCCCACATTCCAAAAACATGCGTGGCAGGCTGATTGGACGCTCTAAATTGTCCCTAGGTGTGAATGTGAGCGTGGATGGTTGTTCGTCTCTGTGTGCCCTGTGATTGGCTGGCAACCGATTCAGGGTGTCCCCCGCCTACTGCCCGAAGACAGCTGGGATAGGCTCCAGCACCCCCCGCGACCCTAGTGAGGATCAAGCGGCTTGGAAGATGAATGAATGAATGAATGAATGAGTGTGTCGGACGGTGTTCACAGGGGAAGGTGAAAGCGCGCCGTCTACGGGGCATGCTGTCCAACCTGAGCACCTCGTCTTTGGGCCCGTGTTCCTCTCCCGATTTCCGCTCATGGACGGGTCGCGTGGGCAGCCTGGAGTCGCGGCCATCATCCTCGCTGACGCACGGCCTCAACGGCGGCGCGGCCGCCCTGGGGAAGGTGGTGTTCAGTCTGGCGTCCCAGGATCGCATGGCCTTGTAAGTAGCACCTTCTCTTCTTTTCTCTCCCTCCTTGTCGCCACGCTCCATCTTTCTTTGCTCTCCAGTACGTTCGGCATGGTGGACAGCGAGGAGACGTGCGTGGTGGTGATGGTGTACAACACGGCCGACAGCTGGGGGGTCCTCATCGGAGACACGGTGGTGGTTCCCGAGCCTCGGGTGAAACGACACAGCATCACGCACAAAGACAAGGTGAGCGTTGGCGAAAAGGCTCCGTCGCGGACGGGTCTCCTATGTCTGAAGTTGCGTTGTTTTTTGGGGGGGGTTTCCAGTCGTTTGACTTCAAGAGCATCCGCGTGGACTCTCCTTTGTTCCTCATCGTCAACGGAAGGACACAAAATGCCCAGAGTCTCATCGTGACCTCCGTCAGCTACAAGCCTCAGAGTGAATAAGGACCAAATGGAGTGGACCAGTTTTGTATGTTGTTTTGTAAATAATGCCCGGCCGTCGCGTTTTTATTGGGTTTTTTTTCTTGATATTTATTTGAGTGTGTACAATATTGTGGAGGCATCAACTGGTTGCAAAATAAAGTTGAATGTGCAATGCTGCTAGTGGTTGAACTGTTTGGAGGTTTAGTTGGCTCTAATACATCCTCACTATTGCATCGCTATTTCAAATGTCATATGTTGGTTCGTTGACGTTTGTTTCTGAGGTTGACAGTGGTCCTTAAAAATCTCGGAAGTGTTTCAATTAACGGTAACAGGACCACAAGTCTAAAATGAAGACAACTCTTCACGTCATGATTTGCGAGACGAAATGTATGTTTCGCTCCTCAATCAAACGCTGAAAAGCAAAACTGCCAATCGCTGATTAAGTGGCAGAGCTGCCAAGTGGAACAAAAAAAAAGCGCGTTACGACGTTGCACATATGAAGTGTCAAAGCCACATTGAAAAAAAAAATTGTTGTAAAGGGGAACCAATTGGTTGTTTGTCAATAAGTGAAATATCCATCCATCCATTTTCCGAACCACTTGATCCTCACAAGGGTCGCGGGGGGTGCTGGAGCCTATCCCAGCTGTCTTTGGGCAGTAGGCGGGGGACACCCTGAACCGGTTGCCAGCCAATCAGCCTGCCTATCATATTTTTGGAATGTGGGAAGAAAATGGAGTACCCGAAGAAAACCCACGTAGGCCCGGGCGCACCCAGAGTGAGCCGTTGTTTCATTTGCTATTCACTTTCCACAAACGCTAAGAGACACGATGCAAATTTGTTTTAAAAACGAATCCACTGTAAACGTCCTGCAAAGTGAAAGTGTAAGCTTATGTTCTATTATTAATGATCGTTTTATGTTTGAGCATCATATTATTTCATGTTAAGCATACCTAAATTATATTCTGTTGTTTAATAATTCCTTAGACATGTTTTTATGTTGATAGGTTCTGATTGGCTGTTAAAGTAAGAGAAGCAGGAAGTGATTTTAGTTACGACTGTTGTGTTCTCGAACGTGCTGCGGTGCAGACGTCTTTTTTCCCCTGTTAATAAACTGCATTAAAGGATTCCATCTCTCCTTTTGTCATTCGTAAATTAGAGCTATCCACTAAAAACAACGAACCCCGAAAAGAACGAAGGATCTTTTTTTTGAGAGATAACTCTCAGTATACTCAGGTAACGGAAAGTGACGTCAGCGAATCCTGACACCTGATTGGAAAAGAGGAGGAGACTCGTGCTGAGTTCACCTTCATTCAAACGATCGAAGGCACTTTGAGCACCAAACCCCCACCCCCCAAAAAATGGCAGCCGAGGTCGGTGTATTTCCTCGCACAGGTTCAACATATCCCCACAGTCTCATTCTCCTTCTTTTATCCAGAGCTACGCACGGTACGAGAGGTGAAAGGGGGGCATTGTGCAGTGCGCCGGGGAGGGGGGGGGGGGGGGTCGATGCTTACTCGACTGTGTCCTGCACGTCATTGTCACATCTTGCCATCTATTCGCCCGCTGCCACTTAAATAGAGCCCGCACGCATCAATGCGTGCGCGCGCGCGATGTTGCTGCCGCACGCGGGGCCGCGCTCGCTTCACAAATTGGCTCCAAAAATTTGCATTTGCAAGTCTTTATTTTCTCTTGGCATTTTGTCTCGCTGGTGTGGGAGGGGGGGTGATGAAGGGTCTGCGCGCTACGTGGAGGCACCTGTTGTAATACTCGTTGCCTCCAATTTCTCCTGCTACTTCATTATCTGTCCGCACTTTTGCTACGTTTCGAGCAAAAGCGAGACAAATGACGCCGTACGTGGAAGGACAAGAGAAGGAGAGAGAAGAGAAGCGGGGAGGCTGCGAGTTCCACGCCATTGAAATGCAAATACGGCAGAACAAGGAGTGGTTGTGTGTGCGTGCGTCCGTGCGTGCGCGTGTATTTGTGTGTGTGCGCGCGCGTGTCCGCGACATGTGCATGCAGCGGGGCAAGCCGTGGAAGAGGAGGGGCGCAAATTGGACAAGTTTTTTTTTTTGGGTGAAGGGGGAGAGGAGAATTTGGATAAGCCACACACACACACGCGCGCGCGCACACACACACACACACGCACACGCGCGCACACACACTGCTGCCTCTTATGACGACTTGCAAGAGCTCCTCTCTCCTCTCGTTTTCTCACCAGCGGATTCTTTCGAGGGAAACTTGCAGGAACTTTCGAAATCTCTTGTCGTGGATGCATTTGAGGAGTGTCGCCAAGCCATTGGCAAGAGCCACCCCCCCTCCTCCTCCTCCTGCACCTCCTCCGGCTCGTCGTGAATCATGTCACGCCGGAAACAGAAGAGACCCCAACACCTCGTCAACGCCGATCCGGGGGGCCCGAGGGTCCTCGCTCACGGTAAGAAATCAAACGTGGGGAGCATCGGTGTGTCTCTTAAAATTGGGTTTTTTTGGTGGTCAGCGTTTGCGGCTTTGGGGGCCCCTAAGCAACAGGTTTCCGAAGCTTTTTGACGGTGTGTTGTTGGGGGCTTCTTTTTTGGGGGGGTTGCGGGGGGGGGGGGGGTAATCTTGCACCCTTCTTTCCATTGTGCTGATCTTTCAATGGCGCCCCCTTGCTCCCTTTCTCTTGCTTCTCCACTTCAGGGGAGCTCAAACTTTCTGTGTAGGGAGACATTTTCAAAAGAAGTTCTCAGAGCCCCCCGCTCCCCCCCCCCCGACTATTTTTTAAAATGAGAATTAAAGTAAAAATGTTACAACAACAAATTCATATTTTTTAAAGAAAACAAAGTGGTCATATTTTGTAAATAAAGTGGCTTGCCAACCCTGCACCCCCCCCAAAAAGTCATAATCCTTACAAGAACAAAGACCTATTTTCTCATACTACTGAAGAGTCAAGTCCCCCCACCCCCAACCCAGATATAGTCTTCATATTATATCAAAGATCAACTTTACAGAAGGAACACATTCATATTTCAAGAAGTGAATTGCAAAAATACTTTAGTCTTGTAAAATCGAACCTTGTAATTTAGTAAACACACTTTTGTTGAAGAAAAAAAACATGTTTTACTTTCTTATTCAAATTAAAAAAAAAAAAAAGCTTATTTCATTTGGGGGCAATGTCAGATGTACAGCATGACATGATACATCCCAATCATATTCGAGCTCTCCATTGGCCCAAAGCTAAGGTAATTTGATTGGTTGGTGTTGTTTTATTTTATTTTATTTTTTAAATAATTGGACATGATGCGTTACTAAATATTTTGCAGACGTCCAGGCAGTCCAGTTCCCCCAATTTAAGAAGCGCTACTCCGCTGAGCTACGTTGGACTTTTCAATCCGAAAGACTTTGATTTATTTCAGAAATCACTTTACCTCTCCAGGAGGGAATAGTTAAGTTACTCTCTCCATTGTTGCAACCCCCCCTGGCCCCCCCCCAAACACACACGCACTTTGCTTTTTTCTCACTCTGCGTTCAAGATTCTGAAAGAATTTGACCCCTGAACGGCAGAGGTCAAATGAGTTGACCAATCAGAATGTGCGGACAGTGCCAGGACCCTCGGCTTGGCCTGACCCTTGACCTCCTCTGTGACGTAAGGGGGGGAAGGGTGAATGGAGAGATGAAAGACAGGGACAGAGCGGGGGTAGGTGGGGGCGGTTTAAGAGGGGTTAGGGGTTGTCTTGGTGATGCCCATTGTCCTGGGAAATGTGTTGCCTTGACAACAAGGTGGACTGGGAGCTTTTTTTTGTGTGCATTTGAGGACTTTGAGACAACACACACACACACACACTCAAGCTACTACTTGATTGTTCAGCGGCGTTTCTTCGGTAAATGATAACTAATCTTTTAAGTTACTTTCAAGACAGACAGGTTGAAACAAAATGTAAAAAAAAAAAAAAAAAGCCCGTTGTGCACAACATCGTGGACCCAACAGATTGATTATTTTGTGAACACGACACAAATCTTTTCCCTTGTGGTGGGGAGCGGCCGGACACCCAGAATCGAGCGAGTCCGCTTCTGCGCCGAAGCGAATGGACGCAGACGAAGGATATTGGCGTCCAGTTGGCACTGATTTTGAGCAAAAGACAAAAATCTTTTTGCTTTTCACAGAAATTCATTTTCTTTCCTCTCAGATGACCTCCTGTGCATGAAGTCGCCATCCACCTCTCTGGGATCCGAAGTCACCTCATCGGGGTCCTCTTCCTCCTCCTCCCCGAGCTCACTTCAAGACTGCCAGCCCCCCTTGGCCCCCCGCCCGTCCCCCGGCGGGCTCCACGCGCCCTCTTTGCCCAACGAGAGCTCGCCCCCTCCCCATTGGCCCAACCACATCGCGACCTTCGCCACCTCCCTGCCAAACACTCACTCCTCCCTCTCTCCAGACTTTCCTCACCCGTCGCTGTCCTCGCAGACCCACTCGCCCCCCCCCTCGGGTCAGACGTCCGGCTGCCAAGCCCCGTCGCATTCCACCATGGCCTCCCCGGCGATGGGCGTTTCCGCCTCCACCGCGACCTCCTCCTCGTCCACCCGATGCCCCCCCACTCGATGCGGCGGCGGCGACAGCCCACCTCGGCACCGGGCCTCCAACTTGCCCGCCCCCCAAATTCTACAGGTGCCGCCCACCCTTGCGGTCCTGCTGGAGGAGCTTCGAGTTTTACAACAGAGACAAATACACCAGATGCAGATGACCGAGGAAATTTGCAGGCACGTTTTGAAGCTCGGAGGAATCGTCCTGGGGCGAGACGTCAGCCCGCGAGTGGGCGGGGCCGAGAGCCAACATAAAGCCTCGTCTTCGTCGCCGGCGCAGCCCTCGACCGCCGCGCCGGTCGCCGCGAGCGCGGCGGCGCTGTTAAGCGGCCTTCCGTCGTCCCTCTTTCCCCAGCCGCCTCACTCCAAACAAGGCGCGACGCAGGTCAACGGCAGCAGAACGTCGTCGTCCGCCCCGTCCGTGGCCTCCCTTCATCCGCTCTCCTTGTCTTTGGGCCTGCCGCCGCGCTCCTTATCCAACTCCGCTTTATTTGCTCACGGCAACGGCGCCAGCTTCCCCGCCGTCAGCCACGCCCAAGAGCTCCCGTACGCGTCCCCGATGGCCTCCGCCTCCACGTCGGGGCGACCGCAGCACATGTGCCGCTTTTGCGGCAAGGTCCTGAGCAGCGACTCCTCGCTTCAGATCCACCTGAGATCGCACACGGGCGAGAGACCGTACCAGTGTCCCGTGTGCCTGAGCCGATTCACCACCCGGGGAAACCTCAAAGCTCATTTCCTGCGCCACCGAGAGCAGAACCCGGAGCTTTCCCTCTCGCTGCTGCCGCCGGCGCTCTCGGAGCAGTCGCCGAGCGCCTCCGCTTCCAGCGTCGTCCAGAGGAGGAGGAAGCGCCGAGCGGACGACGACGACGAGTCCTTTCACGGAGTAAAAGGAAGCGTTCCCTCCGGTTTGGCGGAGAATATGGCTTTGGGATTCCTATCCGGCACGTCCCCGCGGCCGTCTCCTTCCTCTCTACCTCTGCCGCCCTCGGTCGACATGGCGCTGCTGTCGACGGCCCATTCCCTGCTCCAGCTGAACCGGGCCTCGGCGGTTGCCGGCGCGCCGGGCTCGGCGCCGGCCGCTTCCGCCTCCTCCTTGTCATCTTCCTCGCCGGCGAGTCAGTTCAAAGGGGCGAAGCAGCAGCGCTTTGATGAAAACACGCCTCCCCCTTCGGCTCTCCACGCAGCCGCCGCCTCCTACTCCCAGGTGGCTCACCTCCCCAAGATCCTTTTCCCGGGAGGCGCTTCGCCGCACCACATGGCCCTCCTGCGGCCCGCGGGCCACCCGTCCGCCTCGCACGGGCTCCCCTTCGCTTTCCCGCCGTTCCCGAAAGCGTCCTCTTCTTCTACCTCCTCCTCTCCGGCGACGTCGGCTCAGTCCTCGGACACTTCCAAGCTTCAGCGTCTGGTACAGAAGCTTGAGAAGCGGCCGCAAGAAGGGGCCTCATCTTCCTCCGCCCCCCCGCTCAACGCTAACGGTCACGACTTGACCACCGCCTCCAGTATCTATCACAGGGAAATGTTGTCCACTTTGGGACTCGGTCCCAACGCCGCTCAAGGAGTCGCGGGCGGCAACTTGAGCGCCGCCACCTCGGCCGCTCCGTCTCTGCCCGCGACTCAAGTGGCCAATCAGTGCGGCGTGTGCCTGCGGGTCCTCAGCTGCGCTCGAGCCCTGCGCTTGCACCAGGCCACTCACCTCGGCGAGCGCCCCTTCCCTTGTAAGCTCTGCGGTCGCTCCTTCTCCACCAAGGGCAGCCTCAGGGCCCACCTGGCCACCCATCGAGCCAGACCGGCCAATTCCCGGGCGCTCAACTCCTGCCCGCTGTGCCCGCGCAAGTTCACCAATGCTTTAGTCCTTCAGCACCACATTCGCCTCCACCTCGGAGGGCAAATACCGCCCGACCAGGACGCCACGCAAGCGGAAGACGGCGCGGAAATGGACAACGACGAGGCGGAGAAGGACTCGGGTAGCTCGCCGTCACAAGTTCAACAGCTCCTTCCGCTGGCTCTTACCACGACGACCTCCAAAAACGCTTCCGCCAAGACAGACGCGTCTCGTGACGTCAAGATGGAGGACTCGGAAGGTTCCGCGCCTAGCGTTAGCCCACCTCTGAGTCATAACACCCGCTTGGCAGGAGCCGAAGACCCCCTGGATCTCAGCGACAACAACCTCGATGATGGTAGCCCTTTGAATAACTCCCAAGAGGAGGCCCACGCCGCTGTAGGAAGCCCCGGCAAAGAGCCCTCACTTAGCTCCGGTTCTGCCGCGGTGAGCGACAGCGATGGGCCTGTCCGCTTATGCGTGTCCAAGCTCGATGAGACCAGCGAGATTGGCGACGACGATCACTACAAATGTACGCCGACCGGAAATCCCAAAAGCAAGCGCAGCCCTCCGGCGAGCCCGGCAACTTGCGGCTCGGCGGCCGACATCAGCGTCCCGCCGGAAGTCACCCGCAGCGACGGCGAGAAAGACAACGCCGCGTTCATGGTGCCGCCACCGCCGCCGCCTCCTACCGAACCAGAGAAAGAGAGTTCAGAGAGCCCGGAGCCGCCCGGCGCTGCGTTGGGACGGCGCGGCCAACATCCTCGCTTGGACAAACCCTACAGCTGCTCCCATTGCGGGAAGCTGTACGCCAGCCGCAGCGGCCTCAAGGTACAGCTTTTGTCATTTGGGAAATTTAGCGGCGCAACGGGCCTTCATTTAATGCACAACTGCTTCTCATCCGCAGGGTCACATGAAAAGTCACCCTGTCGCTTTGGCCGCCTCCTCCAAGGCTCAGAGCAACACGAGTGACACCGACTTGGATTCAAGCTCCAAGGAAGAAAAAAAAGAAGGTGGCGCGGATCCGGAAACAAAGCTTCAATGCGATGAGGCTGCCTGCTGAACTAACGGACAACATAAGATAGTGTAGTAGATACTCTTGACAGGCCAGTATCTTTTTTTTTTTTTTTTTAAATTTCTAGTCTCTTCATCTCTTACAGGTGATAGATGTAGTTTGCGTGATAGTGACTCGCTTTAGACTGCTTTTGTTTGTATTTGAAAGAGCACAACGAGGGCTTACTGTCGACCCCACTGGAGCAGCACATCGGCACGGTCAATATTCGATTTCAAGTGCACGCCAAAATCGGCCGTATGACTCTCGCAAATACGACTGACCTCCTACGCCTTACTTTCACGTTCTTCGCTATGTTCGCGCCGCTTACGTGATTGTGACGCTGCTACTCAACGCGTGCGGCGCTCCAGCTGTGAATGTCTCACTACGACCGGATCATGCTACCTGTGAGGATTGTTGACAAGGTACTCCCACGCCCTCTCCGTTAAACCATTGCCCAATGACAGTCCAGCCAAATGAGTGAAAACTTTACGACTTTTTTATATATGTGTTCCCAAGGTAATAAAACAATGGCCGCGTGAAAAGCCGATGCGCTCTGTTTCCTGTGTTTTTATTGAACACCGCACTGGCTAGAATAGCATCGCTCCTGTGGCTAACTCTTCAGATCATATTTGGGCTCCAGGAATTATGTCATAGTTACTCAGAAGTTAATCAGGTTACCGTAAGTTGTCGCAGTACTTCTAACAGCCACCAGAGGTCATCATTGGGTGGGATTTGTGGCTTGTTATGATATGCTGTGATTTCTTACCATTCTTATTGTGTTTTTTTGGGGGGGGGCGGTTGTGCAGATTCAATGTTGTGCATGAATAGATTGGGAAGGAGAGGTGAGTGAGGAGTGGAGATGGCGGGGGGGTCCTTTGTCTGCACCTAATTCAGCTTTTTCTTGCCCACCGTGCTTTTTAATATGTTCTTGTGTGTGTGTGTGTGTGAGAGAGAGAAGGGTAATCAAAGCCTTGACGGTGTGATTGTGTGTGCAGCTGTAGAGGCCATCACCTAAACCCCCGCCCCCCCTCCCTCCATTTCCCCCTCTCTGTCATACTTTTTCATGCACGCTCTTTCATTTTCGCGTTCATTTCACTCCTTCACATCCCCCCTTCCACCCCATCCGTGTAATGAGTTGACACACAGGAAGCTCTAATCCCTACACAATACCACCTCGGACCCCTCCAGAGTGACTGGAAGCAGGATGGGGGTTTGGGGGGAGGGGGCGTCAGGGACGGACCTGGCCCAGCTGTCCCCAAAATGGCAGTCTTTCATCCTCGTGGTTTTTACCCTACATGGCAACCGGTCGCCGAGGGAAAGAATGTCCAGGGTAGCAAGTGGAACAAAAGGCGCTGAGATCGCCATCAAGTGTTTCTCAATCACGCACTGATCAGTCACTTCGATAACCATTCATCGACACGCTCCGCTATTCCCAATGAAAACACACAAACGCACAACTTCAAACTGCATCCACAGCGGACGTTCTGAGTCAAGTACTTTGCAAAATAACAACGCAATTAGAAAAAAAAAATAAAACGATCCTTTACAGCAGTGATTCCCAACTAGTGTACCACGGGAGCTCTTAAATTATGCCCTGGGAAGTGATCAAATCTCACCGAGTTGGTCAGAAAAGTAATTTATTTATCACAAATGTAAGTTTAGGGGATCGTTGTTTTTAGTGGACAGCTCTACTTCACAAATGACAAAAGGAGAGATGGAATCCTTTAATGCAGTTTACTAAAAGTGGAAAAAAACGTCTGCACCGCAGCAGGTTCGAAAACACAACACTCGTTAACTAAAATCACTTCCTGCTTCTCTTACTTTAACAGCCAATCAGAACCTATTAACATAAAAACGTGTCTAAGCAATTATTAAACAACAGAATAGAATTTAGGTATGATTAACATAAAATAATATGATGCTCAAACATAAAATGATAATTAATAAGCTTACACAAATAACGTAGCTTTGGCCATCGATCCATGCTAGAGATTTATCGTGACAAAACAATCAATGATTTTCTGCTCGACGGAAGAACGCACACAATTGACGCGTGTCGACTTTTTATGACGATCAATGGTAGAAAGTACACAATTGACGTGTGTCCACTTTTTGTGACATTTTGGTGTGCCGTGAGAGTTTTTGAGAGCTCAATATATGCGTCTTGGCTCATTTAAAGGTCCGGAAAGTCTGCTTTTCAATAAATCAGCGCGTTTCTAACGGCTGTCTCTTTTGAGGGACCACAAGAGGGCGCCATGTTCTCATTCAGTGGCGCAGCCCATAAAGAACGAGGCCAAATCATTCAGTTCAAAATTACGTCCAGAATATACTTGTCTGTGTATGTGTATTATTGGGAAGTGTAACTGTAACTTAACCTGTCGTTTTTCAGTGAAGAAAATGATAAACACCTAACGTTCTATTGAAGTGAGTAGCAGTATGAATTGTGTACAAGGATCCGTCCCTCCCCCCGTAGCCCATTATTTTCTCAGGTCTGCTGTAATCTCATTAAAGTCACTCAGGAGACACTAAAACAGTTAATTGTGACTACTCACCCCCCCACACACACACCCCGGCCCACCACACGCCTTTCCTCAGCAGAAAACACGAGTGCATAGAGGCTTAAGTGCACGAGGAAGAGGAAGCAGCAGAGGAAAAAGGACACAGCAGCTCAGCACATAGCAACGACACCGCACTTGTTTGAGCCATCTGCAAGGAAGCCGACAAAGGTACGCTTTCAATTTCATGTTTTTTTTCCCTTCTGGATAATTTGCTCATTGATCACCTTTTTTTCCGCACTCTCTGAATCCCCGCTATGAAAGTGACATGTATTTTTAGACGAGGAAATAAGTACCACATGAATCCAGAAAGCGATCAATGACAGGGATTGATCTCTTTGTTTCTCTGATTTAAAAAAAAAAGTCAAGGGAGAATCTAACCTTGAGTAGGGGGACACTTATCGGCACCTTCTTTGGACCTTGCTCCCCATGCGTATGCGGAGAGGCAGAGGCGACACTTGGATCACAAGCAAAAAAGACAAAGTCCTGGGCTGCGCCTCCTCTTGTACTCCTGAAAGGTAACGACAGCTTCTTCTCAACCGAAGCATCATAACGACACCTTCTCCTCTCTCAGGAATCTTTCCGGCTCCTCATTTGTCATTGTTGAAAGAATTATAATCAGTTGTAAAGAGCCGTGTTTTTACAATGTGCTTATTTTTGGCAATCTTCATTCATTCAGCGACTGGAAATACTAAGAACGAAAACAATATTTTAGATTGCAGGGCGAAGAACAGTGTGAGTCATCCTCAGGCTTCGTTTGTAGTTCCTGGTGCTGGTGGGGAAGGCTGCTGATAATGAACTTTGGAAAACATGTGAGTAGTCGGCATGCTGACACTGTGAAAGTGTTTACGATTTGAAAAGCACACCGCCAGCAGATGAACCTTCTGAGCAAAAAGAAAAAAAAAAGAAGAAAACCGAAAGGCCATTTGCGCTCCCCAACGGTTAAAAGCATTCCCTCATGTGAATTAGTTTTTTTTTTCTCCACAGATGGCAGGAGACCATCTCAGATAGCCGCAGACATTTTGGAGAGCCATTCGGCTTGGGCGGGTTCAGTTCCTAACCAGACGGCCGGATTAAAAAAAAAAAAAAGTGACTGAGAAAAACCAGGATGTCTTTTCGTCCGCTTCCAACAGAAGACCCCTCCAATAGCCGCCCCCCATCTCTCAAGGCCGAAGAATTCCAGGAGTCCATGAAGCTGAAAAAGGAGATCTCCCTCCTCAACGGGGTTTGCTTGATCGTGGGCAACATGATCGGCTCGGGCATCTTCGTGTCGCCCAAGGGTGTCCTCATCCACAGCGCCTCTTATGGTCTCTCACTGGTGGTGTGGACCGTCGGCGGCATCTTCTCCGTTTTCGGCGCGCTGTGCTACGCGGAGTTGGGGACCACCATCACCAAATCGGGGGCCTCCTACGCGTACATCCTGGAGGCTTTCGGGGGCTTCCTTGCCTTCATCCGACTGTGGACGTCGCTACTCATCATCGAGCCCACCGGCCAAGCCGTCATCGCCATCACCTTCTCCAACTACATGATGCAGCCCATTTTCCCCACCTGCATCGCGCCGTACGCGGCCAACCGGCTCCTGGCGGCCACTTGCATATGTAAGTAGACCTCCCCCCCCTCCCCCCATCCACATCATTACACAGAAGTGAAACCGCATTGGAAGAAGGAAGTCTGCTGCGGGACTTTACGTTCCTGTTTAAAAATCCTGGTACCAGTCACGCTCTTTACTTTTTTTTTTTTTTTTTTTGCCGTGGAAACAGCAAGAAACTTCCTCGGTGCACAGCTGACCTTTCCAAGGCGACACAAAAGAGCAGCGCTGACTAATTGACCAAAGTGTTGAGAAACACACGTGAGATACTCACTAAGCAAAAATGTGCCGACGCTTGGGCAACCGGAGACCTAGACAACCGAGGGCCCCAGACGCTAAGCCAGAACTTGTTGCGGAAGTCTCACAAATAACCTTTGACATGACATTCTAGGCAAAGAGCGGCCCTTTCTTTTTTTAAATCACACACACACGAGCATAGAGAATGATAAGGAGAGCTGATAGCTGCAAGTTAAAGTCCTTCCCAAGATGAGACTCTGACCCCAACGGCGCAAAACCAACACCACAGTCTTGTCTTCCAAGTAGCTCTAAAATGTCCCCCTTCAGCCAGGTGACCTAATTTATTCCAAGTCGGCGTGCTAAACACGCTGATGAGACGCCAGTGGTAGTACGACATCATATAATTGCTTCATGCCACTTTGGTGGGATTCTCAGGGCCCACTTTGTCCCAGTTATTTATTTATTTATTCATCTTCCTAACCGCTTGATCCTCACTAGGGTTGCGGGGGTTGCTGGAGCCTATCCCAGCTGTCTTCGGGCAGTAGGCAGGGGACACCCTGAATCGGTTGCCTGCCAATCGCAGGGCACACAGAGACGAACAACCATTCGCACTCACACTCACACCTAGGGACAATTTAGAGTGTTCAATCAGCCTGCCATGCATATTTTTGGAATGTGGGAGGAAACCGGAGCACCCGGAGAAAACCCACGCAGGACCGGGGAGAACATGCAAACTCCACACAGGGAGGCCGGAGCTGGAATCGAACCCGGTACCTCTGCACTGTGAAGCCCACGTGCTAACCACTGGACTACCGGGCCGCCTTATTTATTTATTTTTGGCCAAATAAATGGAAAGTGAAAATATTCATAGATTGGACAGATGACCAAAAAAAAAAAAAGTCTCAAAAAGACATTTTGAAGTGGCTATTTTTAACACGGCATGCCCATCCGGCTCACTTTCCAAAGGTGTCGTCGTCCGAGGGCCAGAGCTGGAATACGAGACATAAGAAAGCAACGTGGCCAATCGCGAGTCCCAAAAAAAGTCATCACAAGTGTGAATAAAATGCTAAACTAACAGAACAGCTTCCCAGCAGCATGTGCATCTCCCGTCCTCTGAAATGTGCAATCCGAGCGCTTATCTTTTCTTTTCTCTCGCCACACGCTTCTCGGACGACCTCGGCGTGGCCCTTTGTTGTCTTTGAGCCTCCTTCCTGCCGAGTTCAAACTTATTTTGATCCCGGGAGCTGTCAATAGTGCCGCATAATGATAGCGTTGGCGTGGAGCTTTGGTGGCCAGCGCGCAGCAAAGAAGGCGCAAGTGCGTTTTTTGGTCTCTCAGGAGGGTGGCCGAGGACCGGGAGAACAACAAGGTGTTGAATGCTTGTGCTGCGCTCTGCTGTTTCATGTCCGCTCCGGTCAGCGGCGCGGCGTTCTACGACACTGAAGCGCAGCGCAAACGTTAGCAAGCGTGGATTATTATGGAGGGGTTTGAGGGCGTGCATGCGTGGTGTCAGAATGTTGTGTTGAAAAAGCATTTTGTGTCGTCCCCCCCCCCCCCCCTCTCCCCCTGCAGGTTTATTAACCTTCGTCAACTGCGCCTATGTAAAATGGGGAACCAGAGTGCAGGACTTCTTCACCTACGTCAAAGTCATCGCCCTGATTGCGGTCATCATCACAGGCCTGGTTAAAATCATGCAAGGTTCTTTCATCGATGAATGACGCTCAGTCGTGCCGGTTGATCGTCAACATGGTGGTCATCAAGGCTGATTTTTGTGCGTTTCGCTAGGTCACACGCAGAACTTTGAGGGCCTCTTTGAGGGCTCATCTCAGGATCCCGGCGACATCGCTTTGGCTCTTTACTCGGCTTTGTTCTCTTACTCCGGATGGGACACGCTCAACTTTGTCACAGAGGAGATCAAGAACCCAGAAAGGTACATGTAGAAATACTTCAACATGAGTCGAATCGGGGGCGGCCCGGCGGTCTAGTGGTTAGCGCGTCCACCTCACAGTGTAGAGGTTCAATTCCAGCTCCGGCCTCCCTGTATGGAGTTTGCATGTTCTCCCCGTGTGCCTGCGTGGGTTTTCTCTGGGTACTCCCGTCTCCTCCCTCATTCCAAAGACATGCATGGCAGGCTGATTGAAAACTCGAAATTGTCGCTTGTTATGAGCGTGGGCGCGGATGGTTATTCGTCTGTGTGTGCCCTGCGATTGGCTGGCTACTGGTTCAGGGTGTCCCCCGCCTACTGCCCGAAGACAGCTGGGATAGGTTCCAGCACCCCCCGCGACCCTTGTGAGGATAAGGCGGTTCGGAAAATGGATGGATGGATGGATGGATGGAGTCGAATCGGAGAGTTGTTGAGATTTAAAAATGACAACGTAGCAGCCAGGCAGAGGATCCAAAAGAGCATGCTGGCTTGTAAGAAGAAGAACCTAAAAGTCATGTGGTTGGAGGAAGAGCTTCCGGAGATGTTTGCAGAGGGATCAACTTGAGTAGCAAAGCAGACTTGGCTTTCATCCAAACAACAGTAAAAATGTTGCACAAATAGCACATCCCCGAGAGAAGACCCCTGGGGAACGCCGGAGGAAATTCAAAATGAACTCAGCTTCCGTGTTCATAAATGTTCATCAAAAATGGCAATTGAGGTGAAAGGTGGTGTGATACTGATGGAGGAAGAGGAGCGAGTCTTCCTCCCCCTCACCCCAGCACCCCTCCATTAAATGACCTGATCCGTGTTGCTTGGTTGCAGGAATCTGCCGCTGGCCATCGCCATTTCCATGCCCATCGTGACGGTCATCTACATTTTGACTAATGTGGCCTACTACACCATCCTGCCCATGAACGCCATTTTGGACAGCGACGCCGTCGCCGTGGTGAGTGAGGAATCTCCGCCTTTGCGGAAGAATCTCGGTCGTCATCCTCACGGTTGTGTCACATGTCCACCCGCAGACGTTTGCAGACCAGGTGTTTGGCGTGATGAACTGGACCATTCCCTTGGCGGTTGCTCTGTCCTGCTTTGGAGGACTCAACGCCTCCATCCTGGCGTCCTCCAGGTGAGTGCGGAGAATGCGGCTCACCGTCCCGCCGTCCATTCCTGTGGCCCCGCCCCATCATCCATTTTGTTGTTGTTGTGTGTATGAAGGCTGTTCTTCGTGGGCTCCAGAGAAGGCCACCTGCCTGACTACCTGTGTATGATCCATGTGCACCGCTACACGCCCATCCCGGCCCTCCTCTTCAATGTTCGTCACTTCACACACACACACACACACACACATTGGCCCTTCTTCGCTGCATTCAAACAATATCTCTGCGCCTCTTCCGCTTTCTTCTGCCGTGCAGGGCGTCATGGCGCTCATCTACTTGTGCGTGGAGGACGTCTTCAGGCTCATCAACTACTACAGCTTCAGCTACTGGTTCTTTGTGGGGCTTTCCATTCTGGGGCAACTGTACCTGCGCTGGAAGCAGCCGGACAGGAAGAGGCCGCTGAAAGTAGGAAAGAGTTTAAAAGGCTGCGCCGAAGGCCGTCCCAACCCTAACCGCCGTTGTTCCCTTGCAGCTCAGCCTGGTCTATCCCGTCATATTCTGCCTCCTCACCGTCTTCCTGGTCGTGGTGCCCCTGTACAGTGACACAGTCAACTCCTTGATCGGCATCGGCATCGCACTGTCCGGCGTGCCCGTTTACTTCCTGTGCTGCTACACTCCAGCCCACAAGAGGCCAATGTGGTTACGGAGGATCATTGGTAAGCTAATACAACCGCAAACCTCGAACTATCCCCAATATCAGTCCAAGCACAGTTTTGACTTTATCCTGCTACGCGACTTAACAGCGCCCAGGAACCCATCCAAGGTTTCCAAAATGTTGCCTTTTTCCACAGCGGAACGAGAACCCCCTTTCACAATATGGTGTGCCTCTAACCCAGCTGCCGTATGTGTCCCATGTTTTTCAGCTCAGTCCGGAGTACTCATACAGAAGGTGTGCTTCTCAGTTTTAACAGAACTGGACATTGATCATGAGGATTGAATCCGCACGCACCAACACAAACAGGGGGCACACGCGCGTACACACGCACACACCTCGACTGGTGAAGGTTAGTTTTCGAGCTTTTTTTTCCCTCGAGATTTTTATGTGTGGCACTACATGACTTGAAAGATCTATTTTTGGAAATGGACTGCTTCTTTGAAATGACAATTATGATACTGTATGTCTCTCCAACATTGAGAGTGATGGTGGGGCTATTTATAATAAAAATGCTGACAAAAGGGGTTTGTGTCAAGTGCTTTTCCATTTTAATGCCAAAAGGAAAATCATCCGCGTTGACAACATTTAGCAATAAATATGTACACTACGCACTTCATTCCATGATGTCCTTCCATGGTCTTGTCTTGCTTGTGGCCTTCTTATCTTTGCTGGATGGCGTTGGGGTCTGCTGCAGAGGATTGTGGGTAAATGTCTGCCTCAGTGGACCTGAGAACGGAAGAAGAAGAAAAAAAAAATTACAGAAGTACACAAAAAGGAAATTTTCAGGCAAAAAATGATCATCTCAATTATTTGGATCAGTACTGTAATCACGGCTGGTGATCATAATTGTTCATTTAATTCACGGAACACCTGTATTTTTTTATGGAACTATTTTCAACAAACAATACGCAGTTTTCAAAACATTTAAATTTAACTAATGGTCCTTGGCTGATGACTACTAGTTAAAGGACAGCAGCGTTTGCATTTTAAAATGTAAATAGCAAAGATGAAAAGGTCATTTCATGGTGGCAGCCAAAAATCTTAATATGATTAAAAGTTTGCTAAATTGTCCAGCTCTACAAAACAAAACCACGAGTGACGTCCCACAAGCAAAAGCTTGAGGTCCATATCACTTCAATCACATACAAGACCTGACGCCTGTCAGCGAAGGGGAATCAAGCACTTACTAGCTTGCATCTTACTCGTCTTTGCAAAGCCTAACATGGTGTTAGAGGGAAGGAAAAAAAAAAAAACCTCACCCGCAATCAATGACAAACTCCGCTCACTCATCTTGACAAAACAAGAAGGACAGTTTGGCAACAAAATGAGGATTCTTTTGTTTTCGGCTCAGCCGCCTCTGCACCAGAGACAAATCTGCAACTCTAGCTGCTGAATTTATCGGTATGATACTATTCATCTATTTGTTCATATGTGGAAAGTGCAAAGGAGAAGATCCAAGGCTGATACCTAAGCAATTAATTACATTTGATTTATAATATACAACATAGCGCCTTTTAAGACACCCAAGGAAGCTTAGATGTACATGCATACATGCATGCCTATTCAGTCTCTCGTATTTTTTGTCTCCTTTCTCTTGCTTTGGAAAATGAACCGCAAAATGACAGCAGACACATCACCGGAAAATCAAACAGTTGTGACCGGCTGACGGGACCCTGCGGCAGCAATTCAATGATCTTCCACTAGATGGCACAATTACGCTACGCATCCCCCGCCAACCTCTTTTGCCATTCACACAACAAAAAAGATTTTAGCAAGCCACGTGCAAAACAAGACTGAGTCCATTTCTCGATACGTTGAGTGGTTGGCGAATAATACAAGCATTTTTTTATAAGTGAACAAAGGAATGCATCTATTTTCCACTTCCTCTCCTGGTGAAATGCCAAGACAGCGTTAGGGCATGGGGCACTTACCTTTGGCGGCAAGGTCCAGATGATTTTTGATGCGTCTGTCTCGCTCTTCCAGCTGCTGAGCGAGCTGTGCGTTCTTCCATCCTGGATGAGAAAACGAGCTCGACATCAGACGTCTGACATATCCCCCCTCCACCCCCCGCCCATGAAGTGAGAAGCTTATTTTGACAAAGTAATGAGTACAAAATCCACATCTGGTTTCAATGATCTATCCAGCCATCATCTTCTGCTTATCCAGGGTCGCGTCGCCGGGGGCAGTGCCTAAAGCACGGAAGCCCAGACTTCCCTCTAACCAACCATGGAGGGATCTGAGGCGTGTGGGAGACGCAAGCCGTTTCTCAATAGCAAGAATGCAGAGTGTGGTCTTGTCAACTTGGCGACGATGGTTTTCCAAAGAATACTCGTCTCTATTTTCTTAGAAGCTGTGTGTACTTGTGAACCCCTTGCACCCTCCTTCAAAATAAAAAATGGACAAACATGAGTCCCTTCCTCAGTCATTTTGAGAGCCGCGTGAAATGTATCATGGGATATTTTCCCAGCCAAGTTACCAAACTTGCTTTAAACTGGTTAAAGAACAACATTCCACGCCATTGGTCCCCAAACTACGACCCGTGGGCCTAATGTGGCCCGCCTCTGCATTTTCCTAGGCTCCCTGAACAATACCAAAGATGTGTTTTTTACGTTTTTTTTGGGGGGGAGGGAGGGGGTTCCCCCCTCCAGGTCTGACCAGGTGATCGAGACTTGTAGATGCATAGAACATAACATTCTATTCCACCCTTCTGCAGTCTGTGCCCTATTCGGAACTCCTCTCTCCCAAAAATAAATAAATGAATAAATAAAATCTGCGATGTACTCTTGTCAAAAAAAAAAAAGGACCAATGGCGAAAAGATTAAGTAAAAGAAAAAAAATTGTGCCTGTCAAGAGCCCGGAAAAAGGTTAATACCTGGTTATGTGCGGCTTTTTGGAAAACAATAAATGTCGATGTCTCGACACCTCCTGCGATCATCGCACTTTTTGTTACAAACCGAACTCGACCCCTGTCAGAGAAGGGAAAAGTTATTTGGCCCTCACAGGAAAAGATTTGGGGACCCCTGTTCCATGCAGTCTTGGTTTATGTGTACTTTCAATTGGGACACGACCACACGCCTGATGTCATCACACAAGGTCATCGGGACATTAGAACGGACAGGAACGCCAATCGAGTAACAACTATAGACTCTGCGGCGTGTCTTTGGTCATCCCCAGAACTGACATGCCCGAAACACCTCACCAGAGAGCCGTCCAGGAGGCATCCTAGAACCAGATGCCCGAGCCACCTCATCTGGCTGCTATCACTGAGGAGGAGTATTGGCTGTTATCCTCCGATAAACAGCAGTCGAGAAGGCCACAAGGTCTTAAACTACATCACGACATGTCGTGCATCAATGGCAGTTTGCGATACGAGTCAATTAAGCTTCGTCACGGATCCAATTTGCGGGAGCCGTAAAGCCAACGCCGCATTTCAACTGACCTTTCTTCATGCTGTCGATGAAGCCGTCGGTTTGAGGCAGGTCCGAAGCCGGGTGATTGATCCTCTCCGGGATGCGCAGCTTGTCACGGACCACCGGGTGTTTGAGCAGCGCCACTTGAGCCAAGGAGAAGCAGTTGGAGGTGAACCAGTAGGTGAACACGGCCTGAGGACACAGCGGAGGGAGGGTTGGCCCTTCATTTTTCCCTGCCCGGGTGCAAGGACAACAAAGGAGACGGCGGCGATGACGAAAAACGCACCGTGGGGAAGTTGATGGTGAGTGGGAGGATGACGAAGGGCATGATCCGGAACACGGTCTTCATGGCGCGCAGGTTGGGGTTATCCACGCCTGACTCGGCTCCCAGCTAAAAGCGAAATAGTGGTGACAAAGTTGGGCGTGACAACTCGAAATGTTGATGCACATGAGGGACTCACACCTCCAGGATGAAGAACATGGTTCCCGTTACGGCCAGAGGCAAGATGTAGAAGGGATCGGCCGCCGTCAGATCCGGAAACCACAGCGTGCCTCCTGTCTGCATGCTAGGCACCGGCAAGTACGCCATCTTCCTCAGCGCCATGAAGAAGGAGATGAAGATGGGTGCCTTGGGAGGTGGACAGACATCAGTCAGACAGGAAAAAAAAAACAACACAATCTCCAGATAGTGGCAAATACAAACGTTTCCAGACAGATACCGACTTGCACCAGAGGGATCAGAAAGCCGCGGATGGGGTTGACGTCGTGCTTCTTCTGGAACAACGTGAGGTCGCTGTAGGCTTTGGCAACTGCAAAGGAGAACGTCAGAGCATTTGGAATTCGACTCAGCATGACTTCGATTTGTTCTTGGTTTTACTGTTTGGTGCTTTCTACCGTCTTCATTACCGATTTGTTTTGCTGTTTATTCATTCATTCATTTTTCATTCATCTTCCGAGCCGCTTGATCCTCACTAGGGTCGCGGGGGGTGCTGGAGCCTATACCAGCTGTCTTCGGGCAGTAGGCGGGGGACACCCTGGATTGGTTGCCAGCCAATATCAGGGCACACAGAGACGAACACCCATCCACGCTCACACTCACACCTAGGGACAATTTAGAGTGTTCAATCAGCCTGCCATGCATGTTTTTGGAATGTGGGAGAAAACCGGAGTACCCGGAGAAAACCCACGCAGGCCCGGGGAGAACATGCAAACTCCACACAGGGAGGCCGGAGCTGGAATCGAACCCGGTACCTCTGCACTGTGAAGCTGACGTGCTAACCACTGGACTACCGGGCTATACGTTAAATTGCTCCATGTATGCAGCGGTGGCAGTTTGAAAGTGCTCGAGAAATACAGTTGAGAGCGAACGGGACGGGAGCGGAATTTACATTCAAATTTGTTGCCGCTCTGTTTGGCCTCGGTCATCCTGCTGTTGAGGCGGGTCATCTCGGGCATGACGTTGTTGAGTTTGGCCGCCTCCCGCTGGCCCTTCACGATGACGGGAAAGACGGCCAGGCGAGCCACCACAGTCCCTGGCGACACACAAACAGTCCACCTTGATTCAATCACGGAACCGTCCCAGGTTTTTGCCTGTGACTTTTCAAAACGATTCATTTTTCAAACCTTCAAGGGCTTGGCTGCCAGCTCCACTAAATTTCTAATTGTACCTGCCTAACTCCCGACAAGTGTGTTCTCAAAGATGCGATTTGCTAGTTGCTTTTCTTGATGTTGCGGTTGCTTACCGACAACAATGGCTGCCCACCATGGCAGGCCCACGTCCATGTGCATGAACTCTAGCAGGTTCTGGATGACACCCACCGGAGTGTGGCCAGCCAAGCCCAGCTCGACCAGACGGGCTTCCGGATCGGCAGCCTGGAGGACCTCCGCCGCGTCAGAAACTGACTGCGTCAAGCACGGGACGGGTGCGTCTCCCGTCGTCAGGGAAACAGGCCCAGGAGGGACCTGGAAGCACCCACCACGTATAAGGTGACATTTTGGCAAGTTCGTCTCACTTTTGCTGTTGTTCTATCCACCTGATCGGGAATGGCTTGCTGAAGGACCCTGGCGCTGTTGGCCACCACGGGACTGCCCGTACTCAGCATCTGGGTTTGAAAGAAAAAAAAAGTCACTCAATGTCAATGCTGATGACTGCTTATGAGTTTCAATTTGCCAACAGACCTGGGTGCTGTTGTGTCTCACGCCCATCCAGAGGAGCTTCTCACGGCGCCGCCTGCACAGCACTGATGGGGTGCCAGCGGCCCAACCGTTCAAGTCAAATGCCGTGTGCACATGAGACCTTTGGAGCCAGCACTAGTTTGGTGAGAGGAAGAGCAACAGGCTAAAGTAAGAAGCATGTCGGTTGGGGTGAGAAATTGGCAAACTGAATGCAAATTATATGGGCAAACTCTTGAGAATGAAGATGCTCTGCAGGCAGGATTCAAGAAGGGAGTCGGACCGGTTCGGGTGTGAGGGATAGGGCTTACAACTTCAATTGAAAACCATTCAATTATTTTCAATTGAGAATGCAGAAAATGCACCAAAAATAGCTACTGGTTTGGTTCATCACATGATCAAAAATGTTGATCGTTGTTTTCCATAGCAAAAGCAATTTTTTAACTTTTGATTCTATACAAGTCAGCACGGTGGTAGACTGGTTAACACGCTGGCCTCGGGGTTAAATTCACGATCCGGCCTTCCTGTGTGAAGTTTGCATGTTCTCCCCCTGCCTGCGTGGGTTTTCTCCGGGTACTCAGGGTTCCTCCCACATTCCAAAAACATGCATGGCAGGTTATTTATTCATTCATCTTCCGAACCGCTTGATCCTCACTAGGGTCGCGGGGGTTGGTGGAGCCTATCCCAGCTGTCTCCGGGCAGTAGGCGGGGGACACCCTGAATCGGTTGCCAGCCAATCACAGGGCACACAGAGACGAACAACCATCCACGCTCACACTCACACCTAGGGACAATTTAGAGTGCTCAATCAGCCTGGCACGCATGTTTTTGGAATGTGGGAGGAAACCGGAGCACCTGGAGAAAACCCACGCAGACCCGGGGAGAACATGCAAACTCCACACAGGGAGGCCGGAGCTGGAATCAAACCCGGTACCTCTGCACTGTGAAGCCAACGTGCTAACCACTGGACTACCGGGCCGCGCATGGCAGGTTAATAGAACACTTTTTTGGAACACTCTATAAACTGTCCCGAAGTGTGGGCATTTTTTACAGTTCAGTATCAAGGGTTAGGGTTACATTTCACGTTATAACGTACTACATGTACCGCAAGACAATACATCTTTATTGAAATAGCGCATTCACAACAGTTGCGGCTGTAATGTGATGACGACCGGATAAATTCATACGAATTCTTGAGTGTGGTTGACAAAATCTGACATTCTTGTCAAAGTCACAGTCAGCCTGACGGACAGTGATGCGAGCTTATCATGATCGCGTCGGGAATGAAGCGACATTAAGTTGAAGAGCGAGGGAAACATACGTGCTTCCAAATGTCCGAGCAACGTAGCCTGCCCGCGTTGGGTTTCGGACTTTGTGCGAAGACGAAGCGTCCCGCGAGACAAGCTGGAGTCAAGCCGTTTCTGATGGCCGCCATCTTACTACAGGAAATGACATACTACGGAGTCCGAGAAAAAAAAGGAGCACAGTATTTGGTAAGCGTTTTGGAATGACAAATACCTAATGTTGGGATGGAATTTCTCGAGAATACATCTATCAAAGTTATCTTCTTTGCTATCATTAGTGAAAAAAAATCCCAATAAATATAATCCAATATAATCAATATTTAACCTGATTTTTCACATTAACGACAGTTGGAAAACATACTTAGGGAACATTGCTGACCCTATCGTAAAAAATAGGGGGAAAAAAGGAAACACAATTAAAAATGGATAAGGCAGATTTACATTGTGGACATGCAAATTACTTTTAACAATAACTCAGTCTTCTTATTTTGGCATGGTACTGCTCGACTGTAGGCAATTAAACGTCCTTGTAAAAAAAAGGAAGAATAAGTTTGTGATTACTAGTGACGTGAGAGAAATCGTTCGAATGTTGCCATCGGAAGTAGACTTGACGTCACGAGCACTACCGGATGTCGGTCGGTGACTTGTTGTCAGTAGTTCTTTGCTTTTAAGTTCGTCTGGTCGATTTCCAGTTTTGAGCGCAGTCGAGTCGACATGAAGCCGCCACCTCGCACGCGCAACAAACCGGATCGGAACCTGAACCCGAACCCTGAGCCAACCCAATCCAGGCAAGCCTGCGCTTGGTCCCGAAAGGAGCAGAAGATGCTGTTAGACGCCCTGAGGAGGCAAGGCTCTTCTTGCGGCGGAGACTCGCCGGGGAACATCGACTATAGTCTGCTTAAGAAGGATGTTCCTTCTCGCTCCGATTCTGAGGTTCGCAACGGTCCAGTCCTCCAAGCAGTTGTTCCGACAAAACAGCGCTTTGGGTGTCGCGTGCACACAGTCATCGGTGGGCTCTTTTGCCAATCATCTATCCATTCGTTCCCTAATCGCTGTGTAGAGATTTTTGGTTAGGTAATTGAAAATAGTTTTGGAACGCTGCTCGAGCGTCAGCTATGTCGTCATTACAGTTGCATAATTACAAGGTCGGTTGGACATTTTTTTGAAAAACAAACATTGAACTACTTGGTTTCATATTTTTGCGCCACAACTGATGAATTTATCTCGTGACGGAACTCAAACACCACCCCTGGGCCCAAAGCACTCAATACAGAGTTCTAAAATCCGAGGGTTGCGGGTGCTGAACCCTGTCGCAGCGGTCTCCGGGCAATAAGCGGAGTACACCCTGAATTTGTCGCACTCACAATTTAACTATAATTCACTAAAATGAATGTAATGCCAAACACACACAAAAAAAGTTTGCTCAAGACACTTTACACATAGAAAGTCTAGAAGCACGCTCCTCATGTATTCAAAGACCAACTGAGCCCCACCTGAGCAAGTACTTAGAGACATGAGAAAACAAAAACTCACTCACTGCCGTCTATTACTGGAAGGAGGACGTGCAACAAATCGGCGAGGGAGAATGCAAATCTGCAGCGGGTGATGACATATGAACCAATAGGTTACAGAAGTGCAAAAAAACCCCAAAACATATCCGACATTCTTTCAATATCCGACATTCAGATACGGTTTAACGCTTTGCAAGAATCGCAAAACTGCTTCGGTCTTTGCAGATCTGGTCTGTGGTGCAACGCCTCCAGGACAAGGTGATCTCTGGCGCCATCTTGCAGCTGAAGACCAGGACACTGGCAGAGAAGAAGATGGCGCCCATCCACACGTGGACCCGTTTGGCCCGCGTCGTGTCCGGGAACTTCGACGGTCCGCTTTCCAAGGCGTTCTCTCAGGTGCCGCGGGCCAAATGACGCTCAGACAAATGTATGTGTTGCTCACCAAAGTTTTCTTGCCAGCAGATCTGGACTGTGGCATCCACAGAGCCGCACACCCTCAGGAACTGCCAACCGCCGCGGCTGGAAGCAGCACAAAGCGACGTCAGAGATTGTACCGCCCCTCTCGGACCAGCGCCGGCCCAAGGTATGGCCCGGGATGCGGATGGGATCGGGACCAAATGTCTTGCAACAGTATGTTTGGTTCTTTGTGTTTGTCCAAGTCCCATTCAAGAGGCCAGTAGCCAGCACGGGTCCGGCGCCATCCCTAGTGGTCCCGGTTGAGCAGCCGAGCCTTTCGGGTATGACCGCCTCCAAAGACTTCAAGGTGGACTTTGAGAGGATTTACAACTATCTGAGTGGCGTCCACAACCCTGAGGGCGAATGTGAGCTTACAGCCACAGGTGAGTGCGGGCGACCGATCCAGTGCCGAGGTAACGCTCATCAAAACTCAGCAATTCTAGATCATTACAACTTTTGTATTGTATTGGCCCGAATATAAGACGGCCCTGATTATAAGACGACCCCCTCTTTTTCAAGACTCAAGTTTGAAAAAATACTTTTTGAACACCAAATTCATTTTTATACAGAAAATAATTACCGTATTTTCACGACCATTCGGCGCACCGTATGGTTGGGCGCAGTCTCATTAATGGGTGCTATTTCTGTATTTTACACATAGACAAACCACACTGTATTATTGGCCGCAGTTTTAAAGTGGTAAAACATACACCAGCTTAACCCTTGTGTGTTCCAAATTAAAAAGGCCTTAAGTTACGCATTTTACAATTTTTGTAATGATGTATTTTGTGTTATAAAAACATTTTTTTTTTTCAAACACTCAAAATGTTCAGAGGCATCTGTGCTATCCATACATATATAGTTTTTATTAGTTCTTTGGGATTTTTTATTCTTTATTTTTTGCAAAAGGGAAAAGAAATTTGTGTCTGGAGGTCCCAACCAAGCCCTACCTACAATCCCGACCGGACGTGTTCATGTAAAATGCATTGGTTTGAAGCCTCCTGCAAAAAGGCAAACTCATTTGCGATCCTCAGACGCCACCTAAAGTTGCAAAATTGGAATGACCTCAACCCAACAATGTGGCATGCTTACGTCTGTCCAAGCGAAAACAAAGCGATTGACGTAAAAATCACGTGAAATGCATGTATACACATTAGGTTTACGATGCATTAAAAAATATGAATTATAATGGGTCTCTATGGTGCAAAATATGTAAATTGTGAAGATTAAGGTATCAAAACGTTTTTTTTTTAATTATTGCTGCAATGCCTGAGAATTATCAGCCGGTGACGTCATGAAATTTAGGCCATTTTAGAACCCCTCTATAAGTTTCAGCTCTCTCGTGTTTGAATGCCTTTGCCTTTGATTCAAAGACATCATTTTACATTTATCGCAAGCGGTGCACTACATACGGCATGCATGCGCGCACGCTAAAAACACGTTAGCTTGAAGCATACGGTAGCATGCCAAGACATACAGATATAAGCTAAAGACACGTTTTTAAAAAGGCAACGGAAGCAAAATTGACTTCCGTTGTATTTTATTTGGCCATCGTACAATGTACTCACGTTTTTCGATCAATCATCACCCAGAAATCCATCAAAGTCCTCATCTTCTGTATCACAATTGAACAATTGTGCAAGTACCGGTAATCCATCAAAAACGCCGGGTTCCCTCTCGTTGTCAGAGTCACTCTCATTGCCATGTGGCTCCACAGAAATGATGCCGGCTTTGCCAAAAACTCGAACAACAGTGCAAACAGACACGTTCGTCCAAGCAGCCGCAATCCATTCGCAAATCGTGGCGTAACTCGCCCAGCGCTGCCTCTCACTCTTTGTAAAGTTGTGTTTGCCATCGATCATCCATTGTTCCCATGCCGTTCGCAACTTTACTTTGAACGCCCGGTCGCAACATTTCTTTGAACAACCGGTTGATGCCGATGTCCAGCGGTTGGAGTTCTTTAGTCAAGCCTCCGGGAATAACGGCACGCTCAGAGTTCATTGTCTTGACTCGGTTTTTCACCGCTGCTGATGGGCACGCATGCCAAAAGCATAACCGATGGCTTGAAGTTTGAACTGAGCTTCGTAGGCGTGTCTCTTTGTAGAATTTATTTTCGGGGGTTCTTAGAAACCAAAACCGAAGTTGTTTTGCAAAAATGCACATTGCCACACTCTATACAGGTGTTGGTACCTGCTTGGGGCGTCCCTTTAGCGTCAACTTACACGCCCACCCTTCACTCATTGGCGGACTTCTCCCCCGCATGCCTGTCCTCTCTCACGTCTGCCTTCTCTCTCTCTCTCTCTCTCTCTCTCTCTCTCTCCCTATATATGTATATGTACACGCCCACCCTTCACTGATTGGCCGACTTCTTTGCCGCATGCCTGTCCACAGTCACTTTCGCCTTTTCTCTATATAAACAGCATGTCAGCTGTCAGTCAGGTTTTGGAACTCAGCGTATAGACAAGACGCTCCGCATAATAAGGCGTCCTGTCCATTTTGGAGAAAATTTAAGACTTTTAATGGCGCCTTATAGTCGTGAAAATACGGTACATTACATCTGAAACATTCTAACAAAATATTTGAGAGAAAAAACATGCGACTTTGCGTCATTCAAATCTTAATATCGGAACGTTTAAATATGTAAACTAAAGTGCAATCACATTCGTAAGTGAATGGCTTCTGGTTTTTGAAATATAAATTACATCATAACCTCTCCTCAGCTGCCGGTTAACCTGGCCGATCTTTGACCCACTTTTCTCCAGATTGTTGCTACATTTCTCCATTTTCTGTTATCTTTGACCCACTTTTCTCCAGATTGTTGCTACATTTCTCCATTTTCTGTTATCTCTTCTATTATTTTCTTCTCTTTTCTTTCTTACCACTATTTTTAATTTTTCTTCTTCGTGCTACCGCTATTTTTATTTTTCATGACACGGGTTCACTTTGGCCCGGGGTGTCAAGTTCAGCATTCGCGTCAATGATATCTGGCGCCATCTAGCGTCGCGAATGGGTATAACGTCTAGACCCCAAATATAAGACGGCCCCCACTTTTATCATTTTTTAAAATATCTTATTTCAATGCAAAAAACACCGTCTTATATTCGGGCCAATATGGTACTTCAGTTTTTACTTTTTGTATTACTTTTAATTTAGTCAACAAGTTGAATCAGCACTCATTCATTCTACACAAGCATCTTGACCGAGTGAGTTTTTTTGCCACCTGTGTCAACTCTCTTATCGTGTCGTGTTCCTTAAGAGAGCGCCATTGTCTTGGACCTGGTGATGTCTCTCCCGGAGGAACTGGGCCTCCTGCGCTGCCAAAGCCTGCGCCAACATCTCATCCAGGTGGAGTCACTCCCCCAAGAAGGAGAAGACCAACACTGAGAGCCCAGCCCACCAATGTGGACTAATTACAGCCCTCCTCTCCACCTCACAGGCGCACCAGAACTTGTCCGAAGCCGAGGATTCTGAGAAGGCCCGAAAAGTGCTGACAGAGCTGGAGAGTAAGCGGCAGGAAAGCAATCGGGAGCCTCAGCAGAACGTCGAAGACGGCGCCGCAGGGCCAGCAGAGGGGGGCGGCGAACCTGCGTGGACGGGACTGTGCCCCCCACTCAACCCTTTCATGATTCCACTGGAGCTGCTGAAGCGAAGATCGGACTTCACGTTGCTTTGACGCACGCGACATTGTTGTTGAATTTGTACATTCAGTTTTGTATCGCTGTTTTTGTTTGTTTTTTTGACCCAAATAAAATGATCTACTCAAACGGCTTATGTTCTGGTGAACAGACAAATGGCTTTAGTGATGCTTGTGACTCGAGTGTCAAAAGCAGGAATACTACCATTGTTCATATAACGACCCGCTTATATGAGCTAAATGGCCTATTTTTAATCTTCCATATGACACGGACTGCTGATAACGTAGCAACTACAGCACTCAAATTAGGAGCAGGACTTAATAACACATGGGACACCATCATCGTCATCATAACTCATATCAGATAACAGGTTTTGGAACAACATCAAGAACATAACTGATGGTTGTGGGCAGTGGCTCAGTCCCTATCACCTGTGAATACCCCTCATTGTGAAAACTGAACATCACCAAAACGGGACTGTCAGTAGGTGTATTGATTGTGGCATGCAAAATACAGCAATAATCCAACATGGTGCATTGAAAACCTGAAATCACTGCATGAAGCCCGCGATGCGGCGTGGAACACTTTTATTACGTTCCGACTTTTGCCCATCACAAAGGAAGGTTGCGTAACCTGGCAATCACTCATTCCACCCATTTACCAACAGCAAATACAAATACTTTGTATGACCCGAACTAGTATTTGATTTGACTCATTGGAAGTTGCGTTATTTAAACATATTCACATCAACTGCAGCACAAGTTATTAAATGCAGTGGAACTGATATTTTGTTTTTTAAGGAAGTGCCATGTTCTACACTAGCCAGGCATCAAAACACCCTTTTTTTGGACAAGAGTTATTGGTTTGTGACCTCTCTTGTTGCGACCTGTTTTACACCTCCTCTCTCGCCACCACCAACATGTTCCGCTTGGGAAATCCGATCAGAACACAACAGCAGGTATAACGTTGCAAATGACGCATCGGGAAGCAACAGGTTGAATTTTACCACTTGTCGTAAAAAAAAAAAAAAAAAAACGCTGGCTGAGTGGCGCTTCCCGCTATTGAGGTGCGAGAGGGCAGAGTGCAATGGCGTGACGATGCTGTCCTCCACACGGAACTGGTGTTCGGCCTTATCACCTTTATCAGTGACTGCGCTTTTTCCACACCTTAACTGGGTGGAGGAAAAAGAAAATGTTCTTATAGACACCTTGCCAAAGTCCACGCAGATCACAGCTTGTGTCATTCATCAGCGCCGACTGGGATGTAAAGTCACGCTCATGGCGTCGTCGTCTACAGCTGTGATTCTGGCTGTCCTACTCATCGGCCTGTCTTCTACCGATGGTAAGTTTGAGGTCAGGCTTCATCGGTCGACTGTTCGGAAAAAGGCTGCAAACAATATGAAACAGATTCACCGATGCCGTATGACATACTTAAAACCGTTGTGTTACTTTTTCTACAATTTTTGTAGATTTTTGCATATTGTCATCTTTTAATCAAAGACAAAGCATAAAAATTGTGCGATATGAACTATTCTAATTAATGTATATATATATATATATATATACATTAATATAACATAATAATATATATATATATAACATAATAATGTTTGTAAAATTGTATGTTGCGTTATTTAAACATATTCACATCAACTGCAGCACAAGTTATTAACTGCAATGGAACTGATATTTTGTTTTTTAAGGAAGTGCCATGTTCTACACTAGCCAGGCATCAAAACACCCTTTTCTTGAACAAGAGTTCTTGTTTTGTGACCTCTCTTGTTGCGACCTGTTTTACTCCTCTCTCGGGGAAACCATTTACATTTATTTTCACCAATGATTGAACAAACAGTCCTCTGAACATATCCATGGAGCTTTCAGGGAGACTCTTGCTCTTTAAAACGGCTCAGTGATCATCGCTGGATGTATCATCGACGGTTTTATAAAAAAAAAACATTGTTCAGCGATAGGTTTGTTTTAAAATCCTTTAAAAGCGCATGACTCTTTTATGTTTTCAATTAATCTAATTTTTATTTTTGCAATGATTTCAAAATTAGTATTCATAATGGTGAATTGTCTGTCGTTATTTACGTCAGTTTCAACCCCTTTTTGATTTAACAATCACATTACACCCTGATAAAATGTTTCCCTCATGTAAACTGTCATTTAACAAATGATTCTTAGTAAATCATAAACATCTTCAACAGATAAGTACAATTGGTGAAATTCTGTTTCGAGGCCATGACGGCCAGGACTTTTGCCAATATGAAGTTTTATCGCTTGTAGTTCTTCCTCTTTTTAAATTTTTTTTTTTAATTTCTACGGCCAATGAAAGAAATTCTGACGTTATGCATTGTCTCCGGGTACTCCAGTTTCCTCCCACCTTCTAAAAACATGCATGGCAGGTTAATGGAAAACTCTAAATTGTCCCTCGGTTTGAGTGTGAGCGCAGATGTTTGTTCGTCTCAGTGTGCACTGCGATTGGCTGGCAACCGGTTCAGGGTGTCCCCTGCCAACTGCCCAAAGACGGCTGGGATAAGCTCCAGTACCCCCCGGACCCTTGCAAGTATAAGACGGATCGGAAAATGGATGGATGAATGGCAATTCACTTTCCATTATTTGTGGTACCACAGTAATACAGTAATTCACTTCAGGCTACTAAATTACAGTGTTGTTCTACTTCCAGTTCCTCATCGCATAGAAAACTACAATGTAGCAGAAAATGCCATCTCTACAGCAACCCCAGACCTGGGTGGGACCACTGACCTGGTTGGTTCCGCAACAACTGAGACACCTGATCTGGCCACAACCGAGCCAGCCGTTCCAGGCACAACGGAGCCAGCCGGTCCTGCCACAACCGAACCAGCAGGTCCGGCCACAACCGAGGCACCTGATCTGGCCACAACCGAGCCAGCCGGTCTGGGTACAACCGAGCCAGCTGGTCCGGGCACAACTGAGACACCTGATCTGGCCACAACCGAGCCTGCCGGTCCAGCCACAACCGAGCAAGCCGATCCAGGCACAACCGAGCCAGCCGGTCCAGGCACAACCGAGCCAGCCAGTCCTGCCACAACCGAACCAACCGGTCCGGCCACAACCGAGGCACCTGATCTGGCCACAACCGAGCCAGCCGGTCCGGGTACAACCGCGCCAGCTGGTCCGGGCACAACTGAGACACCTGATCTGGCCACAACCGAGCCAGCCGGTCCTGCCACAACCGAACCAGCCGGTCCGGCCACAACCGAGGCACCTGATCTGGCCACAACCGAGCCAGCCGGTCCGGGTACAACCGAGCCAGCTGGTCCGGGCACAACTGAGACACCTGATCTGGCCACAACCGAGCCAGCCGGTCCGGTCACAACCGAACCAGCCGGTCCGGTCACAACTGAGCCAGCCGGTCCGGCCACATCCGAAGCACCTGATCTAGCCACAACCGAGCCAGCCGGTCCAGGCACAACCGAGCCAGCCGGTCCAGGTACAACCGAGACACCTGATTTGGCCACAAGCGAGCCAGCCGGTCCAGCCACAACCAAGCCAGCCGGTCCGGGCACAACTGAGACACCTGATCTGGCCACAACCGAGCCAGCCGGTCCAGCCACAACCGAGTCAGCCGGTCCGGGCACAACTGAGACACCTGATCTGGCCACAACCGAGCCAGCCGGTCCAGCCACAACCGAGCCAGCCGGTCCAGGCACAACCGAGCCAGCCGGTCCAGGCACAACCGAGCCAGTCGGTCCGGCCACAACCAAGCCAGCCGGTCCGGCCACAACTGAGCCAGCCGGTCCGGCCACAACCGAGGCGCCTGATCTGGCCACAACCGAGCCAGCCGGTCCGGGCACAACTGAGACACCTGATCTGGCCACAACCGAACCAACCGGTCCAGGCACAACCGAGCCAGCCGGTCAGGGCACAACTGAGATACCTGATCTGGCCACAACCGAGCCAGCTGGTCCAGGCACAACCGAGCCAGCTGGTCCGGCCACAACCGAGGCACCTGACCTGGCCACAACTGAGCCAACCGGTCCGGGTACAACCGAGCCAGCTGGTCCGGGCACAACTGAGACACCTGATCTGGCCACAACCGAGCCAGCCGGTCCGGCCACAACCGAGCCAGCCGGTCCGGGCACAACTGAGACACCTGATCTGGCCACAACCGAGCCAGCCGGTCCAGGGACAACCGAGCCAGCCGGTCCTGCCACAACCGAACCAGCCGGTCCGGCCACAACCGAGGCACCTGATCTGGCCACAACCGACCCAACCGGTCCGGGTACAACCGAGGCACCTGATCTGGCCACAACCGAGCCAACCGGTCCGGGTACAACCGAGCCAGCTGGTCCGGGCACAACTGAGACACCTGATCTGGCCACAACCGAGCCAACCGGTCCGGGTACAACCGAGCCAGCCGGTCCAGGCACAACCGAACCAGCCGGTCCGGCCACAACTGAGACACCTGATCTGGCCACAACCGAGCCAGCCGGTCCGGCCACAACCGAGCCAGCCGGTCCGGGTACAACCGAGCCAGCCGGTCAGGGCACAACTGAGACACCTGATCTGGCCACAACCGAGCCAGCCGGTCCAGGCACAACTGAGACACCTGATCTGGCCACAACCGAGTCAGCCGGTTCAGGCACAACCGAGCCAGCCGGTCCGGGCACAACTGAGACACCTGATCTGGCCACAACCGAGCCACCCGGTCCAGGCACAACCGAGCCAGCCGGTCCTGCCACAACCGAACCAGCCGGTCCGGCCACAACTGAGCCAGCCGGTCCGGGTACAACCGAACCAGCCGGTCCGGGTACAACCGAGCCAGCTGGTCCGGGCACAACTGAGACGCCTGATCTGGCCACAACCGAGCCAGCCGGTCCAGGCACAACCGAGCCAGCCGGTCCGGCCACAACCGAGCCAGCTGGTCCGGGTACAACCGAGCCAGCCGGTCCGGGCACAACTGAGACACCTGATCTGGCCACAACCAAGCCAGCTGGTCCGGGCACAACTGAGACACCTGATCTGGCCACAACCGAGCCAGCTGGTCCGGGCACAACTGAGACACCTGATCTGGCCACAACCGAGCCACCCGGTCCAGGCACAACCGAGCCAGTCGGTCCGGCCACAACCGAACCAGCCGGTCCGGCCACAACAGAGCCAGCCGGTCCGGCCACAACCGAGGCGCCTGATCTGGCCACAACGGAGCCAGCCGGTCCAGGCACAACTGAGACACCTGATCTGGCCACAACCGAGCCAGCCGGTCCAGGCACAACCGAGCCAGCCGGTCCGGGCACAACTGAGACACCTGATCTGGCCACAACTGAGCCAGCCAGTCCTGGCACAACCGAGCCAGCCGGTCCGGCCACAACCGAGGCGCCTGATCTGGCCACAACCGAGCCAGCCGGTCCGGGTACAACCGAGCCAGCTGGTCCGGGCACAACCGAGGCGCCTGATCTGGCCACAACCGAGCCAGCCGGTCCAGGCACAACTGAGACACCTGATCTGGCCACAACCGAACCAACCGGTCCAGGCACAACCGAACCAGCCGGTCCAGGCACAACCGAACCAGCCGGTCCGGCCACAACCGAGGCACCTGATCTGGCCACAACTGAGCCAACCGGTCCAGGTACAACCGAGCCAGCTGGTCCGGGCACAACTGAGACACCTGATCTGGCCACAACCGAGCCAGCCGGTCAAGGCACAACCAAGCCAGCCGGTCCTGCCACAACCGAACCAGCCGGTCCGGCCACAACTGAGCCAGCCGGTCCGGCCACAACCGAGGCGCCTGATCTAGCCACAACCGAGCCAGCCGGTCCGGCCACAACCGAGGGACCTGATCTAACCACAACCGAGCCAGCCGGTCCGGCCACAACCGATCCAGTGGGTCCGGCCACAACCGAGCCAGCCAGTCCGGGGACAACTGAGCAGCTAGAGACCACCGCCCCCTTGAGTACAGTACCACCATCATCAACAGCAGAACCTTCATCAGATCCCATACCTTCACCAAAACCCACCACATTAGCTCCAGGGACAACAACAACAATTCACTGCCAAAACGGAGGAACGTTAATTGGCGGCATTTGTGCCTGTATCAGCGGATTCCATGGAAATGCTTGCCAGTTCCTGAACGAAACCATATCGATCGGTATGTGCGATTCCATCTGCAACATGCGGCCACATGCTATATTGCCTTGCCCTGATTGCGTTGCCCGTGTACTACAGATCACATCGAACGTTTGGTGAAAATTCAAATGGTGGTCAACCAGGAATACAACCCCAATTACGACAACACCAGCTCAGCGGAATACAGAAACTTCGTTGATAATTTTACCATGGAGGTGATCATATCGCAATCTGTTCTCACTTAACAAGTATATGGGATGATCATGAGAGACGTGCGTTGTTCATTGTCATGATTTGACTGTACTCGTCAAATTTGTGTAGTTTCCCAACAGCCTTTTGTTTTGTTCCATCTTGTTGATTTGCTTAGCTTGGATCATGTCGAGAAAACGTTCAAGTGAAGAGCAAAGATTCGGACTCCGTCTTTGAAGCTAAAGTCCGAAGCAAATTTCTATTTTCAAACGTGAATTGAGAAGAGGGGAGCGGCACACCGTGCGTGCATTATACAGTCCACTCTGTGTATTCACATACACTCCATGACTCATGTTTAGATTTGCGCACAGTGCATTTGTCACAGGGTATACACAAAGACAGTCACCGGAATCGTCCAATCGTACTCACATCTAGCGCACTGACAGATATCAATCCAATGTTCTCTTCAGAGAGTGCTTTGTTTTCTATGGAGATGGTTCTATAATTTGAGGATATTGTTACTCTTTCAGATGGAGAAATTTTACAGAGAAAAGAAAGTGCAACAGCTTGACAAAGTGGTGGTAACCAATGTTAGGTAATGCCAGTCCAACAAATCTAATTTTGTTGATCAGTAGTCGGGCCGATGGCTAAACGCTTGTGTTTGTTTCTCTCAGCCGAGCGGCCTCGCCAACGTTGATGAGACGTTCGGCCTCTGCACTGGAGAGGGTAAAGCCTACCAACCATCTTTGAGATTGGATGTCACATCGGCCTTGGTCGATAAAAACAATAATACAAGAATTCCGGTATCTTTATTGCAGCGCAGATTAGCCGTCGATGGTACGGCCACCCGCAGAGCTACACCACAAGGGTAATTAAAAAATGGAAAAACACACAAGCACACGGATGGTGGCCAATAAGTGTGGATTGCAACACAAACGACTTATTTATTTCCTTTTTTGGGGGCTGAAAATCAAGCCTCCGTGAAATTTAGGATCGTCATCCAATCGTGTTGAAATATTTTTTGCTCTGCGTTGCGTTTCAGCGTCAACGTCAGCCACGAAGTGGTTTTGTTGATCAAAAACGATCCCACCTCTAACGAAGCATATCGGGACGAAGTGGATACGATCGATGGGGCTCTGCAATCGCTGATTAATTGCCAAACAGGTGGGCTGCTACACTACGAATGACCGACAGTCAATTTTGTCAACCGCTGGGTCAGATAATTGTGAAGGCTCTGTCACCAGCCTGCTCCAGCAAGTCTCGCAAGAGTCAACTATCCCAAAAGAGAGAATCTGAGTGGCCCAGGTCATGGTCATTCGCAAATGGAGCCCCCTAGACCTGTGTTGCTTGTTCAAGATGATTCACCTTTAATTCAAAAAGCTTTTTCACCACACCTGGCAAGTAAAACAACAATCCTCACGGGACTAAGCCTGGGGGGCATCACCCACCCACTTCAGACATCAAGCTGGGATCTCCACACTGATTTTACATTCACGTGTGAAGAAGCCTTTTGCATTGTAGATGAAAAACATCAACAACCACCAAGAGCCCAGTTGCCTCCATCCTTCGTGTTTACGGTTGACTGACAACTCCGAGATCTTATTTGACCTGCGCGCGCTTCTGTGCAATGACTTCCAACCCAGTTCAAATGAATTTGAAAGTGGTCCTTGTCACTCAAGCGCTAGAGCACACATGTCAAACCCTGGTCCTCGAGGGCCGCTATCCTGCATGTTTTTTTTTTTTAGATGTTTCTATCCTTCAATGCGCCTGACTTAAGTTATCAGATAATCTGCAGGAGCCTGATCGTGATTTTGAGTCAGGTGTGGTGCAGGAAGAAAAAAAAATAATCTACAACATGGAGGAGAGTGGCCGTTTGACACCCGCTTCCTAAAGTGTCGACACCTAAGTTCTGTTGTAAATTTATGCTGGAGAAATGAAGCAGACAGATTGAACAAATGAGGTACTGACAACAAAGGAAGTGCTGAATCATAAAAACGCCTCTTTTTTTCAGGTTGCCCCTACAATGTGACAGAGAAACCGACTGTGGATCAGACTGAAGTGAATTTGAACAGTAAGTCTATTTCAGTCAGTTGCGAGTGTGAAGCTTGGAAATGATTAGCCCTCTGCTAATCGTCTCCCTCCAGCACTTTGCAACTCCATCTTGGATCCGGACGTGGCTCAGCACTACAAGGCCGTGAACCTCAGCAACACGCTGGTGTGCGTCACTCGATGCGATCAAATATACGGCCCGGATTTTCTTCAATGCTACAACGATGGAGTGTGCAGAGTTTCCGTGGGTGTCGGTGCCATTTGCAAGTCAGTCCGAGTGGAGCATTTCATTTGTCTTTGCTATTGACACCTGCGTGTGACGACCACCACATTCTTACTTGGTCTTTGCGCATGTTTTCAGTTGTAAGGATTTGGGATCCACATGGTACTTAGGAAATGACTGCGGGTTGCCCATCCAAAAAGTTGCCTTCTATGCCGGTTTGGTGGCCACCCTGGTTTGTCTACTCGTCACCATAGCAGGCTTGACCGCGTACGTGATCATCAACAAGAAAGAGCAGACAAGGTATGGTGGGCCAAAAACACAACAACGGTATTAGTGGGAGAAGCATTCATGAGTTAGTCTACTCAAGACGGTACAGCTCACCTCAAGAGGGCGAGGTGCAATGCCTTTGTTGTCATTTTACGTCTATTTGAATGAACCTGTCCCAACTGTAAATTACCTCTACTTATAGGCTGCCATTTTATCATATTTGTCCGTTTTCATTGAGTTTCGCATGCGTGCATGTCGGATTCCACCAACATTGCGCTAATAACCACCTCCAGGAAAAAAGACATTAAAAAGAAGCTGGTGAACAACTGGATCAGCGACGAAATCGAGTGGTCCCGATCCGAGAAACTCTCGACAGGCACCTTTAATGCTGGTAAGGCTTCTATCTCTGCTTTTACTGTAGCAAAACGTTCCTACTCACCGTTTAATATCTCTGAACCACCCAGCGGTCTTGTTGTGCTGTGCTCCGGAGGCTTTTGTCACTACCAGTCGATGTTCGCTGCATAAAACAAAGAGGAAATGTATATTTATACAGCGAAAATGTTCAACTTAACCCGAGGGTTTCAATTAAGTGACGTCTGCTAGCTTAATGCTAATACATGTAGCAAAACACGGAAGATGGAAATGATGGACCGTAGACGTAAAGGTATTTGTAAACCTTCAAACCACTGCTACTTTACCACACACGGGGAGAAGCAACCCATACAAACGCAGCAATTAATTGGGAATTTTCTCTGGCATCGCTTCTTGCTCTTATTTACGATGTGTGGCTTTGGTGTTGTGTGACACGTTGCGTCACTAAGTGGTTCTACAATGCAAGCCACAAAAAAAGAAAACAAAAATCATTGCTTAATGAGATTTCAGCAGACCTGAGAAAATAATGGGCGTGATGGATCCTTGTAGACAATTATTACTGCTACTCACTTCACTAGAATGTTAGGTGTTTGTCATCTTCTTCAAGGAAAAACGACAGATTAAGTCACAGTTGCACTTCCCAAGAATACACACACACAGACAAGTATATTCTGTACGTAATTTTTGAACTGAATTATTTTGCGTTGTTCTTTATCAAGCTGCGTCACTGAAAGGGGAACATGGCGCCCTCTTGTGGCCCCTCAAAAGAAACAACCGTTGGAAATGCGCAGATTTATTGAAAAGCAGCCTTTCCAGACTTTTAAAAATCAGCAAAAGATAGCATTTCAAATAGCGCAGGCATACTGTGGCGTACAGCCAACGAGCTTGCTTGTTTCAGGACACCTGAACCCGACGTTCCCCTACGACGCGCCGCGGCGGACACCGCCGATGCGCCAACACAACGACTCGAGACAGTCAGGCCGGTCCAGCCCGGCCGTGAGCATGTACAGGCTCGACGGAGCGGCCCGCGGGAATAACGGATCGCTTCGCCCCAACGGATTCCCTATCTCTGATCAAGAGGTAAGTCAGACTAAAAATGTCCATCCGTCCGTCTGGTTTCGCAAATGCGTGCGAGACGTCAGTGTGTTCTGTGCTCGCCTTGCAGATGAGGATCCAAAGGCCGCAGATCAGGTCATCGTGGGACGCCTGAGCGCCCCCCTTTTCAAAAACAAGCACCTTAATGACTCAGCGGCAGCAACAACACTTTTCTTCGAAGGAAGCTAATTTATTGGATCTCTTGTCTTACAACATCTAAGCTGTAGAAATGAATTATTTTATCTGTAAAAGTAGCGATTTTCCCTTCACGTAGTTGGAAAGTACGCTTTAGAACACTTTTGTTGATTTATTTTATTTGGTCGGGACCATGCGTGAATGACAATCAGCAAGAAAATGCACTTTGCACCCCAACCCTCAGACCCTACTGAGCCTGAACGCTCGCACGTTTGGTTTCTGAATCAAGTTGGTGTCGTTTTGGTTCTGTGCGGAATGCTTGCAAATATGTAGTTGGGACTTTGTTCTACTCTATTGTTGCTTTTGAATGAAAAAAAAAAAAGCTGATTATCAACGGCTCGTTTTTCTTCTGGCTACTGCGAACCGGCGCGCTCTGCTCACCACTTCAAATTCCCACAGCGGTCAACGAGCACACACGTGGCGGTGCGGTGGCATAAACCGGGGGTCGGCAACACGCAGCTCTTGAGGCGCATGCGGCTCTTTAGCGCCCCCCAGTGGCTCCCTAGAGGTTTTTCAACCTTTATTTTAAGGTTTTTTATTTTTTGCGGCTACAGACATATTTGTTTTTTGTTTATTTTGGTCCAATATGGCTCTTTCAACATTTTGGTTTGCCGACCCCTGGCATAAACGATCGAGTGCAAAAGAACTGTCGCCTCTAGGACGTACGCATGCAGCTGCCGCACTTTCACGCGGCAACACGGCGCAGGAAGACAAGTGTGTGTGTGTTCGGCAAGACGAAACGTTGAGATGATGCTATTGTTGTCATTACACAATCACGCATTCCAATCAGATGGCGGAAGCCCGTCTGGGTTGCCGTGTCAATTGAATGTGGGGGCGGGGGGGCAAGCAGTTGTGTCGGCCCACTGGACAGGGCCTGAATCAGCCGCAGGCGGCGTCCTCACCCAATCACATTTCAAATTCGTTGACCCCACGAAAATCATCAAATAATTCCATCTGCACACGTTATTAATGCATTCAATCAACAGCCATTTTGAGACCCTTCTTTACCCTACCACGTGGAAAAAAATAATACATAGACACACCTGGGATTGAACGCCTGGATTCTTTTTTAAAAAAAACATTAAGAAACGTCCTTGGCACTGAATTGAGTTTATCGGCCGCATGAGAGAACACTCCATCCATACAGAGCTCACGTTCTTATTATTTTTAAGAAAACAAACAACGCTTTTGCAAAAATGAGGTCATTTTCTGTGACGTTAGACATCTGCCAAAGATAATACTGCAAACGTTCACAATGGAGAAGGAGCAAAACAAAAAAAAAAAAAATCATTAAACAAATGTTTGCAGGAGCAACACGGAGGTATTTTTATGATTATTTTTATACACATGAGCTCATTGAGCACATTCTTTGGTTGGCTGCGTGCATGTACACCAGCACTTTCATGCCCTCAACTATAGATCGACTTTGTAGCTCCAGTGTTCCCTCCAAAAGGGTTCCTTTGTTTGCGTTGTGTACTGAAAACATTTTGGTTTAATATCAAAAGATGTCTGTTGACCAGAAGTGAAACACTGAATTGGAGCTTTTATTTTACGGTATTCACATGGAGATGTGTGCAAAACAACTCAGGACTGTGAGCACCCTTTTTTGTTTGACGCTGCACACGTTTCAAGTGCGGAAAAAGTCTCGGAATTCGGTCTGAACAATTAACAATGAATGAATTCGTAAGTCTATGAAACCATTTTGTCGGAAAATTCAATTCACTAAACACAACAAAGTACTTCCAACAGGGAGGTCAAGTGAGAGGTCATAGACTGGCCAAGTTGACCCTGACCTTAACTCAATAGAGCATTTAATTGACCTGCTGAAGAGGAGACTGTAAGGAGAAATCCATTTTCTAATCCGCTTATCCTCACAAGGTTCGCAAGACACGCTGGAGCCTATCCCAGCCGTCTTCGGGTAGTAGGCGGGGGACACCCTGAACTGGTTGCCAGCCAATCGCAGGGCACACACAGACGAACAACCAACTGTGCTCACCCTCACACCTCGGGAAACTTTGGTGTGTTCAGTCAGCCTGTCATGTACGTTTTTGGAATGTGGGAGAAACCGGAGAACCCAGAGAACCCACGCAGGGAAGAACATGCAAACTACACACAGGGAGGCCGGAGCCAGAATCGAACCCTGTATCTATGCAGTGTGAGGCCGGCACGCGAACCAGTCGTCCACTGAGCCGCCCTGAAAAAGGCCATTCTTAACTAAATTTTAAAAAGTGAATTCTGCATTAAACTTATCATTATTAATCGGATAAATGAATGAAAACATGTTACTGAATGAACAAACAGATTTTCAAAAATAAACTTTACAGCTTGTTGATTCTTTTTGACTGAAATACCTACATGAACGAATGCAGCACTTCATCCAGAGCCGACATTTATAAAAAACGTTTCTCAATCTGACCTCTCACCTTCTCGAGGGACCTTGAAGAGAACGCTTTTTGTCAGTTTACTTTCCAAACCCTTAAAGGCAAACAAAGGCAGACTGTGGCTAAATTCATTTGAAAAGTTTTGCATGGGGACTATTTCAAAGATCAAAACCTAGACCTGAGGTGCGCAAACTACGGCCCGCGGCCCGAATCCGGCCCGTTTGTCTTTTTAATCCGGCCCGCCGAAGGTTGGTCCACAATTGAGGTTCAATGTGAATGATTGCTTTCATTTCAATTGGACTTGTAATGACAGGCATTTCACCGCCAGGTGGCGCATTGACTTAAAGTTGCAGAACACGGGGAGGGGGGGGGGTCTTTTCGACCACCTAGGACCTCTGTATCGTTCTACTTCTACTGGTCTGATCACAACCCATCTGCAGCAATGCACAGGCTAAAATAGGTCCTCAACAACACTGGTGTCATTTAAGATTAAATATTATTTGTCCCGCAATGGAGAAATAACAATCAGAATTCAGAAAGGAAAAATGTGGGTAGGGACAGGGAAAAAAAACACGCTCGAACTATTTTCTTCTGAGGATAATTGAAGTCCAGGATAAAAAAAAGTATATTTAAAAAGTATATTTATACAGTATTTTCAGGCTTTTGTTCTGTTGATGTTTGATATGGACTGTCAACAAATGCAGTTGTTGTTTTTTTTAATGTACCATAGCTCATGCTGACCTGGCCCTTCAGTCAAATTTTAAAAGTCTATGCGGCCCCCGAGCCAAAAAGTTTGCCCACCCCTGACCTAGACTCTTGTTTGGATAAGACGGACGCAGTCGTTCTGCCTGCATTTTCTGTGGCACTTCAAACCGCACAGGCTGGGAGACAGCACAGATGTGAAAGTGGAGACTTGAAAACAGAACCTTTGTCGCTCCTCCTTCAGGGCCGCCTCCTCCTCCTCCTCCCGAGCTGCGGGATGGAAGTTTCCCGCTGCAAACAGAGACGGGACAAAGCCGATGCTCAACAAATCCCGCGGCTGCTGGACGATGCGTTTGACACGACAAAAGGACAGCACCATCACCACAAGCACCACCAGCAACTCACTTTGTGCGTCTTTAAGTTAAGCCAAAATGCAGATGTTAGTGTTGGTGTGGACGTTGGTGCTGGTTGGCCCGAGGGCATCCCGGGCCGCAGAGTGTCCGGCGAGGTGCGACGTGAGCGCCTGCCCGAGCCCCAGCTGCCCTGACGGCTATGTGCCGGACCGCTGCAACTGCTGCTTGGTGTGCGCCGCGGCCGAGGGCGAGCCGTGCGGCGGCCGGGTCGGCCCGGCCTGCGGGGACGGCCTGGAGTGCCGACGTCCAGACGCCGGGGTCTGGCTGTCCCTCTCGACACGGGGTTTATGCCGCTGCAAGCTGAGTCGGGAGGTGTGCGGCAGCGACGGGAAGACATACGGCAATTTGTGCCAGTTGAAGGCTGCCGGCAGGAGGGCAAGACAGCGGGGCCTCCAGCCCATCAGCCAGGCTCCGCCTGGAGCATGTCACACGAGTGCAGGTAGGAAAAGCGGGCAAAACACAGAACACATCATATCACCCGTTCATTGTCGGCTGAAAATCTCACAAAAAAGCGCACGAATACACACACACACACAAAAAAAAGGCACAAAAAGAACACCGTTACTGGATGCTTCAGTGGCAGTCCAAAAATGAGTCGGAAGAGGAAAAACCTACCGTATTTTCCACACTATAAGGCGCACCGAAAAGTCTTAAAATCCGGTGCGCCTTGTGTATGGTCATTACAATAGTATGTTGACCCCTAGAATTCTCCTTGCTGGAGACGTGCTTACAATGTTATAACTTGGTGTTGGTTCAGTGAACTGTGTCGCTGCTTTATTCAGTAAATTTTTGTTGCAACTCCGATAAAAGGAGAGCTGTGGTGTAGTTTTTTAAAACACACACTTTATTCATGGTTTTACAGTCTCAATAAATACAGGTACATCTTTGTCTGTCTCTGTGCCTTCTCTTCTTCCATTCGACTCGAGAGGCGTTCATGACCGCCTCGGAAAAAGGTAAATTAACGATTCCTTCAATGAAAGTACAAAAATTGAAAATCAAAAGAAAGATCAAGCGAGGAAATCACAAAATAAATTCTATAGCCCCGCTTCGTTTGCGAATACAGTACACAACAAAGGAATAAATAACAAACACTTCCAGCCTCCTCAAATTTACAGACATCTGATCGTTCTGTTGCAGCTATGCTCAAGGAAATGCCAAAATTAATTCTGTCGGGGGGCTATAGAATTTATTTTGTGATTTTCTGTTTTGATGCATTACTCTATTTTCGTAGTATCATTGAAGTAAACGTTAATGGAGGTTTTTGGAGGCGGTCATTAACGGCTCTCGGACAAAGACGTACCTGTAGCTCCACCTAGTGGATGTATTGTAGATTGCGCCTTATAGGCAGGATCTCTTCTAGTCTGCACTTGAACCATGTAAAGTACTTCCATAGTACGTAAATATACTTCGCCAAGAGCTGTTCTGCCTGGCGCTTTCCGTCCCTCGCAGAGATGCCCAAAAATGTGTGATTTTTGCAGTCTGTTGGGTGTTATTCCAAGAGCGACGGTGTTTTTGAGGAGGGCTGCAACAGCTGCCTCACACATTTGTTTTGGCACATTCCACGATGACGCGCGAGCCATTCTTCTGCTCACTGACTCATTCGGAGCGGCAAGAAAGCAAAGTAAACTTCAGGGAGGACTGAGAATCTTCCCCAAAAGACACCTACAGTAACTTGGCTGACGTCATCTCCAGTTAGAACGGGCGGGTTCCCGATCCAACATGAGTGCCCACATCACCATGTATCGGATCACTTTACCCGCATGCTGTCCTGCTGAAGTTTAATTCAAGTTTCACTTTAATTGAGTGACTTTTGGAATGCGGGAGAAGGTGGAAAAATGTAGAATGGGAGATTTTGACATGAAAGACCCTGCAAAGTGAATTCAGAGGTGTTTCTAAATACATTGTATGTGTTTGAAGATAATAACTTAGGACGTGTCATAATTGACAACTATACCACACTCAATTGTGTGGTCTTGTCTTTCACCATTTCGGGTCTCCTCATTTGTTGGCGGTCACCAAACCACGCTCTGGTGAAGCAGCGAGCATCCCTCCCCCGCTATTTAATAACATATATACCTTCATTTATATGAGCGGTTATCCGGCGTAATTGCTAAGTACAGTACTTTGTTATCTTGACGAAGACCTTTTCTACCAGTGGGTCGTTTGCTAGCTGTATCTCCAATGTTCTAGCTAGCTATAGCTACATCTCCAAAATACATCTTCTGTGTAACATTATTTACATTTCCAAGAAAGAGGTGATGCCACGGAGAAGCCAACCACCCACATGCTTGGGTGATAAGCACGGAAGCCTGTTAGTTTGGGCGCGAGCTGGTGGCTAGCATCTCGAATATACAGCGCTACCACAAGTTAAGCATTTCAATACACGGAGGCATTAAGAAAGATGCTGGATGAAATTGTATCCATTTTTCAGCCGGGCGTGGTTTCACACATTCTGCGGACACCCGCATAGCGTTTGAGCACGGTGGTAATAGTTAGATCATTTTATATACTTGGCTACTTGTTTAACCAATCAATTTTGGCAGGCTTGTTTACAACACTCATATCTGTGGCGTGGCGAATTTACAAGTGACATTTATTGTCAGTTTCCAGAGACTTCAAGAATTGTGGAAACGGTTGCTCATCATGATTTGCTTCCCATCTCCGAAAATCTACAACGACAAGAGTCCTATATTTTTAGTTCACCACGCCCTTTACATATGCAACGCACCAGCGACACTGTATGTGTATGTGTGTACGCCAGACAAAATAGAGGGTTCGTGATTAAAGGCAAACATAAGGCCAGTCGGCCGCAATTTGGGGCTGGAAGGATTTCCTGTTTCCTTCGTTGCTATCTGTGTGCGTGTGTGTTATGTGTGCGCGCTTTCAAATGACTGAAATGAGGCCAAGTGGGCATTGCGTTTAACGGTCATAGCAGTTGAGTAAAAGTGTGATGACTTCAGGAACATTGAACGCAACCTGCTTCTGCACACACTTACTGACCCACCCAGGTACTCCCGTTACGGTCAGAACAGCAAGCGCTACCAGTCCTCGATACAAGTTCAACTTCATTGCTGACGTGGTGGAGAAGATTGCCCCGGCTGTGGTCCACATAGAACTTTTCCTCAGGTACACATTACTGGCTCTGTGTGTGTGTGTGTGTGTGTGTGTGTGTGTGTGTATGTGTGTGTGTGTGTGTGCGTGTGTGTGTGTGTGTGTGTGTGTGTGTGTGTGGGTGTGTGGGTGTGTGCGTGTGCGTGTGTTGACCTGTGCGCGCTCTCACCCGAGGCATCCCCTCTTCGGCCGCAATATCCCCCTGTCGAGCGGCTCCGGCTTTGTCATTTCTCAGCACGGGCTGATTGTGACTAACGCTCACGTGGTCTCCAGCAACTCGCCTGTGTCGGCTCGTCAGCATCTGAAGGTACACACGCACAAACCCACCCCCCCAAAAAAACCTGAAAGGCCACTGAGAAGCACATCATCAATCCGCTGGCAGCTTTTTCATCTCTTGTAGGTCCAGATGCATAACGGCGACGTTTATGATGCCAGCATCAGAGACATCGACAAGAAGTTAGACATTGCCACCATCAAAATTAACCCTCAGGTTAGTTTGAATTTGGCTAGCTGGTGTCAGCCCAGGCTCCTCACGACCCATACCTGTCAACTTGTCGGAGCGCCAACCTGTATAAACTACCCAAAAAATCCTTATAAAGAGCAAAAAATTCTTATAACATACCAAAGCATTTTGCATGTAAAAATAACGGGAGAAAAAAAAACCACGAAAATGTCAATTATATTTAATGTAGATCGCTATAATACAATGTCTGGTTAATGTTTAATCATCATTCTACTTAATGGCATTACTGTGTTCAGAGTTGTATTCCTGCGTTACTTTTTTCACCAACTCCAAATCATTTGGAGTTGGTGAAAAAAAAACCCAGAAATCTTCAGAATCCGTATGATTTGTGCGATACGGCCATATACGTAAGATTCACCACAAAATCCGTATGAACTATGGCTAAACCGTATGAGTTGACAAGTATGACTATTGGACAGAAAAGGGGCAATGTTCACGTACTAAACTCATGTTTTTTAGTATGTAAGCTTAAGTTGGGTATGGAAAGCTCATAATCGCCGACATCGGTGGTCCCCAACCCCGGGGCCACGGACCTGTACCGGGACGCACAGAAAGAATACATTTATATTACTTCCGTTTAATTCATTTCGGAATCTGTAATCTTTTATTTTGAAAGATTACCGGATTCTGTTAAACCCGTCGACAGTATTGTAATCTTGATGCAGGTGAAGGCGCCGATAGATTACCGCTAAAATGAAACTCTGGAGCTAGCAAAATGAGGAAACAAGAAACGTTTTTGGAAAGTTTCTTTCGGAAGGGGGAAAGGCCCAGCCAGGAGACAGAAGAAGAGATTAGAGACTTTCAAGAAAAAGAAGGCTACATTTAATAAACAGTGTCAGGAGTCGAACGGATTTATCTCAATGGGAGATTCACACTCACCAAGCCCACTCTGCGTAATATACGCCGAGGATGAGTCGTATTTTTCATGCACTTCGTATTTGCGGTGAATCATATTTTGAAGGCATGTTTAAACGTTACCCGTGCGACCAGAGAGCTTTGAGGCCAAATAGAACGTTCCTCTTGCCATGATTCCGTTTTTTTTATCGTGAGAAAATACCATAGTGTTCATGCACGTCATATTTTATTTTGTTGCATTTCACTGAAAATATTGTCCGACATTGAACCAGTCCATGGGGCAAAAATGTTTGGTGACCGCCGACCTACGTTTGGTAATTCGCATTTTTAACGCTAGTTTTGAACAGAAGTCAAGGGAAACGTTTCAAGCGTTTGCTGGGCGCACAAAATGAGGAAGAGTGCCTCAAGTTGGACACGTGTAGGTTAGTTGTATAACTGACAGTGGATGAAGCTAAGGGCAGGGCTGAGTTTCCCGTTTTCCCACCCCAGAGCGAGCTCCCCGTCCTGCTTCTGGGTCACAGTGCCGACTTGAGGGCCGGAGAGTTTGTGGTGGCCATCGGCAGCCCCTTCGCACTCCAGAACACGGTCACCACCGGCATCGTCAGTACGGCCCAGAGGGACGGCAAGGAGCTGGGCCTGAGGGACTCGGACATGGACTACGTCCAGACGGACGCCATCATCAACGTGAGAGCCCGCTGACATTCGGGTGCGCCGAGGAAACATATCACCTTTCTTCTTTGTCTTCTCCTTCACAGTTTGGCAATTCGGGAGGGCCTCTGGTCAATTTGGTAAGGCTTTCTTTGGCTTCCTTGGTTTCAAACACAAAGTGAGCTGAGGGTCTCGTCTTTTTGAGGACGGCGAGGTGATCGGCATCAATACCCTGAAGGTCGCTGCGGGAATCTCCTTCGCCATCCCTTCAGACAGGATCACTCGCTTTCTCAACGACTCCCTGGACAAGCACGGTAAAGGTGAGACATCAAACGCGCCTCTTCCCCCTCGTCCGTCTCCTTCAGACGTCAGGCCGATCAAGAAGCGCTTCATCGGCATCAGGATGCTCACGATCACGCCAGCGTATGTACCGCCGCTCTGCACTCTTTCACTCCCACCGTCGGGAATTACTTGAGTTTCAACCCCAACTCTCTTTTGCAGGCTCGTCGAGGAATTACGACAGCAGAGGCCGGACTTCCCCGACGTTCCTGGCGGCGGCATCTACGTCCACGAGGTGGTTCCCCACTCCCCCGCGCAGAAGTAAGACCCCGTGGGCCATTCGTCTCCATAAAAAAACCTCCAAAGAGCGGCACGAAGGGGTCGCAGATAGCTCGAGCGGATTGAGGTTTGTGTAAGCATCGAGCCGAGCAGGAGGATTTGATGTTTCTGGACAGACGGCTTCTATCCAGAGCAGTTAGGGAGGCAGCCATGACCAAGGGGTTAATATAAACGGTTCAAGGCATTAACTTGTGGAAGAATGTGGGAGGGGGGAAGAAGTTGTCATCTTCTTGAAAATGGACAGACTTGAGTTGGACATGGTTCGGCAACAGATCATCTGAACCCTAGAACCCCCTCCAGTGTGTTTTGCGTCTACAAAAGTGTCATGGAAAAAAACGGGATGAATGTGACAACCCCCCCCACTCTGTGCTTGCAGAGGCGGCATCAGAGACGGCGACATCATCGTGAAACTGAACGGTCGGCCTGTGGTGAGCACGGCTCAGCTGCAGAGGGCGCTGCGGGAGGAGACGGCCCTCCTGCTGGAAGTCAGGAGGGACAATGACGATCTGCTCTTCAACATTGAACCGGATGTCATCGTGCAATATACCACAGTGAGCCGCAAAACGCCACCCCCACACACACACGCCCACACACTCCCTTTAATTTTGTAACATAAAAAAATAACATTTGCGACACCGGTCAAGGACGTTATCTGGGATAAATGGTCTGATTTCTTTTGTCTCCTCTTTCAACGTGCTCATCTGCTCAGTGGTATTTCGTGGTGGAAAGTGTGAGGACAGAAAAAATAAAATAAAAACGCCCTCCTATACACGGTCGTTTTTTTCCTCGAAAAATGCCTTACTATACATGGTCGGTTTTTTTTTCGGCTAAAAACGCCTTATTTATACATGACATGGTCTTTTTTTCGGGATAAAACGCCTTACTCTACATGGTCGTTTTTTTCCGCTAAAAACATCTTTGTATAAATGGTCGTTTTTTCTTCGAAAAACGCCTTACTCTACATGGTCGTTTTTTCGGCTAAAAACGCCTTACTCTACATGGTCTTTTTTTTTTTTGTTAAAACGCCTTACTCTACATGGTCGTTTTTTTCCGCTAAAAACATCTTTGTATACATGGTCGTTTTTTCTTCGAAAAACGCCTTACTCTACATGGTCGTTTTTTCGGCTAAAAACGCCTTACTCTACATGGTCTTTTTTTTTTTTGTTAAAACGCCTTACTCTACATGGTCGTTTTTTTCCGCTAAAAACATCTTTGTATACATGGTCGTTTTTTCTTCGAAAAACGCCTTACTCTACATGGTCGTTTTTTCGGCTAAAAACGCCTTACTCTACATGGTCTTTTTTTTTTGTTAAAACGCCTTACTCTACATGGTCTTTTTTTTTTGTTAAAACGCCTTACTCTACATGGTCGTTTTTTTCCGCTGAAAACATCTTTGTATACATGGTCGTTTTTTCTTTGAAAAACGCCTTACTCTACATGGTCGTTTTTTCGGCTAAAAACGCCTTACTCTACATGGTCTTTTTTTTTGTTAAAACGCCTTACTCTACATGGTCGTTTTTTTTTTTGGATAAAAACACCTTTGTATACATGGTCGTTTATTCAGCTAAAAACGCCTTACTATCCATGGTCGTTTTTTGGTCTAAAAACGCCTTACTGGACATGGTCATTTTTTTTGGCTAAAAACGCCTTTCTATTCATGGTCGTTATTTTTTCGGCTAAAAACACCTTACTATTCACGGTCGTTTTTTTCGGCTAAAAATGCCTTACACAACATGGTCGTTTTTTTCGGCTAAAAACGGATTACTGGACGTGGTTGTTTTTTTTTCAGTGAAAAACGCCTTACTAGATACATGGTTGTTTTTTTGGGGGAGGGCTAAAAAAGGCTTACATACATACATGTATACCATATATACATGGTCATTTTTTTCGGCTAAAAAAGCCTTTCTATACGTCGTCATTTTTTTCTGCTAAAAACGCCTTACTATCCATGGTCGTTTTTTGGTCTAAAAACGGATTACTAGACATGGTTGTTGTTTTTTTTAGCTAGAAATGCCGTACTATACTTGGTCGGGGTTTTTTTTCGTCTAAAAATGCCTTACTATACATGGTCGGGGGGGTGTTCGGCTAAAAACACCTTACTACACATGGTCGTTTTTTGGGGGGCTAAAAACGCCTTACTGTACATCACTGGTGTCAAATTCATTTCACATGGTGGGCCACATACAGCCTCGGTAGATGTCAAGTGGGCCGGACCATTAAAATGATACCATACTTTGCTATAAACAACCAAAACACCATGTTTTTCCTTTGTTTTGGTATAAAGAAGCACAAGAACATTTGGAATATGTTGAAATTTATGTTGAATATGTTGAATATGTTGAACGTATCTTTTACAAAACATTTCATGAAGCGCCTTACATTTCCTTCAACAAATGTGCAATTTACTTTTATCATTCACATATATGCATTGCAACTGATCCCATTGATTGTACAAACTTTAATAGGTAATTGGTATTGAAAAATATAGTAATGCACGTTATCATTCAACAAGATTTATAAAGAAAGGAAGTTTTAAACCATTTACACGTGCATATAAAATCTAAATGTAATCCCTGCCTACACCTTACAAACTAAGGAGAGTGCTATTGACAGCGGCTGCTGACATGGGTCGGTCTCAGCGACGGACTGAGGCTGCTGTTTCTTCTTCTCTGGTCAAAACAGTGTCCCCTAGCGGATACTCAATGAATTGCACTTTATTAAAAAATTAATTGTCTTTTATGCATTTTTTTTTCATTTTTAAATTATCCTGCAGGTGTGATTGAACCTCGCGCGCTCGTGTGTGTGTGTGTTTGTGTGTGTGTGTGTGTGTGTGTGTGTGTGTGTGTGTGATGAATGGAATTCCGCATCGGTGTGCAATTGTAAAACAAGGCTGTGTGTTGAAAAAATAAATCTGAAACTACATTTAGGGGTGGCTCAATACTGACTGGCCATATATGGGCCGGAGTTGTAAATTGATTTCTGGCCCAAATACTTCACTCCACAACTGGCCCTCATCTGGTTTGCCAGAGTCAAGCCAGTGCCTCCTTTGCCACTCCTGGGCCGTGTTCGGCCCACATGCATTATGCCAGTGCTGAGTCAAGGTGGTGATATTTGAGTCGCCGTTGACAGGGTTGCTTTCTCATTGACCTTGTCGACAGGAGCAGCTTGAAGGTGACGAGGGAGCCTCTTCCTAGTTCGGACGGCGTTGAGGAAAAAAGTCAGCCCATCCATCTTCAGAGAGTGATGTGGAGAGACGGACGTCCCTGCACGTGCTCAGTGCGGCTCGTTCGGATTCCCGGCATCACATTTGAAAGTTGACATGCTAACAAAATAACAAACCTCTGTAATATCCCCAAAATGCACGTTGTTCATTTGACGAAAACCACTCAAGTAGACGTTGGGGTGCGGGCAGTGTGATACGTCCTTGATTTGAAGCGGCAGTTCAAGTGTCAATAAATCCATTGGCTCTTAGCCCTTACCTTCTGTTGTTGACTGGCCTCACCTGACTCCTTAGCTTTTTCTTCTTGTGTCCACCACAGAACAAACATTCAAGAGCTTGGGGTGTCACTCATGAAATCCACACCGTTTCCGATTTCTGCACTCGGGGCTTAAGCTACGGTGATGAGAACTGCCATCTTTTGCTTCCAAACTGATGGCAGCTACAACTGATTCTGTTTCGGGGGGATGTGAATTGGAAATGTTTGCATTTCCTTTCTAGACGCACATCAACTAAATTTGACCTGTCAGGCCAGATAAGTGATAAGAAAAAAAAGGCGTGTGTGCTAACACACACTTTTCCTCAAGCGATTCGCTCCGAATGTGCAACAAGAACACAATACCCCAGAAGAGCATTGATCAATTTGTTCTTTTATTGGTCAGCCATTGATTAGTAAGTAATCATGTTCAAGATATATATACTGTACGTGTGTATACATACACATATGCATAAATACATATATATATAAATTATACAATAAATACACACAAACACAGATATAATTGGCTGATATGACAGTGACCAAAAATAGACATTGCTCTCCTCTTTTTAACAAATGTAATGCAGAAAAAGCTTTTTTTTCCCCCCCAGATAGGCAGGAATGATCATCTAAGGGTGAGAGGCGAGTCATAGCATAGCATTGATTTCGGAATAAATGAGTGGTCATGGCAGTGACTGCCTTGGCATTCATTCCTCACTCCCGACTCCTAAATCATTAGAATTAACCATGCGTTTGTTTTTTTTAATTCCCCAAAGATGGCGGTGTCTCGTCACATTGCAAACAGCATTTTGTCCCATTCATAAACGCTGTTTTCGTGGCGAATACAACAGAGCGGAAGCAAAGGCATAAAAACTGAGCCAAGTGTGTGCGCGGCGAGTACGCTGGCCTGCCGTCTACAGTTTGGCCCGCAGGGATCCCACGACGGGCTTGTCGGCACAGAACTCTTTCCACCACGACGGCCGCTCCAGCGCTTGGTGGCCTTGCATCACCGTGGACCAAAGGTTCTTGTACAGCTGCGGCCACAATGACAAACCTTAATAACCGAGTCCAAACATTTTGTGACTCGACTCCAGTAGGTCTCCACTTGAGTCGTTTTTCTTGTGACGATTTTATACTTTGGTCGTCTGCGTTTTCGATGTGTCACTTCCTGTTTTGTACAATATTTGATAGTTACGATTTATTTTGCTTCTGTGTTTAAATGTGTATTGTTTTAACGGTGCGTTTGAAGACGGTTAAAAATATGTAGCTGCTGTATGAGCTCTAAAAATATGTCCAGGGTGTATTTAAATAGGATAGCTCGATGACTAATTTCAATCCAAACAAATGTAAGCCCCGCCCATGATGGGAGGGGAACTTTAGTATTGGAGGTGATTGATCGTACATTTTCATTCGGACTTTTTGACTTTTGCCTTCGATCAGACGCTGTACTTAGTTGTGTGGACTTGTATTTCGGTCCACTCATTCACTCCTAAAGACGTTTATAAACGTCTTTTCAGACTTGGTCTAGATTTGGCTGGTACTGAATGAGTTAACGAGGAACTTGCCTGTCCATCAGCGTTGCCGATGGGGGAGTTGAGGATGAAGTCCGGGGGGGCCATGGCATCAACCAGCCCCACCGCGTCGTCCTTCAGCTGCAAACAACTGGACGTTACTTGACTTTCGCAGGAGGCTGCCTTTACCGTTTTGCTTGAGATGGTGCAGCACGATCGTCATCATCATCACGTGGGGAAGGGGGGGGGGGAGCACACCTGTGCGCAGAGGCTAAGAATGGCCGTCTGGATCAAATGGGCCGGCTCTTTTCCGCTCAGGAAAGCACCTGCACAGAAGCACGCAAAGCTTGAATGCCGATGTATCGACTTGTTGATGGGTTTGGAAAAAAAAGAAAAAGAAAATTCTTTCTTCCCCCCCCCCTTTCTTTTTTTTTAAAGCCCCTTGTCAGCCTTTCTCCAAAAATATAATTTGCCTGTAAAGAATTCTTGCCAGCCCTTTCGCGACCCCTAATTGCATCATAGCCAGATTGCAGTTTATTTCTAAACTTCTCACGTGCGGCTAAGAAATCCTTAAAGTGGGATTATTCGCCTTACTGGAAGCATTTATGTGTGAAGACTCCATTCAAAACTTCCTTTCTGACTTCTTACTTTGGAAACGGGATTCATTTGCAGTGTTGGGAACTATACAGGGCTGCAGCTATCGAATATTCGGGAATTCCGATCTCCTACTGTAAATTCTATTAAATTAAAAATTAAATAAAAACTGGGGGTTTTTGGGTTGTTTTTACCGAGTTGAGAAAAAAAAAGCACCTCGGTACAGGGTGGCCATGTGGCCGCTGAGGCTCCACAGTCCATAAAGCGCACAAAGCTTCTGGAGGACCGCTCGCAGATGGCTCGGCGTGTCATCGTCTCGAGTCCACTCGTGGAACCGCTGGAGGCAGCAGTGTTCAATGTAGGCCAACGCCAGGTCGCGACAGTAGTACACCTGCACGAACGGACGGACGGACGGACGGACACCCTCTGAACACATTGACTTGCCGTGCGGTGACTCAGCGAGATTAGAAAATGCAACAGAGGGGCTATTTGGGTCGAAAAGGAGCCAAGGCCAAAATGGATAATGCTGGTCTATTCATTCAAATGGAAAAAAAAGTGAAACATGAGACAACAAAGTCACGTTTAAAAGATAAGGGGAATTTTTTGTTCGAATTGTCCCTGTGTAGTATTTGTGACGACACTCATGGATACACCTATGTGGGATACTGAAAGACGTGAGATAATTGTTATAACATTGTTATAAATGTTATAAAGTTCCAAGATGGTCTCAATAAGCAGAATATTTGGAAATAAAAAATTGATTGAATCGATTATGCAATGTGGGAAGAGGAAAATATCTGATCATTCAGTCATTTTAATGTCAACGGCGATGCGACAAATCGTGAAAAGAAGCAAAGAGCAGAAATGTGCAATGTTGAAAAATGTGGCAAATTGGAGAACGTGATTGTTTAAATCGGATGAAAAACGTGGATGGAGATGGTGGCGTACAGATAAATGGTCGGCAAACATTTGCAAATCGGGCGGCCCGGTGATCCAGTGGTTTGCGCATCGACCTCACAGTGCAGAGGTTCAATTCCAGCTCCGACCTCCTTGGGTGGAGTTTGCATGTTCTCCCCAGGCCTGCATGGGTTTTCTACGGGTACTCCGGTTTCCTCCCACATTCCAAAAACAGTTCGTCTTGAATGATGTAAAGCGTTGGAAGTCGAAAAGTGAACGGATGAGCCGAGCCATTTTTGTTGGCCGTCTCACCGACTTGGAAATTGTGAAATTGGGAGGAAAAGCGGGAGTTTTCGCAGCACGAAATGTACAAGCTGAAATGTACCGCCGTCTGTTAGTATTGAGAAATTGGAATGCTTTGGGAAAAGTGGGAGGAGCGGGCGGCCCAAAAGCAGCCGCAATCATTGAAATCAAGCATCGCGTAGCAAAATGAAGAATGTCGTCTCCTTGCCTGGCTATTGTTTCGGGCCGCAAAGTCATCTTGACCCAAAGACCGGAGCTGCTGCAGCCGCTCGTGACTCTCCTCCAGGTGGAAGCACACCAGCCACTTATAGGCCGCCAACGCCACTGACAGGGAAGCCATCAAGCAATGAAGCTATGCAGCCGTCCTTTGGATGGTGCTCGCGTCACCTTGCTGAGAGAAAAGTACCCGCGGAGTCCATGCAGTCGTCAACCGTGCGCGCCGTGAAGCCGCCGTCTCGGATTTGGTGGAAATCGTCCAGGAAGTCCACGGTGTGAAGAGGGGACTGGATCCGCATGCCATCTGAAAATCAACACCGGCACTAACTCAAGCCAAGCTTATTCACGTGGAGGGTTGGGGCGGGGGGGGTTCGGGGGGGGGGGGGGGGTCATAAAAATTCAATGAAAAATTCAAACACATTTGGCAAATCAAGCTGTGCTCTTTTGGTCATGTGACTCTTGACACAAGAAGAATCCAGAAAAATTGCTACCGTCGGGTGGAATACTCCGAGCTCCGAAATGCTCACTTTTCCGGAGAGCAAAAATACTATGTAACCGTGAACATTGGGTCATTGTCAGGGAGAGAAAAAAAAAACTGTTTTCAACATTTTAGAAATGTGTCGAAAACACACACGCACACACACGCACACACACGCACACATACACACATCCGCCCTGCCACACCCCTTTTTTTATGGCCTGCGAAAGCAAATCATGTTTCAACTTCTGTGATCCTCACTTAAAAATCTAAATGTCAATTTATACGGTTGAGATTTTGCTCGAATTTTGTTACCCATTTTACCGCAACTTGAACAAATTACTGTCCTTGACTTTTGATTGCAAAAGTAGTAATCCGTCAATTTGTTGTGCATAGGTAACAATGGGGGCGGCCCGGTAGTCCAGTGGTTAGCGCGTCGGCTTCACAGTGCAGAGGTACCGGGTTCAATTCCAGCTCCGGCCTCCCTGTGTGGAGTTTGCATGTTCTCCCCGGGCTTGCGTGGGTTTTCTCCGGGTGGTCCGGTTTCCTCCCACATTCCAAAAAAAATACCTGCGTGGCAGGCTGATTGAACACTCTAAATTGTCCCTAGGTGTGAGTGTGTGTGCGAATGGTTGTTCGTTTCTGTGTGCCCTGCGATTGGCTGGCCACCGATTCAGGGTGTCCCCCGCCTACTGCCCGAAGACAGCTGGGATAGGCTCCAGCACCCCCCCGCGACCCTAGTGAGGATCAAGCGGCTCGGAAGATGAATGAATGAATGAATGTAACAATGGTTTGCCCTCTCAGGGCTGCCCTCACTACAACGGGGCCCACTCCAAAAATGAGTTGGACACCCCTGGATGCAATCTATGCAAATTGAACTCAACACCATTTTCAAGTCATCAAACTTTTCAAGAATAATTTTTTGGAACAGATGAGAGTGTTGTTTTTTGGCTAATGAGGATCTGCGATTCGCAACCACTGTGCCATGAGCTAAGCAGAGACATTTTTCAGTTTCACGTCATTGGTCTGAAAATTGTCATTTAACTATTACAAAAAAAAATTACAAAAAAAAAAGAAAAGATATCTTTTTGTTGACTCTGTGTGGTCTCTTGGTGCCATTTTTTTTTTCGGTGGCATGCCATGACATTTTTTTCATCATGCCATGGTTGGGAAACAATAAACATTTGATGACCATTTGTAGGTCAACAGGACAGAAAGGTGTGGTGGGCCCACTTTGGTGGGCTACGAAGGGCTCGTGGAAGATGCCGGGGAGCCCTCAGCTTGCGACTCATACAAAATTTTTCTTTTTTTAAAAAATTCCGGTCTTTTAACGTTTTCAGGGACAGCGGTTACCACAGAGGACGGTTTACCATGTTTTCGGGTTACAAGGTGCATGAAAGGGTTAAACATGGGAGTCGTTTTCCTACTTTATTATGACTTCAAGATGGGGCCGCGAGAGGGGCTGTCTTTACAGCAGCTCCTATACTTTTGTTCTTCTACTTTCTTCCTTTCCTAACTTGGGAATTTCTCCATTATGAGACCAATAATTCATTCATTCATTCATCTTCCTAACCGCTTGATCCTCACTAGGGTCGCGGGGGGTGCTGGAGCCTATCCCAGCTGTCTCCGGGCAGTAGGCGGGGGACACCCTGAATCGGTTGCCAGCCAATCGCAGGGCACACAGAGACGAACAACCATTCGCACTCACACCTAGGGACAATTTAGAGCGTCCAATCAGCCTGCCATGCATATTTTTGGAATGTGGGAGGAAACCGGAGCACCCGGAGAAAACCCACACAGGCCCGGGGAGAACATGCAAACTCCACACAGGGAGGCCGGCGCTGGAATCGAACCCGGTACCTCTGCACTGTGAAGCCGACATGCTAACCACTGGACTACCGGGCCGCCCTGAGACCAATAAAGGTTATCATATTTTTCTTATATATATATATAATGCGGATGACTTCACTACTACGATAGTCGGTGATTTGGATTTGGAGGGCCGGCCACAAAAAGCGGAGCGGGGTGTGGCCCCGTTCATCCTGATAAGTGTTAAAACGGGCAACCCTGAAAGTGTTACTGAAAGAAGAAGAGGCTGACCACGTCGCTTGGCGTCCATCCACGCCATCAGGTAGTTGCTCGTTTGCTGCAGTAAGACGTTGTTGTCCCCCTCGTAAGTGCAGTTGGGGTCATTGTCGTCGCGCAGATTGCCCAGGCGGTTCACTGCCGAGGCGGGCAAAAGCAGGAGGAAGCGTGAGTGACGCGAATGGCGTGTGTGTGCCACAAGCATGCGATGCTTCCGAGGACAGAAACACTCACTAGCTAAGTAACCGTGACCCCCACACGCCTCGCGGCATTCCTGGATCCCGCGCTGAGCCGTCCACGAGGCCAAGGGCTTGCCGGAGCAGGCCAGGGCGTGGAGCTCCCTGCCCAACTCTGCCTGCCAAGCACACGCGCGCTCCCGGTCAACTCAAAGCACACCTCGCATGCCCGCGCCACTTCAGTCAAATTTGGAAACATGAACAAGTGCGAAAAATTGTGGGCAAGTCGTGAATGCTTTGAATTGCTTGACAAACGTGGAAAGAGGAGTTCCGTTTTGATCCTCACTAGCCTCAAAGTCCAGAACACGGCCGGGACGTACTGTACTTGGCGTGATGCGAGATGTTTTATGTCGGACAATGAAAGCGCATGAGTGCACCTGTGTGTCCGAGTGGTCCCGCATCATCTGCCGCATGCTAAACTCCACAAAGTTGCCGAAGAGGGATTTGGAGAAGCGCTCCAGAGCGTATGCCGCCGCCAGGTATGGAATCAAACGCCATTGCTGCAAAGACACAAAATATGAAAGGTCATTCCCTTGCCGCACTGCTTCTTTCACGACTCCGGGTGACTCTGTTAAATACTGCAACATGAATTACTTTCCATGGAGGATAAGAACATGTCTCTCCGAGTCCTGTTATGCGTCTAAATGTGTTGCACCACCATTTTTGTTCAAACGTCCATTGCTTCATAACTGAAGTCTGTGCTCGCAAGTCCAAAGACGAAGGAGGCCAAATAAAATGAATCCGTCATGAATGTCAGCTCGCAGCTTCAAAAAGTCATAATAGGGTCGCTCGTACGTGAAGGCGACACCGTGTAGCGATTGGGTGGAGGGAATAAAACGAGTGCGAAAGCAACTATGGCCTCTAACCTGCAACTGGTACTCCAGCACGGGCAGCTCCTGGTCGTCCTTGGGGCCGAACTGCCTCCTTGTGGCGGAGAAGCGGATCGCCACTGTCAAGGCCAACTTCAGGTTGACCAGGGCCATCCTGGAAATGGACACCCGGCCTCCGGACAGGGCGCCCAGGGATGCCCCGAAACGCTTGTCGGGGTCCTTCACAAACACAAACGCTTTTGCCTCGGAGGAGAGTCCAAAATGGACGGGGAGGAGGGCGGTGTTTACCTGGAAAGGCGTCACATAAGTACCGGCGGGGGTCACGTCTCCCGTTTTGTTCAGGAGATTCTCCCTTGGGATCCTCACGTTGTGGAAAAGAGCGAACCTGCACACAGTCACTCACTGCAAGTCAGTCATCGGGCTTCGCCAACAACCGCGTACACAATCAGACACTCAAATGAAGCCAATTTTTCAAGATGTATACCAGCAGAAGGAAATGAAGGCCCATTTCATTCAAATGTGTTCTGTATTAATCATTTGAAACAGGCTTAACTACAATCAAGGCTTTTTTTATTGAAAGACGCCCGTAGTCTAATCCCAATAAGGGCAAAGGACTAGGGCTGTAATTTTGGAGAACGATTGGACGCTCAGGGAGATCTCGAATCGAAGAATTTGAGAGAAAATTTCTGTTGACTTGGATTTTCATACGGATTAAAACGAACATCGGCATGCTGATTCCCAAATTTTTTTTTTCCTTTTGTAGCACGCCAATTTCTTTTCTCTAGATAAGCAAAACTGCACTGATTAGCTGGAGCGAGAATTGTCAGCTGATTACGATTGGACTCGTGTACGGCTATGTGGCGTACAGTGTGGTGAGATACATCATTACTATTAATGTCTGTAAACAGAACGCTGGCATATTAGGAATTATAAAGATTAGTGATGGCTCTTTTTTGCTCCCAAAACTTGTAACTCTAGCATCTTTGTGTTTTATTTCGATACACATTTAATATTTTTTAAGAAAAAACGGGGTCCCATATCTTAGTTTTAGATTCGGCACCCAAATGCAGTTCAAAACAGCTTGTCAGACGCAAAATCATTTTCAAATGAATTTGATAGTCATCAAGTGCACGTTCCAAATCCCCCGGAATTTGCGAGCGTACCCGTTATCGAGTCCGTTCTGACCCAGCTTCTTGCCCATATCGCCGACCAACACGCCAGGCAACGCCAACAACGTTTTGGGATCTCTCACCTGCGTTCAACGGTAAATTTTATTTGCGCTCAAGCACCACTGACAAAGGTCAAAGGTCAAAGGGAGTGGAGGGAAAGGATCCAGAGAGCCAGCGTACCGGGACCACAAAGGAGTGCAGGCCGTGGCAAGCCCCGTCTGCCGTGTAGAGCTGCGCTAAAACCAGCGCGTGGGTTGCCGTCTTGCCTAGGTTACCCACCCAAAACTTGGCTGCCTCAAAATCCGGAGAGTTGATGATAAACTCCTGCAAGACATTCCGGAGGCCAGCAATAGACCTTTTCGTCATGATGGAGGAAACGACGGGCATTCGGCTACTTGCAGCGGGGAGCGTTTTCCCACCTGCGTGGACGGCTCATAGGTGGCAGTGGTCCTCATGGCTCTGGTGTTGCTGCCGTGACTCAGCTCGGTTAGCGCGAAGCATCCGTAGGCCTCCAGTAAAACGAGCACGTTACGGCCGGATGGCGTGACGCGAAGATGACAGCGGGAGGAGCTTACCGTCATATCGTCGATGGCGTCCACAAACTTGTGGTGTCGCGCTGAGCCGCTGCTGGCGACCGTCCTTGCAAACATCTAAGCCGCAACAACAACCGGTAACGTTTTAACCGCACGTAGTCACAAAGTGCTTTGACACACACGAGTGTAAACCCCCAAATGAACACAAATAGAGAAGATATCCTTTATTTGTCCCACACTGGGGAAATGTACAGCCTCCAGCAGCAAGAATGTAGAAAGAAAGAATAATAAAAAAACAACAAACACCGTTCAATTAAGTTCAATATAAAAACAAAATGGATAAATTACAATTTACAATTGTCTTTCACATCATTTAATTATTATTATTGTTGTTATTTTTTTATTCAGCAGCCTGACAGCGGTCGGTAGCAACAAATAGCAACTAGCAGCAGAATCGAAAGAAGAAGCAGAGAAGGCCCCCCGACAAAGATCCAGTGATTGCTGCTTGCCGTGGAGAAGAATCGTGTGCCCCCGTTTGGATTTGTTGCCACTATGTGTGTGTTTAAGAAGCGACTGGTTGAATGTTTGGAATCACCGGGACATTTTTGCTAATTATTGCTAGCCCATTTATATCATTTCACATTACCGGTACACGTTAGCATTAAGCTAGCAGACTTGGTTTGGTTGAACATTTAAAGAACATCTCTTAACCAGGGCTACCAATGATTATGGAGAGTCGTGTAGATAGTCTTACTACATGTGGATTTTCCCTTACTGCTAGAAGGTTATCGCCGGTATCATCATATCATATAAGTTACAAGTTGCGGTCTATTAGCAAAAGGCCGGCCGGATGTAAGCATCCCCAAACAACAGACAGTACCTCAAAGAAGTTTTATCATCCAACGGCTTTGTCGAGTACTCACCCCTTTGCTGAGGAAGAACTTGGCCGCCAAGGACCAGTCAAACATGCCCAAGCAGTCATTGAGGACCACCGTCTTCCAGGGGTCGGCCATGGCCTCGTCATTGGTCAGAAAGTCGTAGCGGAACAGCTGCTTCACCCTGTTTGTTTCACGAGCAAATGGAACTTCTGAGTCTGTCGGTGATGTGTGCAAATTAAATATACAGTCCACCTGGCACCTGAGGAAGGTGAGTTCTCGCATTTTCTCCAGAGGGAGGTCTTCACCCGGCCTCCTGGAGAAAACCGGATCATTCTCCAATGCCGTGAAGACTCGTTGCTGCGGCACAACACAAGAAGAAACATAACCGCAGAAGCAGACCATATCTACTATCTCGCCGTACCTTCAACGCCATCGCCTCCTCTCCGTCCAGAAATATAAGCATGTCCTTCCACGGGAAAGAAGCTTTTCGTCTGTAGACGTCCAGCGGCCCACTCGGGAGGTCAGCCACTTCTTGCTTCATTGCCTTCAAACTTTGCAAATAAATAGAGGGTGGCATTATATGTGGTCATGTTATTTCATTATTTCGCTCAACTTCCAAGTATTAAAAGAACTCTCATCATTTACACTTTTTTTTCATTCATTCATTCATTCATCTTCCCAACCGCTTGATCCTCACTAGGGTCGCGGGGGGTGCTGGAGCCTATCCCAGCTGTCTCCGGGCAGTAGGCGGGGGACACCCTGAATCGGTTGCCAGCCAATCGCAGGGCACACAGAGACGAACAACCATTCGCACTCACACTCACACCTAGGGACAATTTGGAGTGTTCAATCAGCCTGCCATGCACATTTTTGGAATGTGGGAGGAAACCGGAGCACCCGGAGAAAACCCACGCAGGCCTGGGGAGAACATGCAAACTCCACACAGGGAGGCCGGAGCTGGAATCGAACCCGGTACCTCTGCACTGTGAAGCCGACGTGCTAACCACTGGCTACCGGGCCGCCACTTTTTTTTATACATTGAAAAAAACCACAATTTCTCAACACGCCACATTTTGCACACGAAAGCGCAACTTGCTCATCTTCCAAGCGAGCTCACCCCGTGATACACATAATTACACCCTTCAAACTACAAAACATTCTCGAAATTCAGGCTACTATTATTTTTCTTTGAAAATGTCACAGTTGTCCAATATTTTACATATTTGCTTTATCCTTTCACATTTCCTCATCCTTTTACATTTTTGAACGATTAGAACATATATGAACAGAACTAAATATCAAATATTTGACACTCCCCAAACTTCCACAATAAAATTCCAAAAGGAAGAGGTATTTTACGCGTTTAACCGCTTCAAAAAAACAAGTCAATTAATTTCAAAGCATTTCAGTCCAGCGCCAGATTCTCAGCATTCACGCAATTTCTCCAGAAATGTCCTTCTCTTGTTACTTATTTTTAGTATTAAATGATTGACCTCGTTGAACGCAGGTTACTTGCCATTTGGCTTTCAAGTGTTCCATGTAGAGCAGAGTTCAAGGTCTGTTGGCAAAATGCCTTCATGTCAAAATGATGACATTAAGATTATTCAAATTTTCAAATCAAAACAACAAAGTCCAAAGCCTTCACGCCATACACGTTTCAAAAGCAAACATTTACATATATCAAAAAAGTGGCTTAAATCATGATTTGGATTATAAAGGGGGGGGGGGGCACGTTTTACTTCATTCTGCCCCTTCTCGAACGTAACACTTCTTTGTTTACTTTTATTGTGTTCGATTTCATTTCAATTGCTCGAGATAAATATAAGCGACTAAACCAAAATTAAATAAAAGCAGCGCAAAATCGCTACTCGGAGTCGTTCATATTACGTATCTTTGGTTCATCATACCTGTGTAGTGGACTTTCTGCGAACGCTGACAGCGAGCAATCAAGAAGAAACTCGCGGTAGACATTGGCCCATGACACGCCCACTAAACTTTGAACTCGGAAGTAAACCGGCGGGGCGCCATCTTGGGACGGTTTTTGAGTACTTTTTCCCTCAATTCAGAACTAGAAAACTCTGCAACTATATACTTATTACATAGAAGTACGGGCAAATAGGTCGACATTCATCTTTTCAATTTCTTTTAATCTTTTATATCAAAACGCATGACAAGTGATGGTGATAGAACATAAAAGTAGCCTCAACTCAAAAAAGTCACTAACCGCAGCACAATATTCACAGGGTCTGTGTAGCAATTAGGCTTAACATTCTGAGCTTGTACATGAGTCGGACAACTCCGCCTCACAAGTTTAGTTTTGATATACACTCTCACAGTAAAAAAAAAAAGTCTCATTTTCCAACGGCGGTTCATGCGAAACATAATGGATGAACAGCTGACGCACAACGGCACACACAAACATGGCAACCCCTCGATTTAGTTTGTCAAAGGTTTGACCCGGAGGCTGTAACCTCGTCGTCATCAGGAGGGCAGGGGACAAAGTCGGCCAACATGGTGGCGATGGCGTCGTCGTGCATCTGGGGGAGACAAAATGCGGCCAATGTTCAATTCTGCCCGCGTCGGCTCACACAGTGACAAGTGTCCAAAGATTGTGGTCCGGGTAAATCATTTCCTTCAACTCTTATGGACGCCATTTCCAGCATCAGTACAAGACGATAAAAACTAACCACGTGTTTTCAAATATGTCTAAATGATCCCATCAGTCATTTCCCGCCCCCCTCAATGGTTTGTTTGTTCTTCCCAATTCAAGTCAAACTGAAAGTGACTCGAGGAAATAGTGGAATGTTTACCTTTTTCTTGTCGGTGCTTTGTCCTGCCTCTTCGTCCATATGTGCATCGTCTCTCTTGCGCTTAACTCCTTTCCCTTCGTCCCCTTCGCTCTCTTCCGCATCACTTTCCATCGCAGCACCCTGTGTGTCTTTGTCCTTTTCTTCCTCCTGGGGCCGCTCTTCGGGGCCCGACAAGGCAGCGGGTTCCGAAGGCGGTGGGCCGCTGTCCTCAGGAGGGGGCGCCAGAAGCTCGTTTTGAAGGACGGGCGGTTGGTCATCACCGGCACTCGCTTCCTGCACGGGGCCCGGCGCCACTTCCTGTGGAGATTCCAATCATTGCACACGTTTTTCTGTCACCTTAATGTGGGGTTTTCTGACCTTGCTGACAAATGAATTATATGGGCTGAAAAGTCTTGAATAACCGAATATAATTTTGTGCCCTTCCCCCGCTATGGAACCTAGCCCCAGCTAATGGTGGAAAAAAACCCCCACACTTCTTGACACTTGCTATGCTCTTTCAGGAAGACCCCTAGACACTCGAAGATGCAGCCAAAGTCCTATCCAAATACACAATTGTGTAACTGGTGTCAGGGAAGCATGCTGAAGTGAAACATCTCAAATCAAACACAAACTGTGTATTTCAAAAAGGAAGTGAAGCCTAATTTGTTGGTGGAAGTCAGAGAGTCTTTGCCACCCGTGCACATTCACGCGCACTGTCGGTGCATTATTTATCAATCAAATCATCTGTAAGATATTTATTTTGAAAGGTGTAACGTGAGTTTAGAATGACAAGTGATCATTGTTTGTCTATCTACCTATTGAGAGTCGAAACGACATGAGTAGTGGCAGACAGGGTTGGGTCCCCTTTTGGTGAGAATTGTTCCCGTGGCGCCGGCTTATTTTTAGTGTACCTGTAGTGGCGGATGAAGCTCGGCGAGCGGCGGCTCGAGGCGAAAGGCCGCCACTTCAGTCGTCTCTGCCTTGGCCGGCTCCTCCCCCTCCTCTGGCGCGCCTCCAGTCACGCACAGGATCTGAGGCATGGTGGGGTCGTCCATCCTCTCGCTCTCCTCCTCCTCCTCCTCCTCCTCGTCCTCCCTGGCCCCTTCCAGGACTCCGATGCTCTCCACCTCTTGCACTCGGATACGCTCGTCGGCGACGTCGGCTCTGCCGAGTTGGATCTCCTGGATGCCTCCCACGGCTTCGCCGTCCGCACTCGAGGCGGCCGGCGCTGCTTCTGCCCGGCGCACCTCCTCCTCCTCAATGCCACCCACGTTGGCCTTGTCCTCCGCCCCCTCTAACGGAGGCATCGGCCCATCTTGGCCCCCGTCATCTTCTTCCTCGTCCTCCTCTTCCTCCTCCTCATCTTCCTCCTCTTCCTCCAGCTCCTCTCCTTCCTCGTCAAACTCGTCAAACTCCTCGCCCTCGTAAAACTCGCCCTCGGGAAAATCGCTGACTTCCTCCTCCTCGTCCTCATCTTCCTCCAGCTCTTCGTCATCCTCCATGTCTTCCTCTTCGTCCTCGTCGTCCGTGCTGTTGATGTTGATGACGGCGGAGTCTTCGTTGCTGGAGGGGGCGGGAAGCCTTCCTTGTGGGGGGCCCATCTGATTCTGCAGCTGCTGCATCTGGAGGGGCAGACCCAGGGCTCCGGGGCCCGAGGGCTGCATCAGCATCTGCTGGAGCTGAGGTCTGACGGCCGGCGTCTCGCCCTCACCCGAGCCACCCGGCGGGACAAGGGAGACAACCGAGGGGGCGGGAGGAGCGAAGGAGTTCACGGGGGCGCTGGGAAGCGGGGAGGTGGCCAAGTCATTGGGGAGGGAAACCCCATCGGTGGCGGCCTGAGCCAACGCCAAGGGTTCGGGGGCGCCGCCCGCGGGCGGAGCAGCGGCGCCGGCCGGGTTCTGAGGTGGGGCCGCCGAAGTCTCGACAGGCTCGCGGACCTCGGCGGCGAGCATCCCCGGAGGAACGATGACCACGCTGTCGTCGGAGTCACTGGCCAGCGAGATCTCCACATCTTCGGCTTCCTCTTTATCGTAGCGCACAAAAACGGGTCTCTGCCCCTCGGTGGGCCCCAGTCCTGCCGTCTCAGGCTGGTGCTGCGGGTGCGGGGACAAGATGGCGTCGCCCGAGGCGTGGCCCGGAACCAGAGACAGGTGGTTTTCCAGGGAGCTCAACAAAGCGAGCGAGTGGCGAGCGGGGAAGGGCCCAGAGGAAGCGGGACCTCCGAGGAGGGTGGGCAACGGGAGGCCGGGGGTCGGTCCCTGGGAAGATGGCAGGACAGGAGCCGGAGGCGTGGCCTTTAGGGTGAGGGGTGGCAAAGGGATGGCAATGGAAGGAGCGCGCGGGTGGACCAGAGCGTTACACATGGTCAGCGCCTCGCTACAGAACGAAGACACCTGAAAGGGAGCGACGACAGCGCGCTGAGTTCACCGTTCATGACAATGCCAACGACATCGGCGGCGACGTCCAAACCTTGAGGTTGCGGTCCACGCGTCCTTTGCTGAGAATGGACACCGCGCAGGTGAGTGGTGGAGGCCACGTGGGCGACGGGACCAGCACGAGAGCCAGCAACAACCTGAGAGTCCACAAACACGTGATGATGACACACACAAACAAGCCCAGTAAACAAAACATGTCACTAGTGCACATTTTTAAGCCGTTCTTGAGTGATAATTTTACAGTTTGAGCCCTGCGAGTCCCAGGGACTCGCTGATCAGAAAAGTATGAGTCCCATTAAGCATTTAGAGCAGCTATGTCCAAAGTCCGGCCCGGGGGCCAAATCCGGCCCGCAGTCGAATTTCATCCGGCCCTCGGCCCCTGTCATAAAATCAGTGCCGTCTGGCCCGCAGGTTGGGCGCAATGGAACACGTGTTGCATTGACTGAGGTCTCGTAGACTGGTGAGTGATGTTTCATAGAGTACTGCTTCCCTCTAGTGGCTAAATGAGTAATAGCATTCACTAAATGAGTAATAGCATTTAGACACTAGAGGGCATCACTCACGAGTTAACAAGACATCACTCCGTGTTTATATTGACTGATATGTCATATTTCAAATGATCCTTGCAGTTGTGGATATGTGTATTGCTTGTTCATTTCCCTGTTGTTCGAGTCAAAGGTTTTGTGACTATTGAAAAGTCATGGTGATACATTTTATGTTTCAAATCAATCAATTTGCACTCAGGAGACTTCTGTTTAAGAAAAAGTCAAGTGAATAAGCAGTTGCATGTGATATACCTGTTTCAAATGAACCAAAAGAAATTCTTAAGATTGTTGAAATTAAAATAAAAATGGAAATGTGAAACAGACTGGCTTACTAAAATTTGTTGAACAATATTGTTGTTCAATGTAAAGAATGTCAGCCAAGGTCGGCCCCCCGACGTTTTACCACATAAAATCTGGCCCCCTTGGCAAAAAGTTTGGACACCCCTGATTTAGAGAGTCCCAAATTTCAAATTCTGAAATGGTCTACTTATTCAATTGCATATGCTAGCACAAACAATACATTGACAACAGGTTTATTTCTTATCAACAAATGCTGCAAAATGTTCAATAATTCAGGCATACAAGATTATTATCGCAATAAACTATCCAACTGTAGCTGCTTCCTCAGTGATATCTCCGCAATAAACTTTCGCAACACTTGTTCGCACCACTTGTTTTAACGTTACACGACTTGTCAATCGTCTGCTTTCCACGCGGTGAGGGCCGATCTCGCCAATATCGTCTCACGAGAACGGAAATCTCGTCACGCGAGATTACTTAACGCAAGATCAAAACAACAATGGCGGCGATTGTCAAACTGCGATTGTTGTTGGAAAAAAAGATTTACCGTCGGGGTTTTTCTTTTTTTTTCTTTGACTGAGAAATTTCCTTGTGTCCCAAAAACGCACGTTATTTGGAACTGTGCGTCTCGAACGTGGGGACGCAGAGGTAACGAGATGGCTGATTCTTTTTGAAGAGCTTTGACAGCACACTGTCATGTCACAATTTAGAGTGGTGTGACTTTTAGTGTACAACCGCAATGTGCCACTGCATGTAAATTTGGAGCAAGAAGAGGCTGAAAAGATCACCAACTCATCTCATGTCATAGATACATGGCCGTCTCCGGAGAGCAGAGACTATTAAACCTGAGAATATCGTCGTATGCTCAGTTTGCTGTTCAGCATGTGTGACAGTAGCAGTTTTATCACGCTTTAGAATTAATGCATGCTAATTTCCAATAGCCCATCTATGGCTTTTACCATGACGTGTTAGCATTAAGCTAACGGACGCAGTGTACCTGTAGAGTTCCCGCCGCGTGAGGGCACCACCGTACTGCCCGCTGACGCTCACTGCAGAGTCGGAGGCGGCGTTGCAGCTGGACTGTTGCTGCTGCAAGCGCACACACAGCGGCAGCAGAACCTCATGGAGACGCTACCGCACAAAACACACGCCGTCAAATACGTCAACCCCTCTGTCTTTCAAAACGTGAACTGATGCTGACAGATTTTGGTTCGCCATTGTTGGTTTATGTCCACCATTTACCTTGTGCAGATCATCTTTTAGGAGGGTTCCGCTGGTCAGTATGATTTGTCTTAGTGCTTAGCCGGAGAAGAAAAGTATTGAAATCGTACGTCATCTGGAGAGATGATGAGCGCATGTTTGAGCAACTTACCCCTTAGAGCTGAGAGGCAGGTATCCTGGTTGGCCAAAGTGTCACCTTTCCTTTGGAGCGAGGGCACCACCGCGTCGGCCATCACCAACGGTTTGGTCCTGCGAGGACCCGGTTTGCCTCCCGGAACCACGTCGGCCGACAAGCCCGCACGAAGCTGCGGGAGCAGGTGAGGAAAAGGACACGGCCGGGTTTAGCGATGCCGTGCGCTCTCTGTAAAAACAAATGCAACGACACCTTGATGGACTCGGCCCCGGGCGTGATGTCACCGAGGAGGTGGGCAAAAAGGAGCTCGGTGTGGCTGGAGCTACCCTGGAGGATGCCGGCAGACGCTCCGGCCACCTGCACCCACGCTTCCAGGCTTCTATACACGGACACGCGCACCGAACTGTAGGATTAAAAGCGGACGCCGGGATTTGATTGTGGGCCGCAGAGCACAGCGAGGATGTCAATTTGCAAGTCAAAAAAGTTCCACCGTCACGTACCTGTAGGCTCTCTGCTGCCCAGGGTTGGCTTCAGGTGGAGGCGTCCATGCACTCAGCGTTTGGGAAAAGAGCCTCTGGAGCACCGCAGCATACTGCACCATGCTGCTTCGCACGCTGCAATCGAGACGAGAACAGCTAAGCACGCTTCAGCGTTTTTCACACAGCGCGCATGCACGTTTCAACTTACACTGTGAAGAGCGCAGATAAGACCTCGAGCGTGCAAGTGTGGATAGCAGGCAGGAGCAGCAGCCTCACGCTGCCGTCGCCTGTTAAATTCTGATGCGAAAAGCAAAACGGGTGCAGATGACTTGTGGGTTAACGGAAGCGTCAGTGTGGAGCGCGTGGATGCTCACGATGCTTTTGGCGCTGACGGCGAGAGCTCGACACACCAGGTTGAGAATGGGCCTGACGGGCAGACGCACAGCCGACGCCGGATCCACCCTGAAGGCACGTCAAGTTCACACCATTTGCAAAAATTCTGTACCGTATCGGCCCGAATATAAGACGGCCCTGATTATAAGACGACCCCCCCTTTTTCAAAACTCAAGATTGAAAAAAGACTTTTAGAACACCAAATTCATTTTTATACAGAAAATAATTGCACTACATCTGAAACAAATGACTCTAACAATATATTTGAGAGAAAAAGCATGCGACTTTGCCTCATTCAAATCTTAATATCGGAACCTTTAAATATTAAAGTGCAATCACATTCGTAAATGAATTGCTTCTGGTTTTTGAAATGTAAATGACATTATAACTTCTCTGTCGGTTAACCTGGCCGATCTTCGACCAACTTGTCTGCAGATTGTCACCATGTTTGTACTTCGTTTTTCTGTTATCTCTTCAATTATTTTCTTCTCTTTTCTTTCTTACTGCAATTGTTATTTTTCTTCTTCGCCCTACCGCTATTTTTATTTTTATTCTTCGTGACCGGTTCGCTTTGGCCTGGGGAGTCAAGTTCAGCATTCGCTTCAATGATATCTGGCGCCATCTAGCGTCGTGAATGGGTATAATGTCTCGACCCTGAATATAAGACGACTCCCACTTTTTCAGTCTTATTTCAATGCAAAAAAAAAAACACCGGCTTATATTCGGGCCAATACGGTACATTGAACCTGTCGCTCATTATTTGCACCCTCCCCCCCCCTGCTGTTTGAATGCCATCAATGGGTTTTGACAGTAAACAGTCACGTCCCAGTTTAGACTTGCACGGCGTCAGTGAAGAATCCCCACCGATTGGGTTTGCCTCGCGTACCTGAGGGTGTGCTTGAGTGCGTGACACACGGCCGTGTATCTGCGCTGGAGCTGCAGCGGCAGCAGGGCATCCGAATGGTCGAGAGGAGGAAAGCCGAGCTCCACCCCGGGCCCTTCGTACTGCGCCGTCCTGTCTGCGGTGCCACACAGCGACAACCATTTGGCACGTGCAACGGACACGATGAGGCCGCCCGAGCAGCATGACGGGTCGAGCGCGTACCAGATTCGGCACCGCGGTAAAGGTGAGCCAGCGCGCCATTGGCCGAGGCCAGCAGGCAGTGAACCTGATCGCTCCATCGGTCGGCTCGGCTGGCGCCCGACGCTCGGTCCGTCAGGCCGCCTAGGCACGGGAGGCGGGCGTAGCACTGACAAGCCATCTGGAGGGAACACATTGTGTGATGCGGGTCATCAGAGAGAGTCGTGGCAACCTGACGGCAGGAGGACAGACCTCTTGGGTTTTCTTGTTGGAGCTGTCCATTTTGGAGAGGAAGTAGGCCCCCAGCTTGTCCTGAAACAATCATTAACTCAGGTATTGACACTGATGACCGAGCAAATGAAAGGTGATGTGACGCGTGTTACCCGCAGGGATCCGCACGCTCGGGGGTAGTAGGTCATACACGCCGTCATGCCCTCCATGGCTGCCAGCTCACACTGATATCACAGAAGGGCTACAGTCAGGCATTTATCATTGCTTCAGTCGAAAACAAACGACTCCCAAAAGAGCAGAGAGGCATACCGAGTCCTTTATGTGCAATCCACAAACATGCAAATGCTCCTGACTATTCAACAAGTAATCGATTTGAATCTCAAATCATTTCTTTTCTTGCCCACTTATATTGTAGTGCATACACATTAGCACTTCTATATTTGAGTGCATGAAGTCAAGTTTACATGGAGCCATGTATCCTGATTAGAATGAACCCAAATGACAAAGCGAATGAAAAAGGGACGCCGCCATCCAAATAAACTGGCTCGATCCAAATAGAATTTCATTCTGATTCGCACCAGTGGTATATTCCGTTGCTCAAACCGATCAGAATTCACAAGTCTTATATGGGATTCAATAAGAATCGCCAGGCTGCGTCCTGTCAGCGGGTGCTCCGTCTTGACAGCGAGGCGCAGTAACGTGCTTGTTTACGCATTTGAAAATACGGCAGCTTTCGGGTTGGTGGCGATATTCAGATTTTGACATCATTTCCGCATCTCCTCATTACAACGGGGTATACGTTGATACCGTTGCTAATTTCAGACTTGTTTTCCGGCTTGCGCCGACCGCTACGAGTCAGTCAAGACCCGTAGCTCAAATCCGCTATTGATGTTTGTTTACCTTTTAACCAAGTTTGAATATCGATATCTATGCTCTAAAAATATCTGCAGGTATGCACCCACTGCTGCCTGTCTGAAATGTACAGGTTTTGCTTCCTTATTAACTCATTCACTCCCAAAGACGTTTTTAAACGTCTTTTCAGACTTGGTCCAGAATTGGCTGGTACTGAATGATTTAAATGATGGTCAGCCACCATAGCATGCGAGTCGTGAGCTGTGCAACAGCCATCTTGAGTGACAAAGAAAGAAACATGAAGCAAGAATTATTTTGCCTCTTACATGGATACTTTTTTTTGGGGGGGGGGGGGGGGGTACCTGTCAAACTGTACTTACCTACTCAGAAAAAAAACCCATACTAAACAGATGTCACGTCTTTCAAGGTGAGGTGCACCATGTAGCCCAGTCAAGCAGCGACTGTGACTAGTGCGGATACGCATACAGTGATGACCATTCTCAAACAACAGATCGTACAGCCCTAATTTCCACTGTATTTTTGGATGGTAAGTTTTTTTCTTTCTTTGGAGGGGGAGGGGTGACCGTACAAATAAGACGTGACGTTGCGCCGTCTTGCTTTCCCTGCATCTCTGCTCACCTCCGTCTTCAGGCCCAGCAGTGATGTGAGGATGCCCAGGACACAGTTGAGGCCCACTTCTCGCGCCAGCTCTGCCAGCTGAGACGAATACTGCAGCAAGTCCTTCAAAATGGTCACGGCCAGCTGGATGGTGTGAACGGGGGCCTGCGACTGGAGAAGAGCTTTTGAGGAAACATCCTCCCGGATGTGGCAGACGGCGAATGATTCACATTGAGTCTAACCTGTATGACTTGCTGCAGCGAGCGCAGCCAGGAGAGACAGTGTTGCTGGAACAGTTCGGATGAACTGTCCTGAACCAGCATGGCGAGGAGACACAATCCCTCAAACCTGCACGCAAGTACACACAGATGACTTGCTGCTACAAATGGCACTGTGACATGTGTTTATTCTGAACACGACACTCACTTGGTCTTGCTGGAGGCCAGCTTGGCGTTGCTAAACCCAAGGAGTCCGCCGACGGTGCTGGCGCCCTGTCACAAGTTGCATTGAACAACACCAGAACAGCAGCACAAAACACAAGCGGGATTGCTCCCAAGTACAAATACTTCCTTAGTCTGCTTACTCTGATTTTTCTAATGATTGCTGACTTTTACTCCTTGCATTAGGAAAGCAGATGAGTGTTTGCCAGGGCCGGGACAGTTCTCGGTCAAACCGAAATTCATGAGGACACCTCAGCTCGGTACAATACGCCCTTACGCAGAGCTGTATTTCCCATTTTGTTTTTTCGCTAGGCACTGGGGCAAGTTTATTCATTCATTCATTCATCTTCCGAACCGCTTGATCCTCACTAGGGTCGCGGGGGGGTGCTGGAGCCTATCCCAGCTGTCTCCGGGCAGTAGGCGGGGGACACCCTGAATCGGTTGCCAGCCAATCACAGGGCACACAGAGACGAACAACCATCCACCCTCACGTTTTTAACAATTGGTTGCTTAGGTAAGTCAGTCTAAAATAATTAACGTAGATCAATCGTCACGAAAATGTGTGCAAACATTATTTTTTCTACCTATGGAAAGTCAAAACGATAACCCCGCTATTACGGATGCTTATCAAAGCTTTAATATTTACGTTCAAGATTTTAGAACGTTCCCTTAAGGAACATAACTTTTTTTTCTTCTTCTCAGCGCGAACGTAATGTAAGAAGTCAAGAAATGATCGACGCTACCAGTTGGCATGCAGAGACGCGTTTCTTTATTTTTGTACATAGGTACATTTCAGATTCTGTACTTTTACGCAAATCGGTACTTTTACTTGTATTCGTACTTTTGCCAGCTGAGTAACAAAAGCCAGCAGGTTAGCAAGCAGCTAGCTGCTAGAGAGAGCGAACGTTCGGCTGGTGGCTTGCGAGCGGGCGTTCTCCACGTACCTGCGTGCGGAAGACGCCATGCTCTCGGTAGCTGTCCAGGAGGCTGGGTAAATACTCGGGGCGCTGCTCCTTTAGAACCGACAAGAAACCTTCAGTCAAACGCCCAGCAGACGGGCCATGCAGCCAAGATGATGCCGACATCTTTCCTGCCTGCCTGCCTGTCTGCCTGTCCGCCAAGTCAACGTCACTAATGTGCGACCGAGACGTTATTTTGCGGGACCCTCCTCAAAATAAACAAAACAAAAAACGGCGTCAATGAATTAAGTTCCACGACCGGTACATCCCAAAAAGAAAGGAAACACACATTAAAATTATGAATAACATTTCGTCATCTCAGGAATAATGTCACCACGCTTTAATATTTAAGATACCTGCTCATATTGTAACAACCATGGTTCATGTCTGAAAATACAATTACTGTGGAAAGATGTCATTTTGGGGTCATTCCATTTCCAGCCTCTCGTGCAACATTTGGGCGTAATTTAAAAACGGGTACTGTATGACCAAACCTCGTTTTCACCCTCAAAAAAGTTTCAAAATGTCAACCAATTTAATTAAACAATTTCTTCAGCGAATTTGGCTTTGAAAGTAAATCATTATTATCACTGTTATATATTATCAACATGGAGTGGCTTTAGATGGCTATAGATGAAGAACAAACATATAAATTAAGAAAAAAATGGAGGTGGGACATTTTCCCGATCCCTTTTGTCTTAGAAGGCGACCCGTAGAAAAACGATTCTGGTCATGCGCAGTACGGCTTGTTGTTTCTCAGCTCTTCCTCTTTGGCTCAGTCACGTTTTGCTGCTGGAATACGACGCTCGATTTCATATAAAATTGATCTTCATCCTTCTTCCCGTCGATGGCGAACGAACGCCTGCGAGCTCTGGAGGAGGTTGAGAAGGAAATCGCTATGGTCCTGCAATGTGCCGGTCAGCTCCAAAAGGACACCCCCATCCCAGTTTAGCATTTAAGTGCATCTAACATCAGAGTTTTAAATTAACGTTATTTCGTGTCTATTGTTACAAGTTTTCTTAACGTGCTTTTCAAAACAGCGGTCTGTAAAACAGTGATCCTTCAAGCGCCAATATTTCTATAATGACGTCACCGTGACGTAAAGAAAGGCAACTGGATTTATATAGCGCATTTTTTAAATGGTTGCGTTTGTTTTGAGAAATCACCGTCGCACTTTAGTGGCCAGAGTATTAATGACAATGGATTGTACCGTACGAGCGAAAATATTACACATTACGAACCTCGTGGAGGGAAAGTTTTTTTTTTAAATTCTCATTCAGCAGACAAGCGCACAGTCAAAACAACTTTGGCTGACAGCTTCGAGTTCTTGACGTATAAGCAGTTTGAACTTGGCGTATTGTCGCCAGACGAGAGCAAGCACCACCCCACCCACCCCAATACAATTTCGATCAAATTTTGGTATTTGTGTTTTGATGTGAAAAACCAACACTGTAATTCTCCTTCGATCACTACACCTTTATACTTAATGAAAGAACTGTGGTGACCATTTGCTGTTGGCGGTTTTGTGCAGGAAACATCGTGATGGAACTTTCCAAAGACAAACACAACGCCAGCCTCCTGGACAGACAACTGGTCCAGTTCCAGAGCTCCGTCAACAGAGTGGAGAGCGAACTGAGTGGGCAAATCCGCTACCTGACGCAGGTATTGCACACGCACTCCACGTTTCCATTCTTGAACGCAACATAGACATCTCCCGTCCCTTCTCCAGGTTGCCACGGGCCAACCTCACGAGGGCTCCACCTATTCATCCAGGAAGGACTGTCAGATGGCGCTCAACAGGGCCGAGTATGCTAAAGTAAAACTAGGAGAATTAGGACGGACCTGTGAGGTCATGTTGGAGCCGCCGCCAGCACAGCAAACATGAACAGAGGCCAACTTGTTTGATTCACTTTTATTTGGACAAACCTTTGAAACAGACAGCAATTGGACTGTCAATGCTTCTGGACTCCAGTGTGTGAGGATCCGGTGAAGGATTGGAATGCATCAATGTTCTCTGCTCAGTCATTAAAAATATTTGTATACAGACAAACACATTGTTATTGCGGCCGGGGCAGCTTTCACTGCTGCGATTCGCCGATAACCGTTGTTAGCAGCTAACACAGGGGGTCCCCCTCGGCTCTATCCTCAGCCTCCGCTAAATGCAAGCGGCCAAAGTCTTGGAACACCAGCTCGTCGGCTTGAGATGCAGAGCTGTGCAAAAGAAGAAGAAAGAAGGTGCTGTTACCAAGGAAAGCTACCAATTTGAGGAGCAAAGTGACACATGGTAGCCATCTTTGTGGAATTTTTTTGAAAAACATGCAACGGCCACTTCAAACACCCTGAATATCCACCCAAAAACAATTTTCCGACAAATTAGCTATTCTGCCACCCTTTTCACAAATCGTGTTCCATTTGTGCAATTTATTTTAGTTTTTTTAGGTCAAGTGACGCCGTTTAAAACATCGCTGTCATTTGGACAACTTGAAGATAAGTCACCATTGTGCCACACTCATATTTTTACGGACTGTCATTTTGAGGAACTATTGTCACATCACCGCACACCCACACACACTCTTACTCGCTCTCGAAAGTGACGAGGTCGGCACCCACGGCGGCGGCGGCGGCTTGTGCAGCGGCTGTAAACAGTAACGCCACAAATTGAATTGCACTTTAATCCGGACGGTTTACGCAGATTAATCAAGATGATTGAGTTGCGTGTCACCTGGTTCCGCGTCGCTGGGTTTGGGATGCATCAGAACAAATGGAAGCTCCACTGCCATGTCCCTACATGCACACAAAAAGCAAAACCAAAAAATTCTATGCGCGTATATTTACAAAGAGACTCTTGATACGACCATGTGATCAATACAGCGAACCCCCATTGATTGCGGCCCAACCACATTAGGTAAAAAAAAAAAATCCATCCATCCATCATCTACCGCTTATCCGGGGCCGGGTCGCGGGGGCAACAGCTTTAACCTCTCCCTAGCTACTTCTTCCAGCTCTCCCCGGGGGATCCCGAGTCGTTCCCAGGCAAGCTGGGTGACATAGTCTCTCCAGCGTGTCCTGGGTCTTCCTCGGGGTCTCCTCCCAGTGGGACATGACCGGAACACCTCACCAGGGAGGCGCTCAGGAGGCATCCGAATCAGATGCCCAAGCCACCTCATCTGGCTCCTCTCGATGTGGAGGAGAGGTGGCTCGACTCTGAGCCCCTCCCGGATGACTGAGCTTCTCACCTTATCTCTAAGGGAGAGCCCGGACACCCTGCGGAGAAAACTCATTTCGGCCGCTTGTAACCGGGATCTCGTTCTTTCGGTCACGACCCATAGCTCGTGGGTCTATTTTTCTATTTAAATCTATTTTTTAAAAATCTGTTTACAGAGGCAACTCAAAAATTCTTTGTCAACTAATTTTAAGCCCCACCCCACCTGCACACATTTTAATCACATTAGTGGGTGTGTGAAGGATTTAATGTGAGCTCGCAGAGCATCATTGTACAATGGGGGGAGGGGGGGGATCACTGCCGACTACAGTGGCACATCCAATTTTTAATGACAACTAAAACTAGAAAAATATTGTTGTGAATTAAATAAATTGCTTAAAGAACCGAAAAAAAAAACCTACATCTTATGTCGGTGAAACTAACTACAAATGGCAAAAATGTCATTCGCTTTCATCTTTGTCAATATGACACATTCAGCTGAAGTGCGTTTATTTCAGCGTTGCTGTACGTCTGTGAAGATGGAAGCTCATCGTCCTTTTTGAGAATTGGAGTTTAATTTGTTACACAATAACAATTGGGCCTTTTTGGAGGGGGTGGGGGATGTGGAGGGACACTGTGCAAATCCCCATCCATAAAGCGAAAACTAAACTAAACAAAGATTGTTAAAAACATTTTGAAATTAGCTCTAAAAGCTCAACAAAACTAACTCAAGTTATCAAATAAAACTCCCAAAATGAAATAATAGCTAACTAAAACGAAAAATCCCCGAATATTCTACCTTGTGGCACATCTGAGCAAGTATGACAATACCGTATACACAACGCAAGCGTGTGATTTGTTGACAACGTACCCGCCGCGAGACACCACCAGTTTGACTTTGACGCGGTAAGACACAACGATGCCCACCATCTCCTTGTCGCAACCTTCCTTCATTCTGCAACACAAACAGCCGCCGCGTTAAGAAACAAGGACGGTGAGATTTGAGGGCAGTACGTGTGCGTACATGGTGCTGGAGGCCAAGTTGGTGTCTTGGTGTTTGAGTTTGCCATCCAACGCCAGGCCTCTCTTCTGGCGATTGGCACCCATGCAGGGCGTCAGCGTGTACACTTGGCAGAAGGTGGAACTGGCGCAGACCTGCTCGCTGATCGACGGGCACCGGGAAAACAAAACACGTGGTCACAAGCGCTCCGTCCGCCTCGGCGCCGGGATGCGTGTACCGACTCACTCCGCCTCCAACTGGGCCACGGGACACTTGTACTGAGCCTTGGAGAACAGGCAGATGTCGGCATACTGGCGCACTGCGAGGGAGCAAGACGGAACGGCGTCAAAGCGCCGGAGGCCACACGCGCGCGTCCGACAGCCGCTCACCTGCGATCTTCACCTTCCTGACCGTCTTGCCAGAGTTGTTGGCGACGTGCACATTCACGCTGATGGGCTCGCCGTGGTAGTACAGCTGTCGTGACAGAGCACAGAATTTGGAAGTCGGAAACGTTCCATGGGGGCGGCCCGGTAGGCCAGTGGTTAGCACGTCGGCTTCACAGTGCAGAGGTACCGGGTTCGATTCCAGCTCCGGCCTCCCTGTGCGGAGTTTGCATGTTCTCCCCGGGCCTGCGTGGGTTTTCTCCGGGTGCTCCGGTTTCCTCCCACATTCCAAAAACATGCATGGCAGGCTGATTGGACGCTCTAAATTGTCCCGAGGTGTGAGTGTGAGTGCGAATGGTTGTTCGTTTCTGTGTGCCCTGCGATTGGCTGGCAACCGCTTCAGGGTGTCGCCCGCCTACTGCCCGAAGACGGTTGGGATAGGTTCCAGCACCCCCTGCGACCCTCGTGAAGATATGCGGATTGGAAAATGATGGAAACTTTCCATGGGAATAAACAGGGATCGTAAAGAATTCTTTAAAAGTTGGCTCTTGGTCAGGGGCGGCACAGCACGCCCTGGCACGGTTAGCCATCCGCCTCACAATGGATAGGTGTAGGGTTCGAGCCCAGCTTGTTGCATGTTCTCCTCATGCCCATGTGGGTTTTCTCCGGGTACACCGGTTTCCTCCCACATTCCAAAAACATTCGCGGCAGGTTGATGGAGCGCTCTAAATTGTCCCTAGGTGTGAGTGTGAGCGTGGATGGTTGTTCGTCTATGTGTGCCCTGCGATTGGCTGGCGACCGGTTCAGGGTGGACTGCCCAAAGACAACTGGGATAGTCTCCAGGAGCCCGGCGATCCTCTTGAGGATAAACCGGATTAGAAAATGGATGGATGGTGAGGAATTTGAACATAAAAATAATATGCAGGTATTTAGCCTAACTAAAACAGGCAGTCTTCATGTTTTACACAGTCACATTTTTTTCCAGTTACCAGCCACCCATATTGAGTCAAAAGAATTTGACTTTTATTTGGTCTCCCGTAGGAGAAACGTATCTCGGAGTGCAGGTGACACCAAATACGCCAATGCTCAAATGAAGCTGAAACTTTTTTTTTTTTTTAAGTGAAGCCATGATGATACTGCGATGTCCCGGCCCGTGGGGAACGGGAACCGTCGGGTTTGCCAGAATGTTGATGCTCAGTTCTGAGGACAAATTTCCAACGTGTCAAAGGATCACCTCCTTGTCCAGCGACGCCTCGAGGTGCAGCGGCCTCTCAGACATCAGGAAGCTTCGGCTGCTCTCCGCAGTGGGCTGCGGGCCTTTCTTCTCCGGGGCGTACTGCACCTTCCGGATCACTAGATGCACAGAGTTCCTGGAAGAAAGCAGAAAAAACCCCCAGAAATCAAGTAGGAGATGTTGATCACGGCACCATCGTCCATATCGGGCAACCTCTGATGAATCCTCTCGCCGGCCGTCCTGGTGCAGTATGCCTGCAGCTCGAAATCCACACCGCACGCCTTGCCCGTGTCCTCGGGTCCTGGCTGAAGGGTGACCGAGCAGGGCAGGTTCTGTGGGATCTGAAGGCGCGACGGCGCATTAGCTCCGCCCCAAAAAGCAGCTCCCGGTGCTTGATGTGACGCGGCGGCCTTACGCTGAAGCGGAAGGGGTGCGCGTGTTGGCCCAGCTTGCGCAGCAGCTTCTCCTGGAGGGAACTTAACGGCTTCTGATCGAGAACGCGAGGGAAGGCCTGGAAAGTGCTGACGTAGAGATCCTTCCGGAAGGACAGCCCCAGGACATCCACGTCCTCTCGACCGTACCGAAACACGCACGCCAGGCTCACGAACACTGCCGGGCCAAGTAAATCGCATATACAGTGAATTTAAAAAGTCTACACACCCCTGTTCAAAACCCAAGTTTTTGAAATACAACAAAAAGAGTACCGTATTTTCCGCACTACAAGGCGCTTCGGAGTATAAGGTGCACACATTCAATGAATGGCCTATTTGAAAACGGTTTTCAAATATAGGGCGCACCGCATAATAAGGCGCATACATAGCTGCAATCGTGGCTGGGGTTGCATAATGCACCCACTAGATGGAGCTACGCTAAAATGAATACAGCTTTATTTATATAGCGCTTTGACAACCGCTGCAGCAGTAACAAAGCAGAACATTTAAAAGACTACTTCCAAGAAATCATAATATTGATCCAAATATTGATCGTATTATAAGGCGCACTGTCAACTTCTGAGGTAAATGTATGCTTTTAGGTGCAGAAAACACGGCAAGTCAGGGTAACAACATAATCGGTACAAAGCAGTGATTCTCAAACCGCTCGCAATACACTGGCTCCCTCTAGTGGTACGCAAAAATAGATCACTGTATACCAGTGGTCCCCAAACTGTGGCCCGCGGGCTGGATGTGGTCCGTGGGCACATTTGACCTGGCCCTCTAACCCTCCTGTTGTCCTCGGGTCAAAATGACACACCACTGTGTTAAAAACGCCCCCAAAAAAACCCTAAATGATAATTTTTTTATCTTGAAATTTTATGACTTTTCCTAGATTGTCCCCAACTGCAGAAAAATCGAAATGTTGTTTTTATTCACATTTCCATGGAAGCTGTACAAAAAAAAAAGTACAAAGGTGGTCTTCGGTGCAAAATGACCCATGACGCAAATAGGGTTGAAATCAAGGTCACAAAGTTATTTACACACCATAGAATGTTTCAGTGTTTTAGTTGTGTCTCAGATCAATTAGTAGAACACGTGAACAAGACGGTAGCAGACATAAACAAGACAAGATAGGTGGCATTCTCGGAGATGGCAGAACTCTTTTTTTGTGGATTTCAAGGGGCTATAAAAGAGAGTTGTTTAGTTATTATTTATTTCCTGTTTATTCTGTGAAGAACTTAGAGAGGGTTATTTAGTTGTTATTTATTTCATTAATAGTGTTACTATTTGTTTCCTGACTTTTTTTTCTGTAAAGAACCCGGAAAGGGTTTTTTGGTTATGTGTGGCTTTCTGGGAATCCCATTAGAGAAGGGAAAAGTTATGTGGCCCTCACAGGAAAAGGTTTGGGGACCCCTGCTGTATACGTACAGTTCGGTTATATTTAACTTGATACTTCAAAGTGTTCCCTTTTAATCTATAGGAACTAGCCGTTTCAAAACTTGCATTTAGGTACAATTTTACATGTTATTTGAAAAATGATTTTAGCTCTTATTTTTCATTTTATTTGAGTGCTGCAGCATTGTTCAAACTCTGCATCATGTTATAGAGGCTGACAATAAGATTAAATACTTTTTCGGAGTAAAACCACGCTTGTTTTTGATTAACACGGAGGCCTACGACACTTTTGCATCTCCATGTCGGTGATAATGGTGGAACTTGGAGGGAAAAGTTGAAGATTATGTATCCTGCTTTTACCTTTGCGATCTTGCAGGTATTCGGGATCCACCAGGACAACGCCGTCTGCGCCAGCAAACAATCTCCACGTCACCCTGCAAGTTTTGGTTTTTTTGGTGTACGCGTGCATCTGCGTTCACTCACCCACAGCATCCACGTGATCCAAATGGTCGACGAAGTCACGCTTGCCCAGATAAACAATGAGCTGTGGGGTGGAGAATCAGTCAGCGCTCACCTGCACGCGGCGACATCAGCGGCGAGCCTACCTTGCCATTGGGGCTGCTCTTCTTGAAGACTCTGTAAGGAGATGAGCAATATTCAAATGCTTTCCTCACAGTTCATTTTCCACAAGTCATTTACGTCCGTTTGGCTTGTAATTGGCGATAATGCGGAAATGCAGATTTGATGCAGGAGAGAAGAATTTCGATAGCAGTGCCGCTAGTCTTGTTTTGTGCGTTTTTTTTTTTTTTTGGACAGGCGCAAGAGAAAACGTTGACAACAGACTTGAGCTTCAATCCTGGCCCAAATGTTCTTAGCTCCTTTTGCCGCACCATCAGCGTTGTACGGAGGAGAACGCAAATCTAAATCGGGTGTCCTGAAACTGCTCTTAACTCATTCACTCCCAAAGACGTTTTTAAACGACTTTTCAGACTTGGTACATAATTGGCTGGTACTGAATGAGTTAAGCTGCAAGTCATTCGCTGGCCAGCTGGTCAACCTTTCGATTTCTGCTGTGCAAGTTTTACTGCCTCCTGCTTGCAGTAGTTGGCCTTGAGAAATCTTTCAAGGACATGTGATGTCAAATAAACATGGAAACGTGCCCAACGTCACATGTCCTGCCTCTCGTGGTCCTGAGTGTCCAGGAAGAAGTCAGACCCCCCCGACCCCCCAAAAAAGAAGTTGGTGGGGATCAGGCAAAAGTGCAAGTGAGCAGATTGAGAGCACATCCGCAATTTCAACAGGAAGCCATTGTTTTCGGAGCACGACAATTTGCGAAGGGTGAACGTGCGTGTTACTGGTGCTTCTTGGAAAACAAAAGTTAGATTTGTTGTTTTCTCTGATAGTCAAGGGTCATCAAGTGCAGCTCAAACTGTGTCAGCCAAAGATGTTTGACGCGGGTGATTAAAGGTTGAGAAAGTTTTCTGAAGAGTTCTTCACATTTGTTCCTTAAATTTGAGGACACACTGTGGCTTTGAGGCTTTCCTGTTCCTATGACATCATTTCAGAGCAATTCCACCCCATCCAGTAAAGATCCCAAAACAGCTGGAAGTGCTAAATCAGCATCCTCCCACGTATATCACCTGATCGCCTTGTTAAATATAATTTGCTCTTTTTTTCTTCTTTTTTTCCCCCCTAGGCTTAGCTGCCGAATGAGCAGGGGGCTCCGCTTGCTCTTGCTCCAGCAGTGTTTTCTGATTGAGGAAGTTATTTCAGGAAAAGCCAAAAGTTGCGTTTGGACCATAACATGCTAATAGCATTTTGGTCTGCGGGCAACAAGAAACGCAAGCAAAAGAAAAAGCAAAAGGAGGAGACGAGATGCGCGAGATGTGTTTGGAAGGTACCTGGTGGCCTCTTTGTCCCCCATGTGGTCGCTGCCGCTTGCGTCGGGATCGGATGGCGTGTGACATGCTTTGGAGTTGTGTCCGGCTTTTGGTCTCCTTTCCGTCGCCAATGACAGGAGCCACGCCCAGTCGAAGTAATTGAGATCCCCGGTGACGTAGTAACGCACGTGACGTGAGAAGCTGCGAAAAAAAAGATAACCCGTGATTTTTACTGCTTACTATTCTTGCTGCTTTTTTCGCATTCCAACTGTATATCGTTAGCTTAATCGAATAATTTCCTAGGTCATTTTAAAAACGTTTTTAGGACAAAAAATGGTTTATGTAGTTGCCTGAATTCAACGTGTGGAATTTTGTGACCGAGGTCAGCGGTCCCCAACTTTTTTTGCCCCACGGGCCGGTTTAATGTCAGACCGTTAAGGCTCATACTTTACCCTTAATTGTGAAAATATCACGGTTAAGGGTAAAGTATGAGCCTTAATGGAGACTTCTTACTTTTTCTTTTCTGATTGATATAAAAATGATTTAGTAGATATAAACACATAACGGGGTAGGACTAGATAAGTTTTTTTACTTCCTCCTACTCCCTTGAACATAATAACTGTGTTGAATGAAGACTGATTTCTTTCTTTTTACTTTTTTATCTATCTTATTTTCTGTCAAATTATTACTGTATATGTATTATGTTCAATAAACAAACAAACAAACAATACATTCACGGACCGGACTTTGTGGTGTGGCGGATAAATATAACAAAATTAATGTGATAGGACCTACATGAAAACCTTGGTATTTTCTAAACATAATAATAAACACGAGTAATGTCGTCTCTGGCCGCGACGCTCTCTAGTAGTCTAGTCGATAAGGTAATGTTCAAAATAAGATACAACGCAAATTTAAAGTGCATGAAAAATACGACTCGCCACCATGCTGAATCAGCAGTAGCGCTCAAACTCTTTCAATAGTAAAGACGGGTGAAAGTACATTAGTTGGGAGAATGAAGGCTCAGACTATACGTCTCTTCCAAAATCCCTGTTAATGTTTAACACATGTCAAATATACTTCTGTTCAAGCGCCGTCCCTCAAATCCAATTTGGCTTCAAATGCCGCTACTTTATCTGCCAACTTGAAGACAGTTGTCATGTTCCCCTGGAGTGACAAATTTGAGTTCATTGAGCAGGCTGAATGTGTCGCAAAAGTAAGCATGCATAGCGATCCATTCCTCGTCGCTGAAATGCACAGCCAGGTGTGACTTTTTTTCTGTGAGAAATCTTTGCAGCGGCATTTTCGGCTCGAAAGCATTTCTCTTTTTCTTCGAAGTCGAAGGCTTCTCTTCTGTCTCTTGGCTGGACCTTTTTCCCTTCCGAAAGAAACGTTCCAAATTTGTTTGTTTTTTTAAAACTAATTTTTCGGCCTGTCGGCATTTCTCTTTTTCTTCAAAGTCGAAGGCTCCTCTTGTGTCTCTTGGCTGGACCTTTTCCTTTCCCAAAGAAACGTTGCAAATGTATTATTTTTTATTATTGTTTTTTACTCATTTTGCGAGCTCCCGCGTTTCGTTTTGAGCGTAACCTATCACGAGATTTTGTTGATTAACTGCCCTGCCAAAGGTTGTTTTTAAAATTGGCTGATTAAAATTGTCACATCCACTTGTGAAGTGCTTTCTGCTGTGCGTGAGAGAACAATAACAAATGTTATTTTGTCTTCAGATCTGACGCCAACATCGCCTTTATTTTGTAAGAACACACCGGAAGCGGCAGGGTGTACAATTGGGCGCGCCCCTAAAAGCTCCAATTTGATACTTGGGCAGCTCGTGGACGGCTCGGTTCGGTTCGGTCATGGCGCCTGCCCTCGGAGGTTTCCCGCTGCTGCTGGCGATGACGTTGATGATGATGACACTCGTCATCCAAGGTAAATAAAAAAAATGAAGAAACAAAAAGAAGCGGCGCCGATTGTCCAACGCATGCGTGCTGCCGAGTTTGTGTCGCAGCGCAGGCCCACAATAAAAATAACGGTCTCGGTTCATTCATTGTGATAACATCATTCTCTCGTCCATCATCGAGTCGACAGATATAACCATCCCATTTGTTTTCAGTTGCTGTCTTTTTAAATTTAATTTACTGAAAGGAGGCGAAAAGGCACGTACAATAATAATAATGATGACGAGCATGGTCAATAGACGGAACATGAAAAAGGCTATCACTCACGTTCAGCAAGAGGGCGAACAAAAGCCCTTTGTCGTCCTTTTGTGAGCAGAGAAAGCCAGTGTTTTCTGGAAGGCTGATTTAGATTTTTTTTTGTCGTTGCTGCAGTGCGTCCTCAGGGTCTCGACCTGGCCGACGCTCTTGCCGGTGCCAACACGCCAAGTAGGTCTTCACACACACAAGTGGGTACACACCATGCCCTAAAGTCGACCGCTCCAACATTAGAAGTCAGCAATGTGAAGGGAATTTCAAGTTTTGAAAATTCTGCCCCAAACACGGGTTGATTTAACATGAAATGTGGAAGAAATGTCCTAACGTACGAGTGAGTGTCTTGCTACCACACCAGAAAAAAAAGAAATCAGTGCTACTTTTCAACAAGTTTGACTTTCGCATCGATCAATACAAAATGAAGCAATTATTTACTTGTTTTCTTTCAAAATAAATATATTTTTTTAACAGGATTATACAGGGTGGCCCACTTAAAAGTAGCCCGGATTTTTTTTTAAATTAAAATATTTTTTTAATTTTTTTCAAAACATGTATTTAATTACGTGAATGTTACAAGTGACCCAAGTCTTTCCAAAACCTGTTTTTATTACTTACAGGTTACAAGAGATGCTGGAAGTGTTCCCAAACTGCTCCGGTTATACACGTTGGCGCTGTGCCAATTTTTGTTTGTTTTAGATTATACACGAACAGTAGTGCTCCTACCTTCTCCGGGTGCGTACCATACCTCAAGAAAATGGTGTTTTCCTTGCAGCAGAGAATAGTGATTGTGGAAGGCTATGTGCGAACCGGATCAATTAAGAAAACACAAGAGGCCTTCACTCGCGAGTACCCACAAACAAAACCACCGGCTAAACGTTGTGTTCAGAGCCTGGTTAAGAAATGGCGAGACACTGGCTCTCTCGCAAACGTGAAGAAGCAGAGACCTAAATTAGTCCGGACGCCCGAAGTTGTCAGTGATGTTCAGCAGCGAATTACAAATACCTTGTAACATTCACGTAATTAAATACATGTTTTGAAAAAAATTAAAAAAATATTTTAATTAAAAAAAAATCCGGGCTACTTTTAAGTGGGCCACCCTGTAGTAGAGCATTGTAATTACTAGTTACATTGTCATTTCCATTTTGAAGACACAAGGACTCCAGGTATCGGTCACCTGACCTGGAAGGAATTGTTTTGCCCAATAATTAAGTCAAACTCATGTTTTACATTATGACATCATTAAAATTCCACTTTTGTATCTGAGGCGGCAGCAATACACGTCTGTACGATCATTGAGCCCCCAAAAGTCTCGAAGTCACGGCTCAAAATACAGAATGTTAGCGAGTTGAGTGTCATTTCCAGAAACTGAGCAAATACGAAGCGCGTAGCAAATGTGCTGAGCTTCTGACCTCATGTTGTCTCCGCTGACGACCTAAGCACCAGCTCCACTGCCAGGTAAACAAACACTCATCATCATAATCCAAATAATCGAGTAATCGTACATCCCAGCCATGTGTTACACTGCCCCCTGCAGGCACCAAAGCTCCGGTCAAGTCCAAAGGCAAAGGAGGTAAGCCGATGTCACGTTGTGTCCAGCATGCGGCCAAGCGGCTCGTCGTTTCGCTTCTTTTGGCTTTTCCTCCTTTGCCACGTTTCCACCCGTTGCCCATTTTTTTTGCCCCGGCAGCCTTGGATGAGTTTGACCTGGCAGATGCTCTGGACCCCAACAATGACATCACCGACAAGGACAAGGGGGGCCGGCCTGGAGGTGGGTCATCGAGATTTAGGGTTAAGGTCAAAAGGTGACAAATGAAGCCCCCCCCGCATTGATTCCTGATTCCGTTTGTTATTGGCTGCATTCAATGCTATGCGTATGCATGACGCAAGTTTCTTTTACACCTCGGGACCCACCGCGGCATGCGCATTTGTGTGCGTCCAGGAGGATTTTCCGACAGGGATTTAATCGACGTCAGCGAAGACGACAGCTACAAACCCGATAAAGGCAAAGGTGACAACCGCCAATGCTTGCTCGCGATGACAAAAGTGTGACAAACGAGCGCAGCGGCGTTGACGGTTTTTGCCTGCATTCAGGCAGACGACCGAGCGGTGATCGCGATCACGTCAATCAACGTGACGATAACATCGGTAAGACTAGCGGAGGGCGCCCCGGCTGCGTGTGCAACGTTGATTTATTTGCGTGTTTGTACGCAGGCACCACCGCTGAGGTCGGCACCATCGCGGGCATTGTGAGCGCGGTGGGAATGGCGCTGGTGGGCGCCATCAGCAGCTACATTTCGTACCAGAAGAAGAAATTTTGCTTCAGCATCCAGCGTAAGGCGCGCACTCACTATCCCGCGCAAGCATGCACAAGCATATTTCTCCGTACCCACGGCTTGCGCTTGTGTGGCGGTGACAGAGTCTCTCAATGCGGAGATGGTGAAGGCTGACGCTCCCGACGCAGTGCTGGCGACAGAACCACAAGGTAGCCGTAACACGCAGGAAGGAGAAAGCTCTCTTTTTCGCAAAGTCCCAACGAAATGTTCAACAACGTCCTTATTTTGTTGCCATCCTGTACACCTTAGTGCCTTGAGATACGAGACGCTCGGTTTCCTCGAGATGGGGGCCGATTCGTTGCTTTGACTTGAGAGCGGCAAATTGCGAAACGAGCGCCGAATGTTGGCAGTGAACTCAATTGACGTCATTCAACAACAAGTTATCCATCCGTTTTCCGATTCGCTTTATCATCTCAAGGGTCGCGGGGGCGTGCTGTAGCCAATGCCAGTCGTCTTCGGGCAGTAGGTGGGGGAACACCCTGAACCGGTTGCCAGCCAATCGCAAGGCACACAGAGACGAACAATCTGCGCTCACGCTCACACCTAGGGACAATTTAGAGGGTTCAATCAGCCTGCCATGCACGTTTTTGGAATATGTGAGGAAATCGGAGTACCCGGAGAAAACCCACTCAGGCACAGGGACAACATGGAAACTTCACACAAGAAGGCTGGAGCTGGATTCGAACCTGTGCTGTGAGGCTGAGGCGCGAACCACTCATCCACTGGTCCACCACAACAAGCTACACATTGACAAATATTCAGCAATTGTCCTGAAAAAAAGGCTTCTGACTATTGAGTCAGACTTGAAAAATTAAAAGAATTGACACTTATTGTGTCTTAAAAAAACACCACATTGATTCTGTTAGCAACCCGTAAGCAGAAAACAAATGTACTTGGTCATATATTCTTTATCCTTTGTGTGGAACGACTAACAGTGGCATACCGATGAGCTGGGAGGAGTTCAGGCATTTTTGGGGGTATTTTTTGTGGGGCTAGGCCGGAGTAATGGCACTTGCATTCACTACAACGCGGTGGGGGCGGAGGCCTGGAGGGTTTGAGAATGGAGGGCCGGGGGGGTCGGAACTATTCCACCTTGCATCTTAAGGCACGACTGTACTGGACAGCAACAAATACGGGTGGGTGGACTTGTGTTGATTTCTTTTCGTTTGTTGTCGTGTCGCAGTGCAACAGACTCTCCTGGAGCAGGCCAGTGCTGAACCGGGCCGTGCCCACCATGCGGTGTGACGATGCCGCAAGCATTGACACGGTGACCGGAGTGCACACGCACAACACACAAACACACTAGCGCCACCAGACACATTTTGGTTTTATTTCAGGGAAAATGTAAACTTTTATACACAATGAGTTGCGTTGACTGACATAAGCTTTTTAGACGATCCTGCAAAATGTGACGTTTTCTTTCATCTTTTTTGTTTTTTTTTTTAAAAGGGAGCTTAGTTGTACAATCCTTCCCGACTCTCAAACTAGACAAACGTGTGCATGCGCTTTGCTGTTATTGTCTTACCTCGCTGTCAACCGCAATGCTTCGAGTTCACATTGGCTGTGCTCTTTCCACAATGATGACCCCCCCCACCCCTCTACAACTATTCCATGATATTAACCTCTCTCAATGACAATGAAGATAACAACGACAATAAGAATAATAATTTATATTAAGAAGAATGTGTTGCAAGACTGACAGCAGAATGTTTCACACCAACAAGTGCATCTGGAAATGTGTTTTCACTCCACGCTACCAAGGTGCAGAAGTTAAATAAAACATTTGACAAAAATTTGTTGTTTTTTTTTTCCTGGCATGAAAGTCAGCGTGGCCTCTTGCGTCCTACACAAAGAGAACGCAAAAGGCCACGTTGCAGCGAAAAGAACGGCAAGCGTAACCATTATATTGATGTTTCTCAAGCTTGGGCCCCGGCAAAAAAAAAATGACAAGAATTTCTTAGATCACTTACAAAAGATCGTACCGACACAATGGGACAAATAAGTCTGGCTTGCAATAGCATTGCGTCAATTAAGGGTGACATCATCAAGTAATCAGAATTTAGTTTTCCAGCAAAACACGGTACGGTACAGTACGTCTATTTACAAAATGAATTGGTTCTGGAAGAAATTTCATAATTAGAAAAGTTTGGAAGTCGAGACGTGTTTTCCATGTTAATGCCCTAATCCGTTCCAAGGGGCGAATAACAAGGACGCAGCATCTATCTATTTATCTACTACACGCAAAGACACAAACGGCAGAGGTCCCTCTTAGCCAATGGGACGCCAGGATGATGCTCAATAACAGCCAATGGCAGAGCAGCTCTAAGTATGATGCGTTCAGGAAACTCAGAGCTGCGACTAGCAGCCCATACTTTATTTTTACCTTTCGTATCTTGAAATTTCTTTCGTAACAAGAGGGAAAATATTCCTGTTGGGACGTTTTGTAACTTGAACATTTCGTATGAAGAGACGTTCGTAAGCAGAGGTACCACTGTATATGACATGAGTAAAGCTTGATTATTTTTGAGAATTAAATGCAGCTTTTTTTTGACGGGGTGGGGCAGTGTCCAACGCTGCTTTTGGGGAAAAATAATATAGTTTTTAAAATAAAAAGCTATTTTTTTTGTAAATGACACCAGAATACATTTTCCCTCATTAAACCAAGAGACTTTTATCAAAATATTACAAGTATTTGGGAAATAATTCGTTTTTTGTACCATGTCACCTTTCAATCCCTGCGGCATTCGAGAGGCCATGTCATCTTCTTGGTGTTTCTTGGAGAAAAGGTTGACACGTTTTCAGTTCTGCAAATGAATTCTACAAAGTATCGAAAGCGTGCTCTCAACTTTTGAGGTGAGCGCCATCAACGCATCACAAGGCCCTGAGATATTTGTGCCACAGTCAGCCCCCACCAGATCGCCCAATTTCAAGGAAATTTTCCCAGGTGAAGATATGTGGGAGGGGTAAAACCTGTGCCTCAGAAGGTAAACATTGAGTTGACCATCCAATTCACACACACGGGGCGTGCATGTGGGTCAGACCGGGGTGGCAGTTGTGGTCCCGGAGGCGTGGTCGGGCGATACCGCAGGAGAGTGAGCCTGCACCTCCCTGCGCAGCTCCTCCACCCTCTGCTCAAGATGGACCCGCAACAGCAGGAGGTCCTTCAGTGTCTGATGCTGCGGCACCTGCAAAGCCAAACACGCATCGAGACAAATTCTTCCTTTTCATTCTCCACATTGCCCAGCAAGAGCTGACAACACTTTACATGCAGAAATTCACACCAGAGAAAATCTAGGTCCCGGAAGGGAAAATATTTCCAATGAATCTCACAACGATTCTCAACACCGAAAGAGGCGCGCGCGAGCGCACACACACGGTCTCTCCAGATGTAGTTGATGATGCAACACCTGGCCCATTTTCGAGACACTTTTCATGGGCGTGTAGGCTAACTAAGGCTGGATAAACATTTTGCAAAGAGGGGAAATGTGAGACATAAGCTTCGGCAACCAAGTGGCAAATGTTTTTGCAATTTTTTTTTCCACTCAAGGTTCTCCCCAAGTGCTTGATTCAAACGTATGCCAGGATCAACCAAGCTGAAGTCCACTGGCTCCTTGAGATACGATCACTTTGGCGGTGGATTTTTATTTTAGATACGAGCCATTGAGCAAGCATTCTTTTGTGTTGATACGGGTGTACTTCAGGCCTCCTCAGCTAGAGGGCGCCAGTATATTTTATTCCACAGGACCATCTTCAATTTGCATTGTTTCCTTGCAGTGGAGGGACAAGAACAGTAGGTGGCGCGAATGCACCATTTAGCTGCTTTTGCAACTGCCAAGAGAAGAAGAAGGGACAACGCTAAAGGAATAGTCGTATTTTGTGCTGCCATTTTCCGTGCTTGCAACTTATGTGGAGAGCAAAATGTCTTGTTGTCTGTTGTGATGTAGTACGATTCTGTTGGGTGCAATTATCTTCCATCTGGGGGAAAAAAAACGTCGCAAGAACAAATTCTGTGTGGCTTATTCGCATTTCCATTCATTTCAACATGCGAGAGACAATTTGAGATACCGGTCAAATTTGTTCCATGACCACATTTGTATATCAATGCAGGGATTTCTCCAACATTGCAACCGTGACAGCAGTCGCATACTGACAAGAAGACAAGAGCGCACGTCAAAGAGGTGCCCAACCTGCGGTCTCATGCGAGGGTTCCATCGTGCGTAGTAAGCCGTCCACAGCTCCAGATGCCTGGAGGACGCCAGCGGGTAAAGCACGCTGTGGTCCTCGTGGACGTACAGCGGGTTGCTGAAGTCCTCGGGTTGGCTGAGCGCGACACGAGCAAACAACTCAGCTTAGACCGGAAGGTCGCCAATGAGGCGGTTGAGAGCATCTCCGCTTACCTGTTGATGTAGGACCATAGGGACACTGTCCGGGTCTGGAGCTCCTAAAAGAGGACAAGGAGAGTAAACGAAGCGGCGCCGTCGGGCGGCGCCGTCGGGCGGCGCGCTGGTCGGCGCTAACCTGAGCCGTACGCTCTTGCTCGCTGTTGCACAGGAAGGTTCCGAAGAGGCAGCTGTACAGGTGGTCCAGCAGCGTGAGCAGGAAAAGCTCGTTGAACTCAAATGCCGCCGGGAACTGGAGGCACAGGTTACAGAGGTCACGGCGGGAAGCCCGGGAGACTTAAGGGAGCTACGCACCTGCCGCGTCATCTGCCACACGCAGTCCACGAACTGAACGAAGAGAGGCGAGCGCTCCGAGTTGCTGTGGTCGTCGTTGCCGTGGCCCACCCGCTGATGGATGCAACGCGCCCAAAAGACATAAAATCATCTCAGTCACATTTTTAAAAAAATATAGAAAAACACATCTGCAGATGAGTGCCAATTTTGCCGACTAACTTGTGCATTTCAGTCCTTTAAAGCAAGGGTGTCAAACCCATTTTCGTGGCGGGCCACATTTTAGTTACTATTCCCCTTGGAGGGCCATTATGACTGAAATGATATAAAGAACTCGAGAAAAACTGTTTATTCAACAATTGTTTACGTTATTGTCATGATGTGTTTGGCAAAAATAAAATGCTGACAACGTCTCTCTTATTTATTACATTTGAGAATTTTTGGTCCATATTTTAGCAAGTATCATGGAAGTTGCCATGTTTGATTTGCTTTTGTGGGCCACATAAAATGACGTGGCGGGGCCAGATCTGGCCCCCGGGCCTTGACTTTGACACCAGTGCTTTAAAACAACATAAAAACGGTCACCGAACCGAGCATGGTGGCAGCGATGTGTCGCAATAGTTCTTACGGCGGCAAATTTGTGTCCAAAACTGATCCACTCCTTCTCCACCAGAACCTAGAAGGAGAAGAGGAGGATCAGGACAAAATCATGAATGTGCTGTGCCCACACGGGTTGGGGGGGCGGACCTGGAATCCTCGGAGCGTACGGTAGTGGGCGTCCAGCATGAGCATGGTCAGAGACGTCAGCTGAGCCGTCCTGTCCCAGCCGTCGCTGCAGTGGACCACCACAGACGTCTTTGCGCGTTCCAGCTTGGATGCCATCTGGGACGCTCCGCACAGCAGCAGCTAACAAACGACCACATTGTCCCCCCGCCATGACAATTGCTGACAATTATTCTTCCGTGTCTTTTTTGTGAGCGTACCTGAATGTAGTGGAGCCAGTGTGTGTGGTCAAGGTTGGAGTGCCAGCGCGCTTGCTGGATGTCGGGGTACAGGACGTCCTTTAACTTCCTGAGGGCCTCGCGCATCACGTGGATGTTCGGGATCTCCAGGAAGTTGAGCTCCACGTTGGCGTAGACGTTCTCGCTCTCGTAGCCGCCGTCCTTCGCCTGCGAGCGCGGCCAAGTGTCACTGATGCACGTCACGTGTCGGAGGGGGTACCTTCACCTCATTCAATGTCGGCCATTTGCACTGATCACAATCTGAGAGCGCCGGCGAGTTTCAGTCGACAGAAAGTGGAAAAAATGGCCGCCGAGCTTGATGACAACGGGGTTGATTTTGCTGCTTAATTCATATTCTGCAAATGCAATATTTGTCAGATTGCTGTGATATGACTAGTGGGGGCACATAAAATTGATTCCATCCATCCATCCATCCATTTTCTGAACCGCTTAATCCTCACTAGGGTCGCGGGGGGTGCTGGAGCCTATCCCAGCCGTCTTCGGGCAGTAGGCGGGGGACACCCTGGATCAGTTGCCAGCCAATCGCAGGGCACACAGAGACAAACAACCATCCACGCTCACAATCACACCTAGGGACAATTTAGAGCGTCCAATAAGCCTGCCATGCATGTTTTTGGAATGTGGGAGGAAACCGGAGCACCCGGAGAAAACCCACGCAGGCCCGGGGAGAACATGCAAACTCCACACAGGGAGGCCGGAGCTGGAATCGAACCCGGTACCTCTGCACTGTGAAGCCGACGTGCTAACCACTGGACTACCAGGCCGCCCTAAAATTGATTCATTATGATTATTATTATATATATTAAAACATTATTATTATTATTTATTAATGTTTGACCTGATTTCCGATTTGAAGGGCCAGTACATCAGACCCATAATGAAGCCCTTATATATATATATATATATATATATATATATATATATATATATATATATATATATATATATTTTTTTTTTTGGGGGGGTGGGGGCGGTGGAAATATCAAACAAGATCTTGGCACTGTACATCTTGGAAATGAATGAGTTGGGCTAGTGCCAGACCAGGAGCCACTTTATCCGGACATGCCTGTTCTTGCCCACGTGCCCGGGCATTTTGGTAACTTATATGGCAAAAAAACTGCAAAGTCCGGATTCCCACTGTGGTATGTACGGTGTGCAATTGGCGTACTTTGTTGCTGCGGGCAACGCTGAATTGTCGGGCGTCAAAGATGCTCAGCTTGTGGGAGTGCGCGTTGGCGTCCATGATGGTCTGGAGGAGGCGCTCGTCCTCTTTGCAGCGCCGGTCGGTCGGGCCCACCAATGGCTGGCCGCAGCGCACCAGGGCCGCGTGCGACTCGGGGTGGAGCCAAGACAGCACCTGTCCACGACGACGATAGAGCGTGCGCCATTTTCAACACGCCCAACGAGACATTTTAGCTCCTCTAGGCTCATCAGGACGGCACTAGTATTATTATTATTAATATTGTGACGCTCAACTTCAGCTGAGAGTGCCTATCATAACAAATTTAATTTTAGACCAATACTGACTCATTCTTTCTGGCAAACTGCCGCTCAATGCGAGTTGAGCCAGTTGCCATACTTGGAAAAAAAGTGTCCCGTATGCGTCTACAACGTGCAATGAGCGCTGCGCTACGAGCCCACCGGAATGCGGCGCTTGGCTCGGAACGCCGTCACCCGCTTGATGTCCTCATCCGAGACGTTGGCAGGGACCACCAGGACGGCGGGGTACGTTTCGCACAGCTGATAGGACGCATTCAGTCGGCTGATGGTCCAGCTTTCGTTGGGGAGACCCTGAGGGATGCAGAAGAAACGGTTTCCCTTAAACGACGTTGGCCGCAAAGCACCGCTCGAGATGCCTCACCTGAACCCCCCCCCCCCCCCCCCCCCGAATATGATGAACCCAGAAAGGCATTTGAACAAAGCACTTTTAGGACAAAGACCCACATTGAATGCGTGAAATACGAATCTCATTCATGCAAAGACTCGGCAGGTTGCACAGTGAAGTGTGTTCTTACCTGCCGCCGCCACTCTGCCAGCGGCTCGTACACCTTCCAGCCGTCCACGGGGAAGCGCTGCTCGTAGCGGAAGGCGAATAAGGTCTGCGTGTGCACAAGGGAGACATTGACAACGATGGAGACGGCGTTTCAACTTCACACCTTTCAATCTTTCAACCGACCAGCTGGCGGGACAGCGGGAAAGCTCGCGAGGTAATCGTCTCCGCCACATCCGCGTGGCCTGCCGTCATCTTGTAGGCGAACTTCAGGCTCCTCATATCCTGGGCGGGAACGTCAAAGCGTTGCGAAACCAGGCGACACCACGCGATCGGCGATCGTTACCTTGCAGACCAGCTCCAGTCCTTTGGTGTCGTCACCTCGGTCGGGGATGCCCACAGTCTCCAGTCGACTAATGACGCCCAGGTTCACGGCCAGGATAAACGGGCAATCCTGAATCCAGACAAATCATTTTAAAGTGGAAAGCAGAGCAAGGGAATCAAACCAAAAGCTTACGAGCGTGTTTCGAAAATCAATCTTTTATCCGGAGGCTCCACTTGGGAAGACCTCAGCCAGGACACGCTCGTAAAGCATGAAAGCTAAGGCCGCTTTTGTAAACTTACAGACTGGAATTTACCAAGAAATCGCATGCAATTGCTGAGACACGGACAAAGTGAAATGCTGTAAAACGACGTGAAACGTGGGGAGATTTTGAAATAATAAATTGGAGGGAATACTATTTGATTTATTTCAGAAACAACAAGGGAAACAACCCTTTCCATGCTGCTGAAGTAGAGCTTATAGTCAGTGACGGTCAGAGTTCCGTTGAGCAGACCCCTATAGGGACAAATGTATGTCACGTCCTCAACTGCACAAATGGGGAGGGAAAAAGAGGGGCAAAAAACAAACAAATAAGATTGTCGGTCACAAGAAGAACCAAAGTGTTGTTGGCCGAGGATTGGATGGAAACTCACTGGTAGTCTGAATTTTTTCGCCTGGCAGGAGAGGAACCGCAGTGGTTTTTTCACTCATTTTCAGCCTCGGTGCCGCAGAGTTCTGCAGACATAACACGGGAGCAGCCAGTGAGCCTCTTCATGCTGCTTTCACACTACAGCAGTGCTTCTCAAACAGTGGGTCATCAAAATCAGCATTAAGTTCTCAATTTCATTCATTCATCAATTGTTGAAGGCAGCCTATCATCTTCGAGGCCCTTTCTCACTACTTTATAAGCAAAGGGGGTTGTGGGGGGGGGGGGGGGGTGTAAAAGGTTTCCTGGAGCCCAAAATGTTTGAGAAGCCACGCACAAGGGAAATTAGAAAGTAGCGTTTAGAGAAAGTCCAGAAAAAGAGAAGCAGACACTTGCCAAAGGGTTGTCGGGATGCTCGGCGTCATCGTCTCCGTGGTAACGGAGACCCTCATCCGTTGAATCCTGACGTGTGCGCGCGTGAGTGGGCCGAACGGGTCAGCGAAACAGACACATTGAGACGGACAAGAGCAAAGAAAGCAGGGGGGAGCGGGGAAGCACGCGTTCCGTTGCCGCAAAGGGGGCGTGTGCACACAATCGCTCACAACCGCAACAACAACCACTCACTTTGCGTTCTACCTTGGTGACGACGTTACAGGCTGTCGAGATGTGAGTGGACAAAGTGGCGGCGATCAACTGTTTACACCATTCCACGTGACCACCAGATGGACTAAAAACACAACACACACAGGCGCGCGCGCGCACGCACGCGTTAAATGCTTTTTGTGACACGCGCAGATTAAAACACGTTTACATTCAAACGCAGCTCTCGCGACTCACTCGCACACTCAAACAATGCGCGCGTGCACGCGCGGACACATTACACGGGATGTGTGCGCCCACGGACTAAGCTAGTGTGCTAAACGTTTATCAGGTCGGTTTTCGAGTTCGACCAGCCACAGGCCGCGCCCTCTCTTCAAAAATGAGTAAATGATTCCAAAGGGCACAAAGCTGAGTCGGGGGTTAATAATGAAGCGATAGACTAAATAAAGCGATGAAAGAAAAAGCGTTCGAAGCGGAAGTGAAATGTCATCACCTGTTTGGCTCAGGTCCACTTTCACTGCTGGCGGAGGCCGAATTTCGAGCTCCATTTTGGCCATCCCCGGTTCCGGCACCGTCCGCCATCCCGACTGAGCGATGGATGCTTTCGCTTCGACCTCAGGCGTGGGTTTTGGGCCAAGTAGGGGGGCGCGTAGCTTGGTTTGGTGTCCTCTGGTACGACGACAGATCTGGTGCAAGTCAAGCACACGAAAAAGCAAACAGGAAGCGGTAGAAGAGAAACTCCGGGTTCGACGCGATGTCGATCTGAAAAGATGATGCGGGCGATGGTGACAGGCGCTTTGTCCAGACTGACCCGGAACGCAGCATCCCGCTCCCAAACCACGTGACAGACACACGTCACACGTCCATCTTAAATTAATTTAATCAGTAATATTTACAGAACCAAGATATTGTAGAGAGGATTGATGGCGCTCGTTTTCTTCTTCCCTTTTGTGAAAAACGAAGAGCAGCAAAGGAAGCTAACCACAAAAGACACCTCAAGTTAGGTCGAGTAGTATACAAACGCTTCCCACAAAAAAAGAAAAAGAAAAAAAAGGGATAAAAAAACAACATTCCCTTCATTTCCCCCCGAAAAGTAAAATATTTGTCACTCGATAAATGATTGTGTTTTACAAGTCGCGATCTTGGGCGCGAAAAATAGCTTGGGACTGAGGTAATCACATCCTGATCCTGGTGCTTAGAGGAAAGAATCAAAGAACGAGAGATTTTCATCTCAAGTGGACCCCCCCCCCCCCGCCCCTTAAAAAAAAAAAAAAGCTCAAGAAGGCGTCTCGATCGGCCGCATTTACCCTGTTTGGGAGCTTTTCAGGACGTCCGACGACTTCCAAGAAGAGAACTTCTCTCTAAATAAGAGCGACTTGACGAGAAGTTGAATGACGTTATACAAGAAGTGCGCTTGACCGGGACAGTTTAACAAGCCTTAATACAGGATACCTCATTCCTCACTGTCCAAAAACAGCCATCAATCGGGACGAAAATATATGTGGATATCTTCACTTCTGCCCATTTCTACCTCAAAATATCATGATGCATACTTGTACGTATGGACATTTAACCAGGTGGGACTGGGCACGAGTTGAGATACACGCATACATTTTGGTCACAATTTCTAGACAGTATTCAGACATAAAACAAGGTTTAAGTTTCTTTACGTGAAACATCTTACAGCAGTGGTCCCCAACCACCGGTACGCAGCCCGGCACCGGTTATCTTCACGACAGGAATTAATACGAAGACGTAAACATTGACTTGAAGGTGCGGGTAAACGCGTAGATGAAGGCATTTTGACAAATGTAGCTCCTCACTATGGATTGTGGGGCAGTATTTCCAAAGTAGTGTGGAGTCAAGACAAAAATCCTGAATCACTTGAACAAGTGCCGTATAAGTAATGACACGGAAAGCATGAAAACGCCAGCGGTTTTTAGCCGCTACTAAATAGCCGTGCGGCCAATGGAACGACGCAGCGATCAATCTTGTCATCTTTTCATCATGCATGTTTTTTTTGCCAGTCGCGATGACGTTAATGCCATGTAGGATCATATTTTCAAAACTGTTGTTTACATTTTGAAGGTGGATTCATTATTCCAGAGAGTCCATTTTTTGTGGTTCACTGTTGTTTTATACTGTTCTACATTGGTTGTTAGTGTTCATTAAAAAAACGCTTTCATTTTCTCTGTTCGTCTTTCTCCATTTTGTGGTGAAAATCTAATTCCTGTGAATAAAATATAAGTACTGTCGAGTTATCTTATTTTCAGTATGGATGCTATAAAGCAGGCAATTTCAAAACAGTGTTGAGTTGTGATAATGAGCGCTCCCCACTCCATCCCCGATGGTAGCAGGCCCACAAATTTTTTTTTTTAAAAATCTAACTTTATGAACCGGTCCGTGCCGTGGGAAAAGTTGGGGACCACTGTTATAGACTGTTCCCTTAAGCACTTTGGCCTTTTTTGGGACATGGTGATTGACAGGCTTGCAAGAGCCGTACCCTGTCGAGTTGACTGAAAAGCAAAGCGCAGTTCAGAAGCCCCAAAATGTCAACGAGGCGTCTCGCGTGAAGCGCGGAGGGGAATCAAGGCACACATTTGAACGACACTCGAGCATCCGACCAGCTCGGCGGTGGCGTTGCCGCTTTGCTTTTTGGCTCTGGAAACGACCGTTATTGCGACAAAGGACAGCAGGACTTCAAGTCACGGACATTACTCCTGATGGACCAAATGCAAATCGGAAAAGCTGCGAAGACATAAGGAAAAGTGTCACACGCCATTCTGAACATTGACGTTAGCATAGCATCTCTAGGGAGGCTCTTTTGAAACGCGTCGACCGTCGCGTGCGATCGTTCGAGATCCGAGACAGGAAACGGCAACTGAACAGACGAGCGGCATTCCAACCTTTTCGTGGCGCCGCCTTTTCTGCTGCACCTCAACTCTGCGTGCTCACCCCAACTTGAAATAGTGTGTGTTTTTGGTGCGTCTTGAGTCAGCACGCTGGCTTCATGACCTGTGTGTGTTTGCAAGCCCTTGGAATAAAAGCCAGGAAACGTCTTTAAGGCTTGTGTGTGCGTTTGTGTGGATGTGTGCGGTGAGAAGGCTGCATGGTGCCATATTGCATACAACTAGAAAAAGTCCTGTTAGCGTACTTTGTTAGCACTGCACAGACACACCAGCAGTGAACGGTGTGCGCGCGTGTGTGTGTGCGTGCGCATCAGAGGGGTCCCTCAGAAGGGCGTGTGTAGGTGTGTGTACTGCTGCTGCTGCGTGGGGGACGACGCGGACGACGACGAGGTGTTGGCGCTGGAGCCGCTGTTGGCCAGCCGTGCCGAAGGGGGCGCCGATGAGTCGGAAAGCTCCAACTCCTCCAGCTTCTTGATGTACTCGTCGCGGAGCGCCAAGAGCTCCAGGTAACGCTGCTCCACCGGACTCTGCTGCTGCCGCCCACACAAACACGCACACGGGTATGTTCGCGTGCGACACATACGCACAGTGCAGTTGTTGATGATTTGGTCTGGCGTGCGCATGCTTTTCCCACCTGCTGTTGGATGCGCGGGTTCCAGCGTATGTAGTAGGTGACCCAGAGCTCGAGGTGGCGCATGCTGGCAACGGGATAAAGGACTCGGCCCGACTCGGGCGTGTAGAAAGGGTTCAAATAAACGTCCGTCTTACTGTTGACCAACGACCACAGAGATACCGTCTTCTGCCGCAGGGCCTGGGAGTGAAACACAGGAGCAGGCTCAGCCGGCTACTTTTGCAGCCCGACGCTCGCGCGCCTCTCCTCTGTCGTCACACTCACATTGTGATCTCGTGCACTCTCGCAGTTGTAAAGGAAGGTCCCGAAGCGACAGCTGTACAGGTGGTCCAGGATGGTCAGCAGGAGGCGCTCGTTGAACTCGAAGGCCGTGGGGAACTGCAGGGACAGCGGCAACTATATTATTCTATATCGTTTTCCAATATTCCAATATTATGTCAAGTATATTTATTACTTCATGTCACTGGCCTCAGGCGTAATCCTTGGATCTCCAAAAATATCATTTTTCAGGACCCTTCCAACTCTCCCCAAAAGTCATCTTCATTGCATGTGTTACAGAATAGCCCGTTTTCAACTGTTTTTATTGATCAACTATTTGATAGGCCAAATTTGGACGTAAGTTTTGGATTGAAGCCAGCGATATGTAACCATGGCTAAAAAGCAAAACGTGGAGTTGATGGCCAAAATGTGCAAGAGCTTTCACAACAAAAAAGTCATTTCCAGTCGCAAACTGCGATATGAGTCGTTCAACAGCAATGCCAAAGCTGTTCCAACAGGGTATATACAGTTGTGTGTGTGTGTGTGTGTGGGGGGGGGGTGTCATTAGACCAAGCCAGTTTATTCACTTTCTTGTTAATTTGAAATGACTGTTACAATTAAACAGTACATTTGTTAGGGCCAAAATAATGACAAGTCATGAGAGCTGACTTGAAGAACCGATATTGGTTTCCTTGATAAAGTGAAACTCCTCTACAACGAAATCATGTTTGCAGCAAGAAATCTTTCACAACAGGGGGTCTTTCACTGTAGCAAATGTGATCTCAGATGTAAACACACACTCACACACACACGTGTACATGCACACACACTAATGTGTACTCTTTATTTTTATTCCAATAGTTCATAAGTATGAGCATAAACTTATTTGACACTTCATACAGTCATTGTAGAAAGAAAAAAAGGGAAAGAAACTGCGAAATTTACAATCAGCATTCACTTTCACTTACATCAATTTCTTGTATAATGTATTTTATTTTACTTCCTCAGTCTTTCATTTTGATCACTTTTACCCTCTCTTCCAGCGTCAGAGCTCTTCTTGTCTTAGCTGCTTGACATCGAAAGGTCCCTTTTGTAGCCATTTTAGTAATGCAACGTTCTTGCTGCCCCTGAAACTAACTAACAAATACTTCCTGGACTACGGCGCCTATGTAAACAAGTGTGGTGGTTGCTCTTGATGTTTCCGAACAAAGCAGTAGAGGTCGCTATTGGATTAGACTTCGTTTTAGTGAATCTCGTCGCGAGGCAAGAGCAGAGAAAAAGATTTCGTATAATACAACAGGGGTTTTGTTGTTGTTGTATGGGGGGCAGGGGAGTGGGAATGGTGTTAATGCATGAATATTTTTTCACACTAGGGGGGCATTTTCGTCCATATAGTTTTCGTTGTAGAGGAGTTTCACTGTACTATCCGCTCGCTAGTATATTGTCCTCACAAAAAATGTTTTTCGGCATTCAAGGTTTTCTCTCTGTTGGTCACATAATACACATTAGTGGTACCAGGCATTCAAATCTACAAGTAATTGAAGAAAACTAGGTGAGGTTATAGACATATCTTGTCTGTGTGTATTTAGCTGCAAAATGAGACGGGTGACACCCGTACCTGCTTGGTCATCTGCCATACGCAGTCCATAAACTGGACAAAGATGGGCGACCTGTCTTGATCGGCATGGTTCTTGTCACCGTGACCTATCCTCTGCACGCGTGCGCACACACAGACGTTTGTAAAGCCAAATGAAAATCCATTGGAACATTGAGATGAACGGGTTGGGAAAAAAAAATAAAGTTCCTTACGGACGCAAACTTGTGTCCAAAGCTGACCCACTCCTTCTCGATGAGCACCTGCAGAGACAAATGTGAGACGCCTTTCATCACCGGCGGGACAAGGCGCGCCGACTGACCTGGAGTCCTTTGAGCGTGCGGTAGTGGCTGTCTAGCATGAGCATGGCCAGAGATGTTAGCTGAGCCGTCCTGTCCCAGCCGTCGCTGCAGTGGACCACTACAGAGTTGCCGCCGGACACTTTGTCTGCCACTTGGATGGCTCCGGACAATACAAGCTACACACGCACCAACGCATACAAGACAAAGTCAACCCTCTCCCTCCAAACAAGAGGACCATTCATTGAACAGTCTTGTGGTGACAATGCTTCAAACAGAAATAGTGAATTGGAACGGACAATATCCTATTGCATCCATCTTTTGTCCTGTTGGAAATGACAGGATTCATTGTTGATAAATTTTCCATTGGCCAGGAGTCAAGTGATGAACTCAATTTGCATTCCGAGGCTCAGGCAAGGTCGATGCCGCCTTCTCCACACAGGCTCGCTACCGATGAGCTTTAGATGGCTAGCTAGTTCAGCTAAACACGTTGCGGAGTTGCTCCCGTAAACATTCCCTGCATGGTGGCAAATAAGGTACATTTCTGACAAGTATCGTCCTCACCAAGGGATGATGAGGAATAATTAACTGAGGATGGAGAGGCAACGCTCACACCTAAGCAAACCTGAGACTGGCACGTAATTGTAAAAAAAACGCAATGAATGGCTTTCAGTGCACTATTCACAAAAGTCTGACTGGAACTTTCTTAAAGCAGAGCGTATCCAACTTTGAACAGCAAAAGTAGCCGGCAATTTCAAAAGTGTCTGGACAGAATATTATACACAATAACGTGACACATCTAAACAGAGATGGAACCGGAAATGAATGACAACAGTACAGAGTCTTGATTTTGGCCATTACTCAGCAAAAAAAAAAAAAAAAAAAAAAAAAAAAAGATCAGAAAACTGAATGACCTTGATGTGTTCGAGCCAGTGCGTGGACTCCAGACTGGACAGCCAGTGGGATTCCTCCACGGTGGGGTAAACGATGTCTTTGAGCTTCTTCAGGGACTCTCGCATGACGTGGATGTTTTGGATGTCCAGGAAGACCAGCTCGGCGTTGTGGTACTCGTCGCCTTCGTAGCCGCCACCCGTGGCCTGCGAAAGGAGGTGCTGAGGTCAAGGGTGAAGGGGTCGGGGGGGAGTAGAGCGAAGGCGTTCAGGGAAGCCGAGCAACCTTGTTAGCCACGGCATTGACGTTGGGGCGAGCGTCGTAAATGGTGAGCTTGGCGGTGTCGTTAGCGTCCCTGATCAGGTCCAGGTAGCGCTCGTCGTCCTTGTTCCTTTTCCCCGACATGCCCACCAGCGGCTGGCTGCAGCGCGCGATCACCGCCTGGTTCTCGCGGTGGATCCAGGACAAGACCTGCGACGGAGTCGGGCCAACGCAACATCAGGCGCTCAGCGGCGGGAAACGCCCGTCTCGCCTGCCACACATCAACTCACAGGGATGCGGCTTCTGGACCTGAAGGAAGCAACTCTCCTCAGGTCCTCCTCTTTCGACTTAAAGGGCACGGCCAGAACGGTGGGGTACGTGTCACACAGCTCGTAATTCTTGTTGATGAACGTAATGCGCCATTTGTTGTTAGGTAAGCCCTGAAACACACGCATACAATGTCACGCATCCATTTTTAATGAGCATGATTATTTTTTTTAATACATCTTTTCCTGGTTCACCTGCCGCCTGAGCTCCTCAACGGGCCTGTATACGCTCCAGCCATTTTCTTCATACTTCTCCTGAGTCACATACGCAAACAGAGGCTGGACAGAGGACATAAAACAACAGTGAGTATTGACATCAGGGAGGGACGTCACATAAGAAAAATGGAAGGGGAGAGAGAGCTGGCCGCTTCACCTTGGGTTTGATGCTAAAAACTATTTGATACGTTTGAGGACAACATATGCTGAATGTATTGAAAGAAGAAAAAAACCCCTCAATATTTAGATATTTGAACTTTTATTAAAAACCTTCAATTTAAAAACCACATTTGATTCAACCTTTTTTTAATTGGGATCTTGTACAAGTCGCATTCATTTACAAAATAATTGTGACAAATTTGGACTTTTTTTCAGATTTTTTTTTTTACACAAAAAGAATGACACTGAACTGAATTAAAAGTAAGTACAATATCATGTAAAATTCAAATATATTTCCAATTTAAAAAACACCTGACAAAAATTTGACATTTTTTCATTTGCAAAAAATACATGAAAAAAGTGTGACTTATGTAATTGTCTGATTTTAAATAAAAAAAAAAGAAGAAAAAGAGCACCATCTGAGCTTTTTTTCATAAATGTTTGCTGCAGGCCATGTTGAATTCTTTTTTTAAGAATATGCGGCGGGCCGAGAAACATGCAGCAGGCCAGATTTGGACGTGGTTAATTTTTCAACATGACTGTGTTCTTACCAGGCCATGCGAGATGGGGAAGGCATATTTGAAAAGCAGCTCAAAAATGTCTCTTCGGCTGTGGCCCTCCTGTTTCAGGGCAAACCTCAAGTTTCGCATGTCCTGCCAGAAAGAAACAATCAAGAAAGGTGAGAAAACCAACGTGGGCCCAAAGTCAACATAGCCGAGCGACAAGGACCTTGCACGTAATGTCCAGGCCGTAGGAATTTTCTCCTCGACTTGATGCCCCGCCCATTTTCTCCACGCGACTGATGGCACCAAGAGGAACATCCAGTGTCACTGCCACATCCTGGACCAAAAATAAAAAAGCGTGCATTTTTCCAATCATGAACTAAATGCCAAGCTTTAGTCTTAAGATACAGTCCTTCTGAGTGTTCTGCAACCAAGCTACACTCATTTGTTTTGCCACTAAACTTCAACGGAAAGTGACAAACAGCTTGAAGCAGGCACACTTTCCCTCTTATTTGGATAACTGTGAGAGTGATTCTTTGTTTTCCCAAAATTACGTTACGTGACATTTTGAGATAACTTTATTAATTGGAATTAATAAATAAAACTGACTAGACTGAAATACAGCGACACTGAGCTTACTGCATCCGAGCTCTTGAAGTAGACTCGGTAGTTGGTGATCAACACTTTGCCTTGGATGGCGCCATTGAACGGACAGATGTAGATGATGTCCTTGTCTGCACAGGAAAAGAGGAGGTCAAATAAAATGCCGATCAATGGAGAGCTCCAGTCTTCCCCCACCTATGATTCTCTCTTCTCCGGGCAGCAGGGTGACATCGGCCAACAACTCCATCTTCAGAGACTCTCTGGAGGGCTACACGGACAAATGAACAAATGTGCACGTTTTATTTCTTATTCCTCCCACACCCATTTCCACAATGGGTCCCACTTACACTGGAGATGTGCGCATCCAAGACGCTGGAGTTGTAGACAGAGACCGGTGAGGCCATCATTCACTTTTCCACAGGCTGAAGGACACGAAGAAGGTATCAAGGGGTCTTTCACAATCTTTCTTAATCTGAGGCAGATATTTTGTGTTCATTGTTGCCCACTGGTTGGAAATCAGTGGCATCGGGAACATACGGTACACGTTCCTGCACTTCTTCTATACATCGATGGCTTTGATACTTTGGTATGTCCTTTTTGACATCATACTCATTATACCGTGCATTATTACCGCCAAATACACAAACTGGAACAACATTAACCTTAAAGAAGACGTAACCACAAGAAGTGCAAGTGCCATTGCCTGCAGTGGTATTGATCCTGATTGTATGGCCAGTACGTGTGGGGGTGACGAGCATTTGTTCACTTTCTGATGAAGGACTCAGTCTTTGCTCCACTGCAAAGCACAACGGCGGAGGCTGGCAAACCCAACTGCGCATGTGCATTCATTTATTTACAGTGGCGTCTTGAATGTACCAAACGTCACAGCATTTGGGTAAACTAAAACTAGTTACTAAAATAGAGACTCGAAGAAATATTGTTAGAAAGGAACCCGATACACAACGTTACATTAGAAACGCAGCCATATGATCATTGTATCGGTAAGACAATCAGCAAAAGTGCACACAACAACTGGGAGGCCCGCGGTACCTTGAGAGCTCGATGGCTAAACGTGATTTCTGGGAAGCTTCTACATCTTGACGCAAAGGACTGCATGCGGACTTCGGTCACGATTGCGGCCATGAAAGCGAAGGCCGAGAATTTTCGTGTGCGGCCCGCAGTCAACTTTTCCAACTTGTTCCTTCGAGCAGGCACAGCTGAGCAGGACTTTACCAGGAAATAGCCGAGGCCCAGGCACCCATCAAAGCTCGTTCCCCGAAAAACGCTCTGCATTTCTCGCATTCACTCGGACCGAACGTCAGCCAAAGTTTTCCGAACGACCCCCGAGACGAGGTCGGCAGCTCTCGTCGCGACCAAGCGTTTGGACTCACCCGCAAAGCGCGTTTCTCCCGTGGGGGGCCGTCGAGCTGTTGGCCGCCAGGAACTTTCTTCAGCCCACCGACGTCATGTGCCGGGCTGTCATGGCGCCCATTGGCTGCTTGTCAAAAACGGGTGCTCGCGAGGAATCCTGGGAAGTGAAGTTCCTGCGCCATCCTCATTTCCTTTACTTCCGGCTGGCAAGCAACGGTCCGGATGTCACAACAGGAGACGTCTCCATGGTTACAAATGAAACGACAGCGACACGAAGGACTTTTGTTTGAGCTATCACTCACTACTAGTATCCGCTATAAAGTCACTTAGCTCTTTTGTAGTGCTGTTGGAATGTTTCGCGAGTTTCAGCCAATCCCTACACAGTGCCAGGAGCATGTCCCCCTACGCATCTCGAAAAGTCGTCAAAACATCCATCCCTTCTCCAAACCGCTTATTCTCACCCAAGATGAAAATCCCTCCACAGTCATGTCTCTCCATATCACACTTTGTTTTTGGAAATTTCACACATTTTTATTTTCGGTACATCGCATGAGCTTGTGGGGATTAGTTTTCCACACGTACAGTCACTGCAGACTTGTGTAAAAATAAAAAGAGGCACTTGTGGCGCTGCCTTTTAAAGCCACACAAATTCAAAGACACACATACTACACTACTGTGGAATTAGAAAATGGCAACTCTAACGGACAAATACATGACCTGCTATTCACATGCTTATTTTGTTTTGGTATTCTGCATAAAGCTTTGAAAATAAATGGTCATCTGTTTGCACATCTTCATCACATGTGGGAGGTTTTGAAAAAGGGACTTCTGTAGAATGCTTTTGCAGTCGGAACTTATGAATGATTTCGAAGGCAGGACAGTGTTCAGAATCATTGACTCATTCCTGACTCCTAAATCACTACACATGGATTTTAAGTGGAGGAACTATCCGGGGCTCCTTTATACAAATGCCTATGTAGTGGTGAAGAAGTAAAGGGAATAAATGTGACTTGTTGTCATTCGGTTGACAGCAATGGGAAGAGGTGCTAATGAAACAAATGACTTTTCCAATTGATTTGTCCACAGCAGCCTGATTGCACACATTGATGGGGACATATTGACACCCACCGTACTATATTGGCAAATGCGCATGGGCGTCCTTGAGATTTGGAGCCCGGAAACGGCACAGGAAGGATAATTTTCCAGTGTTCCAATGGTGTTGATGAATAGTTGTCTAACATTTTTTTCTTTTCTATGCATCATGATACACGCAAATTAAGGAGTGGGAACTGTTGCGTTCGGGCAGGGATGGGAATTGATTCTGCAAAAAGGGAACACATGAGAAACTGGAACACTCGCTGAGGGCCAAGCCAACATGCTAACCTCAACTTTGTCGATAACATTTTTAATGTTTAAAGAAAAAGGATATTGTCTTGCTTCAATAAATTGCTACATGCTCGATATGTTTATCTGTTGCTATGGTTAGAAAATAAAAAATGTAAACAAAATTATAAGCGGTCATTAAAATGATGTTTACAGTTTTCAAATGATAATTTTGTGCATGAACTCATATACAGTATATACACACACACACGCACACAGTATAATACACTCAATGCATGCATGCATGCATGCATGCATCATAATTGTAGGTTTGGAGGCCAAATTTTCTCACCCTTCTTCGCTCCACCATACAGGAAATAATTATGTTGCTAACATTGTTGCCACTGTTGTCAGTTTTGCTTTGCTTCTCTCTTTTTGAGTGGGACAATAGTAGCTGGAGGGGTCGTAAAAGTCGTTGCGTATAGCAAAAAATGTCGTTGGGTTGGCAACACTGCAGACAAGTCCTTGACGTTGCTTGTACTTTAACTTTTCCATACGAGTGCAAATAAAATAAAGAGTCAACTTTCAAAATAAAAGTGACACATATTTTATGTTTTACTTAGGCAGCTGTCCTTTTCCGGTTTTGTGAGACGCTTCTGAAGAGAAAGCGCAGCACTCTTGATTTGTGTGAATGCCCGTGAACAAAGCCAAATAAAAGGGCTCTGAGTTTATTTCCTTCAGGAGTTCCATTAAAAACGGAGACATACACATTCGTTCATTTTTCTCCCCGAGAAAAACAATTTTGCTTGCACTTTGTGTCATATATATAATTTGTACCAATTACTTGAGAGCGTAATTTTGTCACCATTACTCATTATTTGTTGAAAAACGTAGACACGTCCATGTTGCTGTTATAAAGGCGTACTGCAAACGTTGGGTTTTATTTAGCTGGCCAACATGAATGCAGGGAAATGTAGTTCTGTTTCACTTAATTTGCCTGAAAATGATTCTTTATTTTATTAGAAGGGCTCCTTGTTCTTCTATTTATACCAGCTGCATGGTGACAGACTGAACAATTACGTTCCATTAGTATAATTCCAGTTTTGGAGCCATTTTTGTTAGTCGGTGCGCCGTGAGGCATTTCGAATGGGAAATTCATGCCCCGGCTCAATGTGGTGAAAAGGCTCCTTTGGTGGGATTGTAAAACGGTGAGTTGGATGAGGAGTTTGTCGGATGGCCCCTTGGCATTCCGCGCACATGCAATTTCCGTGAAAGAGGAGGGTCCACGCAGGAGGGGGTTCTGGCCCGCTCCAGTAAGTCCAGTTTGCTCCTCCAGTTGCCTCTACGCGGACAACTGGTAGGGGCGGGGCTAGAGTGCCTAGATCAGCCGCGGACTACGTCGCTCGTCGTCTCTTCATCAGCGGAAGGAAGCAGCTTCCACCATCCGCGACCTCCAGCATCCAAGGACGCCCGCCACAGGACGGCACGGCTCGGTTCGGTTTGGCACGGCACCGAGTCTCATCATTCGGTAAGAGCCAGACGGCCCGCTAAGGTTCATCTGAGATGGGGAAAACGTCGTCCGTCGATCGCGGGGCGTCCGAAGAGGCCCACCGGCCGGCGGGTGGTCGGGGCGTCCGGTAGCCGACCGAAGGGCAGGCGAAGCGGCTCGCGTCCAATTTGCGAAGCAGTCTTCCGGATTTTAGCGCAGCTTCATCGTCGTACATAGCGTCGGATGCTCTGGAATCCCCCCCACCCACACTCCCCCACACCCACCCACCCCAACCCCCACCCCCCACGCGAGCTGGCATATTTCACTGCTCTGACGACAAATTCGACAGAGGTTTTAAGTGGAGGAGCCCCGGTGATGATGCTGATGCGTTCATGTTTTGAATCAACGCTTCAATTGCTCCTGGGGAAAAAACACCAGTCTCCCTTTGGATCCTGCTTCCCAACATTCAGGATGGATGGCCTGCTTATTTGCATGGCTTCGAATTTGCTTCATATTCCCAAATGGGAGGAGGTCATGAGGCTTGTGCAGGAAAAATGCTGATGAAGGAAAAGGCTCGTATTGACGTTTAGGGGAGTCAATCGGATTTAAAAGAAAATCATTGGTGTTCCGCCTGTATGTCCACCGGCTTCCGTCAACTTCAGTTTGACACACACGGACACAGAATTAGCTAAAGCTGCACAATTATAACCCAACCCCACATCTCTACTGTTGTGTTATTTGCACACTTAAATGATAAATGAGCGTCTTGATGACACGCAGGAGCCACTACTTACTTCCACAGCGCCGCATGCAACATGAGGCAGTACCAACGTGTTCTCCGGCACTTGTTTTGTTCAGCAGGACGCATTCGTCAGAGCGGCAAATAGGACAGCAGCATGTCCCCGACCGGCGATCATTGGGAATGTCCACTGGAAAACAGCAAACAAACAGTAGCTGGACATACGCCAGACACATTGCAACCAGGCTATTATAAATGACAAAACGATGGCACTGCCACATCGACAACATGTCGGGGGGCCCCAACTGTGGCACTTAATTAGTTAGTGTGAGAAAAGGCCGATATTGGTCCATATCATTAACACACGGTTTTGTTTTGGGGGTCTAGAAATGCCCTTGCTGGAGAACATGAGATTTCTTGATGCAGCCATCATCTTCCAGCAATCACAAAGCACAAAAATGAGATAATTCAAGATGACAGACCTTCTTGACAACACCAAATCACTCCACATCACGATAAAGACGCATATTTATTTATTTTTTGCATCGCTTTTATGTCAAGGAAATGTTTGAAATGTGATCACAACAAAACAAAACCTCTCTGTTCATTTTTGCAAGTACTCCTCCACAAGTGCATGACAGAGGCCTAAAATAGTGAATTCAAACCAAAACGGCTCGCAGAATCCTTCGTGTTTCTGGGCATGGCTTCTTGAGATTTTTTTTTTTTTTTTTTTTTTGCACGCTGAGTCATTTTAAGCCATACCGAGCAAATTGCATGTTTGCAAAGTCAGACGGGCTTTGGGGGCTGACTGATTATTTTTTAAAATTCCAAAACACATTTCCAACAATGACCAAATGTCGCTATCACGTAAGGACTAAAAGCTCCAAAATCAAATTTCACAATTTGGTGTGGTCGCTCTGGAGTATGTGTCGTTGAAATTTGCTAGCAATTGAAAAAAAAAATTTGGGGGATAAGTTTTCTGTTACAGGAACTGGCCAAAATGACGATCAAAATAGCAGACTTCCTGTATCTTTGCGAATAAGGCTTCTTGAGTCTTTTTTTTGTTTTTTTGTCTCTACTCATGATAGACACGCCGACCATATTTCCCGTTGTAAAGTCAAAAGGATTTGGGGCGCTGAATTTTCATGAGCTGAGTAAGGTTTTTTTTCTGAATGTCTCATCTTCAAACAACCCTCACACTGTTACAACGGCTCAAGACTGTCACAATTTCACCGTAATCATCCTTTCAGTGCTTCAAATTTGACATCACCATGACATGTCAAATTCTGTTCCCGACTTTTAACTGAGGCCCCGGGAGGAGGTCAGAACCAGTTTGGGCGGCGGGGCAGGCGCAAAGTCCAAACTCAGTCCAAACGCAGGGCTTCTCCCCAAAATAAATCAAGTCAAAGGTCAAACCGAGACAAACCGGGACTCCGTCATAGACGGGCCTCAGCCCCCACAAAAAAAAAAGAAAAAAGATACACAGTGTCCGTGCCCGTCATTGGCACCTTGAAGTGGCGCGAAAAGGACCCCTTCCCTCAAAGCGCGGGACTGCAACGATGGCCTGAGCAGCACTCTCTCTGAAATGAAGAAGGAGAGCGAGCGAGAGCGAGAGAAGGTCAACGTGAGCTGATGCCTTTTGACAGTTTGGTATTTGGGATTGAAAGAGTGTATTAATCGTGGAAGGGCGAGGGAAAATAGGCAAGCACAACATGACGCTGGCCTTTCATCAACACGTTTCCTCGAGCTGTCATCACAATAGCGGTGCAAAAATCCCCACAAAAAGTTCAAACGAAAAGACATTTAGCATATGAAAATCGGACGGCACGAGTCAGGAGCTGGTTTCCCGACGCGCCGTTTGAGAGCCTTTGCATTTAAGTGTTTGCTTGACTTTGATCAGCGGTTATTGGCTTCGACATTGTCGTGATAAATAGTTGATCATGACTATTATATAGACACCAGTGTTCAAAGGTTTGTGTGTTCCAAAGAAATGTCATTAGTTTATATATATATATATATATATATATATATATATATATATATATATATATAGGGCGGCCCGGTAGTCCAGTGGTTAGCACGTCGGCTTCACAGTGCAGAGGTACCGGGTTCGATTCCAGCTCCGGCCTCCCTGTGTGGAGTTTGCATGTTCTCCCCGGGCCTGCGTGGGTTTTCTCCGGGTGCTCCGGTTTCCTCCCACATTCCAAAAATATGCATGGCAGGCTGATTGAACACTCTAAATTGTCCCTAGGTGTGAGTGTGAGCGTGGATGGTTGTTCGTCTATGTGTGCCCTGCGAATGGCTGGCAACCGATTCAGGGTGTCCCCCGCCTACTGCCCGGAGACAGCTGGGATGGGCTCCAGCACCCCCCGCGACCCTAGTGAGGATCAAGCGGTACGGAAGATGAATGAATGAATGAATATGAATATATATATATATATATATATATATATATATATATATATATATATATATATATATATATATATATATATATATATATAAACCACGTGTGGAGTTTATGTTGGATTAATTTAAGCCTTTCATACGCACCCTGTAACCTGATAACATGATAAGCTGTCCACTGTAGTAACTAACCGCTGTCCCTGAAAGGGTTAATGTTATCTTCTTAGAAAAAAGAAATCTGCGCTTTTCTCTCAAAGATAAGGACAATTCTATTATTAGCACGACACGTTTCATCTTGATGGAGGTTATCCAAAATTCAATTTGGATCGGCTTTTGTTTTAGTTGACTGGAATCATTTGAAAGTGAAGAAGGGGCCGTCAGCCTCCCCCCGTGATGTCATTGTTGTGTATTGGTGCTGGGACCCTTTCGGAGGACTTTTTTTTTTTTTGGTTTGCAAGGATAAATCAGGACATCGCTTTTGGCTTGAAGTCAAACTATTTGCTGATCAAGGATCGGATAACGAAAGTGCCATGTAGATCGCTAGCGACAATGCCTTGTTAAGAGGGGACAGTGAGAAAGAGGAGAACAAGTGCAGACAGCACATCATCTTTCTATCGATCTTATTATTTTTTTAAAACCCAAATTCTACACCACAGGGCCCTTCTTTTTAGATCTGATTTTGTTATTTATTCCACTCAGCAAAGCAATACAAGCGGCATTAGCAGCGGGATAACCCCCCCCCCCCCCAACACACACACACACACACACACACTCACACGCGCGCGCACCCGCACAGACACGCCATCCTCTCCTCACTTTGAGCCTGCTTTGATAACAGGAGACATTTGGCCTCACAGCGTTCAGCCTGTTTCAACCTTAACACGCCAGCATAACGTTCACTGTCTCGTCAGAATAAAATCAAAGAAAAGCCTTTTCAGCTAATTAACCGTATTTTCGGCCCTATAAAGGCGCTTCGGATTATAAGGCGCATCCTCAATGAACGGGCTACTTAAAAACTGTTTTCATGTATAGGGCGCACTGCATTATAAGGTGCATAGAATAGAAGCTACAATAGTGGCTGCGGTTGCGCTATGCAGTCATTGGATGGAGCTAGGCTAAAGGGAATACAATACAATACAGCTTTATTCATATCGAGCCTCGTCAACCACTGCAGCTGTAACAAAGCGCTTGATAGAACTTTTAAAATACTGATTCCAATAAATAAGAATATTGATCCATATGTAGCTCCCTCAAGATGTAGCATGAAGCATGACACAAAGTCCATAAAAAGTATTAATTGGCAAGCCGTGAGACGGACGTGAAACGTCCATCCATCCATCCATCCATCATCTACCGCTTATCCGGGGCCGGGTCGCGGGGGCAACAGCTTCAGCAGGGAAGCCCAGACTTCCCTCTCCCGAGCTACTTCTTCCAGCTCTCCCCGGGGGATCCCGAGTCGTTCCCAGGCAAGCTGGGTGACAGTCTCTCCAGCGTGTCCTGGGTCTTCCTCTGGGTCTCCTCCCGGTGGGACATGACCGGAACACCTCACCGGGGAGGCGCTCAGGAGGCATCCAAATCAGATGCCCAAGCCACCTCATCTGGCTCCTCTCGATGTGGAGGAGAAGCGGCTCGACTCTGAGCCCCTCCCGGATGACTGAGCTTCTCATCTTATCTCTAAGGGAGAGCCTGGACACCCTGCGGAGAAAACTCATTTCGGCCGCTTGTATCTGGGATCTCGTTCTTTCGGTCACGACCCATAGCTCGTTGGGACGTAGATCGACCGGTAAATTGAGAGCTTCGCCCTTTGGCTCAGCTCCTTCTTCACCACGACAGACCGATACAACGTCCGCATTACAGCAGACGCTGCACCGATCCGCCTGTCGATCTCACGCTCCCTCCTACCCCCACTCGTGAACAAGACCCCAAGATACTTGAACTCCTCCACTTGGGGTAAGATCTCCCCCCCGACCCGGAGGGGGCACTCCACCCTTTTCCGACTGAGGACCATGGTTTCAGATTTGGAGGTGCTGATTTTCATCCCAACCGCTTCACACTCGGCTGCGAAACGCTCCAGTGAGAGTTGGAGAGCCCCGTTTGAAGAAGCCAACAGCACCACATCATCTGCAAAAAGCAGGGATGCAATACTGAGCCCCCCAAAACGGACCCCCTCAACGCTTCGGCTGCGCCTAGAAATTCTGTCCATAAAGGTTATGAACAGAATCGGCGACAAAGGGCAGCCTTGGCGGAGTCCTACCTCCACTGGAAATGCTTCCGACTTACTGCCGGCAATGCGAACCAAACTCTGACATCGGTGGTATAGTGACTGAACAGCCCGTATAAATACAAATGGCAATACAAAACAATAAATGAAAGACCAAACGTTATGAAGACAATTGAGTCAACAAAACGGCACACGAACCTCGTGGGCTCACATCCACAAGGGGCAAGTCTTGCTTGTCTCCTTCCTTCGGTTAGTCAGTCGTTAACTATGTTTTTGGGATTATATCCGTGTGTTGGTGAATGCACGTCAGTTAGTGTTGGGCAGAACCTTTTTAGGTTAAGCGCTTTGTTACAGCTGCCACTGTTGTGAAAGCGCTAAATAAATAAATAATGATAATAATAATAAATAAATCAGAATGTATTGTATTGTATTATAATTGGTTCCCGCTAATAATCACCACTAGATGGCATAGGAACACTAACAGGGAAACAACTCAGTGGGGACGATAAAGAAGACTGTAATTAACACCATATACAAGGCGCATCGGATTAAAGGGCGGCTTTTGGGGACATTGAATGCTTTTTGGTGCGCCTTATAGTGCGGAAAATACGGTAACCGGATTGTTTCTGCGTGCAATCTGCATTTTCCCGCCTATTATGTGCCGTAAACCTGAATCCATATCATCCAAGCTCCAATATGTGTGCATATGCAATTTGCGTCAGGAAAGCCATGAAACTGGTCAACGCTCAACACCGGTGGAGGTAAGGCCTTCCACTTTCATGACACATGCCATATACGAGTGCGTAGTGTGCGGAGAATAACGCTGGATTTTACCTTGCAGAGGGACAAGACGCAACACTTGGGACATGGGACACGGGTGACGTCGGCGGCAGCGGTGGCGTTCTGTGGACGGTGCTTCAGCAAGTGGACGTACATTGTTAAGTCCGCACTGGAATCCTCATTCTTTGAATTGAGTGGAGTGTGATGGTGATGACTGTATGTGTGTGTGTGTGTGTTAGGTAACATATTTTGTACCCTGGCCTAAATTTGGTTGAAATGAGTTGGCAGCTCACACATGCAGAAATTGTGGGTTCGATCCCGGCTCCGGCCTTCCCGTGTGGAGTTTGCATGCTCTCCCTGTACCTGCGTGGGTTTTCTCCGGGTACTCCGGTTTCTTCCCACATTCCAAAAACATGCATGGCAGGCTGGCTGAACACTCAAAATTGTCCCGAGGTGTGAGTGTGTGCGCGGATGGTTGTTCGTGTCTGTGTGCCCTGCGATTGGCTGGCAACCGGTTCAGGTTGTCCCCCGCCTATTGCCGGAAGACAGCTGGGATAGGTTCCAGCACGTCCCGCGACTCTTGTGAGGAAAAGGCGGATATCAGTAAATGGATAGATAGATGAATAAAGGAGAATCCAAAAATCCAAAAACCGAATCGAATCTGACGGCTGTACACTTCAAACCCAAAGTCCAACGCCTAATTGCCTATTATGCCGCGTCGTCGAAGGTTGTCGACGGCTGAGGGAGCAAAAGTGCCTCTGAATTATTGCAGTTTAATAGAGCGCCACGTTGTACTGTACGAGCCGCCTGATGGAAGCGGCCGATATTGTCCGGATTCCCGTCCCGTCTTCAAGCCTCCGCCACCACTTGTGCACCGTAGTAGGCCACCTCAGTATTTATTTCATTGAGGGACTGCTCATGTGCAAAGGGATCGATTGCCGAGCGCGCGCACGTGTGGGAGGCGTCGTCGTTGGGGCCCGTCCAACTCAAATGACAGAAGGGCCATTCACCATATTGGGGGTCGCGTGTGTAAAATGGCCGACAACGCCCGCGTATCTTTCTTCAACTAATCATGTTACGGTGCCTGTGTGTGTGTGTGATTTGTTCCAAGTTTAGGGCTGCATGACAGCGTTATGTGCGAGTGTTAGCAACAGCGTGGAGCCTTTGGACGGGCGCGGGATCTGCCATGACTCCTTTTTGGTGTCCGTGTTCTCAGCGCCTTCTGGAAAAAGGATAATCTGCCCACCGAACACGGTGTGTTCCTTCTCACTTTTGCTCCAGATGTTTGGCGAAGCAAAACTAAAACACAAAAGTCATTTCTTGCCTTATTTGGCCTGTAATGTCAAAAAAAAAAAATAGTCAAAGGGGAGTCACGAGTGAGTCAGGCTGAATTGCACTGCAGGTATCAGGGCCCAATGATGAGTTTTCTTTCTAATATTTTCTTCTTTTTTTTTTAAAGTGCTGAAGACTTGAAATAAGACAAATACTAAATGTGACGGTTTTTAGTTGCTTCTGGTTAGTGTGGGGAAAAAAAACAAAAGGATGTGGTGTACGTCCAGCCTAAATGGGAAAGCAGGCTCGTGAACTGCACGCAGGTTTTGTCGACGGGGCCGTTTAACGGGCACGGTGCCGGCTGCCGCGCTCCGTGATGTGGGAGATCTCGTCAACATGCTTTCCTTGAACATCTTTCTTCCGCTCACTGTGTTCTCAGGCCTTCACTGGACCCCTCCGGTTCGTCCTTTCCCCCCGAAGAGAAGGACCGGAGTGATATATTGCCGTTGTCTTTGGACAATGGCCCACTCTAAAGCTCTCTCTGGCCTTCGTCTGTTGTGACTGTTGATTTACAAATCCGTGTGTAGAATTTGGCCCACTGATCCAATTGTGTTGGTTGCCATGAAGAAAAGTGGAATGCAAAGCTTTCTTGTTGGCACTGGCTGTCGTCATATTCGGAATACATAAGAAGCCACCAACAATTGGATGTATATACCCAGACCTGCCTGTCACATTTCTTCTTAATAATGTATCACGTGATGTATTATACCCTCATTAAAAACACGTCATTTAGCGATTATTTTTGTCTCTTTCGTTTCTTTTTCTTTTTTTCCCCCCATTGTTGTGAGGCTCTCCGGGATCTCGGTATTTCGGCTCCTCGGCTTATTTCCGTTTGGTTTGTCGAGCGCGGGGAGAGCATTAAAAGAGAACACTGCGGGTGTCATTGTGGGTTGTTGTTGTTGTTATTGTTGCTGCCGCCGCTCTGAAACATTCAATCCAACGCCAAGCTTTTTCCTCCGCTTGCTGTCCCGTCAGTTGTTTCATGATGAAGATCGACAGCAGCCTGAGCGCGCCCCAGATGCCCGAGTCGTTGTCCCAGGCTGGCCTTCAGTTCACCGTGGCCACAGAGGAGGACTTTGACGACATCATGGCCATGAGCCAGGACATCTACGGAGGCCTGGACTACCTGCCCACCAGATACAGCAGCTGGCTGCAGGAAACCAACCGCACGGTCATTCTGGCACGCAAACAGGGAAAAGTGGTACGTTTCACGCACTGGGGCGACGTTCCTCCAACTAGACAGCGCCGCTTAAAATGTGTGTTATATATACACACATATATAAGAAAAAAATTATATATAGTATGTATATATATATATATATATATATATATATATATATATATGGGCGGCCCTTGTAGTCCAGTGGTTAGCACGTCGGCTTCACAGTGCAGAGGTACCGGGTTCGATTCCAGCTCCGGCCTCCCTGTGTGGAGTTTGCATGTTCTCCCCGGGCCTGCTTGGGTTTTCTCCGGGTGCTCCGGTTTCCTCCCACATTCCAAAAATATGCATGGCAGGCTGATTGAACACTCTAAATTGTCCCTAGGTGTGAGTGCGAATGGTTGTTCGTCTCTGTGTGCCCTGCAATTGGCTGGCAACCGATTCAGGGTGTCCCCCGCCTACTGCCCGGAGACAGCTGGGATAGGCTCCAGCACCCCCCGCGACCCTAGTGAGGATTAAGCGGTTCAGAAAAATGGATGGATATATATATATATATATAAAAAATCCTCATCTCACCCCTCGGGTGGTGTCCGTCCCTCATTCAGCTCGGGTCCTCTACCAGAGGCCAGGAAGCTTGAGGGTTCTGCGCAGTATCCTTGCTGTTCCCAGCACTGCACATTTCTGGACTGAGATGTCCGATGTTGTTCCCGGGATCTGTTGCAACCACTCATCTAGTTTGGGGGTCACTGCCCCGAGTGCGCCGACCACCACAGGCACGACTGTCACCTTTACCTTCCAGGCTCTCTCCAGCTCCTCTCTGAGCCCTTGGTATTTCTCGAGTTTCTCATGTTCCTTCTTCCTGATGTTTCCATCACTTGGGACCGCTACATCCACTACAACGGCTTTCCTCTGCCCTTTATCTATGATCACGATATCTGGTTGGTTCGCCATTACCATCTTGTCAGTCTGGATCTGGAAGTCCCACAGGATCTTCGCTCTGTCATTCTCCACCACCTTCGGAGGTGTTTCCCATTTTGACCTTGGGGTTTCCAGTCCATACTCCGCACAGATGTTTCGGTAGACTATGACAGCCACCTGGTTATGGCGTTCCATGTAGGCTTTCCCTGCCAGCATCTTACACCCTGCAGTTATGTGTTGGATCGTCTCAGGTGCCTCTTTGCACAACCTACACCTTGGGTCTTGTCTGGTGTGGTATATCTGGGCCTCGATGGCTCTGGTGCTCAAGGCCTGCTCCTGAGCAGCCAGGATGAGTGCCTCTGTGCTGTCCTTCAGGCCAGCCCTCTCTAGCCACTGATAGGACTTCTTGAGATCAGCCACTTCAGTTATGGTCCGGTGGTACATCCCGTGTAGGGGCTTGTCCTCCCATGATGGTCCCTCTTCCAGCACCTCATCTTCTGTTCCCCATTGTCTGAGACATTCTCTGAGTACGTCATCCGTTGGAGCCTTCTCCTTGATGTATTCATGGAGCTTGGATGTTTCATCCTGGACAGTGGCTCTCACACTCACTAGTCCCCGGCCTCCATCCTTTCGGCTTGCGTACAGTCTCAGGGTGCTGGATTTGGGATGGAACCCTCCATGCATGGTTAGGAGCTTTCGAGTCTTAACATCCGTGGTCTGAATCTCTTCCTTTGGCCACCTTATTCTTCCTGCAGGGTATCTGATCACTGGCAGGGCATAGCTGTTTATTGCCCGGGTCTTATTCTTGCCATTGAGCTGGCTTCTTAGGACTTGCCTCACTCGCTGGAGGTATTTGGCCGTAGCCGCTTTCCTTGTTGCCAGTTCGAGGTTGCCATTGGCTTGTGGTATACCAAGGTACTTGTAGCTGTCCTCAATGTCTGCTATTGTCCCTTCAGGGAGTGAGACCCCTTCAGTGCGGACTACCTTTCCTCTCTTAGTCACCATCCGACTACATTTCTCAAGCCCGAATGACATCCCGATGTCGCTGCTGTAGATCCTGGTTGTGTGGATCAGGGAATCTATGTCCCTTTCGCTCTTAGCATACAGCTTTATGTCATCCATGTAGAGGAGGTGACTGATTGTAGCTCCATTTCTGAGGCGGTATCCATAGCCTGTCTTGGTGATTACTTGGCTTAGGGGGTTCAGTCCTATGCAGAACAGCAGTGGGGATAGTGCATCACCTTGGTATATGCCACATTTGATGGACACTTGGGTAAGTGGCTTGCCATTGGCTTCAAGTGTGGTTTTCCACATCCTCATCGAGTTCGCAACGAAGGCTCTTAGGGTCCTGTTCACCTTATACAACTCCAAGCATTCAGTGATCCATGTATGTGGCATCGAGTCATAGGCTTTCCTGTAATCAATCCAAGCTGTGCACAGGTTGGTACGTCGGGACCTGCAGTCTTGGGCGACTGTTCTGTCAACCAGGAGCTGATGTTTGGCTCCTCTGGTATCTCTACCAATGCCCTTCTGTGCTTCGTTCATGTATTGATCCATGTGTCCACTTATCTTAGCCGCAATGATGCCTGACATGAGCTTCCATGTTGTGGAGAGACAGGTTATTGGCCGATAGTTGGATGGGGCTGCACCCTTTGAGGGATCCTTCATGATCAGGATGGTTCGCCCTTCGGTTAGCCATTCTGGGTGAGTCCCATCCCTCAGCAGCTGGTTCATTTGTACTGCTAGGCGCTCATGGAGTGCTGTGAGTTTCTTTAGCCAGTAGGTGTGGACCATGTCCGGGCCTGGTGCTGTCCAGTTCTTCATATCTGAGACTCTTTCCTGTATGTCTGCCACTGTTATGGTAACCGGGTTCTGTTCAGGGAGGTTGCTGTGCTCCTCTCTCAGGGTCACCAGCCATTGTGCACTGCTGTTATGTGCAACCTCCTTCTCCCATATGCCTTTCCAGTACCTTTCAGTTTCCAGTCTTGGTGGGTCAGCTCTGTTGTTAGGACCCTGCCACTGAGCGTACACTTTCGCAGGTTGTGTTGCGAACAGCCTGTTTATTCGTCTGGCCTCATTCTCTTTCGTGTACCGCTTTAGGCGACTGGACAAGGCTTGGAGCCTTTGTTTGGCAGTTTCGAGTGCTTCAGGTATGGTCATCTGGATGTACCTCTCGGGTATCGGCCTTTTCATCACACCTCTCTGGGCCTCCGTTAATTGACTCACATCTTTCCGGGCCGCCTTGATCTTAGCCTCCAACCGTCTTTTCCATGGTGGGTAACGTATCTCATGGCTTCCATGGTTGCTCTTATAGCCCAGAGTCTCCAGGATCACTGATGCTGAAGCGTATATCAGCTCATTGGTTTCTGTGCTCGTTACGGTAGGGATCGCCCTCAGTGCTGCATTCACACTTTCTATGAGACTTTCAGATGGTACTTCACATAGCCGTTGTAATCGGTTTCTAGGTTGCCCCGCTTTCATTCTCGCCATGATCTTAGCTTTCAGGTCAGTTGCTGCCTCGCTCAGCATTTCATTCATTGGGGCTGGCCACCCAATCTCATCATCTGCATTCATTGGGGGTTGCCTCCCAATCTCTTGTATGACCTCCTCCTCTGATCTGGCAGCCTGGGGCCCTTCACCATGGAACCTGCGTTGTACCTCATCAATCTCAAGTTGTGACAGCAGTTGCCGTTTGTGGATGTTGGAACACTGAGCTACTAGTTGTTTCGCGGTCAACCGTGACTGTGGGTTTCGAAGTAACCATTTAGCCCACATTCTCTGCATGTAACCCCTCTGACTAGGGTTGCTTGAGTAGTAGCATTCCAACAGAGCCATGTTATCGCATCTCGCCCATCTCCGCTTTGTTCCAGTAGCCCATTTTTCATCAAGGTGCTCTGGTTCCCCAGCACCTGACGCAGACCTTGTTTGGCCGGGCGACGTCTGAGCCGGCATGTCATTCGTTTTATTGTCTCTCATCATTGTATGAGGTAGGCATTAGCGTGAAGGATCTTGCCCAAGGACCCACACTGGATGGTGTTATATGCTCATTTTTGCCCCAAGCGGGATTCGAACCACCGTCTCCCGTATGCCAAACCGATGCCTTACCAACTGAGCTATCCAGCCTATATATATATATATATATATATATATATGATGACTGACTCAATATTTCCTTTATAGCTGTGTTTGGTTCATGATTAGGCAATCCCATTTCTGAAAAGAATCCGACACATCTTACAAATTCTGCTGGCTATGGTATGTCACGACTGTTTTGTAGTATCTAAATAACAACAATAAAATCACAATTACATATACAGCAAGACATTATTGGCAATGTAAATCTTGACAGGCGATTTCAATTAGTCGTGAGGGCTCGATCTGCGAATAGCAGGGGAACGCGATATTTTCAAAATGCTCATAGTGAATCGGAGATCTTTTCGTGTGACATATCTGAAATGTGTGGTTTCTTTCAGTGAATTTGAAGGAGAATTAAGTTTTTGGGGGTTTCTGACCTCAGAGCATGAAATCAACCAAAGGGTTGACGACGACAAGGTTGTCTCGTTGAGAGCGCTTTTCTGATCTTCCCGACAGATCGCCCTGGAATCGGTATGCGTGATCGACGAAGGCGAGACCATGCTGGTGGAGGGCCTCCGCGTGGCCCCCCAGGAAAGGGGGAAAGGCGTGGCGGGGGTTCTGCTGCGCTTTTGCTCCGAGCTGGTCAAGTCAAAGTATCCCGAGGTGAAAGTCAGCCGCCTGACCCGCGACGATCAGCTGGGTCCCAAGGATTTCCAGAAGTATCGCATCATAACCAAGCAGGTACGGCGACTGCTGAGCCACATCATGCCATCCACTTTGGATGCCAGCGCGGCTTTCCTCCCCCGCAGGGCATCCTACTGGTTCGCTTTAGAGCCGAGGACCTTAAGCGCAGACTGTCAGACCTCGGCGGCGGAGAAAGCCAGCCGGCGTACGCCTCGTTGCCAAAGGCTCCTCCGGTACGTCTGGACCAGAGCGCCGTCCGTCGGCTTTTTCTGACGAGCGACCTGATGCGCGGGGTCCTCCCGAACGCCACCATCATTCAAGACTGGCAGCCGTTCAAGCCGGTGCCCGGCAACATGGCCATCCTGATGAAGAAGGATATCGACTGGATGGTGGACGACGCATCAAAGCCAAGCGTGGGAAGCCTGTGTACCTTCCCATTTAGGGTCCCCATTGGAGAAGACTGGTATGCAGCTTTTTAAGGTAGCGCCGTGATAAACGCTTAAGTCCACTGACCCCTGCACCGTTTCCCCCACCAGGTACTACCTGAACATCGACATGTTCGGCAAAGACCTGGATCTGGTTCGCCAGCAATTCTTGAGCCACCTGCAGCGCCACACGGCCACTCTGAAGGGTCACATCATGTGCCAGATGTTCCTGGACCCGCCGCTGTGGAAGCCCATGGCCGACTTTTGCCGCCACGCCCTGAGCGTGGAGCTGGTGAAGGAGTACACAGAGCAATGCGTGGTGGAATCCGACGTCATGTAGTCAAGAAGAAACGAGAGAACGGACATGTCGAGATTGTGGTTTTCGAGGGAGATGGAAAGCAAAGCGACTAACTCTACTTACTAGATCAGCACCACAGGTCTACGCCCCCTCATGTGACGATAAGCAGTATTTGGTGTTTGTTTGTTTTACTTTTCCTTCAGAGCAAATGGATGACTGAGCGGTTGATTATTTGTTGTCATGTTCCACACACTCCAGCGCAACCCCACGGGCTCCCATTCAGGTTGAGAGTCACGCATTGCACGGCAGAGTGGAAACCTGGATAGCATCTCCAAATCGGTGGAATCGGCAACTTTGAAGACACTTTAAATTCCTCTTCAAGAGAATCACAGCCACTGTTATGAGATCAAAATGGCATTCATGATCAGCTGCTTAACTGCGCTTAACTGTGAATATACATACATACATACATATGTATGTATATACATATACATATACGCACGCAATTGTGTTACTAATTCACTAGCTTTATCAACTGCAAAAACAAAAAAATTAAGGTGTGTATAAAATGTGGGTTTTTTTTTCTTTTTTTGAGAGGGTCGGGGGTGGCTACTCTTGACGCCAAACTAAATGCTTGAAAAGTGCGGTCGGATAATG